>NC_089276.1:34475595-35090845 GCF_963678975.1 Dysidea avara
CACTGTTAGGGACCCACCGATTATGCTGGCATAATTATGAGCATAATAGGTGTCTGAAAGCATTGAGCATAATTCTAGCATAATAGGTAGAATATTTGTGTAATAGTATGGATTCTTGCTTATAAATAAAAATAGCTATCACAAAAAGATCGATATACTCTAATAGTAGCGATTTCCAACCTACCAATTTTTCACACATATTTTTGCTACTTAAATTATACACCTTCAATAAACGTTTCACAAGCTGCCGTTCCAGTAAATGGTAGCCAATGCTTCGTACTTTGTATTGCACTTTACTGGATTAAAATCCATGCGGTATTTATTGAAATACAGCAAATCAAAGTTTGAGAAATAAAAATCCCCATAGGAAGCCCATACAAATAATTGCGTACGTAATTCTAATTGGAAGAATGTGGCACCTGTGATAGCCGAAGTTTCCGAGTGTTTCCGCGTGAATCTGCTGCTGATGAGGACGAAGAAAGTGGATCTGGGCAAACCGTATATGCTGATTTCGATTTTTCCATGTGTTTTTTGATTGGAGGACGATTGATGTTGGATTACGATGGAAATATGGCCCTTTTAAAGGTAAATCGCCATCTAGCACTGCTCAGAATTCAGCATTACAATCACCCTGGGCTTCAAGGCATCCCCCTGCATCGATGCAAGTATAGTTTGAAGGTGAGCAGTTTGTTGTCTTGCGCGGAATTGCAAAATAAGGTTCAAGGTTGAGCATAATCCGAGGCATAATCTTTTCAAAAGTGGAGACTGGCATGTGATACCAACCTTACATGGGCTTCACACGTACCTGTTGTTATATTCTGGTGTGTTTACTGCTGTTTTGATCCATTTTATAGCAGCTTCAGTGATTGTAATTTTGATCAGAAACTATTTATAATTTCTCTTTGTAGTACAGTGATGTCATTGTGTTATATAATAATTATTATCCTTAGTGCTTACAATGTGACAAATAAAGCTGAGCAGTGTCCAAACAAATCTATTTTAAAAATAATGTTGCTCTTACATTGTGTTATCTGATTGTCATGTTTCCGAAGTACGTGTTAATTGCGACTTGTGATGCCAGTACTTGCCATTTATAAAATATTACCGATTTTTCTAGTTGGTTATCCTTGAAAATGCTTTAAGTACCGTATATATATTTAGTATTACATAATACACAGTTTTATTTATGCATCACTTGCTTTATTCATGTAATATTCTGAGTGGTCAGTCTACAAAGAAGTGGTCACTTTTGAGAGGTTTTACTTACTTCATATGCTGTTTTTCATAAAATAGATATGTGGTGAAAATTTCATGTCGTTATTAGTTTCCTATCTAGATTTATGACACTTTGTATATTGTGTTTGGTGCCATGCAATATACATAAAAAGCATTGAAATGCTGTACACAAAAATCATCACACTGTCAACTTCTTTTCCTTATATCTTTTGATAGGAACCACTGATTGAGGTGTGGTTTGCACTAAAATGACCCTGACAAAATGCACAATATTGTTCATACCAATGAATGTATGGAATGTTAATTATTTAATTTAGTTGGAAATCTCTACTAATAGAACAGTCAGTAACTCTAATAGAACGATCATATAACTGACTGTTCTATTAGAGTATATCGATTTTTCTGTGATATACATTTTGACAAGTAAGTTTGTGCTTCAGCCACTTATTATTTATCCATAAATTGGAAATTATTACTAGAACATGGGAACTGATCATGAAGCATAAATAATTGCCAATGGGCATAATTTGAGCATAATGGGTAAGTATTGAGCATATATTTAAGCATAATAGGTAAATTTTTGAGCAGAGCAGCATAGCATAATAGGTAAAATTATGAGCATAATTGGCGGGTCCCTAATCACTGTATGAGTTTGGCAGTAGCTAAAACTTTTAATGTGTAGTGTGTTCATAATTGGATGCATCTATTTTGCCATTTTAGGCCAATGAAACTTGATTACCAGTTTCTCGCTCAGATTTTTGAAAATTTGATGCGGGCGGGCGGTTATTATTCATTATTCATTATTTTTCCAAAAGCACAACACACATCCAAACATGAAGATTTCTGCCAAAAAACAGTGAGATTACTCTTGCATTAAATAGCTAAAGTACGTTACTAATCTATAACAAGTGATTTTTCCATTATATTAGAGTACAGCTGATTTCTCTATTAGAGTAAAAGTGACTGTTCTATTAGAGTATTTCGATCTGAAATACCAATAATGAAATTCCATGCGGGTGTATCAAAAGCATGCGAGCAATGACGTGAAACTGCTAATCAAGTTTCATTGGCCTTAACTCCAAAGCTTTCCTATATATGCCCAAAATCATGCCAGCATGATTGATGTGAATGTAATGACGATGCTGTCATTTTTAAGATTGACTGACATTGGCCATTACCTTTGATTTTGCAACTTTTTAAACTGACTATTTTAAAGGCTGCACCCTTTTTGAAGAGTACATTTGTGCTATAATGTATACTGAAAGTGTGTGTACATTATGATTCTTTGGTCCCCTAATAGGCCATAATTACACTCTTATTGTGCAAACCAAACACTAACAAGTAAATTTTGTAATGCGTAGTCGTCCCTACTAATTTTCTTTTATTAGTTGTTGGATATTTAATGTCCTCCATGGATGTGAAATACTTGCTAGTGAGTTGAAACATAATAACTTGTTCTAACAAATGCAACTAGCTTTGACAGATCCAAGGTTTACACTGTAAAAACTACCTAGTGACATCACTACATTTTGTGGCAATTCCCAGTGACCATCACTACTTTGTCGGTGACCTTCACTGGGATTTGCCACAAAAAGTAGTGATGGCCACTAGGTCATTATTACTGTATAGTGATGCTTGTGTTCTTCATCACCTTCACTATAACAGACATACCATTTACTGTAATAGCTAGCAAATAATAAGAATGAGAAAAATGGGAGAGATGAGCAACTGCAAAGTGTTAATGAAGATAATCCACCCAAAACGTCTCCATTTTCTGTAAGTTGACAGGACCCATGTCAGTAAAACAACACTTTGTAAAGCCATTCATTTGGAATTAATTTCAAGGTGGAGATAAAGGATTTTGGTATAGCCTTGTATGGCTATAATTATGTGATTTTCTCCAACCTATGTACACATACAGGGTTTGGCTATACAAGACTAGTGTTTGGAGTGGAGTGGGGGTAGGTGTAATTATGGAGCAAGGGGGTCTATCCCCCAGAAAGCCAAAGGTATAATTTTTGTTTCAGGACTGAAAATTTGATGTAGAGTAGCTAGTGTTATGCACAAATATCTGAATCATCCAAATCATATGCTAAGTGGTCTGCATTGATCAAGAACTGTAAGGATCAGTAACAGTTATGAATAGTTCAATTATGAGCCTAAAGTAAATTGTCATAATATTATAAAATGGTATGTAAAGAACCATATGCACTTTATTTGCAAAAATTTTTAGCAGGCTATGTAAGTGTGCTCATAGGATGGTGCTACAGATACCAGTTTTCATACTTAGCAATGAGGATTCATTGATAGTGTTACCTGCAGTGACTGTTCTATTAGAGTATTAAACAGACTGCTCTAATAGAATATCTTGATGAAAATTAATTTTATATGTATGGGGGGAGTGGGGTACATAGCCACTCCAGGATCACCACTGGTATTGCCTGGATCCGCCACTGGTATTGAATGCTTTAATTCTGCTTCATAGAATTACAGTACAAACCATTTCATGTACAAACCAATTCATTTACAATTCTCAAATGCATCGAATGTTTTTGTGTAAGGTAGATGCTGGTAAGGGTTGCATAGCTTAAAGATATATAACTTCAGAAGGTTAAATCCTGCAGATTTAGGAAGAAATGGATGATATATTACTTCAGATCATCGGTGACAGTGATCATAAGCTAACCACAAATCCAATTAAGAGATAACATAGTTCTTTAAGCAGGAATACAGTGTTCCAGATTAGCTAAATGAGTAACATACCCCCTCACCATGTAGTAAGGAGTATGAAGATATAAACTGCTAAAACCAAGTCAGCTACAGCGTTTTGAATGCCATTAGAGTGCCTGTAAACATTTCCACAACATTTACCATAATTAGACATAAACTTATGAAGTAATGAATATTGTGACTCATAATAGGAACACTAGAGAAAAGCTCATACAGGCCACCACATGGTAGAATAATTTTTGAAATTTTGGAATAGTGTACAGTTTATGGTTACATCTTTTCCTACAAGTCATACAAAAAATTGGTGTTACATTATTAGGTGATAGGAATGCTTTTAACTTAAGTGACTCTTGATACCCACATATACCTTACATCATGTTTGAATATGGTATCTAGTGCATGTATCAGGATTGCTTATTCTGTTGGGATGCATGGATCACTGGTGCAATCCTTGCTGTGATACCTACAGCATTGACCATTGTAACTATTTGATAACAGATGATAAGAACAAAACTGCTAATTTTTATAGTAGCACATAACAGAGAACGTATAGACTTTTACTATCCGGATATCCTGAACTCAATCTTTCTGGATATACTACAGATAGTGACATCATCACTTACTATAAAAACATGACATATTTTGTGATGAACCTGCTTGCTATACTCATAATTTCAAGCATAGTATTTGTACGATTGGGATTATGGTATAATAATCAGTGTAAAGGCTTTATATCAAAGAAAACCATCGTGAAATTGTTTAGCAACTATCCCAATGGCTCAAATCACTATCCGGATATTGAAATACTATCAGGATATCCGGATATCTGTTTCAGCCCTGGTACGTACTAACACTTGCATGCTTAAAACAGAGTTTTATTTATCAGTGCTAATTAAAAAGAATTAACTTCCTACTAATTTGTGTTATGTGTGTAGCGTGTACAGTGCTTGTATTCTAGTCATCTTCACCTGATGAGGTTGACAGACGCTGGACCAACTCATCAAAATTATCTACAAACTTTTGATAGGAGAATATATCTAGGACACGCTTGCGGCCAGCCTTTCCAAACTTCTCAATTTCCTCAGGGTGACGTACAAAGTTCAACATGCGGTTCGAGAAACGGTTGGCTTTGGGCTCGGTCAGCCAACCTGTCTCCCCATGTGATACAGTTTCAGTAGGTCCTCCATCATTGATAGCTATTACTGGTTTACCCATGTACATTGCTTCTAATGGACCAATACCAAAGTGCTCTTTAGATGGAGGGTAGACAAATACGTCACAGAGCTTCAACAGTGCAACCTTTTCTTCATGGCTGATATTCTTATAAAAATGAACCTTATCTTTAAGGCGAAATTGTTCAGCAACCTGTTGTAACTCTTTGAAATATTCAACATTTTCTGGTAAACGAGGGTCATATCCTCCAGCAATTATCAAATGTGGCTCCTTGTGGTCAGTAATTGCGTACTTCTCAACCATCTTTCGTGTGCTCTCTATAACCAATCGGGTGTTCTTCTTTCTTTCATATCTGTTAATGACAAGGAAGATAATACGAGTACGGCCTGGTTGAACAACATCTGGCATGGGAGGAGGATCTATATCAAAACTGGAAAAATCTATGGAGGGATATAACACATTAACTTTGCGAAGGAAAAGACTCCTAAAAGTTCTTTCAAACATTTCCTTGGTGAAGTAAGAATTGCAGAGTATCTCATGTGCCATTCCAGTGGTTTGTTCTTCAATCCAGTTCAGTACATCGCGATAGACTTTTCTTGCTCCACTGAGTGAGTAAGTGCTGGTTAACAACTGATCTGGATAATGGCAGTAGAACACGACTTTAGCTCGAGTCATGTATCGCAGAAATGGCACACATGTGGACACCTGATCACATATGAACACTTCATACCTCCTCCAAAAGCATAGGCTCATCAGTGATATGTAAATAGCCACGTAGACCATCTTAATGTAGGCACAGAGGGCATGCCCATACTGGAATACATGCCGCGGTAGCCAATTTCCAATGGTGGTTACACCAACTTTCCCATTTCTTGTCTCAGGGAAGCATCTCTTCCTGTCATGGTGGGCAGTAAAGATGTGGACGTCATGACCACGTGATTGTAATGCTAAAGCAGCATCAACAACAAGCCTTTCTGCTCCACCGATGCCGAGATCAGGATGAACAAATGCCACTCTCACCATCACAATCACAAACACTGTGGACACAAAAAGAAATGGGTAACACAACAATTTACAACCAGTAGTTTGCATGTCATGCAGCATAAAGTTCAAACTACAATTCATACCCATGTTTAAAATACAAGGAAAAGTTAGGAATTTATAGTAAAATTAAAAAAGGGAGGTCCCCCAGATCTAGTGAACAATTTATCTCTAATTTATTCTTAATTTTTATTCTATGATCTCTAATCGAACTTAAAATAATAGTGGACCCTTGAATAACACTGCAGCGGAAGCTTTTTAAAGCGTTATTTTTTGGACAAAAGATGTCAACAATACAGTAAATTACAGGAGTATGTAAACAACATGTATATACTTGTAATACATTATAGCTAAATTACAAGTGTATATAGCTACACACACAAACTTTATTTATTTATTTATTAATGCTTTACAGCACAAGTGCTGAAGGTCTGTAGGAGACCTGGTCCTACAGCTTGCTCAAAGACTTTAGCTACATAAGGTGTGTTTGAAAAGTTGGAGAAAGGAGAAAAAATCCATGACTGAACCAAACTACCTACTTATAGCTACATTAATGCTGCTATACATATATCAGGCGTCAGAATAAAATTGAAAGTGGTAGGGCTCAGTCATGCCTCCAGAAAACTTTAGAATTGCATATTTAAAGATGCTATTTGAAGGCACTCTTTGGGCTATAATACTATGTGTAAGGTGCTAGTTAATAGCTAGCTACCTCAATGATAAAACTGGAGACTGACCAAAAAACATCCCCATAATACTGTTTAGCTTTTAACTGTATTGTAACATTGTTGTATGTAACTAGCCGTGCACATCTGCATACACTACTGTAACACTAATTAGAATACTGCATCGTGTGACCTTGTACATGTGCTTGTTGGCGGAGTTGTGTGTGTTGTCGTCGCTCGGATATACCATGCTACATTGGTGACAGGAGTGGGATTGGGAGTATCTTCAACCTCAAACGATTACCCTGGTACCGTGGGACATAATTCACTGAAAATCCTGTGAACGGTACCCGTAAAGGCAAGCAGATCGACACGTTGTGTGTTTGTTTTCTCCGTTCTCTGTCCCAGTTTGCGTTAGTACACCATGGCACAGATGGAACTGCCTCACCCTGAATTAGTAGCGGAGGACCTCAAACGGGGGTGGACTCGTTTTTAATTTGTCGCCGTTGCTAAAGAATGGGACGCTGCCAAACAGCTTGCAGTAATACTGACATTGCTCAGGAGAAAGCCAATTGATTATTATGCGGAACTTGATGATGCAACTAAAAAGGACTTGAAACTACTGAGGGCAGCACTTGAGGAGAGAGCTGGAAAGAAGGAGAATCTGCTGGTTGCATCTAAACATTTCAGCCAGTGCAACCAAGGCCAAGGTGAGAGGGTGTCTGACTTTGCATCCTCCCTTAAACAGTTCTTCAAGAGTGCATTCCCAGAAGAAGCAATGACTTCATCAGTGCTCCTACAGAGATTTCTAACTGGGTTACGTCCAGAAATCAGCTGCCAATTATTGCTGTGCCAAAAGCCAACTAATTTTACTACTGCTCTCACAGATGCCATGGACATTGAGTACGCCGTAGAATTTTGTGGAGAAGAGGAGAACATTCATGCCATAAACCAACCGAGCTTAGACAACCTCAGAACCTTCTGACACTGTTGCTCTACACCAGAAGCTAGACACACTGACCAAGCGGCTAGAATCTTTGGAGGTGACAATAGGGAAAAATCGGACACCCTCGTCTAAGCCCCACTACACCAGAGATAGGGGCAATGCAGAGGACATCGCATTGGTCCTTGCTACAATTGTGGAGAGAAGGGACATTTACGCCGTGACTGCCCTTTAAACTACTATGGACCAGCCCCGACGGTGGATGACAGCTGGTCTCGCTGCCCATAATCCACATAGAAACAGCCGTGAGTGCTCTAGTATAAATACAATTCTAAGAATTAATGGTGTGATAGGTCACTCATCAATAACTTTCTTATTAGACTCTGGTGCAGCACTCTCAGTGATACGGCTGAATATCCTTCCCACTGAATTTCAGGACAAGATCACTAAGGCAACAGCAGCACCTGTGGGAGCAAGTGGTACTCCGTTGGATGTGATTGGGCAGGTTCAGATGTTAGTGAGAATAGGGAGCCACCAGAGTGAACAGGTGTTTACTGTTGTTAAAATGCTGACTGTTGATTGTTTGTTGGGAGTTGACTACCTGACTGCTAATGAAGTCATAATTGACTATAAGCATAATCATGTAACCATAAGGGGCCATATCATACCATTCACCCTGAAAAATGGCATAGCCAACACTATTCAGTTCTCCTCTAACAATGCCGTAACATCAACTCTTAAAACCACCACTATCCCAGGCCGCACAATTCAACTACTTGATGTTCAGTTACCTAATGGAGTAACACAACAAAATTTCAGCAGTGTTCTAATCGAACCTTTACATACAAGTAGACTCCCCAAGCATAGAATTGCCGCCAGAACTATTAGTCCGACATCCAGTAGTAAGTGTGCTGTTATCCAGGTTATGAACATTATTCCAGCTGCTGTCACTGTTTATAAGGGGACCAAGGTTGGCAATATCACACCCTTATCAGACCTCCTTATAGTAGACAATGAATACATAGACCATCCACCTTCACCCATGCCCGACCTCCCTAATATAGATTTGACGAAATCAGGCTTATCATCTGACCAACAACAAAGCTGTTCACATTGTTACACCAATATAGTGATCTGTTTGCCACTGATGAACAGCCCCTGGGACGTACATCCATAGTGAAACATACCATCCACACCAAAGGTCCTCCAATCCGTCAGCCTGTGGCATTGCAAGACACTATTAACACAGAAATAGAGAAAATGCTCCAACAGGGAGTTATTCAAGAGAGTTTTAGTCCTTGGAGCTCTCTCTGGTGGTCATGGTTAAGAAGGATGGTACATGCAATTCTGTATCAACTACTGTAAGCTTAGTGACGTAACTCACCATGACGCATACCCCTTAGCAAGAATCCATGTCACCCTTGATTCCCTGGCTAGCTCAGTACTATTCACCACACTGGACCTAGCCTCAGGATATTGGCAGGTAGAAGTCAACCCCGAACAGAAAGAAAAACCTGCATTTTCTACATCACGTGGGTATTTTGAATTCAATGTTATGCCTGTTGGCCTTACCAATGCCCCGGAAACATTCCAACGTTTGATGGAATGCACACTAGCAGGGCTATCTGGCTTACACTGCTTAATCTACTTGGATGACATCATGTTTAGTGCAAATTTTGTTGATCATCTGACTTGTTTATCAGCTGTTTTAGACCGTCTTAAAACTGCAGGCCTAAAGTTGAAACCAGCGAAGTGTAGTTTTGCTCAGTCTCATGTCTGTTACTTGGGGAATTACATTTCTAGTAATGGCATCGAACCAGACAAGGCCAAACTATCAGCAGTCACTACCTACCCAACACCCTGCAACCACAAGGAGATAAAACAATTCATTGGATTGTCAAGTTACCACCGTCGTTTCATCTCATGTTATGCAGAGATTGCACAGCCCTTACATTGGCTATTCTGTAAGAATTCCAAGGTTTTTAACTGGACAACTGAATGTGACAAGTCATTCAATATCCTCAAAACCAAACTCACTTTACCACCGATCCTAGCTTTTCCTAGATTCACGATCCCATTCATAGTTGCTACAGATGCTTCAAACTATGGCATTGGTGGCATCCTCAGTCAAGTACAAGATGGCCAGGAAAGGGTTATAGCGTACTGGAGCCAACAATTGCAAAAAGCGGAAAGAAACTATTCCACTATTGAATGCGAGGCACTAGCTGTAGTAGGAGCAGTCAAAGAATTTTAACCCTATCTGTATGGGTTCCATTTCAAGCTAATCACTGACCATAACCCACTTACATCTCTGAAGGGACTCAAAAGACACTGGAAGAGGTCTTGCTCGCTGGCTACTCTACCTGCAACAATTTGACTTTACTTTCGAATACAAGGCTAGAGTAAGTAACTCAAATGCCAACACACTATCCAGAATCCCTCCACCCCCGGATGGCCCACTTATAACCACAGTAAATGCAGAAATGTTGCTGGTGAATCCTGATGAATTTATGAGAGCACAACTTGATGAACCTCAACCGGCTACTCTTAAGCAGCACATTGAGCATGGTACAGTTCCTCGTGGGTACCCCCCAGGTCTTAGGAAGTGCTTCATAAAGGATACCCTTATTTGTCGTGCTTATAGTGAAGCGGCCACTCAGTTGACACACACCCAAGTGGTTATTCCCTCCAGCATCAGTAACACAGTACTCCAGGCAGTACATAACCACCTTGGCCATCTCGGAACAAAGAAAACTCTTGCTCATGTGAAGACTCGGTTTTACTGGCCTGGATATGAACATGATGTCGAGTCCTGGATCAAACAGTGTGAACAATGTCAGAGGCGCAACCCCCCCACAGCCAAATCCCCCAGCACCATTGGGAACAATCCGTGCATCAAGACCTTTTGCGAGGCTGTCATGGGACATCATGGGCCCTCTCCCTACATTAGCACAAGGGAATAAATACATACTAGTTGTTACAGACCTATTTACCAAATGGGTGGAGGCATTCCCCCTTAAAGATGTTACCAGTACCACTCTAGCTACTATCATGTTAAATGAAATAGTATGTCGCTATGGTGTACCATCCACCATTCACAGTGATCAAGGTGCAAACTTTTGCAGTGCCATTGTTCAGTCTCTCTGTCAGATGTTAGGCATCGTAACTACTAGAACATCAGCTTAGCATCCTGAGGGAAATGGCTAAGTTGAGCGGTTTAGCTGTACCTTGGAGGCTATGTTGGCCAAGACGGTGGAAAGAGATCAACATGACTGGGACTCTCAATTGCCAAAAGATCTTTTTGCTTACAAAACAGCAATTCATGAATCCACCAGTTTTTCACCATTTCACCTCAATTTTGGCCGTTCACCTCAGCTCCCTATTGACCTGATGCTGAGCCGAGTACAGGCTTCCACAATATGCTCCTACCCTCAATTTGTACAGGCAACTCACTAACAAAGGCTTCTTAGTCCATTGTCACCAAACACCTACAACTGCAACATACTCGCCAGAAGTCGCTACACGATCATCAAGGCCTTGCAGAAGAGTTCCAAGTTGGTAATAGAGTTTGGCTACACAATCCTGCCATACCAAAGGGAAACACAAAGAAACTCACATCAATGTGGAAAGGCCCATACACAGTCATTGATAAACCTGGCACTATCAACTACAAAATTCAGCTGATTGGAGAACACAGACATTCGTGGTCCACAGGAACCGTCTTAAACTCTGCTATATGCTACCCCCTCACCAAGCTCCCCACATGTCAACCCTGAGATCTTGTGTACCATCCTACAGCAACGTTGTGGCTAATCGCACTTCAGGAGTGGCAGGATATACAAGTGTAACTGATTCAGCACCACCTTATGCAGTAGAACCAACACAATCTACTCATATTGGTAGAAACTGCAGACTTCCTGCTAGATTAAATGACTATATGCGCCATTGATTTTATCACAGACTGGTAGGGGAATGATGTAACATTATTGTATGTAACTAGCTGTGCACATCTGTATACACTACTGTAACACTAATTAGAATACTGTATCGTATGATCTTGTACATGTGCTTGTTGGTGGTTATTAAGAGTTGTGTGTGCTGTTGTCACTCGGATATACCACGCTACAGTATTATTTGAGTTTATTAATAAACAGTAAGGAATATGTCCAAAGCAGCTACAACGTGAAACAAAGCCAGAGCTAAGTATAACGGTAATTATTTTTAGAGGTGCTTATTACGCATAAAGTCTACACGAAGGCTGCTCCTTGAGCTATTCTGAGTGAAAGACAGGTTAGACAAGTTTTGCTTGTGTCCATTGTATTGAAGTATTACATGTTAACTACTTATAGTTTTGGCTTCAAGTTTTTTTTTTTTTTTTTAATTCCAGGAGCCAAAAAAAGTGGTGATTTTAGAATAACTGGTTGCACCTACTCTGACGCTCTTGTACATACATACATGAGGAAAATGACAGCCGCCTTGCAAATGAAACAGGCCTCAATAGTTGAGGGGAAGTTGTCTAACACGAGCAGTTCACAACTACCCTGCTGTAAATACAATACCAACTGTTTATTGGATGGGCTATGGGTTACACACGAGAAGGTACCAGCTTGCTGCATTAGGTTTTCCCAATTTCTCCTGCCGTACTCCCAATTTCAGCTGTTACAGAAAACTGCCAGAAACAACAACAGCACACTGGCTGATTTCTCTAGTCACATGCACTCACAGGACTTACACACAAAACAGTGACAATAAGACAAGACACGCCCCCGAACAAATACCAAGCATCTGTGAGGAGACCACGCGCACCATTATTCCATCATCACACTACACGCAACATAAAAAGGTGTACATAGTATCTCTAACCTGATCAATCCGCTACTGACTGCTAGTCGACTGATTAAAATGAAACACAGTATGGCAGTGGTGAGCTTTAAATAGAATTTATTTGTATTCTAATAATTTAGGGGATTTCGAGAGTAAAAATGGTAAGCGCGCATATCACTTAGCGATGCTGTATGTTATGGGGTGGGTTTGATGCAACAGGACGAGAAGGCGCTAGACACAACAGTTGCTAGCCTGTCCAACAAGGTGTTGGAGGTAAAGACGTTACTACAGCAACTACTCGCCAAACTGGAACAAGACCCAACGCTAGTATGGTGAGTGGCATCTGAGTAGTTTAGTATTGTGACAGATCAAGAAATGACATGAAGTTCTTCCATTACCATCCTACCATAGATTCTTTTAAGCTTCCATGCATCATTCCCGAATGGAACCGATTGCCTTCAGATGTTGTCCATGCCAATCAATTAGACAGTTTCAAAAGTTTACTGAATAGATACTATAATTTGTAATTGTACTTGTAAATTAGCTTGACGCCCCAGGTGGGCTCTGCTAATTAAATATAATAATTGCTCTAAGACTTTTAAATCACATCTTGAATGACCAATGAAAATTTTTGTGTAATATTTGTCAGCTATACAACCAAGAGTACATAATAATAGAAGACTTGATACAACCTAGCTTGTTCAAGCTATACTTTGCTCAGGACACCAAGGTAGGGTAATTAAAAACTAAATAGTGTCCATTCCAAGGTGTCCATATAGAGACCTTGTACATGTGATGACACAGGCTAGCAGCAGCTTTCTGGTGGCCATGTTTCAGGACAAATTTCTATGCGAACTTATAGGTCAGAACGAAACAACATTACTTTTATTCACCAAGTGCTGAGTATAGTGACAACTGGGAAGGAGGGCTAGAATTCCTCAACATCGGCTCTGTGAAATAGGTGGCTATTTAAATTTCAACACATTACTGACCAATTCTAACTTCTTTGCTGTTTCTAATGAACTGGGCACCATCTTGCTTCAGTACAGACCATCACAAATAGTGAGAAGGTGTTTTTCAGTCACAACTTTGTGGGTTGAAACATGGCCGACACCTACCAACATCTATGGTTGCTTAGCAATTACGATGAATTACGTTACCGTGCAAGTCCTCTATTGTGTATGTGGTTTGAATTTACTTTGGTGGATTGGCGAAATTAGTTATATCCGCCAAAAAGTAATTAATGGCTTTAGTACTCAGTGGCTAATGTGAGTGATTAAGCAACTCGTCCTATTCATTACATCAGTAGTCCACCAATGTATAGTGCGAAATTGCCGCATAGAATTCCTGTCAATTAAATTACATTCTACTCCAGTATACATTCTTCTCTGCCCTAGCTGTACTGAAGTTAGTCATGTGCTTTTGTTTACCTCTACAGGCCGGGAATGTTGGACAGCTTTTCAGCATTATCAGGTAATCAACATCTATAATAGTGGGTGGGTGGTTAGTTGTCATGACAACAGGTTCCATCAACACGCTGATGAAGCAGATGTCACATGACAAGACTCAGCCACTACAGAACTTTGTTTTCTTACCCCTCCAGCTATCTAGTGACCATGACCCAGCACTTGCAGTGAGTGATTATAACTCAATAAATATATATGGGGAGTCCGGTGGTGCTAGTTGTCACCTGGTATTATGCTCTATATCACAGGATGCTTTTTATAATATTTTATACACGAAGAGTGACCTTGCTGATAAGTCTCATTCTATACTGTATTGAGTGGCCAGTATAAAGTTGATTTTGTTTAAAAAATTACTTTTGTTTTTTCCAAAGTTTAGTTTATACGATCTAAAACATCACGACATAGACAAAAGAATTATGTGAATTGATATCCATATACCATGTTGTCTCTATGGCCTGGGTATTGTTTATTTCTTTCAGGCTACTTTTTTATCCCTGTCACTAATCAAAACTGGTGTGGTGGTTAGGTACAGTACAATACCAGCTATGTCATGTATTCCTTGGAATGTAGGGCTGAGCAATTGTGACTACAATTGCAAGTGATTACTACTACCTAGGGATAATTGGATTCTGTGTATTTTGAGCTGAATACCTTCGTTTATTGAAATTTAACAGATACTTGTCTCTATTTTATGACATGAGGTTTCCTTTACTAGCATTACTTATGTTACAGGTTGGTTTTGTGGTGATAGCAATTGGTTAAAAGTTGAATCATGGTTAGTAATATGGCTCTTGACTATAGAGAATGTATTAATTGATTATTTCAAATTTTTTTTGTGATTATTATATATTGTGATTATTGCTGTAATCGATTAATTGATTAATCGATATATTTGCATGGCCCTATTGGAATCACTGCACTATGGGTTTGCTTGAGACCCGACATGGTTCACATATTTCTTGTTGAAAGGCTCTATGCCCTTGGGGACAAAATGGGACTAAGCGTTTACAGTGGAACCTCTCTTAAAGGACCCTCCTTATAAGGACACTGTACATTTAATCTCTCCATAAAAGACAGTTTCTGAGGTCCCTATATAGACCTCTACCAAATTACAATACAGTGTTACCTCTATGGAAAACTTCCTTATAACAGTAAAATTTCATTAAAGTCAGTTGGTCCCAAAGTGTCCTCCATTAATATTCCACTGGGTCCAGCCGTACTTTGAGGCTTAAGTATCACAATAGATTGTATGGTTACACTGTTGTGTTGCCTAATAGAAATCAACTGAAGGAAGAGTATCAACATTACATCATGAAATTGGTATGTATGTCACTATCTTAATATGTTTAGTAACTTTCATAGTGTGGGTGTTTTGTGCACGTATAATCACAAAATTTGTGAATTGAAGTTTAACTTGCAAAGCATCTTTTAAGTGGACAGTGTTTTGCCAAAACCTTGATTCTGAAGTTCCTATCAGTAGAGATAACATGTGGAATTACAGAGAATTTTCAATCCCAAAAAAATTAGGCCAGAGGCTATTTTTGGCTGCTTTGCTAAAAATTGGACTTATGAGCTGGATATCTATACCAAGAGTTCATATTATAGTATAGCAGTAATATGAATCTTTATATCCAGTAGTCCAGTCCGCAACTGTCGCCACTCTCAATCTCATGTACACCATACGCGAAGTAGTTAAACCTTTTAACCCTGTGTGTAATGTATGAATCTAAAGTGAACTACTATTTACCTTACGTGCTAATTGTTGTCTAATGGTTTTCAGTAACACTTACTGTATGTGTCAATTAACTTAACTGTACAACTGCGCCCTATACACTGTAATTGTGTTATTCAGACAACACTTATTGTGACTGAACTGCTCATGTATACATAAGAAATGTGCTTGTACTGTAATGTCATGGGACCTACAATCATTGTATTGGTTCACCTATAGTACCGGACTACCTGAGGACCAAGCTAGACCTTGATCTTGAGAGACATCAGAAGGATACTGAGAAGGAAGCAGACAAGATGGAGACATCTGGGAACATCCAGCAACTAGTCGCCGATCATAACTCACTGCTCTCTGCAGTCATTGACCTTGTGAGCACTGCCAGAGAAGAGTGGACCGAATATTCCAGTAAACTAGGTCAGGAATTATGTACTATAAACAGGCAGTTAATATGTAATATTTATGATAAGAAAATATTCCAATATTAGTATCAAGCCTGCCCAAGTAGTTACTACAATAAGATTGTTATCCCCATGACCTGGCTCTTAATCAACAAACGTATGGACAATCCTTCACCAACCAACATACAGTAAGCCAGCATGATTACTATACCTCCAATGAGCGATGCTCACTGAGTGTAAGGCCTGCAGTATAGGCTGGCACTACAGCAGCTCTCTGAATATTATGTACATATTGATGCCTGTCTGCAATAGTTCCACGTTCACAAGTTTTGTACCTGATGTACAATACACCACTTCTGGGTCTGTAGCTATTTTGTTTGCAAATCAGCTTGTGGCATTCATTTGTTTTGAAGGCTCATTAGAACCTGGCAAAAATTGTGAGAACAATTGGCCACCAGTTGCCTTGCTGAAGCACCGTTTAGTTAAAGTTCAAGTCACCATGTCTGTATATATAGTGGTCTGTGTACAAAGTGATTGTGGGTTTTAGTATTCTACTATCCATATTAACATTACAATAACAATCAACAGATCTTCCAGGTTTTCAAAACCATACCAGAAGTAGTGTTGGGATGGGTACTTTTTAAAAGTAGCTTGTTACTTATTACTATTACTTGCAACCTAAAGTATTTAGTTACATTTACATATTACCTACTTAACAGTTACATTACTTAGGTAAGGTGTTACATTTGTAAGTAAAATAAGTTGAGTTATATTACTGGTTTTTATAGCATATTTTGTTATATTACGTACTTAGTATGTGTTACCCCCAATGTTGACCAGAGGATGGTTGAAGCTAAGAGCAGTATTCTTCTCTGCCACTAGCGTTAATAACTCAGTCATTGTACTGGGGTTAATATCTTAACATGTACCATGAAACCACCTAACTTCAAAGGAGAATTCCAGGATACATATCTCATAAACCATGGCCTTGATATCTGATGAGGTAACGTTGTTTGTTTTTATAAGAATCCTGGCAGTATTCGATTGTGGGAGTTTATTATTGCTCACGTGATGAAAACCATGAATCCGATTTTGCATTCTACAGCACTCAGACGGAGGCGATTTGACACCCTTACCGCACTATGAGTTGACAAACGGAAGTTTAAGGTGAGAACTAGTGTCATGGTTAATTTACAATCGCGCGTCCGCGTGTTTGATTACGTACCACACCCACTTTTCGTATATCACGAGGTAACCACTCTACAGTGAAGCTTACCCCTCTGGATGTTTAGAAAACGTAAACAGTGGTTAAACGATGTAGCAACTTTGAAACACTTATTAAATCGAAAAATTGAGTGTTTCCGTGATATTCATAGGATTTTCCCATTTATGTTAACAGACGTAACTGTAATGTTACTTGTTGCTGACCCATAATCGAATTTTACAAGACTCTCTATATAATAAATCCAGCGGGTTGCCTCGTATTGGCTTGGGTGATTAGTCGCCCACCACAGTAGGCTATTAGCCTACATGGTACATATCAGTTGTATCATGTGCCCTCGTGTTAACGTCCCGAGAGCGTGGGTGTACATATCAGGCAAATCACTCGGGTACATGATACAACAGTTACCAATTTCTTGTTTCCCATCCACAACCCACATTTATTTTTGGCCACTGCATTATATTTATTGTGGATTTCATATTTCTAAATAATTTGAAATATATAGTAATTTTATTGGCAAGATTGTGGTAGAATATGTTTGAATATAATATTAGGAATTAGAATTATTTTAGCAGGTATCAAATCTGAAGTCTAATAAAATCTTTTCTAATCAAATCTAATAGAACAGTCAGCCAATAGAGTAACTACAAGCAACTCCATTTGCATGATTTACAAAAGACAGCATGTGATTTATTAAAATATTCACATGTCTTGAGTCAGTAGCTTAAGGTGGTTGTAGAACATTTTTAGATATGTGATAGAAGCGATAGAAGCATTATTTCGTTGCATATTTTCTTCCCTATCTAATCTTGTCATTCTGCTATATGGCTAGTTGGCTGCTGCTACATGTATCTATGCCATGTGTCTGATGAAATGTAGTACACACTTCCTAAATAAGTGCCTTCTTTTCTGTCACATCAATTCTTAATGATGTTTACTGCTTCCCTAAATTATATTAAAGATTAGCTAGGAAGTGTGCACCTGTGTGTTAAGTTAATTTTGCTCAAACCTTTGCTATGGTAAATAGTACTGCTTTAATTAATAACCCTTTCATGGCTGTAACTGAATTTTTCCGGCACGACAGTATAAAACATGATTTGAATGTAATTCCAACATGCTAGTGCTTCTGTTGTGCGTTTCATAGTACAATGTACTGGGCACACCCACAGAGGTCCCATTTCTGGTATAACCGGATAGTTTGCACACTATTGCAGGTTTACTACATACAACTTTTGCTTGAAAATAGGGTTATTTTGTTTATGTTTGAGTTGATAGTCACGTTTTGAAATGATACATCGTTATAGATAGGCTAAGACAACCGCAAATGGCTGTTGATGATTTTTCAGACACATGGCGTGATTCAATTGTGTGTGTGTACACATGTGTGGCTGCCTGTTTCGCAAGGCTGCTTTAAGTATGTTTTGTTGTCTTATAATTACTTTGTGGCTTTTTTATGTAAACAAAAACAACTTAGTCAAGATTATTATTCCACAACATTTACGTAGAGGTACAGTAACCAAGTAGTTTAGTATACAGTGAGGCTTATACAGCATGATGCGTGCCTTGTAAAGTGTGCCAGGAAATTCAGCCGTGAAAAGGATTTTGCACTGATTCATATCTGTTTGTTGACCATGTTACAGTTCTAGCATGATAGGACAGGTATATGTACTATTAACACCACATAAAGGTGACATCACCATACACGCTACGGTACACTGTAGGACATGATCTTTAATGCTTCATTTCCAGTGCATTGATTTGTTATTGTGGTTAATGTAAAAATGTGAAATAGTCCTGTGCAAAGTGCAGGTACATATAAGGATACATGAAGCCTACAGTACATGAGTATTAGCTATTGTATTTTGTATTTAGGCTCTCTTACAATTCCCTACCAGCCACCTGCCTAAAGTTTTTGGCCCAAAGGTGTCTGATACAAATTTCACTGTATCAATGATTTACAGAGTACCATTGTTGCATTGTTTGTATTTATATCTATTTGAGCTGTTTTTATCTCTTACAGAGGACTCCACTAAGAATCGTTCAGTAGAAACCAGGAAGTTGGTGCACATAGTACTGAGAGGGGAAGGTAAGCTGTTTGTGTCTACGTTAGTGTGCGTTGTGTGAGTGTGTGTGTGTGTGTGTGCGTGTGCGTGCGTGTGTGTGTGTGTGTGTGTGTGTGTGTGTGTGTGGTGTGTATGTGTTGCACAATTTGATATGAACCTTTTTTTTGTCCAGGTCTATCAGCATTGTCAGCTGTCAGGAGGAATTCTTTACTTGGCAACAAACAACTCAAGGACAGAGGTTAGTTTAAATACTCATCCACAACAACAGATCTGAACACCAGGCTATGATAACTAAGAAGCCTATTTAGTTTCATGCAATACATGAGCTTCATTCAAACACCATGTTTGTACTCTAACAAATGTTCTAAAACACATACCTGTATTATGGTAACTGAACGGTCTTTTTTATTTATTTTTAAATAGTGTTCTCCAGATGGATGTTGGTGTGTACATTTGGTTATACCGAAATCAGTTTACTTGTGCGTGTAGTTCGTGTGGGCACTTGTGTGTGTTTGTCTGTCTGTCTGTCCACACCCTTATGTATATAGGAAAACTTTGGTGGGAGCTAGTTGAAAAAATTTGAAGAATCACCACAAAGTTGGCAAATTTTAACCCAGCAATTATTTTGTGGCACCTGAGATTTGTCATTTCCTAATCTGAAGATTGAGCCTCTGAGTTTAGTTTGCTGAATGTTATTTTGCCATGGTTCATAGTTCCCCCTCTATATACAGTAACTGATTACAGTAACTGATTCATATATGTAAGTACAAAATACACATTAACTACGAAGTTAAATTTGATGAATGCGATATTAACAAGAGCCCATAATATAAAATAGTGATATTAACAATCTATGTGTAGGTGCCTAGAAAAATCACAAGGTCAACTTGTTTGCATTATTAGTTTATCATCCACTAACACTCAAATAACACTTTAACTAGACACAGAGGAGGGTGAAGTGGTTTAAGTGCCATTAAAATTATGCAAAACCCTCGGTTTGGAAATGTGCGGATTATATAACAAAGTTTGGCATCATTGTTATGTTAAGAATGTACATACTTGTCTAGTGATAGAATTGCTACTATACATGCAAAAGTGTTTCATCAGTTTTTGCATAGAAACTTTTGTATGTAAAATACAACGCACATCGTCTGAATCCTTACACGAAGCGTAATCTAAAGAGCTAATTATCCCCACCATTCGCTGGTTATGTGTTGCGAGTGTTTACATGATATTCCAAGCAAAACTATGCAATTAATGTAGTATTTCAAGTAGTGCCTAAAACGCTTCCGCCCCCTTCTAAACTAGACAGTTGAACAAGGTAGCTCCAGAATACAACTTTCCTGAGTAATTACCAACTGTTTTATGGTTGCATTCAGTCACCTATGAGTGCCAAAATTTGCTGATGCAGCAAGAAATGGTTGAGACGAGAAACTAAGAATTATAGTTGTTGTGGCCTAACTATGATATATGTGAAGTTGTATTTTATTAATTTTTATTCTTTTCACTTGTCAGGTTTGAAGGCACCCAGTTCAGTTAGGGCGGACTTGAAGACATTGTCATATACATCTCCATACTCCATTCCTAAACCACCTAGATAAGTAACATCTCAATGGACATACACACAATTATATTGTTTCAGTCGTATTTTATTACATTTCATTTTATAGTGCAAGTTTTAATCATAATAACTATGGATACATTAATGAGTGCAAATGTATGAATTTGAATCTCTGGTCTTAAGGTCGGTTGTTTGGTGGGATCATTTCTCAGATCGTTTATAGTTTAGTTTAATAGAATTAAGTATCTTACAGCTTCTAGAGGTTGTTCTCCCAGACCCCATGATTCAAATTTGAACTCAAACCATACATGCATCACTGAGTGCAGCATTAATGATGTGTCCTCTTGGTTACAGTTAGTAGCTATTACCACTGCTATAGACAATAGTTATTTCACTTAGTTAAAGTGGATCATACTTACTCAGTCAAAACTATTACCGAATTCAATCTCAGAAAATTTTTCTGGCAAGGCACCCCCTAGATAGGGTATGCTCAACATACTTTCACTAGTTGTATCAGCCAGTTACATGTTGTTGTTTTTTAACTATGCCCCTAGCTTTGCACCCCCATTGGAAAATCATAGATCCACCCCTGGGTTACTCATGCTAAATATCTAGGTGTCATTGATCAACATTTTAACTAGAACAAACACATAAAACAAGTTGCTAGTAAAGCCACCAGAACTAACACATTCTTTATCAATGCCCTAGCTCCCACAGTTAAATGTAATATTTACAAAGCAATGATTCGCCTATTATTGAGTACTATTCCACAGTCTGGGATCCACACACATGTGTTAACATCAATAGATTAGAAGGTGTAGAAAGATCTGCTGCAAGAATGTGCTACAAAGACTTTACTAGATTCTCCAGTGTTTCCACAATATTGACTGAGCTTGATTTACCTACCCCGCAGAGCAGAAGAAACAAATTTAAAAAATGCTGTATAAAATTCTTCATCATTTAGTTGATGTTCCAGATGATTGTTTAACTCCCGTTCCCTTCTTTCTATGAAGTGGCTATTATTATTAGATACTAGAGTGGACAAGTTTAAACTGAGTTTTGTAATAATTCATAATTACACCTGTACATTATAATCATATTATATAAAATTTCTGCTAAGTACATGTACATAATATAATACGGAGCTTAATTCTTAATAGAGCAGTCAGTGGAAACTACAATACATAGCTCCTTCCCTAATAGAACAGTCACTCTAGTAAAATACTCTAATAGAACATTCACTGATTAAAATGTTCCAAAATAATTGTAAGAAATGTTGTTAATCTATATAACAGCATAATGGGGACACCAAAGAGCATAATTGGTTAAATTTAGCACTTTGGACAAAACTTTGACTCAGACTCAGGGGCCTATTCCTGTCCCTACATATACTATCCTACCAAACTGTTGGAAATATCACAAGTAGGGCACAACAACACCATATTCTTTTGTTATAGAAGTCACACCAGCTAATTATAATGGTAATTTAATGTACTAGACCCATCCTATATATTATACAGCAACTGTCCTATTACTTACTAGCAGAAATTATTTTGTGGGGTATAATATATAATAGTCTGTCCTGGTCTTTCCAACTCTTGCTCCTTTGAAATAGGAACACACACTAAATAGTTCTCTTCAACAGAATAACCATTCTTTCTGCAAGAAGACAAAATCATCATAATTATGGCTCAACAGATATGTCACTGCTGGGAGCTGGTGATGTTCTTGCCGGGATTTTGTGAAATACCCCCATCCACATCTAGAGTTCTTCACCTCCCTCTGACTGGGCTAAATGTTGGAAGGATCTCGGTTTTCCTTTCTGAGTCTTTACCTAAATCACTATGGGTATAATTACTGCCTGAAGCTTCAGTATAGACTGTAGGGAGAAAGTTAGGAGAAGGTAAGAATGAATACTATAATACCTTAGAGAATGATTATTTTAATGGAGGAACAAGGAGTACTATACAGGGAAAGAAAGCCTTGAACTTTTCTCTAGCTAAGCTATAAACTGCTAACTACAAAGAATTTAAACTTGAAAACCTCTTCTATCCTCCTCCTTGTAGCTTAAGAGTAGTGTCTTTCTGGTAGAATCTTGGTATAGACCTCCATTGTACCACTCCAGTCAGCCCAGACAGCAATTCTATCCAGCAAACAGAATGAAACAATAGTGACAATGACTTTCTAAAACTGAACATTAGAGACTCACAATACATTACAAAACATACTTTTAATAGTGTAATTACAATGTGACCTAAATTGCTAATTGCTTACCTAAGTCTCATGACTGGAGTCACTGAAACATGCCATTATTTATCAAGTTATAATTTGATGTAAACCCTAAGCTTGTTGGGGAGAATTTTTGATGATTCTTTAAATATGCAAATTAAATAATTATTATATTGTACAAGATGTCAAATGCAACCCTACGTAGGTAGCTACTGCTGTTTTTTATGCTATCAAACTGTATAGGTGCCAATTGCCAAAGAATGTAGCTTGTGGGTGAATCAAGCTACCAGCCATATAGTTCTAAGACCTCAAAATTGAGGCTAAAGCCATTCCAAGTAGTACTGACACCACCACAATATTAATGGTATAATATGTTCCTCCTTTCTTGCAATATAAATTAAACATAGAAAGTTAACATAGTGTTTGGTGATCGTGACAGCTATATGGCACATGCTTACGACTAGCTAGAAATTAAAACATTAATTTTTGATACCTGCTATAGCTATAGCTGCAAACAATATCATAGCTATGTTTTGATCTAAAACAGTTGAATTTTGCTAATCCAATATGTTATTCTAGCAAATAGCTCAGGAGGTTCTGAAGTTGAACGGATCACAGTAGTAAGCTCATGTAGAAATCCAGGGAGCATTACAGTTGGAGAAGCAGAGATTAGCAGAATTAAGTAGACAGAGAAAAGAACTACAACAATAGTTTACATGGTTTGAAGAGATGGTCCTGAGAGGACAGTACAAGATTGTAGAACTTTTCACCAGCAGTTGCTGACTCATGATGAAGTCAAGATATGTAAATTGAAGTTCTTTGTTATCGATTGGAATTGGCTATACGTGTGTGGGAACACAGTTAAGTGTAAGTCAGTACTTTGTTTGAGCCTGGTTAGAGGAACAAGAATAAATCCCTTACATGCTTCATTCTTTAAACACAGTTTTTCATGACATGCAATACAATAGTCACTAACCTACCAGTGCAGGCTCTGCATGTGTCAGGACAGCATGACGTTGTTATGATAACAACAACCCAAGTTTTATTGAATGGCTATGGCAGTCACCAATATCCAATCAGCACTACGGAGTATTCCAACAGTTCTACTTCTACCATCACGTTGAGAGCAACATCATCATTGAATGTCAAACCTAATGGATAAAACTAGTGCTCCAAAAATGTGCTCCACAGTTCAGCCTGAAGAGTGGGTATAGTAACTAGTCTGTATGAGGAGTGCTTTATCGTACTTTTTGTACCAGTAAGCCTAGGCCTGTCAGTTTTGCTGGAGCTGCAATAACTTGAACATTACATATGTTACGCTGACTGCTCCAATAGGTGACAACCAGCCACAATGTTGCCATGGCAAGGCACCACCAATTCAGGGGCGGATCTAGGATTTATAAAAAGGGGGGGCTAACTCAAGGTACTAATCTCTTGGGTAGAGATGCATGAAGCACACTT
Organism: Dysidea avara; assembly: GCF_963678975.1. Classification (NCBI taxonomy): domain Eukaryota; kingdom Metazoa; phylum Porifera; class Demospongiae; order Dictyoceratida; family Dysideidae; genus Dysidea; species Dysidea avara. The sequence continues at coordinate 34,500,340 of NC_089276.1, forward strand.
CCCAGCATGCAAAGCATGCTGGAACTAGGGGGGTCTGGGGGCATGCCCCCAGGAAAATTTTGAAAAATAGATGCTAAAATACTGCAATTTGGAGACATTTCCACATAAAATTCATAATATTTTCTGCCTGTAGATATTTTATATACTGCCTTTAGATTATAGGTATGGCTCTTTGAAGCATTTTGTTAATGGAAAAGTTTGGGTAGGTACAGACAACCAAGTACATGATGCACCCCTCTCACAATTGCACAACACTGAATAGGTGCATGTTAGAATAATAATGTTGAAAGTGGAAAATTTTGAAATTTGAACAATACAAGATTGAATCTGAGAGCATTTTCAATGGAAATTGTGTACCTGAATTAAGTATTACTATACATATTAACTACACAAGTAGATGAATGAAGCCCTTTAAACAGACCAATGCACTCCATTGTATGTATAGGTGTAGGCAGATTTGGAAAAATTCCATAACAGAACCAACTACATGTTTCAGTGAATGTTCTATTAGAGTAGTTAGCTGACTGCTCTATTAGAGTATCTCGATCCTGTACACCTCTAATGCTGATCCAGGTCCTTGTTGCATAAACTTTAGCATAAATCCACTGATAATACCTTGGAAAGATGTTTATAAGGTGGTTTTATGAGTATTTGTATTATTAGCGATCATATAATTATGCTAAGACAAAATTTCATTGTAGCACTCAGCATATTGATAAAGTAAAGCCTAAATATGAAAGGGGGGGCTTCAGCCCCCAAAGCCCCCCCCCCCCCCCCCCCCCCCTGGATCCGCCCCTGCCAATTGATGAGTTTACTGGTGACAACAGCCGAGTTACTTTTAATTAGGGACCCGCCGACTATGCTGGCATAAATATGAACATAATAGGTGCCTGAAAGCATTGAACATATTAAATGCTAGTATAATAGGAAGAATATTTGAGCCACACTACAAATCCTTGGTGATCAAAGTATATATCACAGAAAAAGATCGATATACTCTAATAGAACAGTCAATAACTCTACTAGTAATAGAACAATCAGGCCGCTGATTGTTCTATTAGAGTATATCGATCTTTTCTATCACAGGCATTTGGAAGAGCAAAAATTTGTTATTATGTACCCATAACTGCAAATTTATTAGCAAAACATTAGAAATGAGGCATAAAGCTTGAGCATAATTTGAGCATAATAGGTAAAATTTTTGAGCAGTGCAGCATAGCATAATAGGTAAAAATTTGAGCATAATAGGCGAGTGCCTACTTTTAAAGATTGGTTAACGGTTACCTATTCTTGAAAGAGCAACCACTTGGAATGGGTGGACCATTATATAGTGTTAAAACCTTGAGAAAGATATTAGATCCTGGGAACCAGTCGCTGCACTAGATTTTTGGGGCACAGGCACTGGCAACTTGAAGATAAATACTCCTGTTAGTATTTTTAATGATTTGGTTTTTGCTGACGTCCACCTAAACATGGCTATCACAAATAATATTTCACTGTGTTTAATGGTGGCTACATGCATAACCATTGCAATTAGTAATTTGTACCTCACCTGTAACTAGGTTATTATAGTCAGTTATATATGCAAAGTGCTTACAAGCAAAGTATACCAATAATTATGTGATGAGATTTGTGAAAAGGGCTATCCACTCACAAGCATCTGACAATTCACATCTACAAATTGTTAGGTCAGTGAGTTACAACATGATAATATAACAATTATATTGTGTAAAAAGACCATGATATGCATTTTACTTTATGTGCTTACAGAACTCTTTTGCATGTGACTAGAATGAATCACATGTTTGCAGTTCCAACTATACTTCCAGATGATTTACCACTGTAAGTCTTTTTGAAATGATCTCTTAGTTGTGTGTTTGAATGACGGTTTCTCTGTTTTCATAATTAATATTTTTGCTTATTCTTCAATTCAGCAAGCCTTTGTTAGCCACAACACAGTGCTCTCAGCATACAGGTGATTTTATCAGAAAAATATGATAACATACACACACACATACACAGCCTTCTTGTAACTGATCCATAAAGTAACATATATCTTGTCTCAGGAGATAAATTTTCCAAATACTATCTGGTAAATGTGTTATGAAGTTAGAAACATGGTCTCTGGCTGGCATGGAACATAGAGGGTCTCAAACCTGTCATGGAATCTCTTTGAAAATTGTTGCAATACCTACTAAGCTAAATATAAGCACAACAAACATTGCATCTTACATTGCCATAGCAACCTACTGTACCTACTTATGACATTATTAAGAATCAAAAATAGTCCATTGCATAAACTGAAATCATCCCATTATTAGGAGTCACAGTACAATTTTTGGATTTATGCCATACATAAAAATGTTTCCATACAAAAAGTCATCAATTGTGTAAAATCTTCCCATCTTCCCTTTAGATATAATGGCAAGATAACAAAAAGCAGTAGCTATGCCCCTATATATATTAGCCACCAAATTGTAACATCCTATTTTCGAATCTAATGGCTTCCTCAGTTCCCCTCTTGCAGTAAAAATAGGAAACTTCATCTTCCTCATTTAATCTATGCCGCCACGTTAGGTTATGTGAATGAGCATGCACATTGGTTATAGATTACAGCCCTATTTGGTGCACATCATAACTATGTTTAACATTGGTTAAACTTGCAACTAATGGTCAATGCTATTCAGTTGCTTGATCATGATGTTGTGCTATACAATGCTTACTAATAACACTTGCATTTCACAGATAGGATAGTGAACAGTTGTAGGATATTATTTCTTTAGGAAATTCTACCTCCTAGCTATCCTTAAGTACACAATACAACCTCAGCTACTGGAAATATCATGAGTCGTATAACTTATCCTGGTAATAGGGCACAGCAACTTTTCAGTATAACTCATCATGCAGACATGCAGTTGTACCAGATCTCCTGTATAGTATTGTAGGACACAGCATTGACACCAACTATTCAGTATAGAAAGAGAGATTTAATTGTTCTACTGCCTATACAGAATCAGTGCAAAGGTTGCCAAAACAGTCATACTCTAACTTGTGATGGCATGCTTTGATTGGCACTGACTACACTAAAAAATTAATGCAAGATGCAAACTTTTAATTTTGGGGTGTTGTTGAGGCATCCCCTGGGTTTATTTACTATTAACTACAATGCATGTGGATAATTTTATAGTGCCGTTGTCTATTTATGGACATTTTGTATATATAGCTATATTATGTTCATGGTCATCCTGGATAGAGATAAGGTATTCTTCACAGATTAGCTATGTGTATAAATTATTGTAACTAGTTATAAGGAAATGTGATTATTTATATTTCAATTTTAGTTACAGTTTAATATTATACATATCATTATCACAACATAAAAAGATTAATTGATTTGAAGCAGGAATTTCTTACAACCTGGACAATAATTATATGGCTGGTTTAATGACAACTAGTCATTACTTTGTAATACAATCAATTGGAAACTGTTATTTCTCCTAATGGGATTTCTACGGCTGGTGGCTTATCTTCTCCAGATGTAGCTATATCTTCTCTCACTGCTGCTGCTACTTTCTTTAAATTATGCTTTTGCACATAGTAAACAAGATACACAAAAAGAAGCAGAAACAACACCAATTCTGATGCAGCGGTGGCATATATACAACCAGCAGTAACCCATCCAAATATTCTCCATCCATTTTTTTCCTGTGCAGAGGCTCTGAAACTCATAAATATTGCTGCAGTGAAGTGTAAACTGCTCTCACATACAATGAGAGTAGCTATGATTCCATAAGAAATAATTTTGTGAATTATTTTCTTAGGGACACATAGTGAATGGTATTCCGAATGCTGCAATTAATACTGCTCTACCAAAAAATCCAACAATCACCATAATCATGGCACTTAGACTAAGACCTTCCAGATCATCCACCCATTTAGCAAAACGAATAACTAGCCCCAGTGAAAAGAATTCAAAGAATATAGGTATCGCCTGATTATAACCAAATAGAGTTTTAAATCTGCGTTCCTCCATTGCGTATTATATAAATTGACTATTATTGTCACACATAATACATTAACCCACAGTGAACTGTGAATCTGGTATAGTTGTAAAGGGTTAAATACAAGTTGAGATGTACGTATAGTTGCATGAATGCATACAATCCACTTATTGCATGTTGATCAATTTCAGAATACATGATCACATGAGTCACATTTACACTCAATCTACAAATATAATTCCCAGAACAGAATTTCAAACACAATCAAAATAATGTAACAGGAAGCTTCAAAGCTACACATGTACATGATAAAAGCTTCAAACTAATACATTTCAGTGAAGTGAGTGTTCATTATGCACAGAAAAGGGAGTCAATATGTAACAGATGATCATACGGTAGCATAATAATTATACATGCAGAGTTTCAAATCACGCGTACATATATCTAATCCAAAACAGCCAAGCTGTAAAAAAAGTGTGCGGCCCTCAGAAAGGCTATGGTGAAAAAAGATGTGAAATCCAAGGTGGCGGCCAAGAAATGGCTGTGATGGTAGGTAAGTGGTAAAATTTTTAATAATGACAATTCAGGTGAATTTTTGTGCCGCTTCACAAAAATTCACCTGAATTGTCGTTATTAAAATTTTTACCACTAACCTACCATCACAGCCATTTCTTGGCCGCCACCTTGGATTTCACATCTTTTTTCACCATAGCCTTTCTGAGGGCCGCACACTTTTTTTACAGCTTGGCTGTTTTGGATTAGATTTCATTTCTTTTTGTATTTGTATACCCCAAAGCCGGCCTATGGCCAGCTTTGGGACTTTTTTAACCTATGTTTTTTTCTTTACTACAGGAAGAAGAAAAGATGAAGTAGATGTACTTTAAATATTTTATCAGTAAATGTACAAATTATATATACTGTATAATACATATGTGACCGGATTTGCGAAAAGGGGTCCAATTTGCCAACTTTGACAATTGATAACTTCAGATTGGAAAGAGCTATTGCCTTGATATTTGGGCAGTGGTGAGCACCACTATAGCTGAATACATGGTGAAATGTTCAGGTTAATATGTTACTTGAACACTGAGTTATGGTCTCCAACATTTACGGAATTGGATGTGTGTGGAAGACCCCTTTTCGCAAATCCGGTCACATATATTGATTACAGAAATCTCCATGGTGGTTTCTTTGTAACTGAACACTCTACAAGGTGACTTCTTCTAATTGCTCTCTCTACAGGGTGAATTGTTTGTAGCTGAACGATCTACAAGGTAACTTCTTCTAGCTGATCTCTCTACAGGGTGATGTGTTTGTAGCTGAATTTTGTATAGGTGATTTGTTTGCAGCTGAGCTCTTTACAGAATGGTTTCTTTGTAGCTGAACTCTCTAAAAGGTAACTTCTTCTAACTGATCTTTCTACAGGGCAATTTGTTTCTGGCAGAATTTTCTACAGGGTGATTTCTTTGCAGCTGAACTCTCTACATGGTGGTGTCTTTGTAGCTGAACTCTCTACAAGGTAATTTCTTCTAGCTGATCTCTCTACAGGGAGATTTGTTTGTAGCTGAACTATCTACAAGGTAACTTCTTATAGCTGATCTCTACAGGGTGATTTGTTCGTAGTTGAATTCTGTACAGGTGATTTGTTTGCAGCTGAGCTCTTTACAAAATGGTTTCTTTGTAGCTGAACTTTCTCCAAGGTAACTTCTTCTAACTGATCTTTCTACAGGGTGATTTGTTTGTAGCTGAACTATCTACAAGGTAATTTCTTCTAGCTGATCTCTCTACAGGGCGATTTGTTTGTAGCTGAATTCTGTACAAGTGATTTGTTTGCAGCTGAGCTCTTTACAGAATAGTTTCTTTGTAGCTGAACTCTCTACAGGGTGATTTGTTTGTAGCTGAAATCCCTACAAGGTAACTTCTTCTAGCTGATCTCTCTACAGGGTGATTTGTTTGTAGCTGAACTCTCTACAGGTGATTTGTTTGTAGCTGAACTCTACAAGGCGATACTTCTAGGTGATCTCTCTACAGGATTCCTTGTTTCTAACTGAACTCTCAACAGGGTGATCTGTTCATAGCTGAACTTTCTACTGGGTGATTTGTTTGCAGCTGAACTCTCTAAATGGTGGTTTCTTTGTAGCTGAACTCTCTACAATGTGACTTCTTCTAGCTGAACTCTCTACAAGGTGACTTGTTTCTAGCTGATCTCTCTACAGGGTGACTTGTTTCTAGCTGAACTCTCTACAGGTGATTTGTTTGTAGCTGAACTCTCTACATGGTGGTTTCGTTGTAGCTGAACTCTCTACAAGGTAACTTCTTCTAGCTGATCTTTTTCACTGCATATTTGTTTGTAGCTGAGTTCTCTACAGGGTGATTTGTTTGCAGCTGAACTCTCTACATGGGAGTTTCATTGTAGCTGAACTCTCTACAATGTGACTTCTTCTAGCTGAACTCTCTACAGGGTGACTTGTTTCTAGCTGAACTCTCTACAGGTGATTTGTTTGCAGCTGAACTCTCTACATGGTGGTTTCTTTGTAGCTGAACTCTCTACAAGGTAACTTCTTCTAGCCGATCTTTCTACAAGGTGATTGAGTTTTTTGCAGCTGAACTCTTTACATGGTGGTTGCTTTGTAGCTGAACTCTCTAAAAGGTGACTTCTTCTAGCTGAACTCTCTACAGGATGATTTGTTTGCAGCTGGATTCTCTACGTGGTAGTTTCTTTGTAGCTGAACTCTCTACAATGTGACTTCTTCTAGCTGAACTCTCTACAGGGTGACTTGTTTTTAGCTGATCTCTCTACAGGGTGACTTGTTTCTAGCTGAACTCTCTACAGGTGATTTGTTTGCAGCTGAACTCTCTACATGGTAGTTTCTTTGTAGCTGAACTCTCTACAATGTGACTTCTTCTAGCTGAACTCTCTACAGGGTGACTTGTTTTTAGCTGATCTCTCTACAGGGTGACTTGTTTCTAGCTGAACTCTCTACAGGTGATTTGTTTGCAGCTGAACTCTCTACATGGTGGTTTCTTTGTAGCTGAACTCTCTACAAGGTAACTTCTTCTAGCTGATCTTTCTACAGGGTGATTTGTTTGTAGCTGAATTCTCTACAGGGTGATTTATTTGCAGCTTAACTCTCTACAAGGTGACTTCTTCTAGCTGAACTCTCTACAGAGTGATTGATTTTTTTTGCAGCTGAACTCTCTACATGGTGGTTTCTTTGTAACTTAACTCTCTACAGGGTGATTTGTTTGTAGCTGAACTCTCTACAGGGTGATCTGTTCATAGCTGAACTCCCTATAAGGTAACTTCTTCTAGCTAATCTTTCTACAGGGCGATTTGTTTGTAGCTGAGTTCTCTACAGGGTGATTTGTTTGCAGCTGAACTCTACATGGTAGCTTCTTTGTAGCTCTACAATGTTACTTCTTCTAGCTGAACTCTCTACAAGGTGACTTGTTTCTAGCTGATCTCTCTACAGGGTGACTTGTTTCTAGCTGAACTCTCTACAGGTGATTTGTTTGCAGCTGAACTCTCTACATGATTGTTTCTTTGTAGCTGAACTCTCTACAAGGTAATTTCTTCTAGCTGATCTCTCTACAGGCCGATTTGTTTGTAGCTGAACTCTCTACATGATGGTTTCTTTGTAGCTGAACTCTCTACAAGGTGATTTCTTCTATAGCTGATCTTTCTACAGGGTGATTTGTTTGTAGTTAAACTCTCTACACGATAGATTCTTTGTAGCTGAACTCTCTACAAGGTGATTTCTTCTATACCTGATCTTTCTACAGGGTGATTTGTTTGTACCTGAACTATCTACATGATGGTTTCTTTGTAGCTGAACTCTCTACAAGGTAACTTCTTCTAGCTGATCTCTCTACAGGACAATTTGTTTATACCTGAACTCTCACATGATTGTTTCTTTGAAGCTGAACTCTCTACGAGGTGATTTCTTCTAGCTGATCTTTCTACAGGGTGATTTGTTTGTAGCAGAACTCTCTACAAGGAAACTTCTTCTAGCTGATCTCTCTACAGGGAGATTTGTTTGTAGCTGAACTCTCTATACATGATTTGTTTGCGGCTGAATTCTCTACATGATGGTTTCTTTGTAGCTGAACTCTCTACAAGGTAACTTCTTCTAGCTGATCTCTTTACAGGGTGAATTGTTTGTAGCAGAACGATCTACAAGGTAACTTTTTCTTACTTATCTCTCTACAGGGTGATTTGTTTGTAGCTGAACTTTCTACAAGGAAACCTCTTTTAACTGAGCTCTGTACAGGGTGAATTGTTTGTAGCTGAACTATCTACAAGGTAACTTCTTCTAGCTGATCTCTCTACAGGATGATTTGTTTGTAGCTGAACTATCTACAAGGTAACTTCTTCTAGCTGATCTCTCTACAGGGTGATTTGTTTGTAGCTGAATTCTGTATAGGTGATTTGTTTGCAGCTGAGCTCTTTACAGAATGGTTTCTTTGTAGCTGAACTCTCTACAAGGTAACTTCTTCTAGCTGATGTATCTACAGGGTCACTAGTTTGTAGCTGAATTCTCTACATGGTGGTTTCTTTGTAACTGAAGTATCTACAAGGTGACATCTTCCAGCTGATCTTTCAACAGGGTGATTTGTTTGTATCTGAACTCTCTACAAGAAATCTTCTTCTAACTGATGTTTTAACAGGGTGAATTGTTTGTAGCTGAACTCTCTACAGGGTGATTTGTTTGTAGCTGATCTCTATACAGGTTACTTATTTCTAACTGATCTCTTGAATTCTGTTCAGGATGACTGCTCTATTAGGATGACTGCTCTATTAGAGTATCTCGATCTCGCACTTGCTACACCAAGTTGGATTTCGTGTTATAACTCCGTGGCTTTAAGTCTGATTCTTCTACACCATTGAAGAGCCTTTCTAAGATGATAACTCCATCTGTACAGCGATTTTGAAAGCATTACCCCGAGCGGTTTACCTGGTAGGCGTGGCAAGCATAATAATAATAATAATAATAAAATAAAAATATTAAAAATTAGCTAATCTCGATTGCGTAATTGTTACACACTGTTGATTTTTTCGCTGTATCTTCCTGGTTTTTAGCTCGATTTCTTTCAAACCACAAAAGGTTTGAGGTTCAATAGTTAACCTATTCACCCACCGATTTTCAGCTTCTTCCCATACGCGGTTTACCCTGTAGGCGTGACAACATATTGGTGTTATTTTTCGTGCATAATCGCTCATAACTCTTTGTCTGTTTATGGTATTCCAGCCAAAGTTGGTACCGAGATGCGCCTTTATACCCCCCTTCTGTGTGCCAAATTTCAAGGCAATCGGATAACGCGTTCGAGTTTTATAGCAGTTTTTGTAAGTGTGCGACAAGAAAAAGAAAAATAAGAAGAAGAAGAAGAAGAAGAAGAAAAAAAAAACGAAGAAACTTAGCCAATTTTTGAAGTCGCATATCTCGGGAACGCGCGAAGCGATTTCGCTCAAATTTGGAATGTAGAGTGCTGCAGTTGGGGGGCATATCCACAGCAAAAATCGTCTTGTTTCATCAAGGAAGCACAGAGCTACGGAGGTGCGAAAATTGCGTTTTCTTTCTTCCTGTCAATATACTCACGGGTGTTACGCGCCGGCTTCTTGGGCCGCACGACACACTACCGTGTGTCTTGATCTTATTTTCTTTCCACCAGTATACTGGAAGTATGCAGGCAGTATACTGGTGTGTATGTACGTATGAACAAATCTTTAAGAGGGCAGACAGATCTTTTAAACAATAGTGCATGCGGCCTAATCTACCTCCTCGTACAACAAAGAACATAAAGTGTATACATGAAGTAATACAGCCAATGCAGGGGAATCCCCTGGTCATGCCTGTCTCTATCACATGGCCAGGGACATGGCTACTGCTGTTATACCACACCACCAATAAGATCAAGGAGGAGTCAGGAGTATTAACATGCACAAAGACACTCAAAAGCAAAGCAAAGCATTTGGCTGCCATGCTATGTAGCCAGATGGTCCCAGTGAACCAGCAAACTGGGACACCATGTGCACTACTCAAGATTAGGTGATAAGAGTCAGTGTCCTGGGGCAGGACTATCATAGTAATCCGCAGGAGGCTGTACCATGTTTCACAGGTGAAGGTGTGCCCCAATGACCTTGACCCACTGTGTGTGTCATGACAGTTGGCATTTGCTTTGTGTTTGCAGTTGGCATTTGCTCTGTTGTATATGTGTGTATGTTGTGTGTGTGTGTGTTGGCAAAATGCCAACACACACACACATGTATAGACACATACTGTACATAAGTGGCCAAAAATTTTGGATCCCATAATGTCCATAATAGAGAAGTTCCACCAATATGCAATCACTATTATATGGTGGTTTTCAGTTAAGAGATTTTACATTATTTACTTGACTTTGATAGAAATTTTTAGTTGAATAGAAAAAACATATTATCTTGGATCACTATACTTCTATAATTTTCATATTATATTCATAATAATTTATTATAGCTTATGACCTATGTAGTTTCTTGTATATTACATAGAAATAACATAAATATCCATACAATGATCTTTTGCTCCTGCTTATATGTCACAAATGGTGTAGCTATCCAGCAAAATTCCAAATGTTACAAATAAACATATAATTAGTTAATACATATTGATTTAGTTATTTCATCATTTTAAATACATCATGATTATAAAATATGGGGTCAAGTGGAAAAGGGGTTACCCCAACCACGTTTGAAACTATAGTAATCAAGTATGTAGTGTACTAATTTTCACACACACCAGTATTGTTCAATTTCCACAATCTAATGATTGCAAAAGCATGACTTGAACTGTTGTTTTATTTTGCGAAAACATTATTAACATGCCTTATCAAGCAATAATTTCCAAAATGACAAAACTCAAATATTGTGTTGGTCATTCCCCCTTTTCCACTAATTTCCCCCTTCAGTTATTTATGTAAGTAAGCACTGCAGAAAAAAGATTATGATGATAGCTGCAAGCATAGGCGGCGGAAAGGGGGGGGGGGCTAGGGGGCTAAAGCCCCCCTTCGGTCTGTTCCCCCCTCAGAATGATATTACACCGAAATTATCTTTCTTGATAAAGATCGAGATACTCTAATAGAGCAGTCACTCTAATAAAGTAGTCAGTGTGTAGCGAGCTATGTAAGGATTTTTATGTAGTTTATCAGCTAGAAATGGTAGCTGGTGAGGTGGAAAACTCTTGTCAGTTGGTTGTGACCTTTTTTTTTTTTTTGGTCTCACCTTACCAAACTATAGAAATAAGTCTGGGTCAGCCCAGCCCCCCTCATATCAACTACTTCCTCCGCCGCTGGCTGCAAGTATATGTGTACAAGACTTTTAAGGGTTAAACATACCCTGTGTATATGCGTGATTATTATTGGAACATATCAGTAATATTAATTTTGGGAAACTTAAAATTTATTACATACAGACAATGAGACATAACTTCATTGTCTATGTGAATAGGTGTTTACCAGATGTTTACTAATAAGGAGTGTATGTTAATGATTATTTTGATTGCATAGTGAATATATAATACAGTACATTTTATTCAGTTTCATCATTTTGTATAACTTCAAACGTTAGTAACATGATGTAATGCAATTAAATGTCTAAAATGTTATTGAATTGTAAGTCTCTTCTTAATATATTTTATTCACCATATTGTATTTAATACTTCTCAACTGTAATCTTTACAAAACTATATGTAAAATATAAAAACGACAGCCTCAAATAATCAGCATGGCATCTGTGATCAGTTATGATTGATTGATTACCTACTATATTAACCTCTCAACAATTGGCAAAGTTGTTTTTCCTAACAAAAACACATGTAAAGCATATACAGTTACAAGGACGATTAAGTAGCTAAGCAGGATAATGCAAGCAACTACAGAAAAATACAAAGCAAGAATAACTAAAACAGAGTTTAAGTTTACAGATTGGATAGCACAAATGTTCTATATAGCACCAATGTAGAAATTGCTACATGTACTACAGGGGCGGGTCCAGCAGCTGACAAAGGGAGGGGCACAAACAAACCAAGTTGTAGCTGGTTGGGGAGAGCCAGATTCTCTTGTTAGTTGCTGCATTTTTGAAGCAACAAATAATCACCTCTTAGTAGTGTCTCACTGTTGATTTTTGCCATTTTGGTCTTTACAGATGGTTGTGAAGTCTTAAAAGTTGTTTAAGGGCTCTGAATGTCTTAAACAACAGCAACATGATAATTATTTCTAGAGGCACTTAGTACGCATGAAGATTCCAGGTGACTATTTCATTGACTTTAGTTTGCTTTGGTTTCAAGCGAATTTGTATTAAATGCTAGTAAAATGCATGAGTTGTATAAACTGATCTTGGCCTGACATAAAGTTTAGTGTTTTAATCAAAAGTATGGCTGGCTCTTCCACAAGGTGAGGAGGGGGGGGGGGCATTTGCTCCAAATGCCCCATCTTGGATCCGCCATTGTGCTAATTTCCTTTAGCTCTGATGGTAGAGAATTCCACATTTGAATGGCTTGATGTCTAAAAAAATTGAGTACAAGATAGGTGACAATGGGTGGAATTTGCAAAATACACAGGAAGATCTAAACAAATGTTATATTGTTAAATGATCTACTTGTTATTATTGCTGCATGAGCAAATTCAGGATTTAGGAAAGGGAGTGCACCGGGGTAGTAGATACATTGAGTAAGGGATCTGGAGGCACAATATACGTAATATATACAATCTTGTAGCATCATCATTTTTCTGAAGGCATTAGTTTAGTACGTTAGTTAATCATTTAGTAAAAAAAAAAAAATTGTAATTAAAATCCACAGAAATAATTATATTGGAAACATGCATGTAAACTCTTGATTCTATACTTATCCAATGTTATTAAAGATGTTGTGAGGCTGGAATTAAATTTTGGAGGGAAAGTACAAACATTTGTGGAGCTATTAACAGTACTACTGCTCATACGTATTAACATCACTACAGAGGTGATGACTAAGACATGGCTGTCATCTTCATAGGGCTATATATGCATACAATAATTAACACATGAAGCACAATTCTTCATATAACAATTCTTCATATAATAATTAGATACAATTCTTCTTTCCTCTGTGTGTGGTTGTGTATACCACACAGTCAGAGAGGAATGAAGAGTCCCCCTTAGGGAGTTAGTTGTCAATGAGGCTTGCAATGATGTCCCACGAGTGATACTGTTCAACCATTTTATCCGTGAATGCTGCATCTGAGGGTGTTCTACAAATGTTCAAATGGTAAATTTTAAAATTATTAACAGTAGTATTCTATGTATGTATTCATACCTTCCATTTAAAGGAAAAATGGACCAAGAAGGAGTTGGAAGTATTAATAGAATTTTGTGTCATTCACACAATAGGAGACAAATGGCCAGCTCACAAACAATCAGCATCTTGGACAGCTACTAGTGACTATATGAAACAGAGTATTTTATTATAATTGTCTAAAATGTATTATATTATAATGTATGTTTATATTAAACAATACTTCTGTAGGCCCAGAACACCTGCAGAAGCAGGTGCTTCTTACAGTAATCAGACGTTACCATCTCAGGCTTGTGCTACACCTTTGAGTTTTTCTATGAAGTCTTCTGATATACAAACTGATCCAATTAATTCATCAAAATTTCTGAATAAAATGCCTACGGAATCTTAATTTCCAAGGTTTTCTCAGCTTTAAAATACTAACCATGTTTAAGCTATCAGTCCCAAACGATTTGCCATGGTTCAGCTGTATAATAATGGACAAACAAACATTTTATATACTCTTGCAAATAAAGGAATAGGGACCCTGTGATATAAATAAGAAAGACTCCTGGTTTCCTATTAAATGCATGCCTATGGGTGTAGTGTAATATACACAACTCAATTTTTTGCCTTTGACAAATTGCAGCAGGTAAAAGAGTGTATAAATGGATTGTATTAACTGCACCATTACATTAGGTAACTTGTCCAGTGGATTACAGTCAATGATTGCAGACTATGTACTAGGCCTGCTCAAAATTTTGCTCAAAATTCTTTCAGGATTTCCCAAAATTTTCACCTATTATAAATAACCCTTCGGTGTTCCCATTATGCTCACATTGTGCTCCTAGGTCAGCAAACATTTCTTACAATTATCTTGGAAATTTTTTATTAGTGAATACTCTGTTAAAGTATTTCACTACAAAGTGACTGTTCTATTAGCGAGTATCAATCTAAAGAGCTATGTACAATGCATTCGAGTACTCTATGCAGTTTACACTGACTGTTCTATTAGGGAGTATTGATCTATTCATGGAATTAAGCTCCATAGTTTGAAATATCCACCTAATATGCTAGCAATTATGCTGACATAGCACTCCAGCCTATTATTATGCTTTTTATTACATGCTGGCATATTTGACGCAGGCCTACTATGTACTGTAACACTGGTGAAAAATGTGTCAAATTATACATCGTAGACCAATGCAGTGTGCAGCTAGAGCAAAGCAAAACTTGCATCTGGTCCTGTATCATGCAAGGAAAGGATCATAGAAGTATGGGCATTGCTACTATGCATATGTGCTATGCACATGTATGTATAGGCTCTATTCAATGTACCAGAGAGGTCTATTACATCTGATACATCTACATGTAAAATAAGACTTGATGCTCGGATACAGGAATATACCTGGATTGTATACAGTATGTTATATAAGTATTATAAAATCTTCAATTAATGGTTTATACCATCACTTTGCTTATTCATAGTTGAATGTTCTAGATGGAGCAGTTCAGCACAACCTAAATGCATGGTGGTGGCTAAAAGCTGATGGTTGAGATATGCACAAAGAGTCATCTTGACTTGAGTAGAGTGGTGATGTGGATTTGGTTGATGGTTTGCCACCAGGAATACAAGAATTACAGAAAACAACTGGAAACTGTAGAGAATATTGCTTTATGCTGAGACCATGTGGTACAGGAGCTTGCCAATGTCTTGGATACTATAAACAAGGATTTAGGGTTCCTCAAATCTCATATTATATGTATACATTTTCTCACTACTCTTCATTACTATGTATTCTCTTTTGTAGAGATAATCAAGTTCAACAACGCGTACTCAGAGAAACTTCAGTCTCATGTGCAAAAGGAGAAAGATTTAATTACCTGCATCAGTTGATTAAATATTTTGCATAGTTTTGTCAGAGTTTAGCTAAGATGTTTAGCTAAGATGGTGGAATCTATTGCTGGTAATATTAGCAATCTCAAAGTGGAGGAGCCCGAGGGTGATGTGTGGACGTACATTTATAACAGTTCTAACAAGGGGAATTACATTTGAATATATCCTGCCAAGCTTCCCTGTAATTCGCGCAAAGTTGATGGAGAAATGGGTGAATTATGAAGGAGAGCTAGATGTATTTGATGGCTTTGCACTCACGACTGTGCAACATTAGATCACACTCTGCCTGCTACCCTTAAGATACTGTTCATGTCTTGAGGTGTCTCTCACAACAGTAGAATAGTGATTCATTTCATACTGTAAACTTTATGTGGCTTCCTAGTATGATTAAGATAATCATCATGTAATTGAAGATAAAAGGAAAGGTGAAGTGCAAAGATAGACATTCGTTGGAACCAGAAAAGGCACATGACACGAGACAAAACAAGAGAGAGAATTTCACATTGATAATGTTGTAATCTCTACCTTCTTCCAAATATATGCTGGGCTAGAGGGGTTAAATGCTACATCAATGTGATATTGACTGGTATTAAAGGATGGATGAAGCCTGGCCATCATAATGCTGGCTGTCTGCCTTGAAATGTCACTTGTTCTTAGCACACTTTCAAGTCATCACAGATCACAATCCACTTATCCCTATTTGTAACCACCACCGCTTAAATGAAAAAGAGAATCCTCACTTTCAGAGGTTAAAATCAAGCTAATGCATACTAAAAGGCACAAAACTGATGCCACAGATGCACTGTCAAGAAACTCAGTAACAGATCTATCACCTGAAGAAAGCCTTCTGACTTAGATATTCTTTTTCAGCCAGACCTATCCATTGCTGAGATACGAACTCTCACATCAAATGAACCACTACCCTATTGCCTAGATGACCTCAAGAAAAAGTGCTCAAGAGAAATGGAGAGTACCAACAATGCCAGCACTTCATTACACATAGATTTCCACATGATAGAAATCAACTACCCAATGATACTGGAACACTTGAGAAAGTCCAACAATTGACGATGACCCCTTTGTTTATGGCTGCAGACTCCTCATTCCCACAAAACTGTGACATGCTATTTTGTCACAACTTAATGAATTCCATCAGGATTCTGCTTGAACAAAGCAATGTGACTACTTTCAGTACTGGCCAGGAATAGACTGTGACATTGACAACATCATCTCCTGCTAGCACTACCAAGATTATCTTCCTAGCCGTCCCAGAGAACCAATTGTTCAAAAGCCATGACCAAACTGCCCATTCCAGGAGATTGCCACTTACCTTTGTTCACATACAGGTTACACTTACCTAATTATCATGATTGCCATGCTGATTTTTTCCTCTAGACAAAGAAGAAGTCAGTTTGAGGAAAATGCACGTTTTCGTTCTGCAGGAGTACTCCAGCATTGCAGTACACTGTTACCATTTGGTGGGCTGTCATCCCTCTACACACTAAAACTACAACCCTCACAGTTATCTCAGCTTTCCAGCAGTCGTGCTATATACCTTTCTGCTGCACTGCCATACATGGCATTGTATGGTCTGATGGTGCATGACCACAATTCACTTCCAAGACATTTACTAACTTTTCTAAATACTGGAGTTTTCTCCACAAGCTTTCCTCACCAAGGTACCTTCACGAAGTTGAAGCCACTGTAAAGTCAAAGAAGAAACTGCTCCAACATTCATGGAATGCAAAGCCCTAGATGATGAGAAATTTTGTTGATTATTTTTGTAGTATTGCAATACACCAAGTAGAAAAGATGGCTTGTTGTCTGCTCAAAAACTGTTTGATCACTCAGTGCAAGATATCTTGCCAGCTCACTGAGAATCTTTCCGTCCATGGTGGCAGTGAACAGTTCAGGAGGCCACACAACAGACAAATGACACGTCAAATTCTGCAGCCTACTACAACCGCCATGTCCACAATCTGCCAGACAGTCACATGTTGCAGTTAAAAATCCTCGGTCTACATTTATGGGGTAGTTACAAAGATTAGTCCACACTGTAGATATTATGTGAAGACAACAGGGGACAGAGGTTTTGATCTGCAACAGACGCTTTCTACGCCATTGTATCCCAACCTCAGTACCAGAGAGACTTTAGTTACCCTCACACAACTTCAAAATACGTGTATGATACATCTGGGACTCCTCATACACAACACAGATCTACCCATGATAAGTGTTTCATCAGAATATTAAAGCCTGGCCTAAACCAACTACTCTTTGACCCTGACTGACAATGTAATATATAGATGTAGCTTAGGTTAGCAGTTGTTATGTAGCATTCATTTTGTAATTTATTTCCCCTATCAAATGCATGAAAAAGGAGATGTAGGAAATAGGTAATTTTATGTAATGTGATGTAAAGTACAATCACGTATGATTATGATTCTGATGTTATGTTCCTATAAAGGCCACTCTACATACTGTGGTTGGTGAAAAGGCATGTCTCGGGATGAAGCATTATCAAAGAATGAAAAAATCAAGCCCATAACCTAATGTATAGTTGAGTTATAGTTGACTGAAGGAATCAGTTAGGCAGTTGGTAGAAATTTAAAAATTTTTAAATCTCATAGAAACTTGTTAGAAGGGTTTGAGGTTGCTCTGAAAGCATTTGAGCTCAGTAATGATTAATCAAAACTGCCAAGCTGTTTTGAAGGAAATTAATGTGAGTGATTTCGAAGTGCTAGAAAGTCCAAAACTCCATAATATCCCTAACATACAGTACTATCATATTGTATGATACTATAGTAAACTATATACATACTTAATTCAGGTTACAGTTGAAGAGACATGTCACTTATTATTGTGATCTGTGTGATTGGATTACAAGAGTGTAGGTGAACACAGACCAGGATTATACCAGTTACATGTGCATAGGAAAATATCTAAAATGTGTGACACAACATTTGTGTGTCACTGGTCACACAAACACTCACTAGTGTGGGACTAGTTTGAATTAAACATTGTATTGTGTATTCAAGGCTAATTAGAGCCTCTCAAGAATTATGCAATAAATGCAACTAGGAAATTAAGTAGTTAGTCAAGTTTAACTAACTACTTATATAGTAGAAGGTGTACAAATTAATTGTGGGTTTTAGTTTTTATAACGATTATCCCACCACATTACTTTTTTCTATATCAAAACGACATTCTACAAACATCAGTCTTGTCTCAACCACAACTATAAACACCACACAATAACACAATCACTACAAGTACTACTATTGTAGCATGTGTACAAAATGACTTAAACTGCCGGGTAATATGTTCATAATCATGCTCACTGATTGCCTCAGCCTCAACATTATATTTTTATTAACAGATAGGCATAATAACTTCTGGTCTGAAAGCAATTAGTTAAAAAGTTAGCCATTGGTGGGTCACTTTAAGAGAGCATTGTAAAGTTAAGGCTCCTTTTTCATGATAGTGTAGGTATATATGGATAGTATTGATAGATATACCCCAACATTTCTTGAAGAAAACCAGACACACTTGCCATGTACCATCCATTTCATTTTAAGTATAAACACCGCAGCATATATCAAAATAGCTATTTTCTAAGAATTATATCAATGATCGGAATTCCTTTCATTAATTGAGATGACTATCAAGAAAATATTTTTACATCAGTGTAACATAGTAAGTAGCTATTCATTTGGAACTAATAATGTGTACATATGGTGTTGTAAATTGTTCCTCCCTTTGGGCATAATCATTAACTATACTTCCTGCCCAGTATAATAGTCTAAAAATATAGTTATGTGACAGCCTATGTTTACCTGACTGTTCTTTTGAAGTTGTTAGTTTTAGGCCAAGCAAAGTTGATTACTAGTTTCTCATTTCCACCCACATCCTTTAATGGAAGTGCCACAATCTTATGATTAGCTATATGGTTGATTTCCACCTCATGGATTTTCAAATGTTCATAATTTTTTTTCATTATTGTATTACTGGATTTATTTTAGTGTTTTTGTCAAGCTTGTATAGCCATAATGAATAATGACCACCCACCCGCATCAGTTTAGAAAATACTTGAACGGGAAACTAGCAATCAACTTTGCTTGACCTTAAATAGAGTCTGTCATTGGCTTTTCCATTACAATGGCGGATACAGGATGGGGCACTTGGGGCAAATCCCAGGGGCGGATTTAGGATTTATAAAAGGAGGGGGGGGGGGGGGGGCTAACTCAAGGTACTAATCTCTTGGGTAGAGGTGTGCAAAGCACACTTCCCAGCATGCAAAGCATGCTGGAACTAGGGGGGTCTGGGGGTATGCCCCCCCCCCCCCCCCAGGAAAGTTTGAAAAATAGGTGCTAAAATACTGCAATTTGGAGACATTTCCACATAAAATTCATAATATTTTCTGCCTGTAGATATTTTATATACTACTTTTAGATTATAGGTATGGCTCTCTGAAGCATTTTGCTAATGGAAAGTTTGGGTAGGTACAGTCGGACAACCAAGTACATGATGCACCCCTCTCACAATTGCACAACACTGAATAGGCGCATGTTAGAATAAGAATGTTGAAAGTGGAAAATTTTGAAATTTGAACAATACAAGATTGAATCTGAGAGCATTTTCATGGAAATTGTGTACCTGAATTAAGTATTGTCATACATATTAACTACACAAGTAGATGAATGAAGCCCTTTAAATAGACCAGTGCACTTCATTGTATGTATAGGTGCAGGCAGATTTGGAAAAATTCCATAACAGAACCAACTACATGTTTCCAGTGAATGTTCTATTAGAGTAGTTAGCTGACTGCTCTATTAGAGTATCTCGATCTTGTACACCTCCAATGCTGATCCGGGTCCTTGTTGCATAAACTTTAGCATAAATCCACTGATAATACCTTGGAAAGATGTTTATAAGGTGGTTTTATGAGTATTTGTATTATTAGTGATCATATAATTATGCTAAGACAAAATTTCATTATAATACTCAGCATATTGATTAAGTAAAGCCTAAATATGAAGGGATGGGGGGGCTTCAGCCCCAAAGCCCCCCCCCCCCCCCCCTGGATCCGCCCCTGAATCCCCCCTTGCCCTCACCTTCAGACTTCTCAACTTGGAACTAGGGTTAACCTTGAGTGGGGTTCATGTACACACACATTTTAAGATTGATAAAAAATGTTAATAAGCATGAACTAGCTATACTGCATGCATACTGCTGTTATTTGCAGCTTATTTCTGTGCTCTATGGTGTTATTCTACACACAGAATCTAAGCAACCTGGAATTCCAAGCACAGTGTAGCATCATATGAGTCACAGGTCTGCTATTCAGCTTTATGCCTATCTTTGTGATGATTGTAGATATCACTAATCCTTTCACTAGGTCTGAATTTGGCCTCTGCCCTGGCACGTGATATATTTCCCTCCCTCTACATTCATAACCAAGTCCATTTATAGTTGATTAATGCTAGAAAAACTTATTTAATACTAAACAAAAATGAGAAGTCACCTTACCATACTGTAATACAGCCTTGGGCTATGGGTTGGCTCCAGTCTTTTATTGATTTGAGCGCCATAAAATTTAAATATTTATCATGTGAGTACCATTTCATATATGTGACCGAGTCTAACAAAATGGGGCTTTTAGCCGGGAAAATACATGTGTTTGCTTAATAATATGTATCTCCATTTCTGTGCGAGCTATATTAGTTTTACTGAAACTTACAGAATTGTTATTATAACAATTCTGTAAGTTTCAGTAAAACTCCATACATTTCTACATAAGTGATGAAAAATGTAAAAAGCTATCATGTCAACTAAAACAGTTATATAATTTCAAACATTGCAATTATGGTCAAATGTAATGTATGGGCTATAAGCCCCATTTTTTCAGATTGTTGAAAACTCTGCCAAATGTACTCATTACTTGATCAGACGTTAATATTAATCACTTTAGTCAATAGGTCAAGGTAAGGTACAACAAAAATCCAGTGCTTTTATACTTACAAGATTGTGTAGATCTAGCTAGATTGTTCTAGAATATACTACAGTACTTACATTGTATTGCAACACATTACAGTCAGCAGTAACACCTACAAAAACAGCTACACTCAGCAATCAACAAAAATCAAGAAGTGTGAATAAATAAGCTCAGCTAATTCAGCAGATTATCTTACAATTTCAGCAAATTATGTAACAATCTATATAGTGTATGCATAATAGTTTGTCTCAAGTGACTATCATCCAACACAGATGGGGTCACATATTGAGTTCACAAGATGTTTTTGATTGTGGGTTTGAGTTTTGTTTACAGGTGAAGGCCTTGAGAATTCTTGAGATATGGAGCATGACCTTGAGAAATTGGTACCTGACCGTGAGACCTTGACAAGAGGCTAAAAGACTTGAGTCTCACAATAAAACCATGAGAGTTGAGAGGTCTGCAACTTGTGGAGGAGCCATACTTGTAATTAAAATACTAAACTTTATGTCTCGGCAAGATCATCTTATGCCTGTCAGCTTATAAAATTCATGAAAATACGCACATTTTACTAGTATTTATTGCAAATTCACCAAAGTGAACCAAAGTCAAGTTAACTATGAAATTGCATAGGTAAGGAATATATAATTTATGGAAATTGTCACCCAGCACCTTTGTGCGTACTAAGCACCTCTAAAAATAATTACCCTGTTGCTGTTGTTTAAGACATTCAGACTAAACCTTTTAAACAACTTTTAAAACTTCAAAACCATCTACAAATGCCAAAATAGTAAATATCAACAGTGAGATACTACTAAGAGGTGCATTATTTGCTGCTTCAAAAATGCAGCAACTAACAATTAAGAGAATCTGGGTCTCAGCATAGATATTCTACTCACCGGGATATGAAACGCCGTATACTCCCCATACATTAAAACGGCCCATCCGCACCTCTAGTAAATTGGTGTTAAACAGTAGTGACTTTCTTGAAGTCTTGAAATAAAGCGAAAATCAAGTCTCCAAAAGTTGAATCCTTGTTGTTTAGACAATTATTCACTGTAAGCCTAATTGTGGGAGGCAGCAGCGACTATTGAAGAAGGTTGAGTAAATTGGTGATCCAACACTCTGCGAACCGTAAGTCTCAAACGCCTTCACGAATCAAGGCCAATTTTATGTGGCAAAGATAAGCCAGTGCGTCTAATCGAACCGGCATGTCTTCAACTGAATTGTCTCTACCATTGTCGTTTTATTAGTCTTTGCGGTCGACATCCATGTACATCTTTTGTGAACCCTAGCGTATCGCTTCATGGCTTGATCAAGCTAATCTTTTGTTATTCCATAAAGAAGGCCTTGATTCGTCGAACTGGTGGCGTTTTGGGTACTGTTGATATTCAAACATGCAGATACAGAATTTTAAAAAAAGTGTTGTTTAGGATTTTGTGTACGTGTAAAGTAATTTTTTTGGTTTAACGCGTAGGGCTGTGTATTAAACGTATGCTGTCTATTGTAGAACTATGCCAGGGGGGCACAAGCTGAAGCTTTCAAGTGTGAAGAGTTACAGAAAAAAGAGAAAAGAAAGGCTAGCAAAGAAGACGACATCGACTGTTGCTGCTACATTACCATCAACCGATCCTGCAACATTACCATCAACCGGTCCTGCAACATTACCATCAACCGGTCCTGCAACATTACCATCAACCGGTCCTGCAACATTACCATCAACCGGTCCTGCAACATTACCATCAACCGGTCCTGCAACATTACCATCAACCGGTCCTGCAACATTACCATCAACCGGTCCTGCAACATTACCATCAACCGGTCCTGCAACATTACCATCAACCGGTCCTGCAACATTACCATCAACCGGTCCTGCAACATTACCATCAACCGGTCCTGCAACATTACCATCAACCGGTCCTGCAACATTACCATCAACCGGTCCTGCAACATTACCGTCAACTGATCCTGCAACACCACAATCATCAACTATTGCTGCAACATTACCATCAACATTGCGTACAGAAGATGTTGCAGCATCAAGCCTAAGGGTATCAGTGCCACTCATTTCATACACTTGTAGTGAAACTAAAAGTTTGGATGAACTACACAGCCGTTTAATGAAGAATGGAGTGTGTTCAGGTTGGCAAGTAGTTGAAGCAAATTTGAATTGTCTTGCTTTGGCTAAAATGAAGCTTGTGCCTTCCCCTTATGTTGTTGCGTCAGTCCAGATATATTCAAATTTCAATTATAGTGTCACCATTGAAGGACATTCCATTAGTCTGGCTAAGCTAGGAGCAGCTGTGTGTTCCAAAATTTCTTGTATCAGTGATGCTTTATTGCTGCTTAGAACAATTGACCAATTGCACATGTGTGAAGGGAACTTATGTTCAGAATTTACAGAAGTCGTTCAGCATAATGAGGGAAAATTCCTTGGGACTGATCGTAAGTTTTAGTATACACTGATGTGTTGTTTTGTGTGAGTGTCCTTATAATCGTTGTCTAATATGAGCAATTTATTACTATGCTGAATATAGATTGAGTACATTACCATTCTCCATTGCAACAGCTCCCTTCTTAACATACGCAGATTGTATAATTTTGTGTGCATATTTATTAACTTTTTATTTAATGTTTATACAGGGAAAACTGTGGTAGCAAATATTGCAACAGTTGATGGGAAGCAAACTATCAGGCACCATGAATGCTACATTGTTGTCAGTGAAGGCACAATAAGGTGCAGCAAGTGTGCTGCTCATCGCAAATCTCTACAGTCAGCTGTTTCCAGACTCACTTCAAAAGCAAAGACTGTTCCTTCACCCAGTTCACATGTTGATACCTCACCTAGCAGCCATACAAACTTAGACTATTTGACATCATCCGAAACATCACTCAGAGTGCGCACATTGCAAGGCAGGTATAAAGCTAGCAAAAAAGTTATCAGCCGTCTCCAAGAGAAAGTAAAACAGCTCACTGAAACGCAAGGACTTACAGTTGAACAATCGTTGCATGATGATTTGGTCACAGTGATGGATCAACATGAAAGTGAGATCACTAAGCAGCATGAGGAATCATCATTCCAGATGCTGTTTTGGAAGCAACAACGGGAAGCTTTGAAGAAAGGCAAAGGCATTCGATGGCACCCTCTTGTAATTAAATGGTGTTTGTATCTTCACCATTGCAGCAGTAAAGCCTATAAGGTGTTGAGAAATTCGAAATGTTTACATCTGCCCTCAGAACGCACTTTACAGGACTATACCCATTTCAACACTACTGGTGCAGGCTTCTCAGCTGCTACAGACAATCAGCTAAGGGAGTACGCAAGGCTCAGTGCAACTCCAAATCACAAAAATAATGTTGGATTGCTGTTTGATGAAATGCATATAAAGGAGGGGTTGGTGTTCAGCAAAAACACTGGTAATTTAGTTGGTTTTGTAAACTTGGGAGATGTTAACAATGATTTTATACGTTATGCTAATTCTGAGGCAGATGGTGAGAGCAGCTTACCTTTGGCTAAGTCTGTGTTGTTTATCATGGTCAGAGGCTTGACTTCCAAATTAACATTTCCATATGCTCAATTTCCAGTGGATTCCATCAAAGGATCACAGTTGTACCCACTATTCTGGGAGGCAGTTCATCGACTTGAATGCATGAGTTTTAAAGTGTTCACCTGTACATGTGATGGTGCTACCTCAAATCGACGACTTTATCATCTGCTCACCAAATCAGAGCCTGAGAAGCACAAAGTGCGTAATAAATATAGCAAGGAAGAACGATATATTTATCTGATTTGTGACCCGCCCCACCTCCTTAAAACAATCCGTAACTGTTTTTCATCTAGACCACTATGGGTAAGTGTCTTTATACTGACTTATGGTGTCAGCCATAATTATTATAGCGTTGTGGAAAGTACATCAGCTGGCAGCATGTAGTGAGCCTCTATCGTCGTACAACAGGAGCAGGTACAGGAGTTTCGTTGGTGCCAAAGCTTAAGTATGAGCACCTTCACCTCACTTCTTTTTCTAAGATGCGAGTTGACCTTGCTGCGCAGGTATAGTAATAACTATATAAACTACCTTATTTTATTTCATAACACATATAGGTACTCAGTGGGACTGTATCCAGTGCAATGAAGTTAACAGGAGGAGAAGATGCCCGCGCTACAGCTGACTTCATTGATTATATCGATAAATTTTTTGACTCTCTAAATGTGGACAATCTTAATGAAGGCACACGGACAAGGAAGAAATTTCAGGAACCATACTATCTCAAGGATGATTTTCGGTTGAAGGTGAAGCTCCATGATTTTGGTTCTAATGCTATAGCTATTATACATTCTTCTAGTGGTTAAGTGATGATTTTACCTCGTACATGAACACGTGGAAAACATCTGTGGAGGCACGAGAGGGCTACACTGCTCAGCAAAAGCAGCGAAATCTGTTGAGTGAACTCACAATGGAGGGTATCCAGATTACAGGTATGTTTATATTATGCATACAACTGATATTACTAGCAAGTACAAACATCTTTTATAGTGTCATCATTTGTAGAGTTTGTACCATTAATTCTGAGTCAACCAGGTGTGACCTATTTTCTAAGTGAGAAATTATGTCAAGATCCCCTCGAGAAGTTTTTCGGACTCCAGAGGCAACGAGGGAAATCAAATGATAATCCTTTGCTCAACGAAGTGCAGAAGAACACTCAAGCTCTACGCGTGGTTGGTGACATCAATGTCAAGTCTATTGCTGGAAACTGCAGAGGCAAAAAAAGAGATGCTATTTTTACAGAGACTAATGTACAATTGCAGAAACGCAAGAAGTCTCGGAAAACATAATTAAATGTAACCACATGATTCACTTTCACATTGTTATGTAACATACTTTATTACGTGTACTTGATAAATACTAAAACAATTTCTTTCTCAATGATTTTGATTTCTGTGTGCTTTTTTTGTTCTTTTGCTTGTATTGTTCCATAAATCCTTTTGCAAAAGCATTTCCACGAACTGTCGTATACAAATCAATTGTCATCTTTAACAGCTCATCTCCTATTTCAGTGGGTGTGATGCCAATTGCAAGGTCCCAGTAGAACCCGACATCCACATCACCTAGTGCCTGGTCCAAAATCAAATGTTTCACATCACTCAGTTGGCTAGAATCACCATCAAACACATTGCAGCATATTTTCTCAATAGCTATCAAGCAATTGTAAAACATCTCGCTTATGTGGGTTAACCCACCACGATCAACTGCTTCAGTCCACTGTGCGCTTTCCAACCCTGTAGGGAGGTCTGACTGTAGTAACAACAAAGTATCGACATATGCTTTCTTGGTGACAACTTTTGTGTGTAACTGTTTGATAATGTACCCACCAATGTAGTTGATGGTATTCATTTCTTCAAAAGTCAACTGGTGTTCTGGATTACTAGAATCTGCACATTTGGTTTTGGTATTGACTTTGGCTCTCAGCATCTTCTTGAAAACTTCCTCAGTGATGAACTGATAAAACAGTGGGTTCACCTCCACACCAACCTGCTCCAAAAGCTTCTTCCACTCCAGTTTTAATGTGTCCCCAACAGCTAATTTATGAAATGCTGGCCACAATATGGAAAGATTCAAGGTGGTAGCAAATATTTTCTCTAAAAGGTGTACCAATTTGTGAGAAAAAGTTCTGCTGGCTTCGTGTTCTAACAAACGAGTTGCTGCAGAGTGAAAGAAACGATAACTTTCTACTTTTTGATCACTATATCTCGGCTCGCTTAGTACTTCGTTGCACACTTCTGTAAAGTAGTTAACTTCCACCCGTGTGCCAACTTCATCAGCAACAAGAGCTGTACTCTCGGCCGTTCTGGTACTGGTATCAAAGCTTGTACTAGAAGTCATTTCACTACCACACACGCACTCAGTTCAGTAGTATGGAAATAATTTATCAAGCGGCGTCTAAGATAGAAAGGTGTTGACAGAGGTGCGGATAGAGTCGTGAAAAACAACCAGTTTCATATCCCGGTGAGTAGAATATCTATGGCTAGATATTATCTAGAGTTATTGTAGTTAAAAAGTATGCACAGTAATAAGCAAATGATCCACTGGGTTCCGGGTACAGTGATTAATGATTGGAACAGTTTACCTATACCTCTGTTGTAGAAAGTACTTCAACTAACACTTTTAAATCCGGCTGTTAGATAGCTAATTATTTTTTTGATTTAATACATTAATCGGGTATACAGGCTTTGCCTCAAGTTTACCCGTATTTAATCATAATCATAATCACAGGGTTGCTTTCTTTCAAGAAGTAGAAAACGCCTCGGAAGCACGAATGAATTTTTGAATTCAAACTGTCCTACCACCCAAGACAAGAAAATCCAACTCTTTCTCATAGTGATGTGATAAGGTTGGATGCATAGTCTGTCTATGCTGTTAGTCTGGAAAGGATCTGAGACTTCTCACCATCTGGGTGAAGAGCATCAAAATTTTCGTACGTCATTTCAAGGGATTCTCTCAATGGTGCCAAAGTCCTTTCCATTACTTCTAATGCCACACTGCATGGTCACAAAATTTTGTTTAGAATGATGATAAATGATGGTATGAAACGTTTGGTGGTAGTAGCAGTTGGTGTTTCTGTGATTTTATTATACCAGCAGCTCACCAGGAGCTCCACCCAGCTTGAATCTAAAATGAAAGATTTGTACTCGTTTTCGGTTTGTTTTGGGATGTTTTGCTGCATAATGATGATGTAGGGTGATCTAGGGAAGATTTGAAGCTGCTGTGAAGCGTGAGAGTTGAAGTCAAATTTGCTGCCTTCCTTGCCGGATGAATCTAGCTTAGTGCCTCCGGATTCACAGTGGATCTAGTAATGGGATACTAAAATGAACATTCCACAATGGTAGGGAGATCGATTTGTAAAATTTGATTTTTCGGATTGCGGACCCTACCCCAGGTCAGGCAGCGAGTGGGGATTTGTAGGGGGTTCGTCAACCAAACTCGTCCCCAGAGTAGGGGCATTTGCAACACAAATACCATACTTGGCCATATTGTTAGTGATTCTCGGGATAAAGAATACGAATTAGTTGGGGATTTATAACTCGAAGTTGTCCCCAGGGGTGGGGAATTTGTCAGCTAACATTTGCAAATTCCCACCTCTGCCCGACCTGGGGTAAGTGGGGCTTGACATTGATAGGTGCATAAAATCCATCCCTCCTGGAGGAAGACTGAGTGTGGTCCCGACTAGACATTGGGTGACCTGCAGTTCGAATCCTGGGGTTGGAGGGATTTTTTCCTTACTTTGGCCCCTTTTCTGTTACACCTTTTCAGTCAGTCAGTAAGTCAAGTCATTAGGTCTAAGTCCCTGAAATTAGGTTAGGTAATCCTAAGGCTGCAGCACATGTTGCTGTCAGACCTTCAGTGCTGGTCACTGTAAAGTGCTAATAATAATAAATACTTTAGGTTTAAGGAAGAAAATCCATCCCTCCTGGAGGAAGACTGAGTGTGGCCCCGACTAGACATTGGGTGACCTGCAGTTCGAATCCTGGGGCTGGAGGGATTTTTTTCCTTACTTTGGCCCCTTTTCTGTTACACCTTTTCTGTGAGTCAAGTCATTAGGTCTAAGTCCCTGAAATTAGGTTAGGTAATCCTAAGGCTGCAGGTCAGACCTTCAGTGCTGGTCACTGTAAAGTGCTAATAATAATAATAATAATAATTACAGGGGCGGATCCAGGAGCTGGCAAGGGGAAGGGCACGAACAGACTAAGTTGTAGGTTGGGAACGCGTTACTCCCAACACTGGTGAGTGCATCGTAGAACCGATGACAAAAAGTCCATCAGGCCATGGCCTGTGGTAACTCTATGTATCTTAGAGACCTATGAATGTTTATCTTGTTCGAAAAGTTCAAAAGCAGTGGTTAAACGATTTCTTTGTACGTGCTAAAAAAATTTCTGTCAGACTGACTTTTTGTGCCCATTTTCAATAAAGCTAAAGTATACTGTGCACTTTTTGGCTTCTTGTATGGTTTTACTGGAGAGCCTGTTTTCCATAGACTCCAATATATTTTGTCATTAGCTGTTAATTAATCCCATATACTTTAGTGTGCAGTTTTCCACGTTTTTGCAATGCAAAGCGTCATGCAGGCATATACGTGTGCAGTTGTTCAACAGTGGATTTTTAGTGACGACTACTGACTCACTGGACTTCAAGCATGCCTACGCATACAAATCAACAGCCTCAGAACATTACAGGTGTAAAGAAGTACGCATACTGACACAATATTAGCGCATTTTGCATTGCAAGAAATTGGAAAACCTTAGTAGTGAAATGGGTTTTCAGAAGCTTCTAGAACCACTCTACTAATTGATTCTTGTTGAATAGTGCTGAGACCACAAATGAAGATCATATGCAGTGATACTGATGACCTGTTAATAGACTCTTCCCAAATATACGTCATCGCTTAGCAACATCTTTCCGACATTTTGATTGGGGCCACTATCAATAATCATAATTGCGCTGCATAAAGTTACGATGGTGAAAACAGCTCAAGCAGAGTAGTATTGTTGAAGGACAGGCCATGGAAGTCTTCAAGGTTCCAAATTAGTGTTCTGGTTAGAGACAGGTGGTTATCAAGGCTGAACAAGGTGCAAAACATCCACAACACTAATTTTCTTTTCTGCCTGTACAAGAAGCTGTTAAATAATGTGTGGGAGGTCAGCCGCTGTTAGTCACTATCTTTAATCACCCACACTAAAATGCTAGCTTCTTGTACAGGCAAGTAAGGAAATTAGTGTTGTTGATGTTTCACACCTTGTTGGGCTGTGATAACCACCTGCCTCTTACCAGAACACTAATTTGTAACCTCGAAGACTTCTATGGCCTGTACTACTCTGCTTGAGCTGTTTTCACCACTGTATTTCTATGTAGCACAATCATGATTATTGATAGTGGCCCCAATCAAAATGTCGGAAAAGTGTTGCTAAGCGATGACGTATTTTTGGAAAGAGTCTATTATGACATCATTTGTGTGTGGGTTGCCTTTAGCACTTAAAACAGGCTAGAGGAGATCTCTTTTGTGAGGTAGGCACTTAGTGGTTTAGAGTTTGAATGATTTCTGGCCTTGTAGCCATTAATAAGTGCTGTATTGCTTCGCCAACTGAGTAAACCTAGTTTTCACGTGTGATACTGGTGTTTGCCTTTATCTAACCATAAAGTCTTACAGTTCAGAGATTGTAATTGATGTTTTCTTTGTACTATTGTTTCTGGTAGCCTTCCTTACTGGCTAGCCTTTATCTTCCCTGCTTTCTAGATTATGTGCACAAATGATGTCATAAGTGAGTGATAATTTATACTGCTGCATATTAATGTCATGCTTCATGGTATGTACCACCAACATGGACTGGTTTAAAGAGTACTCCTTAAAGTTTATAAAGTTTCATAGCAGTTACCAATACTGTGAATTATACCCAAGTAACATGTGTAGAAAGAGAAGGCTAAAATAAATTGAAGCCATTGGAAAACATGGTTTCGTGGTTAAAATAAACTACTCCACTGAAGCCGTAAATTTAATTAGATTCTTTGGTTACTTATTGAAAATGGACTATTAAGGGAGTGTCATGTACAGTAGGCACACATCGAAGATTTGCGATCACGGAATGATATTTATCTTGAACTGTGACAGGTATAGCCTTTTCCATGTAACTTCATAGCAGATATTGATGATGATAAAAGTAATGTCTTATTGATTATTAAGGCAATATTTTATAGTGTTATATATTTTCAAGTGTTTCTGGCATGAAGTGACCCAGACATCGTATCTCAATAGAAATGAGATCATCAACTAACCCAGTATGTTGAAGATCATACAGTAAAGACCCATATTTATCTTCCTTCTGTGCTCTTGCAGCCAATAAGTGTTGCTGGGTATTAGTGGGACTGGTCAACTCAAACAGGTAGATGGAATTCTTAGAAACCAAGATCAACTCAGGTCTGCTAAGGGAGGTAGAAAGTTTGGTGGGTATAGTGCTAGGAGGACTGACACTGGCAAGGTAACCTGGAAGGTCAGCATAAAGTTTAAAAATTCTGGTAAATGCTTGTGAAACCCGTGGACAAAAACCTGCAAGACTGAATCATGCCTCCAGGTATACCCACCCTGAACAAGAGCAACAGAACATGCGGTCAAGATATGATTCGTGGTAGGTTGGGGAGTTTGACAGAGAGCACACTTTGGATTAGTAATTATAGTCCACCTGGACAAGTTCATAGGAGTTCGAAGAGTATCACAACCAGCACGTAGCTATACTTATAGATTGT
The DNA here is from genome assembly GCF_963678975.1 of Dysidea avara. Taxonomy (NCBI): domain Eukaryota; kingdom Metazoa; phylum Porifera; class Demospongiae; order Dictyoceratida; family Dysideidae; genus Dysidea; species Dysidea avara. The sequence goes on from NC_089276.1 coordinate 34,531,809, forward strand.
GTGTGAGTTTCAAAGTTTTGAACATTCATTTGGTGTCTCATTTGGTGTCCCAGTCCTGCTTTACCAGTTGGGTGAACAGAGAAGGCAGAGCATTAACTTAGCACGAATTTTTCTGCCTTGGCCATTACTTTTTTGACATGGCTGCAGCAAGTTTTGTCATCCTGTGATGTGTTAACATAGAGCTAGTCTTGAAGACACCAATCACACAAACTCATAAGCTTGATTACACTCACCATATCCACATGTAGTTTAAAATAGTAAGCAGGCTGATTACCTGTGTCATATGCATGGTTCGCATGTGTGAAATCGTATACATACGTATATAGTTCGTATATAGCAGTGAAGATGTGGCCATAGGCAAACTATGCAAATGTTTCAAGTTCTGATCTGGCTTGTATATAGCTAAGGCATGTGTTAGAAATGCTTTTAACTCTTGCTACAATGCATAACTACATGGCTTATTACAGAATGTGCACAGAGAATCTTATTATTGTTTTAATTTAGTGAATTTGGTGCTAGAATGTCATCACGAAAAGCTAAAATTGCTTTACAATTTGAAGAATCTGATGAAAGTGATCTGGTAGCTGAAACTACTTCTCTACTGAAGGCATCTAAATCATCTACTTACAATACTGTGGGTATACATAGTGGCAACAATGTGTCATTTGTTAACATCAACTACACCATACAACCAAAATCATTCTTGGCTCATTTTAAGGAGATTCCTCCAAAAATAATCCTTGAAAATGTTAGGTAAGGCATATACTTGTATACACAGAGCATACTTTATGTCAATCAAGTACACACATGAAGCTACTTGACATTGCTTTAGGATATAATGTTTGATGAATTACAATATACAAGTTTCACACCCACGTTGTTCACAATTCTAATAACAAAGTTAAACAAGAAATGCTGAGCAATATTTAGTAGGAAATAATTAATGAAATTTTAGCTATTTGTCTTTGGTTGTAGTGGATCAATGAATCCTGGTCTGAATGCCATAATGGGACCAAGTGGAAGTGGAAAGACTTCGTAAGTTGCAAATACGCATATAATATAATGTGTATGGTGCCAAGTCATACACACCATAGTACACAACCATACTTAGACAATGCATGTCAAGAATGCTTTGATATTTGCAAAGTATGCAGGGTTTTTATTCTAGTAAGACACCTGTAAACAGGTGGAACCTAGTAAGACACCTAGCCACAAACTTCAACAAACAAATTGCATACTTTGTGGGTTCATAACAAAATTCCAGTCACCACAGGCCATTGTCTAAATTACTAAGACATACATTGCTAGGAGTCTTCAGTGGATAAACAACCCGAAGGAATGATGTAATAATCACCGAGGCAGAGAGCCGAGGTGATTATTACATCATTCCTGAGGGGTGTTTATCCACTGAAGACTCCTAGCAATGCATGTTTCTGAGGGGTGTTTATCCACTGAAGACTCCTAGCAATGCATGTCTTAGCTATATTTAATGACCTAACTTCTCTAGTGCTCACTCTCTCACATGCACACATACACACATGCTCAGTCTCACACACACAGAGCCTCACACACACACACACACACACACACACACACACACACACACACACACACACACACTCACACTCACACTCACACTCACACTCACACTCACACTCACACTCACACTCACACTCACACTCACACTCACACTCACACTCACACTCACACTCACACTCACACTCACACTCACACTCACACTCACACTCACACTCACACTCACACTCACACTCACACTCACACTCACACTCACACGCACACACACACACACATTACACGTACACACTACATATACATGCTACATACACACACACATGCATGCTAGTCTCGTTCTCATGCATGGACTCCTTTCACCAGTGTGGCACTCATTGTTTAGAGACTACATTAGTCACAAAGCTACTTGAAGTGCTTAATGGGGGCTTTAAATGATCACAACACCCGCCACATCACAGCCATGTATCAACCCCTTAATAATTTAGCTACAATCAAATTCAGTTTTTGCTGTTATGTAACCATGCCTTAATCTATTGTGGAACTCAAAACAGGGAGATCGAAATACTGTAACAAAGCACATGTGTATATCATAGCCATGCTATAACTAAAAAGTGTTCGTTAAAACCCAGATTGGACCAGGCTGGACTAAAATTTAATTGCTGGAAATTCCTTGCCATGACTTTAATAAATCTAGGCATGCCATAAATTTAAGTGCACTTATTCTCAAATCTCTATATTAGGCTTGGGTCAATAGTTGGCATTGAACATTGGCGCTCTTCACATCACTTATGATGCCACTAGCACTGAGGCAACAAGTGTAGCAATTGCATTGCAGTAGTGCAGCTTTACGATGAAGCAGCTTTTGAGGTAGCTACTTAATGGATCAAGTTTCGCCTTGATGTTCTTCCCAACTAAATGGTAGTATTTGTGTAGTCTCACTGTGACTCTCACATGGACAGCTCCTGTGGCAGATATTGATCAATTAAGAGGCTATAAATGTCCTTTTTTGATGGGCACTTATATGATTGATAAGATTCTAGAAAAGTCTGGCCTCACCAGGGGCATATTTAGGTGGATTTCGGTTCCAGAACCCCCTTAACTTTGTGGGTTTGCAGCAAGAATACCAGGCTATCTTAGCTAGGCAACACAAATACATGGAAACAGGACAGGACAATATACAGTGTAATAAGGAACTTACATTAGTTCCTTAAAAGTGCATTAAGGGGAACAGGGGTACGTAATGAAAGATCCTTTATAAAAGATCAAGATACTCTAATAGAGCAGTCAGGTGTACTCTAATAGAGCAATCAAAACTACTCTAATAGAACATTCATGCTGGAATACAATTTTAAAATGGGTAGCTTTCTTTTAGACTGGTATGAAATAATCTACCAGGAAGTGTTTTTGATTTAATTGGAAAGTTCAGAAATGTATTTGGACCATTAGGCTATGGTATAAGTATACTTGACCAACCATTAAAACTTTACCGATTGAAATTTGAAGCTTAATTGAAAGCATTACTTTTGTTGAAAATATTTTAATATATTATATATATATATATATATATAGTCTCCATGAAGTCACACATAGTAATTTCAAAGTCTTTTGTTGCTCAAAATGTGTTAGTGGCTGGGGTCACGCAAAATCTGGAAATCCGCTAGTAAAAATCCTGGATATGCCTCTGAACACGAGACTATTTAAAATGTCAAATATATACACTGAATTGATGAATACACTTTAAGTACTTTAAAACTTCATTGATCATGAGCTGAAAGGTTACATGTTACACATAACTTGTATACTTTACACTATAGCCTAAATTTCCATTAGTGTAAATACTAGTAGGTATATAAGACGAGTCCAGTATCTTAGTGACTGTCAACTGACTCCAAACTCATGAGCAACTAATTCCAGATGAACTGGAATGAAGCTTTGAATTATCCAGTGGCAACTGAAGTGTGCTCGGTACAAACAAAGGTTCAGCTTTAACAACACATGACAACTTCACATGATAGTGGCTGTTTGTTGCCTTTTGAGGATAACACCATGTTCTACTAGCCTTGTCAAAGTATGGTCTTTTTTCAAGATGGGCAACAGCAATATCATTTGGAACACTAGGAATAGATCCATCAGGTAGTCTGAGACTCCTTCTGCATCCTTGGCATACATGAATGATTCCACTAATAAAACAAATGAAAAAAAGGATTGCCTTATCTTGGACTTTCCATGAAACTTTGCTGCGGTGAACATGTTTGAGGTGGAACATTATGTGATGGACATGCTAGGGGTACATAAGGTGGAGCATTCCATGCCTGATATCCAACTTGAGAATATGGCAAGAATGAACTCAGTGAGAAATTGCTTTGCATTGTGGGTGAATGAAAGCATGACTGTTGATTATATTGGTTTTGCATTGGCATGTACATCCACAGATGAGGAGGCAGACGCTTCCTAAATGATGTAGGACAATCACTGATGCTTGAATTGACAGATGACACAGACACATCTGATGCATTTTGTTCTGTTACAGTTTGATTATCCAGTAAACCAAAGCAGGTTGTGCTTCCCTTCTTCCTCTTTCTTGGAGGCCTCTCATCTTTCCTCCCACTTCCTTTAGGTATGTCTACTTTTGATAGCGTACCCAAATTTGGCTTTGACTTGGAACCCCTGTACCAGGTTAAAAACTCTTCCAATTGATTAGAATAGTCTGCTGTAGCAATGCAATGTGCATATATTTTGGAAGATTGCCACATCAGGCATGACAGCTTACATGAAAATTGTCCCGACTTACTTTGTTGAATTATATGAGGGTGAATTATATGTTGAATTACTGAGATATGAATTTTAAATCACCAGCATCAATCACTGCCAGTTCAACCAAACGATAGCTCTATGCAACTAATTCTTTCATTGATTCATTGAGTTAATACCAGTGGAACTTTTTGTATTTTACTTTCTCATGAAGCATACTATTTAGACTTTCATTAGCATTAGTGTAGAAAGGAGACAGAGGGCTTCCTAAACCAGCAGCCTCCCTCAATGACATTAACATGCTGCTCTTAATATCTCTGGTTTTCTCTTTAACAAACCAATTATAGAACATTGGAAGACGATTTGAGGAAACAGAATGTTCACGGCGGTTCCAATTTTCCTGCAAAGCTTGTACTTGCATTCAAACTCTTCTTCTGCTGAGCAGTCCACTAGACCAACCTCATGCAGTCCATCTATGGTTGCTCCAAATATATCCTTCATAAATTGATCAACTATTTCAGATGCCATACCAAGAGCAGTTAACTTGGTGACAAGGTTGGCATGGAAATGTTGAAACCATCACAGGTGTACAGCATCAGGAAGCTGCATTTGAAAAGCCTAATATAGTTGAGCTTCTCCATCGATACCAAATGATCTGATGTTTTTGAGACAAGGACAGAGGCTTATTAGAGTTGATGCAAAAAATGATACGAAGAAAAATTCTTTTGCTGGTGAATGAGAAGTGGACCAAGTGTAATTGGTGAATGCCCTTGCTTTCTGTGCTCCAGAAGTAGATATCTAAATGCTGTAAGAGTTACGTTAAAGTCAAAGGTTGAGTCTATTCCCATTACTGTATGTTGATTTGGATCGGTCAGGAAACACACCATGTCATCCAACTGATGATTGGTGGCAAGAACTGCCATTGGTTCTGGTGCTGCAACAACAGTTTGAACAAATGTGGTATCAGAATTTGGCTCAGTTGACTTACACTGTAGCATCACATTAAACAATGAGTCACTTGCTGATGACTTTTGTTTACTTTTTGACATGCGGTATCTGACTTGACTGCAGCTTTTTGGAAGGCATCCCACACTACGAGTTCCAAGTAATCCTCCACACTTCTGTAATGAGTCTGCAAGCGCTTGTTTTGGTGTAGCATTTCCAGAGCTTTGTTTCAGTGTGTTGTGTACACTTTTCATTGTACAACAATAGGGCCGTTCTGTTTTGCTGTTGTCATGTGGTTTTGAATGGATTTCAAGTGGTTTTTTTATCAAAGTAGTACTGCACAAGACATAAGTGATGTCTAACTTTTACTAAATCTGTATAAAAAATCCAGAATAAATGATTATGATACACAGTGCAGTATTTATAAACATGACAATGCTTAACGGTAGGAATTCCCTAAGCTATTCCATGCTGTCACTGAGTACACAGTGAAATTTAAATTTCAACGCAAACTCCAGTTTTTGCTAAGAAACAATACTATTACGTCCCCAAATTCTATTAAATATCCACTCTTTAGTATGCTACACTACCGTACGATAACACATGATAATGCTATTCATTCTATGTTAAAACTTAAAGGTTAGGTAAGCATATTTAATTACTTTTACTATTTCCTTTGAGACAAGCCAGGACAACTTAAAGTGTACCGAGAAAGAATGCACCATCAACACATACCAAAAGGCTTATGCATGGCCTCTCCTACCTCATCATCATAAATATTATGGAGTATTGTATTTGCTTGGTTAAACACTGCGGCGTTTATTAACTTAGTTTTCAAAACTGATGAGGTGACTATTCAAAATCTACCACCACTTGATACTCAAAAATGATGTTTAAGCCCTTAAATCGATTGTGGCAACACTAAAGTGTAGCTACTATTTAAGGTGCAACATCTAACCAAGTAAATACAGTATTTGCTATAATAATAGCACTTTACTAGGATTATTTACTTGTGTTTGATGATAATTTCCAGATTTTCATTATGGATATACTCAGTGTTGGGAGTAACGCGTTACTTATGTAATGCGTTACGTAATATTATTACTTTTGTGGTAACAAAGTAATATAACGAAATACGCTATAAAAATAGGTAATATAACGTAAGCTACTTTACTTACAAATGTAACGCGTTACCTAAGTAATATAGTTACTGTAACGAGTCTAATATTATGCAATATTATTACTACAAGTAACGAAGTTACCAATCTCGTTAGTTATCCCCTGAGTAACGCCTAGCCACAACGAAGTAACGAGGCCTACTGAATGAAGCTTATTCACCAGCTTCTTATTTATAACCAAAATTTGCATATTGTCCAACAACGCAATCATATCACGTGATAAGGTGGTAGTTTCACACGTGACAGTTTAAGGCTATGGACACAAAGTAATATAATATGTAATATTATTACAGTTACTTTATTTTATGGGTAATATGTAACTGTAACTAAATAGTTCAGTTGCAAGTAATATGTAATATGTAACTAGTTACTTTTACAAAGTAACTTGCCCAACACTGGATATACTAGGATACAAAATACCTAACTGCTAGTAACAGAAGCTGGCATTTGCAACTTACCATAAATGTGGTAGAACACTCACCTGAAATGGTCATGCGGATCATGAGAATAATATGTGTGGACTAAACAAAATATCTTGCTGTTTTCATCTGGTGGCTTAGATTTTCTTTCAATAGATTTAACATACATTACTTTTCCATTTCGACACTCCACATCCACAGTAGTTGATTTGCGACCATTGTGTATCCAGTGTCCACAGTCATCGCTTTTTATATCATCAGGATCATCAAGTGCCCTCAAGTCAATAAGGAACACGTAGTTGTTTTCAACAAGGATTGGCTACTTCGTACATGTCAAACTGTTATTTCTATCTAAAAAGCACCCTGACTGCTTCACTGTATATGCACTCACTGCTACAGACGTCATAAATTGGTATGCATTTGTCGCCGCTCAAATATTTTGTTTCACTTTTACTCCTAAAGAAAATCTTGCATGAAACAAATACACACTACCATGATCTCCTTACAATATTGGAAAAGAACTATCACTATCATCACTACTTGTAGCTTCTTCATTGACTTCATCCTAAGAAATATGGATAGATTTTATGATAAAAATAAATTCATTACCTCTCTTTTATAGGTACACATTCTGAATCAGCAGCTGATTTGCTATCACAACTATTGTCACTGTGATATCCTCATCTCTGTGGAATACAGGTGGCTTGCAATATAAAAATAGTCTAACAGCAATGAGATTGAGCTTTCACCTTCTTTTGTATATCCAAATCCTTCAGCCTAAATATACATAGAAAATGGTGACATAAAAATGCTGATACCACATAGCTTCATAGACAATTCACTGTGTTGTAATTTATTACTGTGGTAGTAACCAATAAACTGACCCTAATGAAACACTAGGCAGGCAGGCAACACCGGCAGGTCGCAAAAAAATAATGTAAACTGTTTTACTGCAACTGACTGTTTTATTAGAGTATATCTGACTGCTCTATTAGAGTTTACAGACTAAGTGCCAAAGCTCTTTCTGAGATAAAATAAGGAAGCTCCATTTCTGTCCCTTTTTTAGTCTCATTGTCGCTCCTAGCTGCTACACCTACTGTTGATTGTGCACTATTAAGAGTCTAGGGTCCTTTTAGCACTTTTTTTCAGCAGATCACGTGATTTACATTTTTTATGAATTTGGCAAAACAGTGACCCGCTGCATCCATAAAACATTTGTCATGGCCTAAGTCATGATAGTGTTTGCATGCAGTGGGCATGAATTGGTGGAGCACGTGATCCATAATCTATTAAATTACTAAATACAAATGCCCAATATGCGAGACTAAATCATTACCGAATTGGTCACAGAACCATTACCCTTGTCATCTTGCTTATCAATCCAGCACAAGCATTCGATCCGCACTTCATCATTGACCATCATTTTGCTTCTCTGATGTTTCTCTCGAACTCAGCATCATCGGAATCACTTATGTCAGACTCTGAACTTATAATGATAGCCGCCATCATTGCTTAAAGAACACAGTACAAGGTGACACCTTCAACATGTGGCAACAAACCCATACATGAGAACCAAACGTCAGCACATCTTACACACATGACTACTAATGCTTCCAATAAACACACTTAATTAAGTCTTGCAAGGCATTTCCAGCAATGAAATTTTAGTCCGGTCCTGTCCTGGTTTTATCAAATGCCCAAAAAGTTAGCAATTAAAATTTTTAAAATGAAGCAGGGTTACAGCAATAAAAACTAACAAAATAATGTATGAATGATGGTAGTTATTACAACATAGCTATGTGGGAAGATCCCCACTTTGCCATTGAACAGATGGCGATAACTATGGAATTTCCCACATAGCTATTTTGTAAAGAAAATTCCTACTTTGGTATTGAACAGATGGTGATAACTTGTAGGGATTTTCCATCATAGCTGTGTTTTAATTGCTCACATATCTTGTTTTGATTTTATCACCATTCATTTTTAAGTCAGTAATACAGTGCCTATACCTTTTGTCTGAAAACTCATCAAGTCTGGTGAGTGATGATTGGTGTTGAATAACTACACAAAGGGGTAACAATTTGAAATGAGCTTTCTTTAGTAAAGTTATCATCACCTTTTGTGAACTCCTGTGTACCCATAAAACACCAAACATCACTCATTAGACTTGATGATTTCTCAGGGTTTAGGGTTTCACACCCAAGGGCGTAGCCAGAATTTTTTGAAGTGGGGTTCCAATAGTAATACTGAGTTACCAAAAGCAGGGGTCTGGAGACACAGCCCCCAGCCACTGAGAGACTTCCAATATTTTAATGAATCAAAACTCATTTTATGCAAAAATAGTACATTAATTATAATGCATATAAGTGTTCCTGGGATGAAGTTAGTACTAGGTAAAGCTACCTAGTGGAAACTGACAGCATAACACATAGACACACATATATTAATCTGTAAGTGATTATTATCTCACTGGTATAGGAACCATAAATCTACTGGTACAAATGTCATGACTTACAATCAAAACATTACAACTACACAAATATGCATAGCATGAATTCATTTTGCATAAAAAGTGATAAATTACTGGAATTCTATATTTTTAAACACTGCACACCAAAGCTACAGCAGTATAAGGTCATACTCAGTTTTGCATTTAGTGTTAGAATGTCTGAAAAACTTCATATGGATATGGATATTTACATGCATGTTCTATTAGAGTATACCTGACTGTTCTATTAGAGTATACACCTGACTGCTCTATTAGAGTATATTGATCTTTTTAACAAGTTTTGAAGAGGGTATGTTACCACTGTAAATCCTTCCCCTCGTCCTTCACTGAGAGATAAATGCAAGCTTCATCAATTGTTGTGCTGTGCCATTACACTACATTATTCACTCATTTTGTCCTACCACACTAAATGGAGTGTTAGGGTCCCGCTTGCAGAAGTCTAATTTTTACAGGGGGTGGGGGATTCCTGAACCCCTTGGAACCCCCTCTCTACATCCCTGACACCAGATCCTTCAGAGGAGACTCTTAATCAACAAAAAAATTTGGAATTTTTGGCTAGAGTACGGACCAAACCACATTGATAAAAAGTACTGAAACAAGTTGGAGTAGTCCATGATATTGAATCACAGTAAAACAATAGGAAGTGTTATATCCCTACTGTGCATTTGTGAACTTGTTTATTAAATTTAATAATTATGACTGGCGAACCTACGCATAGTACATCTGAAATGGTGCCACGTGCCGTATCCATTATGCTTTGTTGTCATCTATGTACACAACATTTTGTTGTTTGAAAATCACATCTCCAATCCATCCATACCAAAAGAAGCGGCACTGTGTGCCCCAGTTACTATATATCAGTTATTGTCTGAAAAGTGAAGTATCCATTATGCTTTGTTGTCGGCTATGTTCAACCCATATATTATACAGCAGTACGAATCAACAACTGTTCGAAAAGCACCTTTGCAATCAAAATAGCCACTATGAAAAATACAGACAACTTCCATTATGAAGAGAAGCCATCATGTGCTACCACCAAATTGACACTTTTGCTGTCAGCAAAGATAAATGGGACACAAAGGCGGACTCTGGTAAATCCATGAAGAATGCATTGTACGTACTGCGGTATGCCAAAAGACACCTCTTGGGCTGAAGCGATGTCAAATAGTGAAAAAATCAAGCCCATAGCCTTAGCCGCTATTGAGTTATGCTTGTCTGAAGGCATCAGTCAGTCAGTCAGTCACTAGAAAATTCCGTTAAATGTATATATATTTTAAATTCTGTAGCAACTTGTTGAAAGCATTTCTGGTCGATCTGAAAGCTTGTTTGGGCCTAATTAATGCTGCTTCATTGTCATCAGGGAAAATTGAGGCTGGTTTTTGGGTGATGTTATTTCATGGGCCACGCCTACTGCTTTGTGGTCCCTACTATACAGTATGATAATCACCCTGCAAGGACAATACTACACAAACACGCACTACACCCACACATGCATGCTTATACTTACACTCATGATACAATTCAATGATGCTATTCAATGTATTTTCAAAAGATTATTAGATGTCTTGGCTGACCGCAAGGCTAAGAAGGGACTATCAGGACATGTTCTTATTAATGGTAGGAGACAACCATGTAACTTCAAGTGTGCCTCAGCCTATGTAGTCCAGGTTAGTCAGGGTAGTGTTAATCCTTTTTTGCACAAGAACACAAGAAAAATTGGGAATTTTCAACTAGAGTAGGGACCATAGCACATTGATAAAAGTGCTGAAACAAGTTGGAGTAGTGCACGATATTAAATCAAACAATAAGAAGTGTTATATCCCTACTGTGCATTTTCATTATGGTATCTTGACACTTCTTATTGTTTTGCTGAGATTTAATATCGTACACTACTCCAATTTGTTTCAGTACTTTTTATTGATGTGCTATGGTCCTACTCTAGTTGAAAATTCCAAATTTTTCTGTGTACTTGATTGTTAACTTTTTTTGTGAATAATTATTATGACTGGTGAACCCACGCATACTGCATCTGAATGGCGCCGTGCATCTCAGCTATTGTCTGAAAAGTGAAGTATCCATTACTCTTCATTGTCAGATATGTTCAACCCGTTACACAGCATTTCGGATCAAGAACTGTTCAAAAAGCACCTCTGCAATCCATGCATACAGGAACAAAGAAATGTTGCTGTGTGCCCCAGCTATATCAGTTATCATCTGAAAAGTGAAGTATCCATTACGCTTCATTGTCATGCAGCTATATTCAACTTGTTACACAGCAGTACGAATCAAGAACTGTTTGAAAAGCACCTCTGCAATCAAATAGCCACTATGAAAAATACGGACAATTTCCATTATGAAGGGAAGCCATCACGTACTACCGCCAAATCGACACTTTCGCTGTCAGCAAAGATAAATGGGACACAAAGGAGGACCCTGGTAAGTCCATGAAGAATACATTGTATGTACTGCGGTATGCCAAAAGGCACCTCTCAAGCTGAAGCAACATCGAATAGTGAAAATATCGAGACCGTAGTCATAGCCGTTATCGATTTATGCTTGTCTGAAAGCATCAGTCAGTTACTCAGTCAGTTACTCAGTCAGTCAGTAGAAAATTAATTTAAAAAAAAATTCCATAGCAACTTGTTTAAAGCTTTTCAGGTCAATCTCAAGGCTTGTTTTGGGCTTAGTTTTACCTAAACAATACTACCTCATCATTGTCAGAGAAAATTGAGGCTGGCTTTGGGTGATGTTATTTCGTGGGCCATGCCTACTCCTTTGTGGTCCCTACTATACAGTTACTATTGTACTGTATGATACATTCAATAATGTAGGATGATTTGTTAATGGGTACATTGTCTGTGAGGGAGAACTTAGCCTTCTCTGCTACTTTACGACTACCCATGTCATTGACAAGGAAGGAAAGATCTGACAAAGTGGAGAGTGTTATAGCTGAATTGGGTCTCAGTCATGTTGCAAACACTAAGGTTAGATTGTGCTGTATGTGTATGTTGAAGATAGATGCACTAAAACTAGTGATTTTTGTTGGGTATGATGTTTCTATGATGGTTTTTAACTGCAGCATTTTGGGCGGCACCCATCATTTTTAGGATGACCCTACTAACTTACATTGATCACTCCCACAGGTTGGAACAGAACTGATTAGAGGAATATCTGGAGGTCAGAAGAAACGTACCAGTATTGGAATGGAGTTGATCATTTCACCTGATATTGTATTCCTGGATGAGCCCACTACCGGATTAGATGCTACAACAGCAGTATCTGTTGTCAGATTGTTGAAGGAGTGAGTGTGTAGTTTGTGTATTTATGTTTATACTATTGTACGGTTCACACTGCAATGATGTATTACTGTGTAGAAAATCAAATTTTCTACCTGCATTATATGTACTGTATTTTCCCATTGCAGTCTCTAATGCTTAGCCTGTCATTATTATTAACAGGAAATTGTCACAATATATGTTACTTAGCTTGTTATTGTGAATGTTGCATCATTGTTTGACCTAATGTGAAGTAGTATACTGTATAGTAGAAATATAAAACATTGACGAATTTGGTCCTTTTATTTGCCAAAGATTTTTCCACCAAAGTATATTTCCAGCCATCCATTGGTTAAAATCAAGCACCTATACTGGTATATTTCTGTATATCAGTTTTCAAAGAAAGTCTTACAGTAGGAAAACTGGTTACTAGTATTACTGGTATATCGCCGACCACCGTACAGAAAGCAAAGTGCAATAATTCATGCAAAAACATAGGTACAAGGAATTTTCCTTATATGTTGAGGGACACAGGTTGAGTGGATCAACCAAAAGTATATATGTGGTGATTACGTACATTATAGTGCTTGTATTTATCACTTAACAGATTGAGTTCATCAGCCAGGGTGATCATAATGTCAATACATCAACCACGTTACTCCATTTACAAGTTGTTTGATTCACTGACACTGATGTCTCGTGGTCGATTGGTCTATCATGGACCTGCTAACAATGCCTTGAACTATTTTTCTGAAATAGGTTAGTATTTACTAGTGCGTGTGTGGTTTTGTAATGATAGTTTAGTCTGTTACTAACAATTACACATGCTTCAATATTGTCAGGTTCCCAATTGAACAATTTTCATAGCATTTGAACATAATTTTAAAATTATCAATTTAAAAATAAAGGAGGGACCTACATATGTGGTAAAAGTAGTGGAACTTGAAACATATTAACATAGCTATGTGGGACATTCCCACATTGGATAGCCATGCTGTATTGCCCTCTTGTTTCTTGTTTCACTACGTTTTATCACATGGTTTCCTACTTCATTTTATATATGTAGTTTTTAAAAATGTTTGTAACAGCACAGCCATGACAATTATACACATTTGTCTGTCACTGGATTGTACATGGCTGTTGTATTAGGGTGGCTGCTTTATTAGAGTATATTGATCTTGCTGCTAACTTTAAGTGAGCCTCTGCTAGAGCTATCTCACATGCATATGATAGATCATTAGTTTGGAACATGTATTTTGTAGCGAAACTGAACATTGTAGCTATCTACCCCATCTTATACAGAGTAGATGTTCTTGGGTCCTTTCTTCAATTAAATAATATGTATCACTGTCTATTCCATTGTCTGAAACAAATCACCCCATTTGTAAGCTTTGGTCATGAAACTTCACAGCAAGAAGGTTAATAGTTGCTTTATCCATATGTGCAAATAAAAATTTTGAAATGCTATTGAGTTTTCCTGTAACTTTTGCATGTGCCCAAAAGGATGGTTTTCTAAAATTGGGTCATGTGTTATTTTCTAGTTACATAATATTTCCTTTGATGTCTGAGGTTACTAAATCCAATAGAAACTTGTGGTGGGGTTACTAAATAGTTAGTAACCTGTGGTCTTGCTGGTGGTTGTTTACTACATTCATCAAATAAAAATCAGCAAAGCCAAAAACAAAAGTCCTTACTGTTAGCTTGCTTTCTGGACAAGACAGGCTACTAGCGTTCAGCTAGACATTCAATACCAATACCCGGCACAGTGTGGCGCTGATACAACAAACTCGACGGATAAATCTCAATGCTAGCACTTACAATTTACTTCTTAATAGCTTACTTTTTGGACAAGACAAGCATCTTTCTAGCCCAGCATAGTAACTACTTGATACCGGCACTATTGTCGTGTACTGCCTTGGTCTCGCGTGGTCAAACCACTTTTTTCTCTTTGTCATTGGGTAGGAAGAAACCTACCCAATGACTAAGAGAAAAACCTAAACAAAAGAATTTGTTTCACATAATTTTTGTGATCAAGACAAACGGTAGTGTGTCGTGCGGCCAAGAAAGCCGGTGACCACACCATGAGTATATTTACAGGAAGAAAGAAAACAGCTTTTTCATGCATGCATAGCTCCATGGTCCCTTCTCCAAAGCACACCATTTCTGCATTATAGCTGTCCCCATAGTAGGGTACACCACACAGCAAATTTGATTAAATTCGCAACTGCCATTTGCGAGATATGGGCGTTCAACATTTCGCTTTAATTTCTTCGTTTTTTCTTCTTTTGCCGTACGGGAGCTATGGGGGCTTCGATTTCTTTTCGCACACTTTGCAAACGTTGTTATAAAATGCAAACGTATAACTCGATTGCCTCGATCTTTGGCACAAATGAAGAGTGTGTAATGATGGATTCACGTACCAAGTTTGTTGTGAATCTGAGTAGTATTCAGGGTGTTATGAGCATTTATTCACATAAAAAAGTATCAAACTTCTGTCACGGCTACAGGGTAAACCAAGTATACAAATGACTTGAACATTGGTGTGTAGATAGGCTGCTCATCATAGCAGTACCTTTTGATAGCTTGATAGCAATAGAGTTACAGCGACAAAGTTATAAAGCAAAAACTAAGCAAGTGTAAAATCGCGGGATCAAGATACTCTAAAAGAGCAGTCACCGGTAAGAAAGGTGTGCAAAAAATGTCAAGAAAAAAACTTACCAGAGTTCAAACCAGGGACCTCCATACCTAACACCTGCATCCTTAACCACTGAACTACTGCTACCTTGGCTGATCACCTCACTTAACGTCTGCTTTATAAATGCAATTTCTAGTTGAAATCTACTTATAATCAAACATTTGTAATTTCATAGATCTACCAATAGAAGTACTAGATTGTTCTAGAACATTCTATGTATGTTCTATTAGAAGTCCTCAAAAAAATGTGCACTCTATTAGAGTATTACAATAATATTATCAAATATTGAATTAAATCATGCAATGAAATACATTTATAAGTCTGTCTTCAATAATCATCATTGTATCTACATAGAAAAGAAATGTGAGTAAAAACAAACCTCAGTCAGCCATAGGCTGGTTTTGGGGCCTTATAAAGTACAAAAAGAAGTGAAATCCACACACAAACAGCCAAGCTGTGAAAAAATGGTGCGGCCTTAAAAAGCCTGGGTGAAAAAAGTTGTGAAATCAAAGGTGGCTGCCAAGAAATGGCTGCAATGATGTTAATGCTAAAACTTTTAACAATGGTTGTGTGCATTATTAAAATTTATTAGCATTAACATCATTGCAGCCATTTCTTGGCCACCACCTTTGATTTCACAACTTTTTTCACCCAGGCTTTTTAAGGCCGCACCATTTTTTCACAGCTTGGCTGTTTTTGTGTGGATGTCTAATTACATGTGCATACAGAAAGGTGTCAATATGAATAAGTTACACCTTGAGAAAATGATGAGAAGAATCGGAGGTGAGAGGTAAAGGAACAGCTCAGAGAGCAGATTTTTGTCAGAACTCAAAAAGGCAAATACCATACGTCAGCTTGTTACATATCACGTAGAATTGAAGTTGCACAATACATCATTTAGCCTCTAGTGTGTTGGCAGACAGACCAAAATCAGTAAAATTCTCCTGTACTTTTTGTTTACTTTTTGTGTAACATAATAATGTGACTGGTAAACCTATGGGAAGAATTTCACCAGACATACACTACCGCTCAAATGCAACGTCGTCTTGCGAGAGTGCGAGTGATTAAAAACTCACTAATTAAAGGCGTAGCAGCTGTTTCGCTCACGAGTATTCATCCCAAACAAAACAGGATGAATACTCGTGAGCGAAACAGCTGCCACACCCTTTAATTAGCAAGTTTTTTAATCACTCACACTGTTGCGAGACGACGTTGCATTTGAGTGGCTTAATCCCGCATCTGAATGTGCTCCCGACTATCAATTATGGAAGACCAAAGTGGCTATGTCACTTCATTTTCGGTTTGAAGAACCTCTGCAATCAATCACCTTGCTACAGAAATTACACACCTTTCCTGATAAAACTTAACAGTCAGCAAGAGAAACCATAGATGCACTACTGCTAATGAACTCCTAGTGGAGGAAGAAAAGGTAAGTCCATGATGTACACATTGTAGCTGCTACAGTTGGCAAAAATGGGCCTTAGCAATGTTGAACAGGAAAGAAATCAAATCTGTAGTGTTAACAATAGGCACCAGTTAGAAGAAAATTCAGTTATAGTTTTTTTGATTTCATAGTGACTTGTTGAAAGCATTTAGCATCACTCTGAAGGCACTTTGAATTTTGTTATGCCAAACTAATACTACCAAGCTGTTGTGAAGGAAAAGCAAGGCTGGTTATTGGTTTACTAGAAAGTACAAACCTTTATGACTTCTACTATATATGCTGTACTGTATGTTTATTGTACACATACATACACTCAGGTTACCAGTGTGAACAACACAATAATCCTGCTGATTTCTTCCTTGATGTGATCATAGAGAATGAGGAGGCTGATGGTCCTGAAGGTACTGCATTACATAACGTTTGTATGTAGAAGTCTCTTGAGTTTCTTTGAAACTTGTAAGCATGTGCCCTTAACTATGCACTAGGTGTATTATTGGAAACATGTATGCATTGTAGTCTGTCCTATTTGTGCAGGTGAAGATACAGATGGTTCAACAACAAACTCTTCATATGGTCCACGTCTTCTTAAGACATTTGAGGAGAGCAGGGAATATCTGGCCCTCAAACAGCACCTTGACACTCAGCTGAATACAGCTCTCAACAAGCCCCAAGGTGAATCTCCTAAATATGCCACCAGCTTTCTTTGGCAGGTTAGAGTTTATCATCATGTACCCTGTATATCTTCTTGTGTTTCTATACAGTTTAATGTATTGACAATTAGGACCATCCGCAACCTTGTTCGTAACAGATTATTCTCTGGAGTACAAGTATGTTTTAACATGTTAAGTTGTTGTATAAGTTTAGTTTAAAGGTGTGGTATTGTTTCAGTACAGATAGATATGGTATAAAGTGCTCTGATAAAACATCACTTAAAATGCCTGCCCTTTACTACAATGTATTTGAATTGTGTGGCTACTGTGCAAGAAATATACTGTACATATCAATGTAGTCTTAATAATGTGTGACAGCACTAGAAGGACCCTCTAAATGAAAACTAAATTTGTAAAACACTATAGTGTTTCACAACAAGTATAATCTTTTTTTGGCTCACAGATTTTTATGATGTTGGGTCTTGCAGTGCTGCTTGGACTAGTATTCTTTCAAGCTGATGATGATTTTACTGGTGTACAAGACAGGTACATACACACATGAATGTGTATGGCAAAAAATATTATGTTAATTTTAGAATTGGGGCCATGTTCTTTGAAACCATCATTGCAACGTTTATCAACATTGCAGCTATTGACTTATTTTTAAGAGAAAGACCATTGTTTGTGTAAGGAAATGATAAATGCCATAGTATTCAGAGTTCTGTCCACACTGGTCGGCAGTGGTTCAAACTGACCAGTACCATCTAAAAACTAACCAGTACCTCTAAAAACCGACCAGTACCTGCTAATACATACATCGCTGATATGCTCTAATATAACACACAAACATTCTAATACAACACACAGCATAACAGTTCATGTTAACTTTAGGCCACCACTTAGGAATTCCTGGGCAGAACCCTGAGTATTGTACGTATGCATGTATTACACATATGCACTATATAACTACCATATTTACTTAGTTAAATGCCACACCTTCAATAGTAGCTGTCCTCGAGTGATACAACAAACAGTTTTGAAAATAAGGGCTGCAACATCCTTTTCGAGCATTGAGTGGTAGTCAAGTTGCTTTTAGAACTGAGGTAATAAACACTGTGGCATTTAACCAAGTAAATACACTACTTTACTAATTGTATTTATAACTAATCCCATTTACTAGTTATGCGAATGTTTGCTTGGACCATACACTCATACACTAAACCACATGTTTACACAAAATTATAACTGTATTTTTCATTTTAGCCACCAAAATGTGAGTGGTTACTACAGAGTCTCTAGTTACTTTTTTGCCAAAATGTTGTGTGATCTTCTGCCAATAAGAGTAATTCCAATAGTCCTACATGTCACAATATTGTACTGGATGATAGGTAATTTATGTATATTTTGCTGTGTACTGTGTATTTGTGTATCAGTTATTGATGTAAGTAATTTTTACAGCATAGCTGAGTTGTTTACAAATTTAGGTTTGTTATATAGCAGTGCAATGGAGTAATAGTTTGTATAGCAGCCATAGCCACACAAGACATAGTCTAAAGTAGTTTGTACATGTATACAAGTATCTATGCTATTTAGAAGCCTCCAAAATGGTACAATAATCACTGCTCTTGGTGATCATTGCACCATTCCTCAGGTCTCTAAATAATGGTTAGACATCAAAACACAGGGTTCTATGGAACTTAGTAACCCAAAAGGTCTTGTGTTGTGGCATTACTATAGTGCCCGAGGGTTTCTAAATTCTGTGGAACCCTGTGTTTCGATGTCTAACTAATTTAGATTGCAGCTTGTTGTTGTACCTTCATTGCTGCTTGTTGTACCTTCACAGCTGCTTGGGACATAAGAAATGTAGTGTTCATTGTAGAAACAGCCCCAATACACCTCCCTGTAACTTGTTAAGGCACTTAGCTTGCTATCCAGTTAAACGCCCATGCTTGTCAATGTTACAGGTGCATTATTGCCATGTTTTGTATCGCCCCAGAGACAGGGATCTATTGAGACATAAACAAGGGATCTACAGAATTTAGATACCTGTAAGTAACCAATGAAATTTGAGTATTTTACCTTGCTGTGGTCTAAAATAGCATAGATACATACGTACTTTTTATATGCAACTAGCTTCCAGTGCAATTAATAGAGTAGGGTTCCAAGGATAAAATTAGACTGTGAAACAATAGACAAATGATGGTAGCTATTACAACATAGCTATGTGTATGTTGAAGACATGGGCCAAGTATGTTTAAAAGCACTTAAGTAAAGTACAAGTACTTTTGAGTTTTCGAAGTATAAGTACAAGTACTCCAACTGAAGTCACAAGAGTACTTACAGTTAAGTACAAGTACAGTACATTTTCCTATAGTAAAATTTATGTAGCCATGCAAAATAACTTAAGCTTGAGATACAAACATGCAAGGTACAGTTTCTATTTTCACAGAACCATTACATGGCACAAATAATCATTTAATTTTAAAATCAATATAAGTCTACTATGCTCAGGCTTAAATTCTTCTCTTGCGATGCTAAATAACCACTTGATCGGGGTAAATGAACAGGTACTGAAAAATCATCTTTTATCACAATGGAAAAGTAAAGATATGCTTTGCGATTATTCTTCCAAAAACTTTACAGGGTTAGTTTTATTTCAGTGCACATGGGGTTTCCTAGTAGACATCAAGTTCAGCATGTAAAGTAAATAAAGTAATTTCGATCAGTTACCATAATTGAGTTGTCTTCTTCACAAGTCGTGGTGCCTGATGTAAAAGGATGCATACGTATACACTATAAATAATAATTTTATACCACCAATTCAACAAAATCCTCATTACAGTGGTCACATTTAGCCTTGCAGTCTCAAAATCAGAAATTGAAAAATATTTTAGGACAACAGGTACTTTCAGGTTTTTGTCAACCATTCTCTTCAACTCTCAATTTAAACAACAGTATTGTTTTTATAATACCAGAATTCCAACCAGAATAACAGCTGCTAGTGGCTACATGATACATAGTAAGGTTGTAAAAGTACTATAGAAGCTGAAAACTGCAACTTCATCAAATATATTCATTGAACCTCACTGTGTACAAACTACAACGTTTGTAGTACTTAAAAAAAGTACTTTAAGTACTCAACTCAAGTACATACAAGTACTTGGCAAAATACTTGAGTATAAGTACAAGTGCATTGCAGTAAATTTAAGTAAAATACAAGTACTTTCAAACTTGTACTTAATCTGGCCCTATGTCTGGTACATTGACATTTGTTCAGTGCCAAAGTAGGGATTTTCCCACATAGCTATGTTGTAATAGCTACATACCATCATTCTTATAATTTATCTTGCTTCGCTATTTTTTTAAGCTCTATAACAACTACCAACATGTACTGTACTGGGGGCATAGCAACGTTGAAACCGGGTCACTACTGCTGACCCGGATGACCCACTGACCCGGATGTGACCCGGATGTGACCTGGATTAATTAAAGCCGAGACGTGTTTCGGCTAGTCTCGGGTGAGCGAACGAGTCTACATTTTGAGCGTTCGATTCGTGTTGAGTAAATATTGCAACTTCAGCCTAGCTGTAGGTTGAAGACCAAAAAAAAAAAAAAAAAAAGGTCTTCACCTAGCTACCGACAATAGCCACCCCTCACCATAGATACCCTCAGTTTCGTGCTACATACTGCACTTACTAACAAATAGGCATGGCTGAGCATATGTTGGTAATGCGATAAGTGGGCGTGGCTCATGAAAGAGCTACGCGATAGCGTTTATAAGTTCCACGTCGTCAAACGAACAATTTCGTTTCTCACGTGATCCAATCCGGGTCAGACCCGGATAAATTGTAAACCGGGTCAGACCCGGATGACCCGGAGAAAATGTGACCCGGATGACCCGACCCGGTTTCAACGCTGGGGCATAGGCAGGGGGGTTCCAAGGGGTTCAGGAACCCCCTGTAAAATTTATACTTCTGCAAGCAGGACCCTAACATACCATTTAGTGTGGCAGGACAAAATGAGTGAGAAATATAGTGTAACGGCATAGCACAACAATTGATGAAGCTTGCATTTATCTCTCCAGAGAAGGATTTAAAGAGGTAACATGAGCCCTCTTCAAAACTTCTTAAAAAGATTAATATACTCTAATAGAGCAGTCAGGTATATGCTATGCATGTAAATATCTACATCCATATGAAGTTTTTCAGACATTCTAACATTACATGCAAAACTGAGCGTGACCTTATACTGCTGTTACAGTAGCTTTGGTGTGCAGTATTTAAAGATATAGAACTCCAGTAATTTATCACCTGTGTTATGCAAAACAGTGGCGGATCTAGACGGGTTTCTGGGGTTAACCCCCTTTTAATTTTAGCTTAGTGGCATTCTCAATACGTAAACATTATTGTATTGACAATTTGTCATAGCAAACAACTATATACCAGTAGCATGCATGTAGTTGCACTTAACTAACACCATTTATAGCTATTAAACCCTCAGCAACACTTCACTTTCATCTCCCACTGCATTAAAACAATCGAAATACTCTAATAGAACAGTCAAGTAACTACTCTAATAGAGCAATTGAAGCTACAGCTTGCAGTCATCATTATTTGCCTTATAATTAGCTATAGTACTTAGTAACTATTTACAGCTTAAAGTATTGAATTTATTGTGTAATTGCTAACTAAAAATAGCCTAAAATCCAATCTGAGAGCTTCTAAAATCTCTAAAAATTTCTGGAAAATTGTCATCAGATGCCTTATTTAGCTATACCACTTTTCAGAAACTTCCTTTTAAAAATCCTAGATCCGCCACTGCAAAATAAATTCATGCTATGCATATTTGTATAGTTAAAATGTTTTGATTCTATGTCATGACATTTGTATCAGTGGGTTTATGGTTCCTATACCAGTGAGATAACTATCACTTACAGATTTCTATGTCATATCATCTGTTATGCTGTCTGTTTTCACTAGATAGCTTTATCTAGTACTAGCTTCATCCCAGGGGTACTTATATGCATTATAATTACTGTACTTTTTGCATAAAATATAGTAATTTGTAGAGTTTTGATTCATTAAAATATTGAAAGTCTCTCAGCAGCGGGGGCTGTGCCTCTTCTGGTAACTCAATACTGTTGTTGGAACCTCCATTCAAAAAAATACTGGCTGTGCCTCTGTGTACATATAAACTGAATCATGCTGGAATAGTAACAGTTGTTCATACACAATACATGAAAATGTCTTACTGTGTTGATTATAATAATATTATGGTGAGTGTAATAGTTCCATTGTACACTGCTATAATGTACTATTGAGTAATAAGTGTTAAAATGGTACAATCTTGGCAACCAGAGGTTCAGTCTATCAAATGAGATGATTGAAGAATTATTTACTAAGAAGTTTACTAACAGCCTATCTAGTAACAATAACTGTTCGCAATTGCAGAAACTATACTAATGATATGTATTGTAGGTTATGTACCTTCACTAGCTTGCAACCAACTGAGTCACCTTTCAGCCTAACCAGTGTTCAATCATAATCATAACTCGATCTTCCTACTTATTTTGAGCGAGATACGCAATAAATTAAGGGATGTAGTTGCCATATCTTAGAATCAGGATACGCGATACTGTGTTATGCGGCCAAGGAAAGCTAATGCATCTGGGTGCACAACAGACAAGTATGTGTTTTACAGGAGCCAAGAAAACATGATTTTCACACATTCGTACCTCAGTAATGGCTGAACAGAAATATCCCTGTGCAACATCCCTCAGGGTGGGACATCTCCCAACATATTACTTAATTTCTACCTTATAAATGGAAGTTCTAGTGTACTACACCAGAATGTAATTTCTTAGATCTATCCATGGAAACTCTAGAACATTCTATGTGCATTATATTAAAAGTGCTCAGAAAAAAATGTGCACTCTATTAGGTTAGAAGTACATGGAATTTTCAACTAGAGTTATGTTATCAGTATACCTCAAGCCTATACTTCACTTAAACAACTTAAAAATTGCACAGCAGGCCTCATAGACTGTTAGAAATCCTTCCAACTGATGCATACAAATATTTAATAAATTGTGTATTGCATTTTTTGCAAGAAGCAATGATAGACAAAGTTGATAAGATAATATAATGTAATCCAAAACAGCCTGGCTGTGAAAAAGGGTGCGGCCTTCCAAAAAAGCTAGTATGAAAAGGATGTGATATCAAAAATGGCGGCCAAGAAATGGCTGCAATGTTATTATACTGTCACTTTATTTGTGACATTACAAATTAATTGACATAATATCATTGCAGTCTTTTCATATCACATCTTTTTCATACTAGCTTTTTTGGAAGGCCGCACCCTTTTTCACAGCTTGGCTGTTTTGGATTAGATATTTCTTTTTTTTTGTATATGCTGGCTTTTTGTTTACCTTTTTTATTTTCCTAAAGGTAAAACAGAAGAACTAGACTTTAAGAAACATTTGTACTAATTTTCACAGCAAAACCCATGTATGAATACTAAATAATACTGACTGATACTAACTCTGTATTCATTGAATTTTACTCAGTATCTCTCTGTCTCGGAACAATTTTTTTTCAAGTAAAGCTTAGCCTGAAGCAAATCATAGTAGTAGACTATTAGTGTGCAAATTTTTACAGGATTTGAATAATGGTCCCAAGATGGAGTAATACTGAGTAAAATACAGAGTCAGTATCAGTCAGTATTATTTAGTATCCACACATGAGTTTTACTCTGTTTACTTCATATTAGCTGGCAATGCTGAACATTACATGTATATGACTGCTCTATAAAGAGACCTCAAATGTGCTTGGTACATGCACGTATGGTTAAGTTTTGCATTATAAATCATTGATGATTTCCATTACATTACTGAAGGTTTATAGTTTGTACCTTGATAGTTACCTAACATGTGCAAAATTTCAATGAGTTCACATAAGCAGTTTAGTTGGTAGACGTAACAACAAATTACAGCAAGGCTCACTGCTCTATTAGAGTATCTCAATTGCATGAATCTTACAATACCAGTACTAGTATTGGTGATATGATGGTCTTGACAATCTTAACATTCTTATGAACTTCAGCATTTGATCCTGCCTCTCAGACATGTGTTTTAACTAAGTTACAAAGTCCAGGGGCGGATCCAGAGTCTGGAAAGAGGGGGGGGGGGGGGCACCTTGCTGAAAAAAAGTTGAAGAGCAAAAAAAAAAAAAAGGTCACAACAATAATAGCTAGTTATCCTTTACCAAATATATTATATCACGTATGTTATCGTTATGTAAAATAAAATCCTATTTATAGCTTCCTAAGTAAGCTACACTTCCCCATGAACACTGTGACTGCTTTATTAGAGTGATTGGTGATTGACTGCTCTATTAGAGTATCTCGATCTTATATACAT
Source organism: Dysidea avara (assembly GCF_963678975.1). Lineage (NCBI taxonomy): Eukaryota > Metazoa > Porifera > Demospongiae > Dictyoceratida > Dysideidae > Dysidea > Dysidea avara. The sequence goes on from NC_089276.1 coordinate 34,556,625, forward strand.
TTTTTAAGGGAGGGGGGGCACGTGCCTCCTGTGCCCCCCCTGAAGTCACTAGCTTCAGCAGACTAATTAATTTTTATTCTGAGAAAATTAAATGTGTAGATTGCTATGTAAATTATAGTTCATAAAAAACACAATTCATTTAATGCATAGTTGAATGAGAACTCTATATACATGTGTGACCAAAATGAAACATTATTTATACTAGTATTACATACATGTACGTACATACAGTAGGGGTCTAGACTCTGGAGGCATGTTCCCCTAGGAAATATTTGTGTTTCAGACTCTCAGATTGTTAGTACATGAGAATGACCAGAAGTTATCATTGTTTCTGATGCATTCTCAGGTACATTTCTCAGCTACTGTACCTTTGTTTTTTATTTTATTTTATTTTTGTTTAAGAAGGGGAGCATATGCTTTTCCCTTACTACCCCCTTAAATGAAGCCCTTATATGTAGTGAATATTTTAAACTTCTCATTTATCTAATTTGACATTAGGTTTTGAGCCTGATGCTGGTAAATTCTTTTTCTTCATGATGACGATTGCCTTGTTGTCTGTGACTGCTACCGCTATGGTGTTTGCCATTAGTGTACGTGCTCCAGTGGCCACCCTAGCAATAGTAGGAACTGCTGGAGCAATCATCTTACAAGTGGTGCGTTTATATTCAAGAGTGTTGTAAAGTGTATGGGCATACACACATATAGCTAGTGACTGATCTGTGAGTTCTGTGTATAAGGTTCTACCATATATGTACAAAATTTTGAGGGAAGTGATTTTCGTGGATTTTGGGGTTGCTTGGCTTTCTGCAAAATTTTCATCTTCAAAAATTAACAATTATCATATTAGCTCCATGCTTTCTAATTGGTAACATCAGGGAAATGGAGTGGTCCTTTCAACTGCGAAAATCCTTGAAAAAATTATATGCCTCAAAAGTTTGTATGTATATGGTATTGCATGGATATTTGTAACTGTTATCCTAACAGTATATATCTAATCCAAAACAGCCAAGCTGTGAAAAAAGTGTGCGGCCCTCAAAAAGGCTATGGTGAAAAAAGATGTGAAATCCAAGGTGGCGGCCAAGAAATGGCTGTGATGGTAGGTTTATGGTAAAACTTGTAATAATGACAAATTCAGGTGAATTTTTGTGCCGCTTGGTCTTGGCACAAAATTCAAAGGCTATGGTGAAAAAAGATGTAAAATCCAAGGGGCCGGCCAAGAAATGGCTGTGATGGTAGGTTTATGGTAAAACTTGTAATAATGACAAATTCAGGTGAATTTTTGTGCCGCTTGGTCTTGGCACAAAATTCACCTGAATTGTCATTATTAAAATTTTTACCATTAACCTCCATCACAGTCATTTCTTGGCCACCACCTTGGATTTCGCATCTTTTTTCACCATAGCCTTTTTGAGGGCCGCATACTTTTTTCACAGCTTGGCTGTTTTGGATTAGATTTCATTTCTTTTTGTATTTGTATACCCCAAAGCCGGCCATAGGCCGGCTTTGGGACTTTTTTAACCTATCTTTTTTTCTTTACCACAGGAAGAAGAAACGATGAAGTAGATGTACTTTAAATATTTTATCAGTAAATGTACAAATTATATATATATAATACATATATTGATTACAGAAATCTCCATGGTGGTTTCTTTGTAGCTGAACACTCTACAAGGTGACTTCTTCTAATTGCTCTCTCTACAGGGTGAAATGTTTGTAGCTGAATGATCTACAAGGTAACTTCTTCTAGCTGATCTCTCTACAGGGTGATTTATGTGTAGCTGAATTCTGTACAGGTGATTTGTTTGCAGCTGAGCTCTTTACAGAATGGTTTCTTTGTTGATGAACTCTCTACAAGGTAACTTCTTCTAACTGATCTTTCTACAGGGAAATTTGTTTGTGGCAGAATTTTCTACAGGGTGATTTCTTTGCAGCTGAACTCTCTACATGGTGGTTTCTTTGTAGCTGAACTCTTTACAATGTAATTTCTTCTAGCTGATTTCTCTACAGGAAGATTTGTTTGTAGCTGAATTATCTACAAGATAACTTATTCTAGCTGATCTCTCTACAGGGTGATTTGTTCGTAGCTGAATTCTGTACAGGTGATTTGTTTGCAGCTGAGCTCTTTACAGAATGGTTTCTTTGTACCTGAACTCTCTACAAGGTAACTTTTCTAGCTGATGTCTCCACAAGGTCACTAGTTTGTAGCTGAACTCTCTACAAGGTAACTTCTTCTAACTGATCTTTCTACAGGGTGATTTGTTTGTAGCTGAACTATCTACAAGGTAATTTCTTCTAGCTGATCTCTCTACAGGGTGATTTGTTTGTAGCTGAATTCTGTACAGGTGATTTGTTTGCAGCTGAGCTCTTTACAGAATGGTTTCTTTGTACCTGAACTCTCTACAAGGTAACTTTTCTAGTTGATGTCTCCACAAGGTCACTAGTTTGTAGCTGAACTCTATACATGGTGGTTTCTTTGTAACTGAACTTTCTACAAGGTGACTTCTTCTAGCTGATCTTTCTACAGGGTGATTTGTTTGTAGCTGAACTCTCTACAAGGTAACTTCTTCTAGCTGATCTCTCTACAGGGAGATTTGTTTGTAGCTGAACTCTCCACAGGTGATTTGTTTGAAGCTGAACTCTCTAAATGATGGTTTCTTTGTGGCTGAACTCTCTACAAGGTAACTTCTTCTAGCTGATCTCTCTACAGGGTGATTTGTTTGTAGCTGAATTCTGTATAGGTGATTTGTTTGCAGCTGAGCTCTTTACAGAATGGTTTCTTTGTAGTTGAACTCTCTACAAGGTAACTTCTTCTAGCTGATGTCTTTACAGGGTCACTAGATTGTAGCTGAATTCTCTACATGGTGGTTTCTTTGTAATTGAATTCTCTACAAGGTAATTTCTTTTAGCTGATCTTTCTACAGGGTGATTTGTTTGTAGCTGAATTCTGTATAGGTGATTTGTTTGCAGCTGAGCTCTTTAAAGAATGCTTTCTTTGTAACTGAACTCTCTATATACAAGGTAACTTCTTCTAGCTGATGTCTCAACAAGGTCACTAGTTTGTAGTTGAGCTCTCTACATGGTCGTTTCTTTGTAACTGAACTCTCTACAAGGTGACTTCTTCTAGCTGATCTTTCTACAGGATGATTTGTTTGAAGCTGAACTCTCTACAAGGTAACTTCTTCTAGCTGATCTCTCTACAGGGAGATTTGTTTGTAGCTGAACTCTCTACATGATGGTTTCTTTGTAGCTGAACTCTCTACAAGGTAACTTCTTCTAGCTAAGCTCTCTACAGGGAGATTTGTTTGTAGCTGAACTCTCTACATGATGGTTTCTTTGTAGCTGAACTCTCTGCAAGGTAACTTCTTCTATTGATCTCTCTCCATAGGGCGATTTGTTTGTAACTGAAATCTCTACATGGTGGTTTCTTTGTAGCTGAACTCTACAAGGTGATTTCTTCTAGTTAAACTATCACTTTCCATAGTTGCATGAACTCCCTACAAGGTAACTTCTTCTAGCTGATCTCTCTACAGGGTGACTTGTGTGTAGCTGATCTTTATACAGGTTTCTTGTTTCTAGCTGATCTCTTGAATTCTCTTCAGGGTGACTGCTCTATTAGGATGACTGCTCTATTAGGATGACTGCTCTATTAGAGTATCTCGATCTCGCACTTGCTGCACCAAGTTGGATTTCTTGTTATAACTCTGTGGCTTTAAGTCTGATTCTTCTACACCATTGATGAGCCTTTCTAAGATGATTACTCCATCTGTACAACGATTTTCAAAGCATTATCCCAGGCGGTTTATCTGGTAGGCGTGGCAAGCAGTCGTTTTTTTATTAGCTAATCTCGATTGCGTAATTGTTACACACTGTTGGTTTTTTCATTGTATCTTCCTGGTTTTTAGCTCAATTTCTTTCAAACCACAAAAGGTTTGAGGTTCAATAGTTAACCTATTCACCCACCGATTTTCAGCTTCTTCCCATACGCGGTTTACCCTGTAGGCGTGACAACATATTGGTGGTATTTTTCGTTAATAATCGCTCATAACTCTTTGCCTGTTTATCGTATTCCAGCCAAAGTTGGTACCGAGATGCGCCTTTAATCCCCCTTCTGTGTGCCAAATTTCAAGGCAATCGGATAACGCGTTCGTGTTTTATAGCAGTTTTTGTAAGTGTGCGACAAGAAAAAGAAAAATAAGAAGAAAAAAAAAACGAAGAAACTGAGCCAATTTTTGAAGTCGCATATCTCGGGAACGCGCGAAGCGATTTCGCTCAAATTTGGAATGTGGAGTGCTGCAGCTGGAGGGAATGTCCACAGAAAAAATCGTCTTGTTTCATCAAGGCAGCACAGAGCTACGGAGGTGCGAAAATTGCATTTTCTTTCTTCCTGTCAATATACTCACGGGTGTTACGCGCCGGCTTCTTGGGCCGCACGACACACTACCGTGTGTCTTGATACACATGAAAAATTTTTGTGGAAAGTGTAATTGTGACTGGGTCTGGGAAAACTGCACATGACAGCAAGTTTGATAGCTACTTGAATATGCTTGCAAAATCCAGGGTGAAGTAGCCTGCTTTTGCTGGTTTCTTTTTACAAGCCTAGCGGCAAGCCATGCCAGTGGTCTAGGACCTTGATGTAACTCTGGTCAACCTGAAGATAGCTGTATGTGGCTACATAACTCTGTGACGTTGACTTATGCTCTTAACTTCCTACAGTTTTGAACCCTGCATGACACATAACTTGAGTTAATTCACCTATAAGCATTCCTCTTCCATTTTGAAAACAACACTTTGCCCTCATCTTTATTGGAGCTCAATTAATCCCATAATAATAAACATCTAAGTTTGACTGTTAATTACTTGTATAGTGGATGAACACATACCTTCAACCATTTACAAGCTACAACACTCTAAATAACCTGCATTTCTTGAAACTTGCAAATACGTGGTGAGATGGGTTTCCCAACAGCAGTCACAATTTTTGGTCAAATACATGTATGTTTGACTATTCAGATTGTACTATCTTTTTAGATGTTCGCAGGGTTTTTGAAGAACCTCCAATCAATTGATGACTGGCTTGCTTGGTTAGAGTATCTCAGTATGTTTCGCTATGCACTAAATGTAGGCATATCTGTGTTCAGTGATTCATGGATGTTGTTATAGCACACAATTGTATTGTAGGCTATAACAGTCAATGAACTGGATGGAAATGAATACCCTCCTGGATGTGCGAGCAGCAATACTTCAAGGTACAGTACATATGTATAATTACATGCATGACTATATACAAACTGTGCAACTTGCAAACTGTCACTTAAACGTGTTACTTTACAAATATTGACTATAGATAAATCCAAGAATATGTATATATGTAACACTTTCACACCTCAGATCAAAGGAACCGCCCGGACTATATTTCATATGTAGCCCAGCTAACCGGGCTACATTCAAAATGTAGCCGGGCTACAACTAGGCAGTGATTATATAGACGTCAAGGCCAAAATTGATTGTGGGGATCGATTAATACTTATGTGATTAGGATGCAGTACTTGGGTTTTGCCATGAAAACTACTTAGACAGAGAGCGTTTTGTTATCCTCGCCATCCTACGAGTTGAAAAATGATGGGCTAAGGTGAGAACTAGTGCTATAGTCTATTCACCGATCATTTCCACTCATTCTCGAATACGGACACGCCCCCATCATGTAGCTACCACTCTGTATGGAGTAACCACTCTACAAGCAAGATTACCTATCTAGACCTTTAGTGAACTCCATACTTTTCCATACACGATTCGATAGCACTGATTAAAACATTAAACTTGCATAACCAAAATTCTCCATAATATCTCTAGGATATGTCTGATCATCGTAACCAAACGTAACCAGAATGTACTAGCTGTTCACCCATAATCAAACATTTTAGGTATGCATATATAATACAGCCAGTAGCTGTACTCATATTGGCTTGGGTGATTGATTGCCCTGTACAGGCTATCAACCTGATAAGTGTTACATATTAATAGTAACATGGGGCATTTGAGCTTTGCCTGATATGTATGCTCTATGCCCTCTGGCAGTCAGGCATACATATCAGGAAAAGCCCTTATGCTCATGTTACAACTATTACTTATAGGACACCATAATGTTATGTGCAAACATTAACTCTGGTGCCATCCTTTCTTTTGATGCAGTAAGTGTGGGTTCGTCAGTCATAATAAAGCTACAAAAAAGTAAATAAGCAATAGGGATCACAGAAAAATCTAGGGAACTAAGGGAGGTCACCTACACCTGCAGATGTACTAGTGAACATTTAATTGTGAATTAGGGATCAAATGTACACTAGTATATCTTCTAGTGTAGGTGACTTCCCTTTTTCCATAATTTTTTTTTCTGTGATCCCTAATTGCACTTAAAATTCCTATACGTAGTATAAACCATTGGATATTGTATTAGAAAAATAACCAGTATAAAATGACCAATGAACAAACACATATTGTTAAGCAGGCTATGTATGTCCATACTGTGTGTGGAGTTTTGTGGCTGAAGCTTTTATGGCTTGTGGCTTGTTGGACAAAATTTTGCTAAAACGTCTTGGTGACAAATGTATACTTACGTACTAACTGACTTTTGTTTGGGTAATAATGATATATGACTAGCTGAGCAAAACTGATGGCTTTTGCACATTCCTTGAATTCCATTTTATTGCTACTCTGTTATCTATAGTAACAAAGGAGTAGACAGCAAAGTTTTAGCCTTTTGTGTTGAGTAGTCTTGGAGTTATAGCGCAGGCAGTTGGAACAGGAATAAATTTGATTTGTACAGAAACAATATGGCAAATAAATTACAGGCGCTTATTAGTCAGTTATAACTCATGACTAAAACAAGCTATGAAGATGGAGTTTGGCTAGGGGTGTACCAATATACCAATACGTATCATATCGGTGGCCGATATCAAAAATTTGCCAATATTAGTTGGTCCCAATATGGTACCAAAAATCAATACGATATACTGATATAAAACTGAATTGCCTTAGCTGTAGTTGAGCCGCAGTATACTGTCTGTCATATAGGAAACAAAGATAGGGAAACAATAGTTTTCCATCTAAAACAAAGTGCTATGCTATGAGAAGCCATAGAAATACATGAGGAGTTAACATTTCCTATCACCTCACCTGTTGATATTGATCTGTTGCTACAGGATTTAAACTTTGTGCTTGAGTGGTGTGGTACTTGGTTGTCATTTTTAAATTTCCTAAAGTGTAAGCATACGAGTGTTGGCCCCAAAACTACATCCAGGCAGTATTACTTTTTACATAAACAATGATGCACACCCTATTAGTACTGTTCAAGAGGAGAAAGATTTGGGTGTCACATTTGATGAAGATTTAAATTTCAAGGCACATATCAACCAAATAATACACAAAGCCAACAATGTGTTAGGCACCATTAAACGAAACTTTAATTCCAGAGATCCTGTTGTAATACGATTACTTTACACCACACTTGTAAGACCAATTCTAGATATGCTTCTATGCCATATGGAATCCTTGAAACATCTGTGAGCTGGAAAATATTCAAAGAAGAGCCTACCTACCCTTCAAAACTTACCTTATTCTGATGGACTACAAAGCCTCAACTTACCTAGTTTATCTTATCATTGAAATCGTATGGACCTAATTATGACATAGCTATAAAATTTTGAATGGAGCAGTACTAGTAGATAAAGAATATTTTTTTACAATGAACACCAGTTACAGTTAAGTACTAGATCTAACAGTTATAAGAAATTTAACAAGACTTCAACACGATGTTTTACCTTTTCACAGAGAATAATTAATAACTGGAATTCTTAACCCTAATGGCTTTAAAATTTCCACTTCCCCTAATGTATTAAGTTTTAAGATCATTTTTTGTATAACCAACATTTTTCTTACGTTTGATTTAATTGAGATTGGTTTTATAAGATTCTGTCTTCTGTTTTGACCAATTATACATTGTATATAATTATACAACCAAGTACTAAGAATAATACGAAATGTGGCTTCACGCAATTTGTGTATTGTGATAATTTATCATATCATGATAAAAAAGAGAGCATTAATCTTGAAAGGAAATATAAAAAATCTGCCATATCGTACCACACTAAATTTATTGTTCCAATATTTACCAACCATACAGCAAACAATTATGGTGGTAAACTATACAAAGCAGCCATGGGATGAATGAACTAGAAACACTCTTAAACAACGAGCCGTCTTGTAAGGTTTGGCTCAGTCTGTCACTGCGAACTGGCAAATCAATTAAGGTATAGTGTTTTTCCTCTTCATAAGAAGGCCATTCCAACAATGAAATAACGATGGTAAACTTTATTTCTACTTCATCGTAAATACTGTAAGTGCACATAACTCACATGTCTTAAACTGTAAAAATGCAAAAAAAGATTTTTTCTGACTTCCCACAAAAGGTGAATCTGATGGTGTGTAGGTTTATTACTTTCAGCTTTGGTTCAGGGCATACTGAAGCGATTATAACATGCATACTTTCTATGTAGCACATGTATTTTTACCAGTTTATTTCAGTATGTTTTTCAATAGAATTTTGCAAAACAGCCAGTTTTTGCTCAGCAGGTCACATATATAATAAGTATCATAGTATCCTGTAAATATTCAAATTGTTTTACTAGCTTGCATAACTGCATTGTTGAGAGGTGTACTTATGTAACAATTATTTTAAAATATTGGCACAATTTTACTGACTGCATTCTTATTTACTCAGACCATTTCATTAGAAATAATTGATCATTTGTTCCATTAGTTAGGATCATGTATACTGCCATATAATAAGGAAGAAAATGTGTTAGTGAACTGGGTCATTTGTCAAATGTACCAAATGTTCCTTACCTTAATTTTTTGCTGTGCCTATACTGTATGTACAGCTAAAAATGTTTGAAGTTTTTATAGTTTATACTAAATAAATGCATGTACATGAAGTTTTTATACTCAAATTAAATACCAAGATCAATACTTTATGTATATATTGAATCCTTCATCCAACCCACAAAGCAAGTAATTTAAAGCTTTGTCCCTCAAATATTTTTAGTACTATAAACAAGTACAATTATCACATGTTGTTCTTGCAGTTCATTCAATTGTCTAGTTGGAAGGGATTACTTAGACAGACTTGGATATCTGGACTTTGATGTTTGGTACAACATTTTGGCATTGGGCTGCTTCAATGTTGGCTTTATGGTATTGGCATATGTGAACCTTCGACTGCTGAAGAAAGAAAAGTAAATATAACATTGCCCATGTAATTTTATCATAGTTGTACTTTAGTCTCTGAACTGAATCACATATTGTACATGTTTGCTGTAATTGCATTAACATTTACATCAGTAAATAGTTTCTTTTTTACTTACATGACACACACACACACACACACACACACACACACACACACACACACACACACACACACACACACACACACACACACACACACACACACACACACACACACACACACACATACACACACACACACACACACACACACACACACACACACACACATGCAGGGAAGGATTTCCTGGGGTTCCAGAAACTCCTCTTAAATTTAATCTTTTAGGCTTTGACCAGAAACAGCAAACTATCATACATAGTCAAAGTTTGGTAACACAAAAGTAGAGAAAAGAAAAGGAACTACAATGCAGCTAGCAGGAATGGTACATGTGATTACTCAAAAGTGAGCAAAGGTCTACATGTAACCACAAGGAAGATCAAGATACTTTTATAGAAAAGGCAAATGCATACTAATAGAGCAGTCTAACATTTTCAATCTAGATTTGCATTATACATCAGCCAAGAATAAAATGCATAGATTTATGAATCTAGTAAAAGTTGCGATGTTCAGTATTTGTCAGTAGTTACCCCAAAAGACCTCCTACATCTATCTATCCATGACTCATTATGAAATCCAAAAACCACCTTTGAAAAATCCTGGCTAGTCCCCTACACTAAGTATTCATATACACAAACAAAATACCATCTGCTGTTGTTATCTCTGTGATAAAAGCATGCAGTAGTAGCTATATAGTCAAGTCTCCTGTAAGTAGGACTGTGGTACCTCCCGGAATAGCATACAACACTGCTGCATGGATCACATTTTCCCATAAAGGAAAAACAAAATCATCTAATCATACATATATAGATTGCACGAACATTCATAAGGCTTTTGGTCGATCAAGCACGATTTTCTAAATCAACTGGTAAAATCGATTTGATTTGTCATCGATTTGTCATTCAAGTAAAAATTTTTCTACCACAGTATACTTTAGTTCAGTGTAGTTAGACACTACTCAGTTTCTATGTTGCATCATTCTAACACCTCTTACTCAGCATTTATGCCTCGAATATGTTGGTATTTGGTGTCTACCTGTTTTAGAAAATGGTCAGCCCAGTATACTGAGTCATGCCTAGTGCCACAGCTTTGCCAAGTCAGTGAAGAGTTTACGAAAGGCTGTACAGGAAACTCCACTCGAAAATGTACTTGCTCAGTTCTTGAATACTCAGCCAGATATGTTTTACTGTGGTAGACCAGTGATACATGCTGCTTGATTTTAGTGGCATCAACCAGTATTGCAACAGTTTAAGCATAGAGACCCACTGATTATGCTGGCATAATAATGAGCATAATAGGTGCCTTAAAGTATTGAGCATAATGCTAGTATAATAGGCAACACTTGTGCAGTACCATAAATTCTTGCTTATCAAAATACATATCACAGAAAAAGATGCTGTTACCAAAGCTAGAGAAGAAGAGTGGAAGTGGCTTGAAGCAGTAATGGCAAGTCTTAGAAACCAGCACTTAGAGAAAGCAGATTGGATATCTTGGTCGGCATACCATTCCAGCATGCAAGAAGCTGTGATCCCACCACCAATGCACTGTTACCATTGTTCCTAGATAGTGCACATTCTGTAGCTATGATCAAACATTCAATGGAAATTGTTAGAGCTGCAGTTCAGCACCTCAACCCTGGTCAAGTCCCTATTCTTGCTTTGGATCAACCACTGTATGCACTTGCCAAGCAAATTTAGTGGACTTGGCCGACCAGTTTAGGAGAAGATCACTTTGTACTGATGTTAGGTGGACTACACATAGAGATGACTATTTTAAAGGTATGTTTATATATCCCTTAAGACATTTAAACATTTGTAAATAACCACAGGTATTAGGAAACTGGCTTGAAGGGAGTGGATGGACCAGTGCTCTAGTACAAGCAGGCATTGCAAGTGCAGGTACAGCAGATTCCTTCATTAAAGTAAGCCATGTGACCAAGACAAGGCATGCACACCAAGTCACAGCCGCATGTATCCATGCGCTCTTGAAACAAGCATATGACGAATACACATCTGAGTCAGGGATTAATTTGCCTCTTGAGCAATGGTGCTTATCACAAGCACAACAGAGTTAAATGTTCAGCTACTGGTTTAAAACATTGTCCCTGGAGATTCTTTACTGCTGTATGTTAGGTCTATTCTGGAGGGAAATTTTCAGCTTTACATTGAATCCCTTGCAAAGATCACTCCCTGGATGTTTGCACTAGACCACATTCATTACTCCAGGTGGATACCTGTACATATTCGTGACATGATGGCACTTTCTGAAAAGCATCCAGATATTGTGGCAGAATTTCATGCAGGAAAATTCTTCATCCACAAAACTAGCAACAAGTTTTCAGCAATGGCTATTGACCAGTGCCATGAGCAAAATAATGCTACAGTCAAAGAGTCAGGAGGAGCAATTGGATTGACAACTGATCCCTTAGCTTTGAGGCGTTGGATGGTGGCTGGACCTGAAGTTGCAAGAATTGTAGTAGAATTTGAGGAGTATACGAACATAGCACAGGAAGATGGCAAACACTTACATCATGAACAGTATTGTAGTGTCCAGAAAGATGTACATTCTTTAATTGCAGTGTTCGAAGAGTTTGGAAATCCATTTCTTGAGAAAGGTCAAGATTTATTGGTCCTTGATACAAGAGATATTATGGATAATTCTGTTGGAAAAACAGTCCAGGAAATTGAAGCGATTGGTGCATGAGGATCAGTACAAAAGGTTTATTGAAGAACGACTTGAGAAATGTGAAAAACCCATCACAGAGCCAATCATAAAAAATAAGTTGTCTTTATTCAGCAAACCAACAGTCAAACATCATCCTACAAGACAGCAGAATCAAATCACAGCACTAAAGAATGACTGTAGTCTTTTTTCTAGATCAAGACACACGGTAGTGTGTCGTGCGGCCCAAGAAGCCGGTGCGCCACACCCGTGAGTATATTGACAGGAAGAACCGCGAAAACGTCATTTTCACACCTTTGTATCTCGGTGATCACTTATCTGATTGGAACCAAATTTGCTACACAGTTGCCCGCCAGCCAAGGGAGTCTACATTCCAAATTTGAAGGAAATCGCTCCAGCCATTTCCGAGATACGAGCTGCCAAAGTTTCGTTTTTTTTTCTTCGTTTTTTTTTTTTTCTTCTTCTTCGTCTTTTCGCACACTTGCAAAAATTGCTATAACAAGCAAACGCGTACTCCGATCGCCTTGAAATTTGGCACACAGAAAGGGAGTCCAACGGCGAATCCTAGCATCAAATTTGGTACAAATCCGATGAATGGTTCAGGAGTTATGACCGATTATTCGCGTAATACAAGATCGATTTGTTGTCACGCCTACAGGGTAAACCACTCCATGGAATGAGTTGAAAATTGCTATGTAGATGGAGTAACCATCGTAGGAGTGCCTTTTGGTGGTTTGAAAGGAATCGAGATAAGACCACGGAGATATGACACAAAACCCAACCTGTGTCACAATTACGCGATCGATTTTTATGAATAAAAAAGTATTAGTTTTCACGCCTACTAGGCAAACCGCTTAGAGCAATGAGCTGAAAATCGGTGCATAGCTGGAATAATCTTCATAGAAAGTCCTTGCAGTAGTACAGAAGAATCGGATTACAAACCACTGAGTTATGATTCGAAAGCCAACTCTGTGTAGCAAATGCGAGATCGAGATACTCTAATAGAACAGTCACCCTAATAGAGCATTCGGCTAGTTTATTTATTCCATTATAGAATTTTATTACATCACAAGTTATTCTGTAGGGAGTTCAGCTGCAAAAAGTTAATCTTATAGACAGTTCAGCAAGAAGACAATCACCATGTGGAGAGTTAAGCAAATATATCACTATAGAGATTCAGAACATTACAAGTCACACTGAAGAAAGTTCAGCTATAAACAAAGAAAGAAGACAATCACCATGTGGAGAGTTAAGCAGGAGCGATTTCCGTCCTGTCTGGGGTGCCTCAAGGTAGCACCCTTGGCCCACTGCTCTTCCTGCTATACATCAATGACCTACCATCTGTCATAAAATTCTCAAGTATATTCCAGTTTGCTGATGATACCAAACTATCTAAAAGTATTGCTGTTTCTTCTGACCAACTGTGCTTACAAGAAGATCTCAACCATTTATTCACCTGGAGTGTTAACAATGATTTTAGATTCAGTGTACCCAAATGCATCCACCTGAGTTTCAACAGTAAATTCACTACCACATATTCTATTGATGGCTGCCCACTCCCACAGCTTCTTTCTCATCGTGACTTAGGTTTGCAGCTTTCATCAGATATGTCCTGGTTCAAGCACTATCAAATCATAACTGCTAAAGCCTATAAATATTTAGGACTGCTGAGGTGTGTCTTCCATAGCTGCCATTCTATCAGAGCCAGAAAACTTCTCTATTTAACTCTAGTGAGATCTCAGTTAACTTATTGCTCACAATTGTGGAATCCTTATATGATCAAAGATACCACTATTCTTGAAAAAGTACAAAGACGAGCCACCAAGTTCATTCTAGCTGATTATGTCAGTGACTATAAAACACGCTTACTCCGGTTAGGTATCTTACCTCTAATGTATATGCTCGATCTCTATGATATTATGTTCCTTGTCAAAGCTTTACAACAGCCATCTTCTCAATTTAACATATACAACTACATATCATTTAGCTCTTCCAACACCAGGTCTTCGTCTACCAACAAACTAAATCATGTCCGCACTAATAGTAACTATGCCAGAAACTTTTACTTTAATAGAATTCCCAGGATATGGAACCAATTACCTTGCATTGACATCAACCAGTCCCTACCAGTCATCAAAGCTACTATTCAGAACTATTTATGGCAACACTTCACCACAAATTTCTCCCCTGACAATCCCTGCACCTATCATTACTGCTGTAGATGCAGCAAGTGCTATGATTCTGGACTGACAATTAACTTTACTACATAAGTTTAATTAACTCCCGGCTGCCAGCACAGGTTGCTGGCAGACCATCAATGCAACTTTTTCTTCATCTATACCCACCTACACATGTATAATTGTAATTGTATGTTGCATTGTAAAGCATTAATAATAATAATAATAGTAACAGTTGGAATACCGTAGAAAGATATTCCGCTACCATCGTCAGAACGATTATTACATCCAACTATAGCACACAATATCATTGTTACTTGTGCAACAAAATGGCGGATTCGTAATTTCAATCACGTCATGAAAACACTAATCACCCATTTTCTTTTAAATCCGGCACACCCATTTGTTTTGACATACTCCATTAACCATCAACCTATTTCATGGAGTAATCCTGTGAAGTATCTTGGTGTGTAGGTAGATTCCAAGTTAAACTGGTCTAAGCATTGCAAGTATGTTGTCAGTAAGGGCACCAAGTCTTTGAACTATTTACGTAGATCAATGTTTGGTTGCAATCGTGCAGCTAAGTGTGCCGCATACAAAGCTATTATCCGGCCAACGCTAGAGTATGCTGCAGTCGTATGGAATCCCCATAATTTGGGAGATATCCAACTACTAGAGTCCCTACAAAAGCGGGCAGCTCGATGAATCTGTGGGAGTCGCTGCAGTCCATCTACCAGCTCTTGGACCATTTCTTCTAATGATTGTTGCTCCCAACTTCACCTTCCTTCTCTCCAGTCAAGACGAAGTTTCCTTTCGGTCAGTTTCCACAATGACATATATCACCAGCAAACATCTATTACATTTAATAGTCACTGTTCATTTAATTCCGTAGCATCTACCAGAAGTCACCATCTTTCACTAGTCCCTCCACAGTCCACCATTAATTCTAGGAGATATTCTTTTTTTGTCAACACAACTTTCTTCTGGAACACTGTGCCATTACACATCCTTGAAGACAGTAATCGAAAACCTTTCCGGCATCACCTTTATAATTACTTATGTGTCAAGTAACTTCTTAATCACTGTTTTGTGTTTTGTTGTGTACTGTTTAGTTTGTAGTGTACTGTATATAGGTATATGTATATGTTTGTTTGTTTTTTGTAGGCGGACACCTTGTACAGGCTTTGCCTTTTGTGTATGCCTTCCTTTTTGGTAAATTGATAATAATAACAGGGGCGTAGCCAGGGGGGGTTCAAAGGGTTCGGACGAACCCCCTTTTCAGAGTTAAGTTTTTTAAATCGTGATACTGGTTAACTAGAACTGAATTAACTTACACAAATCCACTGAAATGGGTAGCTACAGGTCTTCAGGCAGAGGAATTCAAGTACCTCTACTCGCTATTGCGAATGAATTTATAAGAATACACATGTTTACACGTGTACACGTGTTTACATGTGCACACCTACGAAATAAATGAAGCGTAAAAGTGCTACCTCAGGTGGCATTCTAAAGTTTTTTTTCGAAAAGAATCCATGCAGAATCTAGAAGGCCAGATTCTAGTAAGTTGTAGCACATAGGCATTAGGGCAGAACCCCCCTTTTGGAAATCCTGCCTACGCCCCTGATTATAATAATAATAACATAGCTAACTTGGAACTAAGAGAGCTAGGGCCGTAATGGCTGGAGCTAATCAATTCGCCATAAATGACTTTACAATACCGAACCAATGTTGATACAGCAACTACAGGACTACAACCTGATCGTTGGTAACAATCATGAGATTAATTACCTGGTTGAGTTGGAGGTAATCGTTGAGGCCTTAAATACATCCGCGGCGGGATCCGTGGTGTATAGACGTGAAGGTTGGATGGATGAGCTTAGAAACCTAGTAAACAATGTGACCAACTAGCAGGTACTTACTGCTGCAAACAATCATGCTAAGAACCAAGCTATTAATCAATGGCTCCAAGCACGACACGTAACAGTGCCACCACCGATTGCCTTAGAATATTTCGTCAACCAGGCCGATGGAACCGTCAGTGAATGGATGCATCAAATGGGCCAAGGATGGGCAATACTAAGACTGCAACTTAGACAGAATACTTTTAAAAGGCTTGCCAATGTTATTAATACCATGCTAACATCATTAGAATGGCCACCACTCCAGTTAAGGAGAAAATGTGCAAGATTAACTCTTTTATACAAGATTATCCACAACCTAACCGAAATACCTAACAGCTACTTACCAACATTATCACCTGTCACCATTACAAGATCTAATCATGAACAAAAATGGGAATCAATTTATTCACCCAACCTGATGTCAGCACGTGAGATAATTGTTGTTTTACACGCGCTTATTAGCCTAGACTCTATCACTTCGTCAAATTTACCACTGGAGGGTTAACATCATACAGAAGGAAGTTTGCAGACGTTTGCTGGTTCTATCAGTACAGGCGGGGAAGACGTTCATGGTATAATTCGCCTGGTCTGGTATGCCATGAAGCTCGTGGTGGACTCCGGTGGAGCAATGTTGCCTTATTCACAGTAAATCCGAGTCCTTATATCGGATATATGATCTCGTATATATTATGATGGACTCAATTGGAAGTGGCAGTCCATGGCCAGTAGTCACTAGCTTAGCTATATTCCCTGGTGAGATACTAACTGTGTCTATAGTTTGTCCTGTGCCATCATTAAGTATACCATCCGGGCCTACCAGGCTGGAGCCTACCTGATAGCATTGACATATTGAGTCTGACTCTGTTTCCCACTGTGTGAGCTGTCACTGATGCTACGGTTGTACCCCCATAATCTGTCCCCCCAGACTAGTACAACAGCTGCATTTAGCTATATTATATGGTGTGAGTATGGAGAGTTTCCTGTGTTATTATGATCTTGTTAGTGATTTTTTTGTAGCAGTCAACACCTAAATGTTAATATTCTAGTCCAATTTTTTTTTGTCTATTTGTGTATGTCCATCTATGTCACTGTGAATGCTTGTATCACTAGTCACGCTTGAGTTCAAATGCTGGTATAATCTTAAATTATTTCATGTAAGCAATGCACATGTACATGGAGGCCTAAATTTCATTGTTAGCCACTTTCCTCCTTGAAATAATTTTATAATAAGCTAATAATATGCTGAGCTGTCTGGTCTACTTGGCATTCACGGCATTGGCATACTTGGCATTAAAACCAGATTTTGAAGGTTGCAAAGCCTTATAGGTTACAAAGCTTCCGAACCCTCATTCCAGTTCTATTAGAGAGCTCTTTATCATTATACCTTATAATTACTGCACAAACACATGCACACCTTCAACTATACTGTACACAGCTGTATATCCAGAACAGAATTGTCTATACCATCATGAGAAATAATATAATGTAATAAAGTTGTCATCAGCACAAGATGTCTTATTCAGGTACAGTATTTACACACTACGTGTTGTGCATGCAGCATGTACAATTAATCTAAGCTAAGGAAATCTTCAGTTTTACTAAGCAGGGGTCTGTCAAGCATGTATACTCCTCCATCTTCAGAAGCAATAACATCATAATGACAGCCATGCACATTAAGGAGTTCAAAGTGATCTATGTGATGTAGCCGTGAAGGAGGAGGCTCTTTTGGGTAGATCAGCTTAGCATTCTCCAGGGGCTTGTAGCACAGCCAGTGATAAGTGTCTTTGTAAGGAACTAATGTATACACGGGTATATCAAAAAGTGAGGCTGCTGCTAACAGCTCCACAGCTGTTCCCCACACCCTCGTTAGCCGCACTCTCGCTATGTATTCAACCATGTCTCCATCAATGTATGGTTGAAAATGAGTCCGGTTCCTAGATATAAAATCAGCCAGCAACTCCCTGATCTTTCCATGTAACATTTCATCACCGTAAACAATTTGAGCCACTGAGCGGTAGAAGCAGTTCCCATCGCCTATGATAGGTTTAACAAGACGATTCATCTCATTCAGTACTACCATTTCATTGTTCGGAGTAGCCTACGTTCAACAGAGAGGTTATATATTGTCTATCAACCAAATTATGGTGATTACCTTTGGGGTATCTTCCATATTTGTGATGACAATGCTTTTTTCAGGTGGCAGCTCCTCTATAGAAACCAATCAATCAACTACATACAGTCATGCATACTGATTGCACTATAATAGCCTCTCACTACAATAACTGTATAAACCAGTAAACTAATTGTAAATTAACAGTGCATCCATCCTCATACAAGTATTATTTTAACTTCATTTGATTTATCATGTGAAGTTATCACATGAAGTGTCAACAATTATTGTAATGTAATCGTATCAGTGGTTAGTGTGTGTGTGTGTGTTTTTTCCCTTGTTTATATACAACATACCTTCAACATTTAATACTGTTGAATCCTCTAACTGGTCTAGGGAAGTGCATGATACCTAAAAATAAATATCCATTAGTTGCCAGATCATATATTTTCAGCCCTATATATTCAGATAGTTTTATTTAATAGAAAGTTAATTTACAACAACAAATAAACTGGTATCAGCATTACTATATGCAAGGAAATTTTGACATCAAAACATTGATGGATTTGACAAATCACAGCAATTTGTCAAAATGCTTACCAATTAAGTGCCTCTCCACTTTGTGCTAAGCAAAAGCATGTAAAAGGCAGCCATATTATGTAAGCGCTTAGCAAGTCCAAGTGATTCGTCACCTTTTTTCATCAAATCCTTACAAGCCAGAATTCATCAATTTTTTTGACGTCAAAGTAAATTTTCTTGCGTATGGTATTACATACAGTATGCTTGCTTCTAACAAATCACTTAAAATAATAGTTTGCATAATACATAAACAACACTTCCTACTATTATGGTAAATGATTTCTTAATTAATCAAGTGGCTATCAAGTAATACACATTAAATAAATACTTCTGTTTTCTTGGCTGGTTGTACTCCAGGCATGACTACAGCTGGTAACTTTTGATGTGATGTCCTGCCTATAAATTCATACAGTGATGACACATGTACATGGATTTAACCATTGGATAAGTACCAGTGTTTAAACATTGACGATGCTTGCATCTCTTCTTTTTCTTTCCTGGGCCACCAAACCGTTTCATATCCTTGCAGTTACAACAGTCACCGCAATCATCTTGTACACATCCAGAACATTTACACCAAGATCTCTTCTTGCCTAAATTGTACATGTGTAGTACTAATATTAAATATCATTGGATACAATAATCAGACCTGCTCTTTCCACTCTCTGTACAGTTGCTGCTGTTGATGATATAGCGTTGTCAACACCAGATGTTGAAGGTTCAGTGATATCAATTCCGCAATCCTGAATAAAAGGATATTAAAGTGTAAAATACATAGCGAATTACACAACAATAGCTATATAATCTTTACAGTAGGTCAAATTTACTTTTATACATAGGTAGCATAGATCTATTGAAACTGCCAACCCACAAAATGTGTGTTGGTTATAATGCCTGTTAATTATTTTGTTTTGAACAATATGGCCACATTAAACTGACGCACAATGACTGATATCATGGGTAGTACTTGTATCATTAAGATATCTCTGATACTATAATAGCTACGAATTGAACAGGTGATGTCATATTAGAGGTTTGTCTTCCCCCCAAGCATGTATTAACACATTAAGAGTAAATATAAAAATTAAATGCTTACTTTTCCATTGGGGCCACTGCAACTGTTATCTTCTAACAATGCCTGTGTATAATATCCATTATCTATTATACTCTCAAGCAATAAGGTATATATACCTTTCTCAATTTGGCTGCCTTCACACCAACTCTGTTTCTAATTCTCCAATCTTGCCTCTTTCTACCTCTTTTACAATGAATAGTAGTCAATGACGAAAATCTAGACTTAAACTTAAGCTTTGCTCTGCGTGCAGTTAGTGTACTGGATAAGCTAGGCCTTAAGATAAGGCCATCAGTTGAGGGTGCCAAATCTCTGGCCAATACTTCCAGCTCATCACATTTGCCTTTTAAAACCTTAAGCTTATCCTTATCTATGATATTAAAAGACAATGTTTCAACTTTCTTTAAAACAATTCTTATTTGTTGTTGTGTCCGCTTCCCTTCTTGAGGTTTCTGCAGTTAACAAAGATATTAATATAGCATTGCTCTAACTAGAAAATGTAAATAATGCATGGTATGTGCAATACATTAAATTACAAATCTGTTGCATACCCGTTTCTTCAAATCGGAAAATTCTAATTCTTGTGACTTAACTTCAGTGTTAATTGTAGGTGTAGCATCATTTGAGCTGCAGGCCATCGCATCATTCGGGATGCCTTCAAGACTACTCTTTGTGATCGTGTGTGGCAGTAACCCGGCACCAGTTTCTTCCTTAGGTGGAATCCCTATTTCCACACAGAAATCATCCACATCTAGATCTGTCTGACTCTCCAGCATAGGCACTGCATCAGGCATAATACCTTTCACCATTGTTGTTTCTGTCAGTGCGTGAGTATCAGTACACATATATGCACTATTCAAATATGCTTCTGGCAGTGAATCCCACCTCCAACCAGACTGGTACAAAAAAAACGGCAAAAAAGTGCTTACAAGGATAGTGAGTTTTAGACCAGTCACCACACGTACAAGAAGGCTGACCATCAGATAATCCAAAATCAATGTGATGGGTGCTTGTTTCACCAGCAAGACTAAACTTTCCTTTCTGAATGTCACAGCTTAGAAAAGATTCTTTAGTAAATTTTCTCTTTGCTTTATCTAGTCGATTTAAGCAGTGTTTGATCAAAGCTGGCGGCCGCCCATGCAGATACTTTGGAACATCATCACTGTATGACCGGTAAGTGGAGCTCATTTTGTAATTCTGAAATATGTATTTCTCATGAGAATCTGGAAGAAAACTGTCAATCAGTATCTCAACTAGACATGAAAGTGTAATGTTTCTTCTGTGTGGCAAATAACTATATTTCAAAACTTTGTTTTGAGCTTCTATACCATTATTAGTTTCAACAGCTGCGTGAAAAGAAGTTTGACGATAGACTCTTGCCCACCTCTGTAACAAAAGCAGATAACACCAATTAATTAACAAAGAATATCAGGCGTTATACAGACTACTACTATTGTAGACTGAAATTGCATTAAAAGTACATGTACTATATACATGACATTGTATAGAGCGTAAACAAGTCAATTGTTATTTTCAATAAATTACCCTAACAACAAGGGCATGTTCAAAACTTACCTCAGGAATTCCCAGCCATGTTCCAATGAGCCACTCTTGTAAAGCAGTATGATCTTTCCATACATGTGACTCCTTTAGACGTTTCACTGCACACTGGTAATAGTAGTCTATCGGTACTTCTTCATCTTGACTTGGCACTGGTGCATGTGCACACTCACGTAGCAGGTCAAGAACCTTCTCCCTTTCTTCATTGGAAAGACCATGTTTATGGTCCTTTGTCCATCTCTCCCATGCTTGCTCCCTGTGAAAGTCACAAATATATACTGGGGTAGATGGAAAGACATTTTTGACTGCAAGATACTCTGCATCTGAGAAATCACTCATGAAATATGCTGGATTCCATTTAGGATTCCACTTCTTCAAAATAGAAATTGCTTCTCCAATCTCTTCAGCTGATTCTGAGGAAACAACAAATTCAGCTACCACCACATAGCCTACATTAGTTTTTACAGATAGAAAAAACAAAGCTACTTCATATTTTGTTGTTTTGTAAGTGGCATCAATCAACGTTATGATATTGCCATATTTGACTAGGAGATCTCGTTGCCACTTTTCTTGGTGTACCCACAAAAATGTTTGGGAGCAATCATCAAGGTCATCATCATAACTTGTGCTGGACTGGATGTTATCATTGCCTGTTGATTCATCTTGATCAACCTGCCCACCAGACTTTTTAATGTAAGGCCTGAAAAAATGGTTGGAAGAAGGAGAAGACTTTTTCCATTCTTCAATTCTTAATTTCAGATTTTCTTGGTCCAGTATTGACAACTGCAGGGCTCTTTTAGCTTTGGATATGTGGTTTCGAATGTCACATACCATCGGATAAAATGATCTATCCGTATGACAGGGTGTTATGTTTAGTTGGGCAGAAACTGTGTGTTTCACATAATTCCTTAGCATCTTTCTTATTTCCTGTATATCTGTGATTCCATCAGCAACTAACTCTGCTATCTTTGTTATTAGAATGGGGTGGACTCTCTGGCTATAACCAGATACTTCTGTGAAACTGTGATCAGTATGAGCTTTTAATGTAGGAAGAGAAACATAACAGTACTCTTCGCCTTTGACTTTTCCAGCGACTATTTGACCTCTAAGGTCCTTCAATGCTTTCTCCTTTTTATTTCGCAGCTGTCTAGAATTCATCATAGAAGTAACAGTGTCACACAGTTGAAATTCCTTATATACTGTGTAATACCGCAATTTAATATGAGCACAACATCCCTTTTTTCTTGAGCTTTGCAAGCGTAGCTGCTTATTCTTTTTCTCCTTCTCCTTCCAATATTGTGGTCCATACTGACAATCCAGCAGAACTTCTCTATCTACCGTAAATGGTGAATTATCAAAGCACACATCCTTGCTTCCTTCATTTTTTCTCCAGTACAATTTTCTCACATTCTATTGTATAGCAGATTGATAGTAAGCATACAGTTTATGTACCAAAAAAACTGAAAGCAAACAATGCTGGTGTAATAATATCTGCATAGTAAACGGGGGTGTATTTCGGGGAGTTTCCTGGGATTCTGAAAACCCCTCTGAAATTTTAACTTAGCTATGAACTGAAATTGCAGCAGGAAATAGTTAGTGTATCTTATGCAATACGTGACCTTGGCAGCATAAATAATAATTATATATTTAAAATGTACAGACCTCCATATGGAGTATTGTTGTACATATCAAATACCATACACTCAATTCAACCAGCAGTCAATAGAAAATTAGCTAACATTTACAAGTCATATAGATGCTCAAGAGTTTATCTATGGCCGGACTGCTGCTTGAAGTGCAAAAATGACTAACTGATGATTGATGATTTTCTTTCTCCCCAGCTGACGCTTCACTAGTTAAACAAGCAGATGAAACTCCAATTGTTCTAGATCGTCTGGTACCATAAGTAGTAACTGTCTCAGTGCTATGCTTGGCCAACAAATCATCAACATTCTTCATCTTCACGAATCCTTCGTAATATTCTCCAACTCTTTTCAATCCTTCTTGCCACGTTGAAGTGGACAGCTCCATAGTTCTATCTTCGAGCACAACAACTTGAAATAAATACCTCGAGGCCAGTGCCATGCATAGAAACAGGATTTGGCACCTTTATGCTAAGCGCCTATACAATATAAATAATCACGTGCTGACATCAAGTTGGGTGAATAAATTGATTCCCGAACAAAAATTCCTACACTATCATACATCAATAGACAACTGTAAATACTCATTTTTTCCAAGAACAATACCAGAATGGAATGGACTACCACAAGACATCATCAACCAACAAACTATTGACAGCTTCAAACAATTATTATACAATCACTTTTGATTTTAATGTACATTAGCACTTATGCCCCAGGCGGGCTCCGCTAATTAAACAATATAATAATAATAATGCTTTATGCGAAGTGGATAGATGATGAGCTGGCGGGAGCTGTCACGCTGCAGGTGGTCCCCCGCCGCAAGTGGTCCGGCCGGACCAACTACCGTGCTTCAAGTAGTCCGGCCGGACCATGTAAAGTTACTGCAGATGGTCCGCCCTGCTGCAACTGGTCCCCCCAATGAAATCTCCACTATCAGCTTCCCAGTCAGTACTAGCTCAACGTCTTGATCAAAACGCACTGCCCTCACGAAATACGAGTCCTGCAGCAGTGAAGCGAAATTTGCCGTGAGCAATGCATGACCTATTCTTAAACATATAATTCTGAACATTGCATCGTTTTGCATTTGCACGTGGTTCTTATGAGTCGTGTAACGCGTTGTGGGCACTGGTGCCCCTTTCGATCCCCCCTTCCAAAAATCAATACTAACAAAACATACTCTAATAGAGCAGTCAGTCAAATAGAACAGTCACCACTATGACATGTCTTAGTGTCTTTTAGTCATCCACATGCAGTTTCTAGAAGTATGTGACAGAATAACACTAAGATGCATCTCCAGAAGAGGCTACAAAGCTTCTGGGAACCTCCATCACTTCGGTGTAACTTGCAATGCTCAATTTACCATCTCCACTAAAATGTCACTTTCGTCAAAAATGGTATATTATACAGGCAGGCTATAGCTGAAGGGTTCTATTCTAGTCTTAGTGTGTAAACTTGAAATTCTCCATTAATGATACTACAACTACTGCAGTATGGTGACATTAAGTGGTTCTTACGGGCCAATAAGTTAGTAAACTAAAGTGTGACAAGGAATAGTTTAATTGAGTCACCGCACACAATGATTTTATTGTTCTATACCAGCCATATCTTATACCTTATTTACTTGGCTAAACACTGCAGCACTTTTACCTAAGTTTCAAAAATTGATGTGGTGGCTATTCAAACTTGACCACTTCTCAATGTTCACAAACAATGTTTAAATTTTGAATTTTGAGCATAATTGGCTGGACTTTTGAGCACAGCTCAACATCATAATAGGCTATTTTTAAAGCATAATTAGTTCAAGCCTATAGCAGAGAATAACCAAAGGTAATGCAAAAAGGCTGTCTTTCTAGCAATGAGCCTAATATAAGCAGCATGCACGTATAATTGGCTAGTTGAAAATAAGAGATCATTTGTTCAGTTATGTAGATTCTCCATTTTAAAATCTGTTATCCACTTTAATTTAACTTGATGTGCTTTTCAGTCACTTGGAGCAACTGATTGTGACAAACTGCAAGGATTAACATTTTAGGACTTACTTATGTAGAAAATCAGGAACAATTACAGCAAATACTGCATACTCAGTAATGTTACTTAGCAGTTGTCAGCAGACTGTGTGTGTGTGTGTGTGTGTGTGTGTGTGTGTGTGTGTGTGTGTGTGTGTGTGTGTGTGTGTGTGTGTGTGTGTGTGTGTGTGTGTGTGTGTGTGTGTGCGTGTGTGGTTAGGAGAGGTCACTGAAGATAAAGACAACCTGAATGAGTTGTATAAGAAATTTTTGGGATGAAATGGTGGAATTTTATTTTATTTCAAACTATTGTGACAATGAGTCAGTGCTGTGTAGTTTCACACTTTCCATTTCTTGAATCCTTGAGATTCATACCAGCATTGGCAAAATTTGCATCTAGTGGATTCTCAAAAAGGCTATAATATCCACTGTTTTACCCATAAATGTGTGAAAGCATCAGTGTTATGACCAGACCACCCGCACTGTTGGCTAGTGCTATATATGGTAGGTTAGGATGATTACCAATCAAGTAATAATTGCCAAATCTGAAAGCTCCACTTGATGTCCATGCAACTGTTTAAGTTACTATTTCACCATTTTACACATGCAGGGTCATGGGTGTCACATGGTTATATAAGAAAGGTTTCACTATGTTCACAACAACACTTCACTAAAGGACTGGCACACAATTCATCGCGAAGATTGTACTGGACACTCAAAGTTGCACTGCAGGACTCTAAAAGAGTATACATGCAATATAAAATAATATTATTAATTAAGTGTGAGTAAGTTAGTTATTGATCACATGATCATTACAAACAATTATCCTTGAAAATGATATCTGGTATCTCTATTGCTTGATATTATGACATTCACTTCTTGTGCATTATACTCCTTGACAGTGCAGGATATGGTCAATAGCTGTAAAGAGCTCAAGTACTTTAATTATAGATGGTGAAATTGCAGTTCCAGTTAACAACTGCTACATAGCTATTGCTTCAGATGGCACTGACCTTCCTAGTGACTTAATGACTACAATATCAGTTTATTGAGGACTGCATAATAGTGTTGTATACATGAGATCAGTGGTGTTACTGTACTTGCATGAAAATCTGGCTCCTAATTTAATCATGCTTCATGTCAACAACATAAGATTACCTTCCAAGAACCTCTTATAATTTCGTTTATGTGATGTGTATTAAGCCATTATACTTTTCATCATCATTTAGATAGCACTGTAGCTGTAATGTGTGGATGTGGGTACGTTATTATATACTCAGGCATCACAGCCAATAAACCTCCAGTAGCCTCTTACTGTGCCAGTAGATTGTGCCAGTCTTCAATACTGTGAACACTATAATAGTTACTTGATCAATATGCTGAGTATTATAATGAAATTTTGTCTTAGCATAATTATATGATCACTAATAATACAAATACTCATAAAACCACCTTATAAACGTCTTTCCAAGGTATTATCAGTGGATTTATGCTAAAATTTAGGCAACAAGGACCCGAATCAGCGTTGGAGGTTTACAAGATCGAGATACTCTAATAGAGCAGTCAGCTAACTACTCTAATAGAACATTCACTGGAAACATGTAGTTGGCTCTGTTATGGAATTTTTCCAAATCTGCCTGCACCTATATTCATGCAATGAAGTGAATTGGTCTGTTTAAAGGGCTTCATTCATCTACTTGTGTAGTTAATATGTATGACAATACTTAATTCAGGTTCACAATTTCCATTGAAAATGCTCTCAGATTCAATCTTGTATTGTTCAAATTTCAAAATTTTCCACTTTCAACATTATTATTCTAACATGCACCTATTCAGTGCTGTACAATTGTGAGAGGGGTGCATCATGTACTTGGTTGTCTGTACCTACCCAAACTTTTCCATTAGCAAAATGCTTCAGAGAGCCATACCTATAATCTAAAGGCAGTATATAAAATATCTACAGGCAGAAAATATTACGAATTTTATGTGGAAATTTCTCCAAATTGCAGTGTTTTAGCCTCTATTTTTCAAAATATTCTTGGGTGGGAGGGGGGGGGGGGGCATGCCCTCAGACCCCCTAGTTCCAGCATGCTTCGCATGCTGGGAAGTGTGCTTCGCTACCTCTACCCAAGAGATTAGTACCTTGAGTTAGCCCCCCCCCCCCCTTTTATAAATCCTAGATCCGCCCCTGCAGCTAAAGTTTTGTTATTATGTCATTTATATGTAATTTATCTTGTCAGCATTAAGTTGCAAGTAGAGTGGAACCTCTCTATTACAGATATTGTGGGACCCAGAATTTTTTACCACTTTTTGCTGTAATATAGAGGTTTTCCTTTTTAAAGGTATAAAAATGTATTTCCTAGACCAGTTGGGACCAAAGAATTTGTCCTTATTATGGATGTTTTTCTATTGTGTCCTTAATTCAGGGAGTTTGTTAAGAGAGGTTCCACTGCATGTATGCATGTGCTATAGCTACCTATAATGTTTTTACCCCTAATGTTTACAGCAGCTGATCCCAGCAGGGTTTATCAAAGGGGATGCACCAGTATATGGAGTAGGGATCTGTACCCCCAGAAGCTAAAGCTTTTTTTCAGGACAAAATAATCTTGAATGGTTTAGATCATACTGCTTTTTTTGTGGACTACATTGATCAAGAGTTGTATATAGGGACATTAAAGTGACAATCATGCTAGCAGATTATTATAGACCTAAAGAATGGCATCGCATGCATTTCATTTGCAATATATCCTTAGCAGGCAATGAAACTGTAGATGTTAGGTGACTGTTCTATTAGAGTATTGACTGACCGCTCTATTAGAGTATCTCGATCTTTTATAACACGTACGCATACTAGTAATTATAAGGCTACCTCGAAGGCCACAGTGGAACGGGAAACTAGGTCGGCACAGTGGGGCACTTTGTGCCTAGCCCTATACGCCTTCTCAAAGATCTATGATCGAGTCTATGATAAAGCCAGTGGGGGACCACTTATGGCAGAGGGGGACCAACTGTGGCGGCGTAAGTTGTCCGGGGGGGACAAGTTGCAGTGCTGCAAGTAGTCCGGGGGGACCAAGTATGGTTGCTGCAACTGGTCCGGGGGGACCGATTTTGGGGGGACCGGTTGTAGCATGACAGAGCCTGTCATGATGTAATAATTTTTTTTCAAGTAGAATTGTTGATAAATATTTATTTTAATGATATTTAATCAGGGAAAAATAGCGTCAGCCAAAGAAGGCTGTTTTTCAGCTATGCCCTGAGAGCACAACAACAACAAAAAAAAAAAAATACAATACAATATAAGTACATACATACACAACAAAACAGAATTACATTGTACAAAATAATGTTTTAAAACCATTCACAGTTTTAGCACAGTATAGTGCTTTAGGTAATATGTTCCATATGGCCGTACCCCTGTACACCAAAGACTGTTTTCCATAATTAGTTCTAACACTTGGAACAAATAATCGGTGTAAATTTCTACCAGAGCGACCAGTAACATCCACAGCATATGAAAAAATCCCATGTAAATATGGAGGGGAAATCTTGTTGAGAATTTTAAAAACCTGTACAGCTGTGTGAAAAGTATGCTTTTCAGTTAAAGATGATCGGAAGTTAAAGTTATCAGAGGAATGGAAAGATGATGTAAACTTAGAATGGAGTCTTTCCAAACGACGAGTACTACTAGAATTTGATGGTAACCACACAGTATCACAATAATCCAACACCGGTAAAATATAAGCTTGATATAGCAACTGCAGAACTCTAGAGGAAGCCGGCCTAACCCGATACATAGCAAAAAGTTTCCTTCTAACTCTACCAAGAACATAATCCACATGAACCTGTCAAGTGAGATGCCGATCAAAATATACACCCAAATACTTAGTAGAACAAACTTGCTTCAAGATAGCACCATCCAACATTATTGTGAGATTCAGCCCTCCAGTTCTCTGGCGGGAACCAATGAGCATACATAATGATTTAATCACATTCAATTTGAATCTATTAACAACCAGCCAAGTGGAAACATTCTCTACATCTGCTTGAAGAGTTTTCTCAACAACAGAAATACAGAGAAAAAAAATACGCATGACAACAAATGCTACAATTAGAATCTACAAAACAAACTATATAATCACAACGAATAAAATGCAACTACTGGGAAAGGGGGGAACAACAAAGAAAGAAAACTACAGGGAAAGGGGAAAGTCATCATCACTACCTTGCAGAGCCCAATACCTTAAAATCATTCAAGCATTATTTACCCATAAACAAACAGAGAGTTGTTGAAGTAGATTTTTTCTGGCCACTTTAGGTGAAATGCCACTATGGGTGGTGGTACGATCAGCAATAGAATTAAGAACTGACAAAGCAAAAGGTGTCCATACCCCAAAACTTTCCACAACTAGTGGAATGAAATCACCTCCTGCCTTCTCCACAATAGCAAGGTGCTTCGCATCCTTATGTAAGGTTGCCAAACTAAAGCTAAGATAATTTGCTCCAACTCACAAGTAGATTGATAACAACACTGTTCATAATAAGGAAGTACAATACACATATATACAAGAAAATACAAAAGGACGAAAGACCAATAAAAAGAATATGGTTATAAGCAATCATAGTACATGAATGCAATAAGCTAAATGGATTACAAAATGTAAAGGTTAACTACTAAAAATAGATACATAATAATTAAAGTGTGTGCATGATGAAATCACTTGTTTGTGCACTAGAGTTCACAGTCAGATGGCTTCAGTGCAACTGCTACAATACTCCCCCCCCCCCCCCCCCAGTGAACTGTACACTGTCCAGAAATATCCAAGGTGTAGTGTTTCTGATGTCTCTTCAATACCCGGAAAGGTCCATCGTAAGGAGCTTGTAGTGATCTTTTTACTCCATCATACCTCACAAAAACATATGGACATGTAGATAAATCTGTACTTACATATGACTTTCTTGGTTGTTGTTGTCGCACAGGACTTGGTTGGATCTGTTGCATGAAAGTTTTGTGGTGTGTAGCATAAGATGTAGGATCTAAATGTCATTGGAAGAATCACGTGTGAAAAATTCACCTGGAAGACGTAGAGTAGTTCCATAAACTAATTCAGCAGGGGTGTACTTCAAGTCTTGCTTAAGGGTGGTACAAATGCCCAACAGCACAAGTGGTAGTGCTTTAGTCCAATGAGTGGTGTCAGTTAAACACTTCAGTGCACCCTTCAACTGGCGATGGAATCGTTCTACTAGACCATTAGCTGTTGGGTGGTATGATGTAGCCCGTATTCTTTGTGTGCCTAGGAGTCTCATCAACTGTGTCCACAAGGATGATTCAAATTGAGACCTTCTGTCAGTAGTAATAGTGAAAGGTACACCAAATCGAGCAATCCAGCTGCTAACAAAGGCTTGTGCTACTGTTTCAGCTGAGATATCTGTAATTGGTACTGCTTCTGGCCATCTGGTAAATCGGTCTACACAAGTAAGTAAATAAGTGAATCCCTGCGATATTGGTAGTGGTCCTACTAGATCAATATGCACTTGGTCAAAGCAGACATCTGGAATGTTAAAGGTAGCAAGTGGTGTGACAGTGTGGTAATGAATCTTGGCTTTTTGGCACTGGATACAGGAACGGGCCCAATGTCGTATGTCTGAATTCATTCTGGGCCAAAAGAAACGAGTTGTTATCAGGAGTTGTGTGGCTCTGATACCTGGATGGGACAAGCTGTGTAGTGCATCAAACACTATGTCTGAATTGCTCAGGGACATATGGTCTTGGTGTTCCTGTAGAAATATCACATAGCAGGGGGTCAGTACACACAGGCAAAACAACTCTTGCAAACTTGATAGTAGTGTCTGGTCTTGCAGGTCAGTTTCACTGGGTTGGGCCTTGGCCATTGCAGTAAAGTCTATAGTGGGTGCGATAGCATTCATCTGGGCTGAATCTGCTCCAAAACGTGATAGAGCATTGGCAACTGGGTTCCCTTTTTCTGCAATGTGACGAATGTCACTGGTAAATTGGGAAATGAAATCCAGTTGGCGTACTTGGCGTGGTGAGTGACGGTCTGGCTTTGCATTAAGACTATGGGTTAATGGTTTATGATCTGTTAACACATAAAACTCACGGCCTTCTAAGAAGTGTCTGAAATGGCGGATGGAACAGCAGACTGCTAGGAGTTCTCTGTCAAAAGTGCTGTACCGCTGTTCTGCTGGTGATAGTTTTCTAGAGAAGTAAGTGAGGGGGCACCACTTGCCATCAAGATGTTGTTGAAGGACTGCCCCAATGGCAATGTCAGATGCATCAGTCACGATGTTGATAGGGGCATCAGGCTTAGGGTGCACAAGAAGTGTGGCATTAGCTAGTGCCTTCTTAATGTCCTCAAATGCTGTAGTGGTTTCAGTAGTCCATTGAAGAGTACGGCTGTTGCTAGGTGTAGCTTTCAACAGAGCATTGAGTGGAGTCAGGACATCAGCACATCGAGGAATGAATCTGTGATAGAAATTGACAAGTCCTAGGAACTCCCTCAGCTGTCGCAGAGAAGTAGGTTGAGGAAAATCTCTGATGACTTGCACTTGTTCAGGGAGTGGGGTTACACCCTTGTTGTTGACATGATGGCCCAGGAAATGTAATTGATTGACACCTAACACACACTTAGCAGCATTGATTAATATGCCATAAGACACAAAACGTTCAAAAACAAGACGCAAGTGTACCTTGTGGTCCGCTGGGGTTTCAGATGCAATGAGCACATCGTCGATGTAAGTGTAGCATAGGCGGCGGAAAGGGGGGGCTAGGGGGCTAAAGCCCCCCCTCAGAATGATATCACACCGAAATTATCTTTCTTGGAGTGGGGCTGAAAACGGTGATAAAGATCGAGATACTCTAATAGAGCAGTCACTCTAATAAAGTAGTCAGTGTGTAGCGAGCTATGAAAGGATTTTTATGTCGTTTATCAGCTAGAAATGGTAGTTGGTGAGGTGGAAAGCTCTTGTCAGTTGGTTGGGACCTTTTTTTTTTTTTTTTCTTTTTTTTTTTTTTTTTGGTCTCACTTTACCAAACTATAGAAATAAGTCTGGGTCAGCCCAGCCCCCCCTCATATTAACTACTTCCTCCGCCACTGAAGTGTAGCAAAAATCCAGTCCACGAAGTACTTGGTCCATGAAATGTTGAAATGTCTGTGCAGCATTCCTCAGTCCAAAAGGCATTCATGTAAATTCAATAAGTCCAAATGGTGTTGTTATAGCTGTCTTTGGTATGTCTGCTGGCTCCACTGGAATCTGATGGTAAGCACGTACCAGGTCTAGCTTGGAAAATATGGTGCTACCATGAAGGGTTGTTGTAAAGTCCTGAATGTGAGGAATAGGGTACCGGTCTGGCACAGTTACACGGTTGAGAGCTCTATAGTCTCCACAGGGTCGCCAGTCACTAGAATTTTTCTTAGGAACCATATGAAGAGGAGAGGACCATTGACTCTTAGAAGGTTGAATGATTTCTTGATCCAACATATGTTCAAACTCCTGACGAGCTATACGTAGTTGGTCAGGTGGAAGACGTCTGGCTCTTGCATGTACTGGAGGACCAGTTGTATTGATATGGTGAGTAACATTGTGTTTCACTGGTTGGGGAGGTAGACAGGGCTTTGTGACAGAAGGAGAAAGTCGGCCAGTAAGGCGTCATATTCTGTACTGTCCTGCTGCAGGTGAAAATAGGGGCGTAAAGATTCAACATGATATATGGTACCTTTAGTTTGAAGGTTTGTCGTCATGTCGACGAGTCTTCCTTGTGTCATGTTGACTAGTAACCCATATTCTCTGAGGAAGTCAGCTCCACTTATCGGAGTGCGGATGTCCGCGATCACAAATATCCAGCGAAACACACGTCGTAGTTTACAGTCTTTTGTCCAGCACTTTTACCATCTGGTGCTGGGGGTGGTGGCAAGGGGTGCAGGCACCCCAGGAAAAAAAAAAGGCTTGCGGTCACCCAGCTCCTCTGCCGTCAAAAGTTGTTGCAGACGTCTATGCTCAGAGGCTGAAGTTCTCTTGGTCAGTTCTTGCTTCAATACCTCATATGGTGTCTCGTCGGGAGGGTTAAGCAGTAAATCCCGGACTTCTACTGCAAATTCTGGAGCGAGCGAAGCAACTACATAATCGAACTTGGTTCTGGAGACAGTGACATGTCGTGTCGTAAACTGGGCTTCAATCTGGGCAAACCAGAGCTGTGGATCCTGCGGCCAAAACGGAGGTAACTTGATTTGGATTGCTGATACCTGTGCGGGCGGTTGAGGTAGGACTTGAGCCGCCGGAGGTTGGACTTGATCGTGAAGTTGAGCGTCAGGATTGGCGGAGTCAGCTGGTTGAGACATCATGATAGCAGGAAATAGCTACAGCAGTGTTCTGTCAGGGTCACCAATTGTAAGGTCGCCAAACTAAAGCTAAGATAATTTGCTCCAACTCACAAGTAGATTGATAACAACACTGTTCATAATAAGGAAGTACAATACACATATACACAAGAAAATACAAAAGGAAAAAAGACCAATAAAAAGAATATGGTTACAAGCAATCATAGTACATGAATACAATAAGCTAAATGGATTACAAAATGTAAAGGTTAACTACTAAAAGTAGATACGTAATAATTAAAGTGTGTGCATGATGAAATCACTTGTTTGTGCACTAGAGTTAAGATGTACAATTGGGAAAGCTTAACTCTTACAACCAATGTTGAAGCAGTTGCTTGCAAACTCCAGCTAAATCATCACCTACTTATAGTACTAGCTGTGTATAGACCACCAAATAGTGATGCTGCATATCTTCAGTCATTGTGTAATCTTATACAGGACATAATAACTGACTTCCCTGGGGCAATTATTTGGATTGGAGGAGACATAAATCTCCCTAACATTGACTGGCTTACAAATTCACATAATGGAAATAATTACCCTGTGTCTTTTTGTAACTTAGTACTGGAACTGTTCTGTGATTCAGGTATCTCACAAATGGTATCCTTTCCCACTAGGGGAAATAACACTCTGGATATTTTTGCTACAAACAGGCCAAATCTTATAAATAAATGTATCCCCATCCCAGGAATCAGTAATCACGATGCAGTTTATGTTGAATCATTCATTACGGCAAAGTACAGGTGTCCAGCTAAAAGAAAACTTTATCAGTGGGCAAAAGCTGGCTTCCAACTGTTATCACAAGTTATTACAGAATTTACTTCAAGTTTCACTAGCTCTAATACAACCACTTCATGTGTACAGAAGATGTGGAATGACTTCAAAGCAATGTGTATGGATTGTATGGAGCTTGTGCCTTACACATATCCTAGTTCTAGATTCAACCAACCATGGGTCACCACCAGAACCAAACGTATCTGTAGGAAAAAGAAAAGGTTATATAATAAAGCCCATTCTACTGGGTTAGCAAGTGATTGGTCCAACTACAAAAACATAAAAAGTTATCTCAGCATGAATGCCGCAGAGCATACTACAATTATGTGTCAAGAATATCTGACCCTAGAGTGAACAACAAAAAGTTTTGGTCTTTCATTAAAAATTGTCGTAAAGATACTACTGGAATCACAACCCTGACAGTTGAAGGGAACGCAATCACAAATGATACAGATAAGGCTAATGCTCTTAATGATCAATTCAAGTCTGTGTTTACAATAGAAGATACTTCAGTAACACCAGAAGTACCAGGCCCACCTTTTCCAGATATGGACTGTATTGAAGTTAATGTTGAAGGCGTGACACAATTACTGTCTAACTTGGATGCTCAAAAGGCTGGTGGCCCTGACAATATTCCAACCAGATTTTTGAAAGAATTCTCTTCAGAACTAGCACCTTGCCTTACAATATTATTCCAAGGATCCTTAGAACAAGGAATTATCCCTGATGATTGGAGGAAAGCTTTTGTGGTACCTGTTTTTAAGAGAGGGGATCGCTGTTTACCAGCAAATTATAGACCAATTTCTCTTACCAGTGTTGTGTGCAAAACCCTAGAACATATAATATCTTCAAATATCTACTCTCATTTAAATAAACACAATGTTCTTGCTGACCAACAACATGGCTTTAGATCCAGAAGATCTTGTTCAACCCAGTTAATTGAAACAATTGATGACTTTGCCACTACTCTCAACCTATCAGGACAAATTGATGCAATTTTCTTAGATATGTCCAAAGCCTTTGATACCGTACCTATTATACACAAACAGACTCTGCAGCAAACTTAGTCACCATGGTATTTGTGAAAATATATTAAGATGGATTAAAAGCTTCCTGACAAACAGATCCCAACAAGTTGTTGTGAATGGTGAATATAGCCAACTGTGTAAAGTAACTTCAGGAGTGCCACAGGGGTCAGTGTTGGGACCACTCTTGTTTCTATGTTACATTAACAATATTGCACACAATATTTCATCAAAATTCGGTTGTATGCAGATGATACTTTACTCTACAGAAGTATTCATTCTGAACAAGATGTGGTAGCCCTTCAGAATGATTTGGATACTTTATCACAATGGGCTGATGTTTGGCAGATGTCATTTAATCCTTCAAAGACTGAATTTTTGAGAATTACCAATAAAATGAATTATGTTCAATCATCCTATTACCTATCTAATACCTTAATACCATCAGTAAGTCATACAAAGTATCTGGGTGTCATTATCGACAAAAATCTTAAATGGACACAACATGTTAACATGATCACTGCAAAAGCAAACTCAGTAAGAAGTCTTTTACAACGGAATCTAGCAAAGTGTCTGCAACAGTTAAATGCTACTGCTATAATACATTTGTTCGCCCCATTCTAGAATATGCCAGTACAGTGTGGTCCCCATACCATGAACATAACATCTATAAATTAGAAATGGTACAGAGAAGAGCAGCAAGGTTTGTGATGAATAACTATAATAGAACAGCTAGTGTGACAGAAATGTTGAACAGTTTACAATGGCACACATTGGAGAAGCGAAGAAATAATTTGAAAGCCTCACTAATGTATAAAATAATTAATGACATGGTAGATATTAATGTGTACCAACAGTTTAGACCAAGCAACACCACAACTAGAGGTCACCATCAAAGATTTCTGCAGTTGCCAACAAGGGTAGATGCTTATATGAACTCCTTCTTTCCTTTTACAATAAAATTATGGAACCAACTAGATGATCATATTATCCAAGCTCCATCTCTTGATTTATTTAACAATTATATAAATTTGTAAATAAGTAGCTAACTACATAATATATGTACGAATATACTCATGATTGAGTTTGTACATTAACAAATATACATATATATATATATATATATAGAGTTCACAGTCAGATGGCTTCAGTGCAACTGCTACACATGCACTATAGACTATATAGACAGGGTAGTCACTATAGATTTTATAATCAGGTTAGTCACTATAGACTATATAGACAGGTTAGTCTGCTTAGTCACTATAGACTATATAGACGGGTTAGTCACGATTGACTGATCAGTTCCCCCGTGTGTCGGTTACTATAGCGCATTAATAAGAATTTCCGTTTTTAGTACTATATTAGTTCCATGTTACGGATATCCTGTCTTTAACGCCACTTCTACCAGACCCTTTATGGGTCTGGCGCGCGAGACTAGCTGTTCCCATTGTCCTATGAGAATCCGCCACCGTGATGCCTTAGTTAAAATCCTTCATCATGCCTTATTACAAGACCATCCAGGAGTTCTTAAAGAGCAACGTGCCTCTTTTGATTAAGTTCACGTCCAGGAGACATTTTCCATCCTGATTATCCGCAACTTGGTCGTCCTGCCTATTTTGATGTCTCTGTCCACAACACTACTCAGCCTGCTCATATTTCTTTCTCCGCTTCTTGTGCTGGGGTGGCTGCTGCAGCTGGAGTGGTGGCTAAGGATGCGAAGCACCTTGCTATTGTGGAGAAGGCAGGAGGTGATTTCATTCCACTAGTTGTGGAAAGTTTTGGGGTATGGACACTTTTGCTTTGTCAGTTCTTAATTCTATTGCTGATCGTACCACCACCCATAGTGGCATTTCACCTAAAGTGGCCAGAAAAAATCTACTTCAACAACTCTCTGTTTGTTTATGGGTAAATAATGCTTGAATGATTTTAAGGTATTGGGCTCTGCAAGGTAGTGATGATGACTTTCCCCTTTCCCTGTAGTTTTCTTTCTTTGTTGTTCCCCCCTTTCCCAGTAGTTGCATTTTATTCGTTGTGATTATATAGTTTGTTTTGTAGATTCTAATTGTAGCATTTGTTGTCATGCATATTTTTTTCTCTGTATTTATCAATCACTCATTCACAAGTTAGAGATGATACAACATCGTGCTGCACATTTTGTGTTAAATAGACCTTGGAGAAGGAATCATAGGGACACATAACTGAAATATTAGTGGAATTAAAATCTAATCCAAAACAGCCAAGCTGTAAAAAAAGTGTGCGGCCCTCAGAAAGGCTATGGTGAAAAAAGATGTGAAATCCAAGGTGGCGGCCAAGAAATGGCTGTGATGGTAGGTTAATGGTAAAAATTTTAATAATGACAATTCAGGTAAATTTTGTAAAGCGGCACAAAAATTCACCTGAATTGTCGTTATTAAAATTTTTACCATTAACCTACCATCACAGCCATTTCTTGGCCACCACCTTGGATTTCACATCTTTTTTCACCATAGCCTTTCTGAGGGCCGCACACTTTTTTTACACCTTGGCTGTTTTGGATTAGATTTCATTTCTTTTTGTATTTGTATACCCCAAAGCCGGCCTATGGCCAGCTTTGGGACTTTTTTAACCTATGTTTTTTTTCTTTACTACAGGAAGAAGAAAAGATGAAGTAGATGTACTTTAAATATTTTATCAGTAAATGTACAAATTATATATATGTGACCGGATTTGTGAAAAGGGGTCTTCCACACACATCCAATTTATGAACTTTGGCAGTTCATAATGTCAGATAGGAAAATAGTATTGCCTTGAAATTTGGACAGTGATGAGTAACAACATAGGTTAATACATGAACAAACTTTGAGGTTAGTATCTTCTTTGAGCACAAAGGTATGGTCATTCAAGTTCATAGAATTGGATGTGTGGAAGGCCCCTTTTCGCAAATCCGGTCACATATGTATTATATGTGACCGGATTTGCGAAAAAGGGTCTTCCACACATCCAATTTGCCAACTTTGACAATTGATAACTTCAGATTGGAAAGAGCTATTGCCTTGAAATTTGGGCAGTGGTGATTTCTTTGCAGCTGAACTCTCTACATGATGGTTTCTTTGTAGCTGAACTCTCTACAAGGTAGTTTCTTCTAACTGATCTCTCTACAGGGAGATTTGTTTGTAGCTGAACTATCTACAAGGTAACTTCTTCTAGCTGATCTCTCTACAGGGTGATTTGTTTGTAGCTGAATTCTGTACAGGTGATTTGTTTGCAGCTGAGCTCTTTACGGTTTCTTTGTAGCTGAACTCTCTACAAAGTAACTTCTTCTAACTGATCTTTCTACAGGGTGATTTGTTTGTAGCTGAACTATCTACAAGGTAATTTCTTCTAGCTGATCTCTCTACAGGCTTATTTGTTTGTAGTTGAATTCTATACAGGTGATTTGTTTGCAGCTGAGCTCTTTACAGAATGGTTTCTTTGTAGCTGAACTCTCTACAAGGTAACTTTTCTAGCTGATGTCTCTACAAGGTGACTAGTTTGTAGCTGAACTCTCTACATGGTGGTTTCTTTGTAACTGAACTTTCTACAAGGTGACTTCTTCTAGCTGATCTTTCAATAGGGTGATTTGTTTGTAGCTTCACTCTCTACAAGGTAACTTCTTCTAGCTGATCTCTCTACAGGGAGATTTGTTTGTAGTTGAACTCTCTACAGGTGATCTGAATTCTGTACAGGTGATTTGTTTGCAGCTGAGCTCTTTACAGAATGGTTTCTTTGTAGCTGAACTCTCTAAAAGGTAACTTCTTCTAACTGATCCTTCTACAGGGTGATTTGTTTGTAGCTGAACTGTCTACAAGGTAATATCTTCTAGCTGATCTCTCTACAGGGTGATTTGTTTGAAGCTGAATTCTGTACAGGTGATTTGTTTGCAGCTGAGCTCTTTACAGAATGGTTTCTTTGTAGCTGAACTCTCTACAAGGTAATTTTTTCTAGCTGATCTCTCTACAGGGAGATTTGTTTGTAGCTGAACTCTCTACAAGGTAACTTTTCTAGCTGATGTCTCTACAAGGTGGCTAGTTTGTAGCTGAACTCTCTACATGGTGGTTTCTTTGTAACTGAACTTTCTACAAGGTGACTTCTTCTAGCTAATCATTCAATAGGATGATTTGTTTGTAGCTTCACTCTCTACAAGGTAACTTCTTCTAGCTGATCTCTCTACAGGGAGATTTGTTTGTAGCCGAACTCTCTACAGGTGATTTGTTTGAAGCTGAACTTTCTAAATGATGGTTTCTTTGTAGCTGAACTCTCTACAAGTTAACTTCTTCTAGCTGATCTCTCTACAGGGTGATTTGTTTGTAGCTGAATTCTGTACAGGTGATTTGTTTGCAGCTGAGCTCTTTACAGAATGGTTTCTTTGTAGCTGAACTCTCTAAAAGGTAACTTCTTCTAACTGATCTTTCTACAGGGAAATTTGTTTCTGGCAGAATTTTCTACAGGGTTATTTCTTTGCAGCTGAACTCTCTACATGGTGGTTTCTTTGTAGCTGAACTCTCTACAAGGTAATTTCTTCTAGCTGATCTCTCTACAGGGAGATCTGTTTGTAGCTGAACTATCTACAAGGTAACTTCTTCTAACTGATCTTTCTACAGGGCAATTTGCTTGTGGCAGAATTTTATACAGGGTGATTTCTTTGCAGCTGAACTCTCTACATAGTGGTTTCTTTGTAGCTGAACTCTCTACAAAGTAATTTCTTCTAGCTGATCTCTCTACAGGGTGATTTGTTTGTAGCTGAATTCTGTACAGGTGATTTGTTTGCAGCTGAGCTCTTTACAGAATGGTTTCTTTGTAGTTGAACTCTCTCAAGGTAACTTCTTCTAGCTGATGTCTTTACAGGGTCACTAGTTTGTAGCTGAATTCTGGTTTCTTTGTAACTGAACTCTCTACAAGGTAACTTTTTCTAGCTCATCTTTCTACAGGATGATTTACTTGTAGCTGAATTCTGTACAGGTGATTTGTTTGCAGCTGAGCTCTTTAAAGAATGGTTTCTTTGTAGCTGAACTCTCTACAAGGTAACTTCTTCTAGCTGATGTCTCTACAAAGTCACTAGTTTGTAGCTGAGCTCTCTACATGGTGGTTTCTTTGTAACTGAACTCTCTACAAGGTGACCCCTTCTAGCTGATCTTTCTACAGGGTGATTTGTTTGAAGCTGAACTCTCTACAAGGTAACTTCTTCTAGCTGATCTCTCTACAGGGAGATTTGTTTGTAGCTGAACTCTTTACATGATGGTTTCTTTGTAGCTGAACTCTCTGCAAGGTAACTTCTTCTATTGATCTCTCCACAGGGCGATTTGTTTGTAGCTGACCTCTCTACATGGTGGTTTCTTTGTAGCTGAACTCTACAAGGTGATTTTTTCTAGCTGAACTATCCCTTTCCATAGTTGCATCAACTCCCTACAAGGTAACTTCTTCTAGCTGATCTCTCTACAGGTTTCTTGTTTCTAGCTGATCTCTTGAATTCTATTCAGGGTGACTGCTCTATTAGGATGACTGCTCTATTAGAGTATCTCGATCTCGCACTTGCTGCACCAAGTTGGATTTCGTGTTATAACTCCGTGGCTTTAAGTCTGATTCTTCTACACCATTGATGAGCCTTTCTAAGATGATTACTTCATCTGTACAACGATTTTCAAAGCATTACCCCAAGCGGTTTATCTGGTAGGCGTGGCAAGCAGTCGTTTTTTTTTTTTATTACCTAATCTCGATTGCGTAATTGTTACACACTGTTGGTTTTTTCATTGTATCTTCCTGTTTTTTAGCTCGATTTCTTTCAAACCACAAAAGGTTTGAGGTTCAATAGTTAACCTATTCACCCACCGATTTTCAGCTTCTTCCCATACGCGGTTTACCCTGTAGGCGTGACAACATATTGGTGTTATTTTTCGTGAATAATCGCTCATAACTCTTTGCCTGTTTATCGTATTCCAGCCAATGTTGGTACCGAGATGCGCCTTTATATCCCCCTTCTGTATACCAAATTTCAAGGCAATCGGATATGGCGTTCGAGTTTTATAGCAGTTTTTGTAAGTGTGCGACAAGAAGAAGAAAAATAAGAAGAAAAAAAAAAACGAAGAAACTGAGCCAATTGTTGAAGTCGCATATCTCGGGAACGCTTGAAGCGATTTCGCTCAAATTTGGAATGTGGAGTGCTGCAGTTGGAGGGCATGTCCACAGCAAAAATCGTCTTGTTTCATCAAGGAAGCACAGAGCTACGGAGGTGCGAAAATTGCGTTTTCTTTCTTCCTGTCAATATACTCACGGGTGTACGCGCCGGCTTCTTGGGCCGCACGACACACTACCGTGTGTCTTGATGGCCAACGCTGGAAGATCGTAGGAAACAGGAACGTCTGATGCTGTTGTTTAAGTTTGTAAACAAATTAATTTATGTTCCAAATCAGTATCTGCCAGTGTTATCTCCTGCAACAAGTACCAGGGCAAACCATCCCTTGAAGCTATTACAGTTGTATGCCAGAACAAATCGATATAGTAACTCTTTCTTACCAAGATCAATACCAGACTGGAACAATTTAGATATGGAAGATCTTGACAATATAGACTTACTTACTTTCAAGAACCGTTTGCAAAATGCATAGACACTAAAATTTTGTTTTTGTACATTAGCGATTTACCCAATGGGTTTTGCTAATCAATAATAATATAATAATCTAATCCAAAACAGCCAAGCTGTAAAAAAAGTGTGCGGCCCTCAGAAAGGCTATGGTGAAAAAAGATGTGAAATCCAAGGTGGCGGCCAAGAAATGGCTGTGATGGTAGGTTAGTGGTAAAAATTTTAATAATGACAATTCAGGTGAATTTTTGTGCCGCTTCACAAAAATTCACCTGAATTGTCGTTATTAAAATTTTTACCACTAACCTACCATCACAGCCATTTCTTGGCCGCCACCTTGGATTTCACATCTTTTTTCACCATAGCCTTTCTGAGGGCCGCACACTTTTTTTACAGCTTGGCTGTTTTGGATTAGATTTCATTTCTTTTTGTATTTGTATACCCCAAAGCCGGCCTATGGCCAGCTTTGGGACTTTTTTAACCTATGTTTTTTTCTTTACTACAGGAAGAAGAAAAGATGAAGTAGATGTACTTTAAATATTTTATCAGTAAATGTACAAATTATATATACTGTATAATACATATGTGACCGGATTTGCGAAAAGGGGTCCAATTTGCCAACTTTGACAATTGATAACTTCAGATTGGAAAGAGCTATTGCCTTGATATTTGGGCAGTGGTGAGCACCACTATAGCTGAATACATGGTGAAATGTTCAGGTTAATAATTATGTTACTTGAACACTGAGTTATGGTCTCCAACATTTACGGAATTGGATGTGTG
Source organism: Dysidea avara (assembly GCF_963678975.1). Lineage (NCBI taxonomy): Eukaryota > Metazoa > Porifera > Demospongiae > Dictyoceratida > Dysideidae > Dysidea > Dysidea avara. The sequence continues at coordinate 34,599,325 of NC_089276.1, forward strand.
TGGAAGACCCCTTTTCGCAAATCCGGTCACATATATTGATTACAGAAATCTCCATGGTGGTTTCTTTGTAACTGAACACTCTACAAGGTGACTTCTTCTAATTGCTCTCTCTACAGGGTGAATTGTTTGTAGCTGAACGATCTACAAGGTAACTTCTTCTAGCTGATCTCTCTACAGGTGATGTGTTTGTAGCTGAATTTTGTATAGGTGATTTGTTTGCAGCTGAGCTCTTTACAGAATGGTTTCTTTGTAGCTGAACTCTCTAAAAGGTAACTTCTTCTAACTGATCTTTCTACAGGGCAATTTGTTTCTGGCAGAATTTTCTACAGGGTGATTTCTTTGCAGCTGAACTCTCTACATGGTGGTTTCTTTGTAGCTGAACTCTCTACAAGGTAATTTCTTCTAGCTGATCTCTCTACAGGGAGATTTGTTTGTAGCTGAACTATCTACAAGGTAACTTCTTATAGCTGATCTCTACAGGGTGATTTGTTCGTAGTTGAATTCTGTACAGGTGATTTGTTTGCAGCTGAGCTCTTTACAAAATGGTTTCTTTGTAGCTGAACTTTCTCCAAGGTAAGTTCTTCTAACTGATCTTTCTACAGGGTGATTTGTTTGTAGCTGAACTATCTACAAGGTAATTTCTTCTAGCTGATCTCTCTACAGGGCGATTTGTTTGTAGCTGAATTCTGTACAAGTGATTTGTTTGCAGCTGAGCTCTTTACAGAATAGTTTCTTTGTAGCTGAACTCTCTACAGGGTGATTTGTTTGTAGCTGAACTATCTACAAGGTAATTTCTTCTAGCTGATCTCTCTACAGGGCGATTTGTTTGTAGCTGAATTCTGTACAAGTGATTTGTTTGCAGCTGAGCTCTTTACAGAATAGTTTCTTTGTAGCTGAACTCTCTACAGGGTGATTTGTTTGTAGCTGAAATCCCTACAAGGTAACTTCTTCTAGCTGATCTCTCTACAGGGTGATTTGTTTGTAGCTGAACTCTCTACAGGTGATTTGTTTGTAGCTGAACTCTACAAGGCGATACTTCTAGGTGATTTCTCTACAGGATTCCTTGTTTCTAACTGAACTCTCAACAGGGTGATCTGTTCATAGCTGAACTTTCTACTGGGTGATTTGTTTGCAGCTGAACTCTCTAAATGGTGGTTTCTTTGTAGCTGAACTCTCTACAATGTGACTTCTTCTAGCTGAACTCTCTACAAGGTGACTTGTTTCTAGCTGATCTCTCTACAGGGTGACTTGTTTCTAGCTGAACTCTCTACAGGTGATTTGTTTGTAGCTGAACTCTCTACATGGTGGTTTCGTTGTAGCTGAACTCTCTACAAGGTAACTTCTTCTAGCTTATCTTTTTCACTGCATATTTGTTTGTAGCTGAGTTCTCTACAGGGTGATTTGTTTGCAGCTGAACTCTCTACATGGGAGTTTCATTGTAGCTGAACTCTCTACAATGTGACTTCTTCTAGCTGAACTCTCTACAGGGTGACTTGTTTCTAGCTGAACTCTCTACAGGTGATTTGTTTGCAGCTGAACTCTCTACATGGTGGTTTCTTTGTAGCTGAACTCTCTACAAGGTAACTTCTTCTAGCCGATCTTTGTACAAGGTGATTGAGTTTTTTGCAGCTGAACTCTTTACATGGTGGTTGCTTTGTAGCTGAACTCTCTAAAAGGTGACTTCTTCTAGCTGAACTCTCTACAGGATGATTTGTTTGCAGCTGGATTCTCTACGTGGTAGTTTCTTTGTAGCTGAACTCTCTACAATGTGACTTCTTCTAGCTGAACTCTCTACAGGGTGACTTGTTTCTAGCTGATCTCTCTACAGGGTGACTTGTTTCTAGCTGAATTCTCTACAGGTGATTTGTTTGCAGCTGAACTCTCTACATGGTGGTTTCTTTGTAGCTGAACTCTCTACAAGGTAACTTCTTCTAGCTGATCTTTCTACAGGGTGATTTGTTTGTAGCTGAATTCTCTACAGGGTGATTTATTTGCAGCTTAACTCTCTACAAGGTGACTTCTTCTAGCTGAACTCTCTACAGAGTGATTGATTTTTTTTGCAGCTGAACTCTCTACATGGTGGTTTCTTTGTAACTTAACTCTCTACAGGGTGATTTGTTTGTAGCTGAACTTTCTACAGGGTGATCTGTTCATAGCTGAACTCCCTATAAAGTAACTTCTTCTAGCTAATCTTTCTACAGGGCGATTTGTTTGTAGCTGAGTTCTCTACAGGGTGATTTGTTTGCAGCTGAACTCTACATGGTAGCTTCTTTGTAGCTCTACAATATTACTTCTTCTAGCTGAACTCTCTACAAGGTGACTTGTTTCTAGCTGATCTCTCTACAGGGTGACTTGTTTCTAGCTGAACTCTCTACAGGTGATTTGTTTGCAGCTGAACTCTCTACATGATTGTTTCTTTGTAGCTGAACTCTCTACAAGGTAATTTCTTCTAGCTGATCTCTCTACAGGCCGATTTGTTTGTAGCTGAACTCTCTACATGATGGTTTCTTTGTAGCTGAACTCTCTACAAGGTGATTTCTTCTATAGCTGATCTTTCTACAGGGTGATTTGTTTGTAGTTAAACTCTCTACACGATAGATTCTTTGTAGCTGAACTCTCTACAAGGTGATTTCTTCTATAGCTGATCTTTCTACAGGGTGATTTGTTTGTACCTGAACTATCTACATGATGGTTTCTTTGTAGCTGAACTCTCTACAAGGTAACTTCTTCTAGCTGATCTCTCTACAGGACAATTTGTTTGTACCTGAACTCTCACATGATTGTTTCTTTGAAGCTGAACTCTCTACGAGGTGATTTCTTCTAGCTGATCTTTCTACAGGGTGATTTGTTTGTAGCAGAACTCTCTACAAGGAAACTTCTTCTAGCTGATCTCTCTACAGGGAGATTTGTTTGTAGCTGAACTCTCTATACATGATTTGTTTGCGGCTGAATTCTCTACATGATGGTTTCTTTGTAGCTGAACTCTCTACAAGGTAACTTCTTCTAGCTGATCTCTTTACAGGGTGAATTGTTTGTAGCAGAACGATCTACAAGGTAACTTCTTCTTACTTATCTCTCTACAGGGTGATTTGTTTGTAGCTGAACTTTTTACAAGGAAACCTCTTTTAACTGAGCTCTGTACAGGGTGAATTGTTTGTAGCTGAACTATCTACAAGGTAACTTCTTCTAGCTGATCTCTCTACAGGATGATTTGTTTGTAGCTGAACTATCTACAAGGTAACTTCTTCTAGCTGATCTCTCTACAGGGTGATTTGTTTGTAGCTGAATTCTGTATAGGTGATTTGTTTGCAGCTGAGCTCTTTACAGAATGGTTTCTTTGTAGCTGAACTCTCTACAAGGTAACTTCTTCTAGCTGATGTATCTACAGGGTCACTAGTTTGTAGCTGAATTCTCTACATGGTGGTTTCTTTGTAACTGAACTATCTACAAGGTGACATCTTCTAGCTGATCTTTCAACAGGGTGATTTGTTTGTATTTGAACTCTCTACAAGAAATCTTCTTCTAACTGATGTTTTAACAGGGTGAATTGTTTGTAGCTGAACTCTCTACAGGGTGATTTGTTTGTAGCTGATCTCTATACAGGTTACTTATTTCTAACTGATCTCTTTAATTCTGTTCAGGGTGACTGCTCTATTAGGATGACTGCTCTATTAGAGTATCTCGATCTCGCACTTGCTACACCAAGTTGGATTTCGTGTTATAACTCCGTGGATTTAAGTCTGATTCTTCTACACCATTGAAGAGCCTTTCTAAGATGATAACTCCATCTGTACAGCGATTTTGAAAGCATTACCCCAAGCGGTTTACCTGGTAGGCGTGGCAAGCATAATAATAATAATAATAATAAAATAAAAATATTAAAAATTAGCTAATCTCGATTGCGTAATTGTTACACACTGTTGATTTTTTCGCTGTATCTTCCTGGTTTTTAGCTCGATTTCTTTCAAACCACAAAAGGTTTGAGGTTCAATAGTTAACCTATTCACCCACCGATTTTCAGCTTCTTCCCATACGCGGTTTACCCTGTAGGCGTGACAACATATTGGTGTTATTTTTCGTGCATAATCGCTCATAACTCTTTGTCTGTTTATGGTATTCCAGCCAAAGTTGGTACCAAGATGCGCCTTTATACCCCCCTTCTGTGTGCCAAATTTCAAGGCAATCGGATAACGCGTTCGAGTTTTATAGCAGTTTTTGTAAGTGTGCGACAAGAAAAAGAAAAATAAGAAGAAGAAGAAAAAAAACGAAGAAACTCAGCCAATTTTTGAAGTCGCATATCTCGGGAACGCGCGAAGCGATTTCGCTCAAATTTGGAATGTAGAGTGCTGCAGTTGGGGGGCATGTCCACAGCAAAAATCGTCTTGTTTCATCAAGGAAGCACAGAGCTACGGAGGTGCGAAAATTGCGTTTTCTTTCTTCCTGTCAATATACTCACGGGTGTTACGCGCCGGCTTCTTGGGCCGCACGACACACTACCGTGTGTCTTGATATAATATCAACAATTCTACTTGAAAAAAAATTATTACATCATGACAGGCTCCCGCCAGTTCATCGTCTATCCACTTCGCCATAAAGCATGGTATTAATAACATTGGCAAGCCTTATAAAAGTACTCTGTCTAAGTTGCAGTCTTAGTATTGCCCATCCTTGGCCCATTTGATGCATCCATTCACTGACGGTTCCATCGGCCTGGTTGACGAAATATTCTAAGGCAATCGGTGGTGGCACTGTTACGTGTCGTGTTTGGAGCCATTGATTAATAGCTTGATTCTTAGCATGATTGTTTGCAGCAGTAAGTACCTGCAAGTTGGTCACATCGTTTACTAGGTTTCTAAGCTCATCCATCCAACCTTCATGTCTATACACCACGCGGAATCTCGCCGCTAATGTATTTAAGGCCTCAACGATTACCTCCATCTCAACCAGGTGATTAATCTCATGATTTTTACCAACGATCAGTTTGTAGTCCTGTAGTTGCTGTATCAACATTAGGTTCGGCATTGCAAAGTCATTTATGGAGAATTGATTAGCTCCAGCCATTACGGTCCTAGCTCTCTTAGTTCCAAGGGGTTCGCTATATTCACTCGACCTGAAGTCCGGAAATAATGTAATGCATAGAAATTGAAGCACTGCGCGTTCTTCCAAATACCGTTTTGGCGCGAATCTTGGTGAGGGTTCCTTTCTCCGTAGAAATTATTATTTATTTATTATTTGTTTTTACTGTGCAGAAATCACAAATGATTATAACGCACAGATATAATTACTTAAGTTGTTACAAAAATTATCCAGGGAAGGGGAATTAATTATATAGGGGGGAAGGGGGTTCCAAAGTTTAATTGCAGAGGGGAAAAAGGAAAATTTATAATTTATACGAGTCAATGTTTGTCGTCAGTTGCCTGTAGTATCCTTTTCTTAATCGCGAATCATTAGGGGTAAAGTACTCTTTGGGGATATCAATAAGATCATTAATAATTTTATACATCATTATAAGTTTAGCTCTCTCTCTTCTTTGTTGTAAAGGAGGTAAGTTAAGTGTGCTTAGTATGTTAGAACACTAGAGTAACTTGAAAACTCATTTAGGCAAAATCTGGCCGCTCTTCTCTGTACTGCTTCAATTCTATTAATATTATTTAAGGTATGGGGATCCCATACAGATGATGCATATTCAAGCACTGGCCTGACCATACTTCTGTAGCAGTTACATTTCACAGTGCTTGGACAGTGGCGCAGGTTTCTGTAAATAAAGGCATTGATTTGGTTAGCTTTATTGGTGATTGTTTGGATATGGTCATTGAAGGTAAGCTTGTTGTAGATGGTGACCCCTAGATATTTGGTAGATGGAACTTCCTTAATGGGAGAATTTTCAATATAATACGTGTGCAAGATAGGATTGCGTTGGTTTGTTACTCTCAGGAACTCACATTTCAGGATATAGAATGTCATCTTCCATCTGTTGTCCCATTGAGCAAGTAGGTCTAAGTCCTGTTGTAAGCTTAAGCAGTCAGCAATTGATGTTATTTGAGAATACAACAATACGTCATCTGCATACAGTTTGATCTTATTGTGGATGGAAAAAGGTAGGTCGTTAATATAAATCAAAAACAATAGAGGGGCAAGAACCGTGCCTTGAGGTACACCAGATAGGACCTGGGTGGTATAAATGTACCGGTGGAGTGATGGTCTGGCTAGTTCTGGGCCTAACTATTACACCGGACTTGTAACGAATCTAGAGGAGACTTTGGAAGCTCACAAGCAACAGACCAAGAGCTGTTTTGGTACGAGGTCGTCTGTTAACAAGAAGCTGGTTGTGGGTTTATTTTAAATAGCTAACTCTTGTATCTGGTGCCTATATTATCTCATTAGCTGTACAGCATATGTGGTAGTCTCTTAAAATTGAACAGAATTTGTATAGCTTTCCATACACAGTATCATAGGTGTCTTGAGCCAGTGTAGCTAAGCTATAAAATTATTCAGACAAAGCCTAGCTACAGCTACTGGAAATGTCAGTAAAACTGTATGCCAGACAAAGTCTTTACTCTACGGAAGTCATGAATTCAAAACATGCATGCATGGTGCACTTTCAAATGGAACTAGCCATGACATGCATAATGTGATATTTCCTGGACATATATCTTTAATGGAGTATTTAGCTATACCAAACTGTAAAATTGTATCAAGTAATGTATCAGTAATATATATATATGGGTCAAGTACTGTTTTATTAATGGAATGTACCACTATGTACACAGGGGAAATCCTTGGGTATATTCATAGACAGACAATTAGTGAATTCATTGCCAGTTAATTTCATTGTTGCAACCAATGCTACTAATTATTGCAATCAGTCTGACAGACATGCACCACTTACCACTCAACATTTTTCAGATGTATGGCATAATTAATGCATGGATCCCTGTTACTAATGTGTGTGTTATAAACTGAAGCTAAATAAATAATCAACTGTAGTTAGCATTAAGTTTGGTACAATTTCAAGCAATGAAGAAGTGTAGTAACAGGTTGCAGTATACTGTATAGAGGGAAACTTTGGTAGGGATGAATAGCTGCATTTGGCAACATAAACTTTGACAAAATGTTTAGTTATAAAGATGCTAATCTGAGTATTTGGCGGGTTAAACTTTGGCAGATTTGTAGCAAATTTCCAAATTTGTAAAAGTTTCCCGCCACCAAAGTTTCCCTTTATACGATAATATACTTCTGATCACTAACCTTTTCATAGTTTCTGTAATAATTATACAGGATCACATTTAGTTTGACAGGAATCCACACGAATATTTTGGGAACACACTATCCATGGACAAAAAGTATGCTTTGAGAATACTCCATTTTATGTGTCTGAAATTAGAAAGATGGACTGCCAGTTTGGAAGCCACTATTACAAAGACAAGAGCACTGGCAAAAGAACATGTCTACAGGGAACACGGAAAAGAGGTTGTGCTGCTCACATTGAAGTCCATGTGGTTTCCCTGTTTCCAGAATATAAACTGTCCTTTTCTGATGGCATGACTGGAGTGAAGAAGGTGAAAGACATTAAGCAAAAGAAATTGCAGAAACTCAAGAGTAACCTAGCAGAACCCACAGCAACTGTGTTCTCAGAAAGTTGTTATTTTGTAGTTTTGCCAAAGGAGGAGGCACACTCTCATGACATTGATGGTCCAGCTTTATATGGCCAACGAATCCATCCAAAGCTTGTCTCTAAAATCTATGAGCTGGTTGCAGAAGGTATTACGAATGTACAAGAGGTGAAAAATCATCTCAAGTGCTATGTATTGCATGTTTTGTATGTTCATCAAATACCAGATCTTACAGACAGAGCTTATTTTCCTAACACTAGTGATGTCAGAAATCATGTCTATCTTGCACAACATGCATGCCAACTGTCTAAGTTTGACCAGGAAAATTTGAGGCTTAAAATTGAACACTGGAAACAAGATAACCCAACTGCATTGCATTTCTATCGGCCATTCATAAGTTCTGAAGACACCAGCAGCACATCAGAGAACAATAGCAACCAGACCTTGCTCTTTGTTCACCAGGAGGCTTGGCAGCAAGATTTGCTATCTAAATATGGAAACACAATTTCCTTGATGGATGCTACATACAAAACAACCAAGTATGAAATTGCACTATTTTTTGTCACTGTTAAAATAAATGTAGGATATAGTATAGTGGCAGACTATGTGGTGCAATCAGAGTCAAAGGAGAACATTTCAGAAACCCTCAGTCTGTTGCTTTCTTGGAACCCAAATTGGAATCCACCTTTTTTATGACAGATTATTCAGATGCTGACATTGGTGCAATTGAAGCTGTATTTCCAAGCTGCAAAGTGTATATCTGTGATTTCCACAGAGAGCAGTGTTGGGAGAGATGGGTCAAGGATAGGAAACATGGACTTGCTTCAAGTGAGGCAGATACTTTGTTGAGTTTCCTCAGAGACATAGCTAACTCGCCATCACCAACATCCCCAGACCTATCAGTTGATTACCATTACCAGAAGCATGTAGACAGCCTGAAGAGTGGAAACATATGGAAAAATAATTTACAGCTACGGGAGTGGTTAGAGAACAAATGGTTGTCATGTCCACAGGTAAGTACACTTGTAAAATGAATCATGAATATAACACTACAAATGTAGTATGGTGCACACAAGCACATGCACATGGACACATACACATACTACACGGATCCATGTACAAACACACATACATAGGTAACAAATTCGCTTTTATACTGCAATCAGAGTTTAGGAAAACAGTGTTCTTATACTCATGTACTTATATTGTACTTTAATCATAGCGATGGGCAAGAGCATATCGTGATAGAGATTTCCATGCTGCTGTTAACACCAATAATGGTACTGAAGCTTTGAACAAAGTGTTGAAATATAATTACCTTCCTCACAACAAGAATATGACATTGTCTGCTACTGTTACTCTCATTGTAGAGAAGTTTCTTCCTGACAGCTATCAGAAGTATCTATTCTTGAATTACAAGCAAAGTGACATGTATCGTACTTACAAAAGCTTTGTGCCCAGTTACCTACAAGGAAGACCTCGATCTGTTATTTTGCATTGCTTAGAAAAACGCTCTAAAGCCTTAAAGTATATTTCCTCAGATGTAATTGTGCTTGATGAAGCAACAGGCAAGTTTGAAGTTAAAGGTTCCAGTGAAAAACACCATACTGTTTTCTTTGAGGATCCTTCATGCACTTGTCGTGACTGGACAGAATGGAACTTACCATGCAAGCACTTCTTTTGCATATTTGAACTTTATCCACAGTGGAACTGGGATCATCTACCTGACCGATACACCAAGAGTGCATACTTAAGCACCGACCAAGCCGCACTGAACAGCTATTTTTCTACCAGTGTAGATCAAGACGCTACACTTCATGACAGTTATGTTGATAGTAGCAATGATGACATCAGCGAACTACCTCCTCCAATGGATGGTTATAATGAAGAGATACCAGCAAAAAAGGTATGTATCACATAAAATTTATTATATATTTTACTAGGATTCTGCATCATTTACAGACCTATTCCTGTTCACTAAAGAAAGAGGGAGAGCGTGCTAGAATTGGTTTAAAAGCCCTGGAAACTTTGACATATTGTTGTGTTAATCCAGATGATTTACATGAAGTAGGAAATAAGATACAAAATATAATCACCTTTTTAAAGGAGAAGCTTCCCAGCTGTGAAGGTTTGATTATTAGGCCAGAGCTAAGGAACACTGTAAGGAAGCAAGCAAGAATGCAAGCACTCAAAGTATGCCAGAAATATCGAAAGCTACCATTGCGGAGTAGACGTGGTCCAGCAGCAAAAGATTGGCGGTATCGCAATAGGGTTGGGATCAAGGCAGACAGTCTTAGAAAGGTACATGTTTTGTTGTAATGTACGTAAATTGGATCTGTTGCATTGCTGTTGTTCAACTGGGGCTTTTTCAATGCAAAAGTAGTTGCTAATACTCCACCAATGCATATACAGTGTATGGAACCTGATTACTGTTAAAATAATCTAATCCAAAACAGCCAGCTGTAAAAAAAGTGTGCGGCCCTCAAAAAGGCTATGGTGAAAAAAGATGTGAAATCCAAGGTGGCGGCCAAGAAATGGCTGTGATGGTAGGTTAATGGTAAAAATTTTAATGACAACAATTCAGGTGAATTTTTGTGCCGCTTGGTCTTGGCAAAAAATTCATCTAAATTGCCGTTATTAAAATTTTTACCATTAACCTACCATCACAGCCATTTCTTGGCCACCACCTTGGATTTCACATCTTTTTTCACCATAGCCTTTTTGAGGGCCGCACACTTTTTTTACAGCTGGCTGTTTTGGATTAGATTTCACTTCTTTTTGTATTTGTATACCCCAAAGCCGGCCTATCCGGCCATAGGCCGGCTTTGGGACTTTTTTAACCAGTCTTTTTTTCTTTTCCACAGGAAGAAGAAAAGATGAAGCAGATGTACTTTAAATATTTCTGATTTTATCAGTAAATGTACAAATTATACATATATTTATTACAGAACTCTCCATGGTGGTTTCTTTGTAACTGAACACTCTACAAAGTTACTTCTTCTTGCTGCTCTCTCTATAGGGTGAATTGTTTGTAGCTGAACAATATACAAGTAACTTCTTCTAGCTGATCTCTCTACAGGGTGGTATGTTTGTAGCTGAATTCTGTGCAGGTGATTTGTTTGCAGCTGAGCTCTTTACAGAATGGTTTCTTTGTAGCTGAACTCTCTACAAGGCAACTTCTTCTATAACTGATCTTTCTACAGGGTAATTTGTTTGTGGCTGAATTTTCTACAGGGTGATTTCTTTGCAGCTGAACTCTCTACATGGTGGTTTCTTTGTAACTGAACTCTCTACAAGGTGATTTCTTCTAGCTGATCTCTCTACAGGGAGATTTGTTTGTAGCTGAACTCTCTACAGGTGATTTGTTTGCAGCTGAACTCTCTACATGATGGTTTCTTTGTAGCTGAACTCTCCACAAGGTAACTTCTTCTAGCTGATCTTTCTACAGGGTGATTTGTTGTAGCTGAACTCTCTACAAGGAAACTTCTTCTAGCTGATCTCTCTACAGGGAGATTTGTTTGTAGCTGAACTCTATACAGGTGATTTGTTTGCAGCTGAACTCTCTACATGATGGTTCTTTGTAGCTGAACTCTCTACAAGGTGACTTCTTCTAGCTGACCTTTCTACAGGGAGATTTGTTTGTAGCTGAACTCTCTACAGGTGATTTGTTTGCAGCTGAACTCTTTACATGATGGTTTATTTGTAGCTGAACTCTCTACAAGGTAACTTCTTCCAGCTGATCTCTCTACAGAGAGATTTGTTTGTAGCTGAACTCTCTACAGATAATTTGTTTGCACCTTAACTCTCTACATGATGGTTTCTTTGTACCTGATCTCTCCACAAGGTAACTTCTTTTAGCTGATCTCTCTACAGGGAGATTTGTTTGTAGCTGAACTCTCTACAGGTGATTTGTTTGCAGCTGAACTCTCTACATGATGGTTTCTTTGTAGCTGAACTCTCCACAAGGTAACTTCTTCTAGCTGATCTCTCTACAGGGAGATTTGTTTGTAGCTGAACTCTTTACATGATGGTTTATTTGTAGCTGAACTCTCTACAAGGTAACTTCTTCTAGCTGATCTCTCTACAGAGAGATTTGTTTGTAGCTGAACTCTATACAGGTGATTTGTTTGCAGCTGAACTCTTTACATGATGGTTTCTTTGTAGCTGAACTCTCTACAAGGTAACTTCTTCTAGCTGACCTTTCTACAGGGAGATTTGTTTGTAGCTGAACTCTATACAGGTGATTTGTTTGCAGCTGAACTCTCTACATGATGGTTCTTTGTAGCTGAACTCTCTACAAGGTGACTTCTTCTAGCTGACCTTTCTACAGGGAGATTTGTTTGTAGCTGAACTCTCTACAGGTGATTTGTTTGCAGCTGACTCTCTACATGATGGTTTCTTTGTAGCTGAACTCTCCACAAGGTAACATCTTCTAGCTGATTTTTCTACAGGGTGATTTGTTTGTAGCTGAACGAAACTTCTTCTAGCTGATCTCTCTACAGGGAGATTTGTTTGTAGCTGAACTCTCTACAGGTGATTTGTTTGCAGCTGAACTCTTTACATGATGGTTCTTTGTAGCTGAACTCTCTACAAGGTGACTTCTTCTAGCTGACCTTTCTACAGGGAGATTTGTTTGTAGCTGAACTCTCTACAGGTGATTTGTTTGCAGCTGAACTCTCTACATGATGATTTCTTTGTAGCTGAACTCTCTACAAGATAACTGATGTCTCTACAAGGTCACTAGTTTGTAGCTGAACTCTCTACATGGTGGTTTCTTTTTAACTGAACTCTCTACAGGGTGACTTCTTTTAGCTGATCTTTCTAGAGGGTGATTTGTTTGTAACTGAACTCTCTAAGGGTGATTTGTTTGCAGCTGAACTCTCTACATGATGGTTTCTTTGTAGCTGAACTGTCTACAAGGTAACTTCTTCTAGCTGATCTCTATAAAGGGAGATTTGTTTGTAGCTGACCTCTCTACAGGGTGATTTTTTTTGTAGCTGAACTTTCTACATACAAAGTGACTTGTTCTAGCTGGTCTCTCTACAGGATGACTTGTTTCTAGCTGATCTCTCTGCAGGGGGACTTGTTTCTAGCTGAACTCTACCAGGTGATCTGTTCATAGCTGAACTCTCTACAGGATGATTTGTTTACAGCTGAACTATCTACATGGTGGTTTCTTTGCAGCTGAATTCTCTACAAGGTGACTTCTTCTAGCTGAACTCTCTATACGGTGATCTTCTCGGTGATCTTCTCGTAGCTGAACTCTCTGCAGGGTGATTCTTTGCAGCTGAACTTTCTACATGATGGTTTGTTCATAACTGAACACTCTACAAGGTAACCTCTTCCAGCTTATCTCTTTACAGGATGACTTGTTTCTAGCTGAACTCTCTACATGGTAATTTGTTGGTAGCTAAACTCTCTACAATTCGATTTGTTTGCAGCTGAACTCTCTACATGGTGGTTTCTTTGTAGCTGAACTCTCTACAAGGTAGCTTCTTCTAGCTGATCTCTCTACAGGAAGACTTGTTTCTAGCTGAACTCTCTACAGGGTGATCCTTTCGTAGCTGAACTCTCTACAGGGTGATTTGTTTGCAGCTGAAGTCTCTACATGATGGTTTGTTTGCAGCTGAACTCTCTACAAGGTAACTTCTACTAGTTGATTTCTCTACAGGGTGACTTGTTTCTAGCTGATCTCTCTACAGGGTGATTTGTTTGTAGCTGAACTCTGTACAGTTTGATTTGTGTGCAGTTGAACTTTCTACATGGTTGTTTCTTTGTAGCTGAACTCTCTACAAGGTAACTTCTTCTAGTTGATCTCTCTACAGCATGACTTGTTTCTAGCTGAACTCTCGACAGGATGATCTGTTCATAGCTGAATTCTCTACATGGTAGTTTCTTTGTAGCTAAACTCTTTACAAGGTGACTTATTCTAGCTGATCTCTCTATAGGGTGATTTGTTTGTAGCTGAAATATCTGCAGGGTGATTTGAACTCTCTACAAGGTGATATTTTCTAGTTGATCTCTCTACTTAGTCTGGATGACTTGTTTCTAGCTGAACTCTCTACAGTGTGATCTGTTAAGTTTCTACCTGATCTCTCTATAGAGTTATATCTTGTTTGTATAGCTGAACTCTTTTACATGGTGGTTTTTTGATTGGTTGCTGAACTCTCTCTCCACGGTGACTTGTTTGTACTACAGAGTGACTTGTTTGTAGCTGAACTCTCTACAGAGTGACTTGTTTGTAGCTGAACTCTCTACAGAGTGACTTACTTGTAGCTGAACATTGCCTAAAGTAACTTGTTTGTAGCTGATCTAGATGAACTCTCTACTAGGTAGCTTTTTTGTAGCTGAACCCTTTACGCAGTGACTTGTTTGTAGCTGAATTCTCTACAGAGTAACTTGTTGTAGCTGAACTCTCTACAAGGTGACTTGTTTATAGTTGAATTCTCTTCAGTGTGACTTATAATGTTCTGAATCTCTACAGCAACATATTTGTAGCTGAACTCTCTACAGGATGACTTGCTTGTAGCTGAATTGTCTATAAGATTAACTGTTTGTAGCTGAACTCCCTACAGAATAACTTGCAATGCCAAAGAAATTCTATAATGGAGTAAGTTATAAACGTAGCTGAATGCTTTATTAGGGTGACTGTTCTATTAGAGTATCTCGATCTCGCATATGCTACACGTAGTTGGCTTTGGAATCATAACTCAGTGGTTTGTAATCCGATTCTTCTGTACTACTGCAAGGACTTTCTATGATAATTATTCCAGCTACCCACCGATTTTCAGCTCACTGTTCTAAGCGGTTTGCCTGGTAGGCGTGAAAACTAATAGTTTTTTTTATTCATAAAAGTCGATCGCGTAATTGTGACATAGGTTGGGTTTTGTGTCATATCTCGATGGCCTTTAACTGGATTCCTTTCAAACCACAAAAAGGCACTCCTACGATAGTTACTCCATCTACATAGCAATTTTCAGCTCATTCCTTCAAGCGGTTTACCCTGTGGGCGTGACAGACCTTCGACCTTATTTTACACAGATAATCGGTCATAACTCCGTGAATGTTCATCGGATTCCTACCAAACTTGGTACTGAGATTCGCCTTAATGAGCCCTTTAAGTGTGCCAAATTTCAGCCCGATTGGAGCACGCATTCGTGTTTTATTGCGGATTTTGCAAAGTGTGCGAAAAGAAGAAGAAAAAAACGAAGAAAAAAAACCCAAACTTTGGCCGCTCGTATCTCGGAAATGGCTGGAGCGATTTTCTTCAAATTTGGTATGTGGACTCCCCTACCTCGCCGCATTTCTATAGCAACTTTGGTTTTAATAGGATAAGGAATCACGGAGCTACAAAGGTGTGAAAATCGCGTTTACTTTCTTCCTGTAAATATACTCACGGTGTGGCGCGCCGACTACTTGGGCCGCACGACACACTACCGTGTGTCTTGATATACACCTACTAATTATTATACTGTAGCACACGGTGGTTTCCGCTATAACATAAAAGTGTGTTAGTAACCTCTGTACAAAGACAAATTCCAATGCACTTCATTGTAACAACTGATGGAGAATTTACAAATTTACAGTCAACATGTACTGTAATCATTTATACTAATAGCTTACAGGGTCATAATATACTGAATTTACTGGCCGGCCACTCTGATGCCAGCTGAAGATCTGGATATCTCTATTATCATTTTTTTTGTCAGTTTTAGCATTTGAGTTTCAATTTGCTAAAATACATGTTACAGTGCATGTTACCTCAGGACAAATTGGACACTACTGGGTGTATATATGTATTAATGATTTTTCTTCTAGGCAGCTACAGCTGAACAGATTTTGAAGGATGCAACCAATAGGTTAAGGTTGAAAGTTGATAACAAAGGAGAAGGTAAATAATTTATGTAACTTGTCTATTACTGATGTATGACTATACCATTAAGACGTACCCAATACAAGTGTACCATCCAAACTAAAATCAAGTGGTATGCTCATGTGTTTACGGTGATTGCGTGTACATACATACATTCATGCAGCAACAAGAACAGGAATGAAGAGAAAGCGGTGCGGAGACTGTGATGGATGCCAGGCCGCAAATTGTGGAGAGTGTACCAACTGTTTAGACAAGAAGATATTTGGTGGCCCTGGCATCAAAAAGCAGTGTTGCATGCGCCGCCGCTGTTTGACCTTCTTAACCCCATTACAGGTACTAAATTAGTAATAGATTATTGTACATACTTTATACACCTGAAATCTAGCAACTATCACAGAGAATATTGTCCAGCAATGAGAATGTTGAGAAGGAGACAGATGCATATCATGTGGATGATACAGTAGGAGACACTGAGAATGTATGTGATGTCATTGTTATGCACAATCACACATTTGTGTTTTGCGTATATGGATAGTGGGTGGATGTTATGAAACAAGATTGGTATGTACTGAGTAAGAAGCAGAAAGAAGAAGTTTGCCATTGTAAACAGATGGATGATAATTTATGTACATACTGTATGAACAAGGTTTACAAGATATGGAACAATGCAAAGAAGAAAACACTGACAGTACTACCTAGTGGGCTCTCATTAAATGATGTCTGGTCACTATTTTTAACTCACTGGCTCACAGACAAGGTTTGTAAATATTAGTTTCCAGTATGTGACTATTTTGTTATTCTCACAGGTGATCACAATGTTTTTACAAATTGCCTTGCAAAAGTGTTCAAATGTTAGTATGCAATGCAAATGCAACTGAAGGTATTTAGAAGCATTTGTTTAGGATACGAGAAGAACATTTGTCGCATCGACCTTCTTATGCAACAGCCTGAGTCGACATTCTGAAGTAACAAGAAGGTGGTACCAAAAGGTATACAAATTTTTTTTTGATAATTTAATTAAGGGCCTTCTAATGCATTTTTTGTATGACTTGCTGTAGGTTAATTTCCAGGAGTACAATGTGTGCTTGTTTCCAGTTCATGTGCACAATAATCACTGGATACTTCTGGTATGCCTATAGAGTACCACTATAACATACAATTAACAAAGATTTAATACCAAATAGGCCTTGCATATTGCTGACAAAGAGCTCTTAGTGTATGATTCACTTGGTCGTACACAGTACAGCTGTGTAGAAGCACTGAAAGGATGGATTTTGGAAAAGAAAGAAATAATTACAGAATGGGATGATGTGAATGTTAGATACGTACCTGAAAAGGTTCAGTTCAAGTTAAAGTACTGTACTGCAATAACAGTACTTACTTACTGTTTTGTTAGGAAGTGCCACGACAGCAAAATGGTCATGACTGTGGTGTATTTTTATGTGTAGTAAGTGAATACATGACGTATGACATTATTATTTTATGTTTTCTCTATAGTACGCCTTACATGAAATGTTGGGGATTAAGACTTACAACTGTAATGCGGTAAGCTGATATCTTTATTATAGTAATAGCAAGATAGTGATGAAGTTAAACACTTTTTTTAGGGTAACTTTAATCATATTAGGGAATGGATGACATGGATGCTGTTTAATACGCATTGACAATGAACACTGTATACAACACATGGCATATAGTATGTACATATGTATATTAACTCTATTCTTGTACGAAGCCCATCTTTGAGTTTGAACACACATCATACGTATCTTCACAGTAGTGTTTTTAAAATGCTTGATGGGATTTCTGTAAATAAAAACCATGTTTCAATCACCAGTGCAAAAACTTCACAAGTAAATGACTTAGCCCTGGAGATCCATACAAACTATACAAATTCACAACTCTTGCAAGCAGGCATGCAGTCCACACACACACATTGACAAAAAAAATCCCCGAACAGTGTTGTATACAAACCTCACAAACAATTATACTTGCGTGCACTATGCTTATATCTACTGAGTTACAAGGACTTATAATATAGTACCTCATTAAAAAGTCAGACCAGGAGCCCCATTAATGGACTAGAAATTGACCAATACTAATCCTTGACAATTTTGTAATACGAATACCAATATGTACGTGACTTTGTCTGACAATACCAGCCTTAAGCTTTTCCAGATCTACAACTTTTCACAACTCATAACTTCCCAACCCTTTAATGAATCTACTTGAAACTTAGCCACACTATTGTGGTGACTACTCCACACTGGTCACTGGATGAGGTACTCTTCTTATCATATAAACACCATCCAAACAAATTATCAGACAACAAACAAGACCTGCAGCTACATAATATTATGTACAAAATAAAAATTAAGACACATGATATTGTACTGCAGAGTATATACGACCTGCTGAGTGATAACCTGACCTGTTTGCATAATTTTGTTTTTGAGATAAATGCCATTGATATACATTGGGTAAAAAACGTGCGCTTTTTACACATGTTTTATTCGCTTCAGTAAACCGTGAAAGAAGACCTGAATTGAGATATCTGATATAGAAGTGCCTCTGCAATCAATCCAGTCACCATGGAAAATATGAATGATTTCTGTTTACAAATGTACTGTAGAGAAACCATGCACCGTGCTATCATGAATCAACAACTTGGACTATCATCAGCAAAAAGAAATGGGACACAAAGAAGGACAAACATAAGTCCATGATGCGTGCATTGTATGTACTATGGTACTGTATGCCAAAAGGCACGTCTTAGGATGAAACGATGCTGAAAAGTGAGAAAATCAAGTCCGTAGCCTTAGCTGTTATCAAGTTACACTTGCCTGAAGGCAGGCAGGCAGGCAGTACAAAATTCTATTTTATTATTTTTTTTAATTTCACAATAATCTATTGGAGGCATTTAGGGTTAGTACTGAAGGCAGTTTTGGGCTTGGTTATAGTAGTTATAATAATCTAATCCAAAACAGCCAAGCTGTATAAAAGTGTGCGGCCCTCAGAAAGGCTATGGTGAAAAAAGATGTGAAATCCAAGGTGGCGGCCAAGAAATGGCTGTGATGGTAGGTTAATGGTAAAAATATTAATAATGACAATTCAGGTAAATTTTGTGAAGCGGCACAAAAATTCACCTGAATTGTCGTTATTAAAATTTTTACCATTAACCTACCATCACAGCCATTTCTTGGCCGCCATCTTGGATTTCACATCTTTATTCACCATAGCCTTTCTGAGGGCCGCACACTTTTTTACAGCTTGGCTGTTTTGGATTAGATTTCATTTCTTTTTGTATTCGTATACCCCAAAGCCGGCCTATGGCCAGCTTTGGGACTTTTTTAACCTATGTTTTTTTTCTTTACTACAGGAAGAAGAAAAGATGAAGTAGATGTACTTTAAATATTATATCAGTAAATGTACAAATTATATATATAATACATATGGGACCGGATTTGCGAAAAGGGGCCTTCCACACACATCCAATTTGCCAACTTTGACAATTGATAACTTCAGATTGGAAAGAGCTATTGCCTTGAAATTTGGGCAGTGGTGATTTCTTTGCAGCTGAACTCTCCACATGATTATTTCTTTGTAGCTGAACTCTCTACAAGGTAATTTCTTCTAGCTGATCTCTCTACAGGGAGATTTGTTTGTAGCTGAACTATCTACAAGGTAACTTCTTCTAGCTGATCTCTCTACAGGGTGATTTGTTCGTAGCTGAATTCTGTACAAGTGATTTGTTTGCAGCTGAGCTCTTTACAAAATGGTTTCTTTGTAGCTGAACTCTCTACAAAGTAACTTCTTCTAACTGATCTTTCTACAGGGTGATTTGTTTGTAGCTGAACTATCTACAATGTAATTTCTTCTAGCTGATCTCTCTACAGGGTGATTTGTTTGTAGCTGAATTCTGTACAGGTGATGTGTTTGCAGCTGAGCTCTTTACAGAATGGTTTCTTTGTAGCTGAACTCTCTACAAGGTAATTTCTTCAAGCTGATCTCTCTACAGGGTGATTTGTTTGTAGCTGAATTCTGTACAGGTGATTTGTTTGCAGCTGAGCTCTTTACAGAATGGTTTCTTTGTAGCTGAACTCTCTACAAGGTAACTTCTTCTAACTGACCTTTCTACAGGGCAATTTGTTCGTGGCAGAATTTTATACAGGGTGATTTCTTTGCAGCTGAACTCTCTACATGGTGGTTTCTTTGTAGCTGAACTCTCTACAAGGTAATTTCTTCTAGCTGATCTCTCTACAGGGTGATTTTTTTGTAGCTGAACTCTCTACAAGTTAACTTCTTCTAGCTGATCTCTCTACATGGTGATTTGTTTGTAGCTGAATTCTATATAGGTGATTTGTTTGCAGCTGAGCTCTTTAAATAATGGTTTCTTTGTAGCTGAACTCTCTCAAGGTAACTTCTTCTAGCTGATGTCTTTACAGGGTCACTAGTTTGTAGCTGAATTCTCTACATGGTGGTTTCTTTGTAACTGAACTCTCTACAAGGTAACTTTTTCTAGCTCATCTTTCTACAGGGTGATTTATTTGTAGCTGAATTCTTTACAGGTGATTTGTTTGCAGCTGAGCTCTTTAAAGAATGGTTTCTTTGTAGCTGAACTATCTACAAGGTAACTTCTTCTAGCTGATGTCTCTACAAGGTCACTAGTTTGTAGCTGAGCTCTCTACATGGTGGTTTTTTTTGTAACTGAACTCTCTACAAGGTGACCTCTTCTAGCTGATCTTTCTACAGGGTGATTTGTTTGAAGCTGAACTCTCTACAAGGTAACTTCTTCTAGCTGATCTCTCTACAGGGAGATTTGTTTGTAGCTGAACTCTCTACATGATGGTTTCTTTGTAGCTGAACTCTCTACAAGGTAACTTCTTCTAGCTAATCTCTCTACAGGGAGATTTGTTTGTAGCTGATCTTTCTACAGGGTGATTTGTTTGAAGCTGAACTCTCTACAAGGTAACTTCTTCTAGCTGATCTCTCTACAGGGAGATTTGTTTGTAGCTGAACTCTCTACATGATGGTTTCTTTGTAGCTGAACTATCAACAAGGTAACTTCTTCTAGCTGATCTCTCTACAGGGTGATTTGTTTGTAGCTGAATTCTGTACAGGTGATTTGTTTGCAGCTGAGCTCTTAAAGAATGGTTTCTATGTAGCTGAACTCTTTACAAGGTAACTTCTTCTAGCTGATGTCTCTACAGGGTCACTAGTTTGTAAATGAATTCTCTACATGGTGGTTTCTTTGTAACTGAACTCTCTACGAGGTAACTTCTTCTAGCTGATCTTTCTATAGGGTGACTTGTTTGTAAACGAATTCTCTACATGGTGGTTTCTTTGTAGCTGAACTCTCTACATTGTGGTTTCTTTGTAGCTGAACTCTACAAGGTGATTTCTTCTAGCTGAATTATCTCTTTCTCTAGTTGCATGAATTCCCTACAAGGTAACTTCTTCTAGCTGATCTCTCTACAGGGTGAATTGTTTGTGGCTGATCTCTCTACAGGGTGACTTGTTTGTAGCTGATCTCTATACAGGTTACTTGTTTCTAGCTGATCTCTTGAATTCTCTTCAGGGTGACTGCTCTATTAGGATGACTGCTCTATTAGGATGACTGCTCTATTAGAGTATCTCGATCTCGCACTTGCTGCACTAAGTTGGATTTCCTGTTATAACTCCGTGGTTTTAAGTCTGATTCTTCTACACCATTGAAGAGCCTTTCTAAGATGATAACTCCATCTGTACAGCGATTTTCAAAGCATTACCCCAAGCGGTTTACCTGGTAGGCGTGGCTATCAGTCGTTTTTTATTAGCTAATCTCGATTGCATAATTGTTACACACTGTTGGTTTTTTCGTTGTATCTTCCTGGTTTTTAGCTCGATTTCTTTCAAACCACAAAAGGTTTGAGGTTCAATAGTTAACCTATTCACCCACCGATTTTCAGCTTCTTCCCATACGCGGTTTACCCTGTAGGCGTGACAACATATTGGTGTTATTTTTCGTGAATAATCGCTCATAACTCTTTGCCTGTTTATCGTATTCCAGCCAAAGTTGGTACCGAGATGCGCCTTTATATCCCCCTTCTGTGTGCCAAATTTCAAGGCAATCGGATATGGCGTGCGAGTTTTATAGCAGTTTTTGTAAGTGTGCGACAAGAAAAAGAAAAATAAGAAGAAAAAAAACGAAGAAACTGAGCCAATGTTTGAAGTCGCATATCTCGGGAACGCGCGAAGCGATTTCGCTCAAATTTGGAATGTGGAGTGCTGCAGTTGGGGGGCATGTCCACAGCAAAAATCGTCTTGTTTCATCAAGGAAGCACAGAGCTACGGAGGTGCAAAAATTGCGTTTTCTTTCTTCCTGTCAATATACTCACGGGTGTTACGCGCCGGCTTCTTGGGCCGCACGACACACTACCGTGTGTCTTGATACTGCCTAGGTACTAGCATGACATTGTGAAGCTGGTTTTGGGTGATATTGTTGGCCAGAAAAACCCAAACCTCAAAAATTAATATAGGGATCCAAGCGATAAAAAGTAGATCAATGATGGTATTACATACAACATAGCTCTGTGAGAAAATCCCTACATTGGCATGTTATAGTAATAATTTCTTCAATGCCAAAGTAGGTATTTTCCTACAGAGCTTTGTTGCAATACCATCATTCATCTCCTTTTTCACTACTTTTTTATTGCTTGGATCCCTACTTCATTTTCAAATTAATAATCTTTAAATGTACTACTTTTTATAGCTACAGCTATAGTCTGTTCACATTTACCTGAGTCCTTGTCTCTTGTTGCATGGGCCAGCTGCCCAAAGATTATGCAAGGGCTATAAACTGACCCAGGTTTAAAGTACTTCACAGGACAAGTTATCATATGTCAATATATGAAGGCTATAAGACTGGTTTTGTCACATACAAGTACTGATTCAACTCTAGTGTCTATAATACGTATTTCAGTGCCTGTAAATTCTCCAGTTATAGTACCCTGTGCACTTGGCTGCATGGATTGCAAGGTTATATCACATGTTTCTGTGCCTGGCTATTGATAAGTATTTCAAACCTTCTGCTATTACTTTAGTTTTACGTCAAACCATTTTTCATATGCTAAACTTTAACATAAAGCATATACTGCAATGCAATATATCCCATGTGATTTATATTATACCAATAGTCCAGCGATTTTAGCCTACCATTGATTGGCACTCTTGGCGAGAAGGGTAAAACTAATACTCTAGGAAAAATTATGTACAATGTTGGCTGGGAGAAAAAAATTATATGCAATATTGGCTGAGTAGGGGAGACAGTGTGTCACTAACAGGCATTCATGTCCAACTCCCATATACCCTACTACTGTACGTAACCGTAGAAAGGCATAATGTGATGCACACAACACTCGAACATAACATCAATTGTAAGCATACATAACAATGTAGCTAGAAACTGAACTACTCAAGCATCACTGTCACAATGAACTAATCATAGCTTAGAGGCATTTTCACTAGGGTATATTCATGAATGGGAATATGCACGTGGTTGCCACTGACAGTATTTAAAATACACTCTCTATAGGGCATATAAGAGTAGGACATCCTACTCAGAACATAATATATTAACTCTTGTAGCTAACTTTAGCTGTGGGGGAGTCTGGGGACTTGCCTTTACCAGAGAATTGCCTTTAACCTTTTGAGTGCTACTGCCTTTGTATTAATTGAACACACCACTTAGCAACTTTGATCACAACCCAATACATGCATTGATAAATGGTACAAATTGTTGGGATGTGTCTCGGGATGTGTGGGGATTTATGGATTTACACCACCATTACTACTGCCTCAGTAAATGAGAAATGTAATTTTCAATGTCCCAAGCCAGGGCCGGAGGAGGGAAAATTGAGTTGGTCAGGCCATTGACTATAATGTTGAAATTGCTACTATATACATGCCAATGAGAGAGGGGCTGTTGCACAGTGTGCGAAGCACACTCTGCGAAGTGCGAAGCACGAGCGGGGGTTTGGGGGCATGCCCCCACAGGAAATTTTTGAAAATTACACACTCAGATATGCAATTTTAGTGATATTTCACTGCTAGCTAGCTATATAAATATGCTCAAGCCTATCTGTTGTTCTTCAGACTTGCTATACTATGTATAATTGTAGACCTGACATACAGGGGACACAGCATGAAACTTGCCGTATGGTTCATTTAGTTATAGCTAGCAATTAGAAGGGGTCTGGGGGTGCAACCCCCAGGAGCTACAGAATTTTTGCAATTTAAAGGTTTGAAAATGCCTTAAATTTAAAATTGATGCTAAATTTTAAAGTAAAACTAGCTAGCAACTTGCAACTTTCCCCCCAAATTTCACAGGGAACCCATGCAGCATGGCCCCCTTTAGCTAGGATATAATTACTATACAGTGAATTCACACAGCTACAATAAAAAGCTACACAGCTACAAAAATACAGTATACTACTATACTGGTTTGTATGAAGTGAACGGATCATCACGTAAATATACTGGTGGACAGTCACGAGACCAATCAGTATTCGAAAATGGCGCGATGTGGGTGAGACTGAGAGCTTGCTCGGTATCTCGGCAGGACGAGTGGGTAGTTGAAGAGGAGTGATTTCTACTCAACATCTCATCCAGATGGCCACCATGTAATGTATGGGTGCACAGCTTCTTGCCGCGGAATGAGTCATCTGGTTTGTCACGGCCAGCCCTTCGCCCAGTAAAAGAAGCCAAGGAATGCTAATGATTATTTTATGAAGATTGAATTGTGATATAAGTGCTGGTTTAGAATCAAAGAAGGCACCTGCCTTACATGTGACAAATGCCAACTGTCAGCACACGCGATACTGTACGTAGAAAACCCACAATCATTTCTGTACAAAACGATACGAATGCTATGCTGTACTGTAAGGTAATTGGAGGTACTATACGTGTAGTTCTGTGCTTTAGTTAGGCTGAGAAACTAGGTAACTAGTGTCATGCATTTTCAATAACATCTGTAAAATGTAGGCAGGTTATATAGAGCCGGTACCGGTTACACTGTTTTGCCGGCTATTTTGCTGGCAGTGGAGGGTATAATACTTAGAATGTTACGTGCATTAAAAAAAACTTGTACAAAAAACCTAAGAAAGCGAAAAAAAAAAGTTGTCTAAGCGGGGGTTCGAACCCGGGCATCCGTACTCATAAGCAACGTTTGTAACGATTATACCACCTGTGCTGCAGCTAGTCACATTATTTAGTTTCTACATTATAAACATCCGACTGAAGTGACTTCTATATATAACAAGAGTGAAGAAGAAACCAAAGCTGAACCCTAGCCTACCCCTAACGCTAAGGAACTACTTTTCGCATCCCCTAAAGTTGAATGCTCGGGGCAACCTACTAGACGCGTGCCCTAAAGTTGAATGCTCGGGGCAACCTACTAGTGCCGGCACAATAGCAGTGGCGTAGCCAAACCCGGGCAAGCCAGGGCATTGCCCGGGCATCAGACTTCTTTGCCCCACCATCAGCTCCTAGAGTAATTATAAAGACGTGGGCTGGATAGCTCGAGATTTTGCTAAAGTTACTTAACTAGTCACTGTACAAGAATAAGTAGAGTAGCTCACCTAATATCGGACGGGCTCCAATATCGGACGCCATTTCTCCTAAACTACAATGAACATTCAAACATTCTGCACATCTCCAAGTAGGCCAATGCTTCATCAACTTGTGTACCAAGTTTCAGATCTCTCGGGTTCTTAGTCTCGGTACAGCAGTCTTTTGAAGACAAGTCCGAATTATACGTAAAATCGGAAAAAACGCTCAATTCAAGGACAGCCATTGTTTGCAGATCACACCTGCATTAAATCAAAAATTGCATACCTTCAGATTGTTGGGCTACTCATTTACTTTCTAAATATGTATGGTTTATTTCATTTAAAGTATTGTACTGATGAGTTATAGACCAAAGAAAAGAGGCTGTCACTGGAGCAATAATCGCCCTAACTCAAAATTGTAATCAATGCTTTGAAAATAATTTAAAATGGATAATTGCATACAATTAATCATTTACAAGTTGTCAAAGAACTTTTCTAATAAATTCACTGTCCCCCAGACTTGAAGTATTACAGGAATACCAAAACCCTCTAATAGAGCAGTCAAATACTCTAATATAACAGTCACCAATTTTTTGCAAATAGGTGGTGTAAATCAATTCTACATAATGCTGATATGCTTAAAATGTGGTTCTACGTACTTTTTGTTTTAGAATTTTAGGCTTTCAGCTGAAATGATTGACTTTTTATGTTAGGAGTGTTTGACAGCTGTATTACAGATTTTGCTATTTCTGCAGCCACGTCTGCAGTATTTTATGTCTTTATAGTGTTGGATTTGCAGGAACTAGTGTTTAACGACTTTCAGTACATAATCGAAAACAATCATCCACCTTGTATGCATTTTCAAACCATTTTTTCTGATTTTGAGCAAAAATAGCTATGACGATTATTGCTCCAGTGACAGCCTCTTTTCTTTGGTCTATAACTCATCAGTACAACACTTTAAATGAAATAAGCCATACATATTTAGAAAGTACATGAGTAGCCCTACAATCTGAATGTATGCGACTTTTGATTTAGCGCAAGTGTGATCTGCAAACAATGGCTGTCCTTGAATTGAGCGTTTTTTCCGATTTTCCGTATTATTCGGACTGGTCTTCAAAAGGTTGCTGTACCGAGACCAAGAAACCGAGAGATCTGAAACTTGGTACACAAGTTTATGAAGCATTGGCCTACCTGGAGATGTGTAGAATGTTTGAATATTTACTGTAGTTTAGGAGAAATAGCGTCCGATATTGGAGCCCGTCCGATATCAGGTGAGCTCCTCTATAGCACAACTTATACAACACTCACCGTGCCATTTTCGCCGATGGTTTCCTTCTTTTTGGCTAAAACAGAGATGGGGTTATCCAAGGGATTTCCCCTACGAGTAACTTGATTGTGCACAAATAGAGGAGGCAATAAATAGAAGCAATATCACGTGATTACAAAAAACACGCAGCATTGTGGCAAGGAGTGAAGGACAAAGAATTGGTTTCACTATAGTGGGCTGGACGGTTTACATTTGGATTAAGTGATCACGGTAGCTATCGGTGTGGTCAAAACTCGGGAGGCAAAGCAGTCTAGAGGTATTTGTGAAATTAGCACCCATCTATCCGTGTGGATACTGCTCCGTTCAAACGGTATGGAGTACTTGTTCAGTCAGCAATTCTTTTTTTGTTTCTACTTTTCTAGGCTAACCACTGTAGTGGCAGAGCATAGTCATCACGTGATAGAGCGCCTCGTGCTTTAATTCAGGAATCTTTGTGGTCTGGTATTAAGACACATGTAGCTAGATGTATGTAATATGTTAGAAGGCCAATAGCTAGCTAACTAGGCGTTCGCTTCTATTAGGTTGATATTAGTCATCTTGCATACAGTAGTGTAGGATGATACATAATACATTTTAAAAATGTTATATTGATGTCCATATGAAGATGGGCATGTGTACGTGTGTTGCATGGGAAATGGCTTGCCCACCCATTGCCCAGGCATGGCGAAAAGTCTGGCTACGCCACTGCACAATAGCCGTTAGTGTTTGCAAACCGGTACCGGCTAAATATACACTTCGTAAAAGGTACGTAGCTACATGTAGATGTGATCGTCCAAAGATTGCATGAGAGTTTTAAATGTAGTTCGAGCTGGTCAGCTAGTTGGTTCAACTCCAGATTATTGGTCCGGCTCAGGCCTGACCAACCGGACCGTCTCCTCCGGCCTTGCAAGCCCCCAACTCAAGTGGTTGTATGGGGATTAGATCTGGTACGTTATTAAACTATAAAAACTCACGTCAACAGATCATCTTGTCACAAAGTGAAAACGTCAGATCCGCTATATAGATTTGCGATAGTAGCAGTAGCCAGCCAGCCAGGGCCATAGATAGCCAATTAATACAATTTTTTTTTTACTTTACAGCGTGACAAACCACGTGATTGTGGGATTCGCTGCGTGATTTTTCGCGGATTTTTTCTACTCTATTTCCTCCGTTTTGTACGCTATTGTGATTTAAAATCAATACCTAGACGATTATTCCAAGGCACGAGAGTTCTGGTTGACCACAACACGAGAATGGGGAGAGGTAGACCTATCCCCGTGACCTCTCAAGATGATGATACCTCGGATGGCACTGTTACATCGAAAAGAACTAAAAATCTCAACTCGTCCTGTCCTATCTGTGAACGAGCTTTCGAACCTGGGCAAGAATCTATTATCTGTGATGGCGACTGTCAAAAGTTCATTCACCGGCAATGTGCAAGCCTAACCAAACATCAATTCAAGCAAGCTGGTGAGTCAGACTTACCTTATTTTTGTGTTCATTGCACTTTGTCTAAGCAAAACTCAGAAATAACTAATCTCAAACAAGTTATCACCGAGCTCACTGACAAAATCAATTCCCTTACACCGGTGAAACCTGTTGATGTACATTCTGCTGTACAATTACCTGTACGCATATCCACAATCCTGCTAGTCAACCTCCAAACACTGCTACCACAACAGTGCAACCAGCTGACCGTAAATTTAACTTGGTCGTATATGGAGTTAGTGAGTGCCCTAATGGAACCAGTCGGCCAAACAGAATGAAACATGACATAGACAAGTCTGTTTCTGTCTTATCAAAGATTAACAATGACATCAATCCCAACTCAGTCAGGGACTGCCTAAGATTGGGCAAATACAACAAAGAGCAGTATCGTTCTTGTCCACTTTTATTAAAACTTAATCGAGCTGTTGATGTGATTTCAGTCCTTTCAAACCTGGGTGCCAACCAGGACAAGTCAGTTTCCATCAAACCTGACATGACCCCAGATGAAAAGCAAAAGGAAGCGTTGTTACTTAAAGAAAGGTGGTCACTGTTGCAGTCTGGTGTCAACAAAGCTGATGTCAAAATCAGGTCGGGTTCTATTTACGTTAAGGGTAAGAAACATGGGTATGTCTCCAATTCAGTCTTCCACCTTGCAAATGCTAGTCCACCGACTATGTCTGTGGACAGTGGTTCCACGGACAATGCCAGCCCACCGACTATGTCTGTGGACAGTGATTCTGCAGACAATGCTAGTCCACCGACTATGTCCGTGGACAGTGATTCTGCGGAAAATTCTAATTGACCAAAAAAAGATCTATATTTGTGTTTGCATAATTATAGAAGCCTTGCAAATAAGTTGACAACGTTTCAAAACTTTGTCTATACTTCTCACTACAATATTATAGGAATAACTGAAACGTGGTTGAATTCTACGATAGCAGACAATGAAATTCTTCCTGCTGGCTTTACAATATACCGTTCAGACAGAAACACTAGAGGTGGAGGAGTACTACTAGCTATCAGGAATTCTGTTCCCAGCCAACTTGCAGACTGTCCTGTGAACTTAGAACTAATCCTTGTACATGTTGGCCTAAACAATCCAATTCGAATTTGCTTACTATATAATGCTCCAAATACTACTACTAGTCATAGACAAAACCTAATAACATATCTTGAGAAACTTACTGCTGATCCCAAGCCACTTGTTATAATGGGTGATTATAATGTCCCAGATGTAAACTGGGCCACTTTAACTGCGTCAACTAGTTTTTCATCCCAACTGTGTGATTTAGTATTTCAGTCCAATTTGTTGCAGATAATTGACTGCCCCACACATATCCATGGCAACGTACTCGACCTTGTATTTACCAACTGTAATGATGCCATCAATTCATTCTTTGTTTATACGGATAACACAATATCTGATCATTATTTAATAACCTTTAAAATGTCATTTAACTTTACTCATTCCGATTGGCAACCATCGAATTATGTATATGATTTTTCAAAGGCAGACTACGATGGCTTTTGTCATTTTCTCCTAAGCTGTGACCTTACTAGTTATTATAACTGTACTGATGTCAACGAAGCGTGGACCTTCATCAAGCAACTAATTATTACAGGGATGGATCAATTTATTCCAAAAGTTAGGTTGAGATGCTCTCAATATCCTAAATGGTTTAACACTCATATAAGACACCAAATTAAGTGTCTCCGATCACTACGACGAAAGTTAAGACGACGCTTTTCTATACCTACCCTTAATCGCTTGATCTGTGCAGAAGATAACTTACAATCGGAGTTACAAACTGTTAAATCTAATTACGAGCAAAGTTTATTAGACAATTTTGCCAAGCATAAAGACCCTAAAATATTTCACTATATCAAGAGTCTGTCTAAATCGAGATCATTGCCTACAGTCCTGAAATACAACTCCATCTCAGTGGAGTCTGACAAAGAAAAAGCAGATATGTTCAACAACTACTTTTTCTCCGTGCTTACAGATAGTACTTCTGACTTACCCATGTTGCCTGAGCTAAATAGCTTAATAACCGATATATCAATCAATCCGAATGAAGTATTTGAAGTGCTAAATGCCCTCCAGATGAACAAAGCGTCTGGTGCAGATAATATTGGCCCTTCTGTATTAAAGAATTGTGCTGCTTCTCTGGCTCAACCATTACATTTCCTTTTTTCCTTGTCTCTAAGAAACGGTGAGGTGCCTTCACAGTGGAAGCACCACACAATTATACCAGTGTTCAAAGCTGGTGACAAATCCAGTGTTAATAATTATCGACCAATTTCACTATTAAGTAATATCTCAAAGGTCCTCGAACGGATAGTTTATAATAAAATAATGGAAGTTTATTCAGACTTAATATCACATCGTCAGTTTGGATTTTGTAGAAACAAGTCCACGTTACAACAATTACTGCTGTATTTTAATGATCTTTGCTCCTCTAAAGCACAAAAGGACTGTATTTATTTAGACTTTTCTAAAGCTTTTAACAGTGTCCCACACAATAAATTGTTATCAAAGCTATGGTTTAATGGGATCACCGGCAATTTATGGTCTTGGTTTCGTTCATATTTGACTTCTCGTTACCAATGTGTGTCTGTTAATGGCTGCCTTTCCAATGTCCTACCTGTTAAGTCTGGTGTTCCACAGGGCAGTATACTAGGACCGTTACTATTTTTAATCTATATAAATGACTTACCTCATGTCGTAGTACATTCAACTATATTCAAGTTTGCCGATGACCTCAAGTGTTATCTACCTATAAGAACTCATATGGACTCCACTCATCTCCAACATGACTTGAACCTATTATATAAGTGGAGTACAGAGAACCTTCTTTCTTTCAAAGTTAACAAATGTGTTGTCCTACAGTGTTTACCATCATCAACTTCAGCTATCACTGTTTACAATCTTGATAATTTTGAACTATCTAAAGTACCTCAACACAAAGATCTTGGCATCATATTTACAACAAACTTAACTTGGCAATCCCATTATGAAGCCATTACAGCTAAGGCTTATAAATCAATTGGTCTGATACGGCGAACATTCAAAAACACTATATCAATCCAACCCAAAAGAACTCTTTATTTAACCTTAGTCAGATCAACCTTATTGTATTGCTCTCCTTTGTGGCGGCCAAATCTCATTAAGGATATTTCGATGTTGGAAAGAATTCAGCGACGTGCCACTAAATTTATTTTAAACGATTTTACTTCGGATTACAAGGAAAGACTTATGGATCTCAAACTATTACCCTTGATGTACACATTTGAATTACTAGACATTCTATTTTTCATCAGATCATTAAAGTATCCTACTCCTAGTTTTAACATCTCCAATTATGTAACCTTCAATAATTCTAATACCAGATCATCAAATATCAAACTACATCACAAGATTTTAAGTAATTCAATATGTGCCAATTCTTATTTTTATAGACTTCCCAGATTATGGAATTCTCTGCCAGTAATTGACCTTACCCTCTCCTTCAACACAATTAAGCAACAGTTAAAGAGCTATCTATGGGAACATTTTTAAAGTAATTTTAATTCAAATAATAAATGTACTTTCCATTTCGCATGTCCTTGTTGTAATTGTGCTAAGCTCCCCAACCCTTGTAACTATCATTTATTGTAGTAACTAGTTTCATAGGCTTTTGGTAATTAAGTTAAGTATAAGTAGTTAGTTTTATAGGCATCTGGCATTGATTGTCATTTGTCCTTCAGATCACCTTTCCAATCATACTGTCTTATTATTGTACCTACCATCCTTGTAATTTTGCTGTGTATCTGTAAAGCAATGAAATAAAATAAATAACACAACCACACTGTAAAAACAAAGAATGAGCGAGCGCAAATAGTAAGAAACGTGCAGTGCCTTATAGTCGTATGCTTTACGTCATTTCCGGACCTCAGATCGTGTGAAAATAGAAAACCCCCTCTGTTAAATGGTTCAAACCAGAAGTTCATACACCGTTGAATGAAGGAATTACAATTGCGTGATGAAATGGTGACGATAATTGGCGACTTACGCGAATAGGAACCAGGACAAGGAGTGTTATGTAAGTATGTCATTTTATTGCAACATGTTGTGATGAGGGACCAGTTGCATAATTGATATAATACTTTATAAACGACACCGAGGGGTAGAGATAGTCTCGTCCTCGCAGACCCATTCTCCGGGGTGGCGCTTATCGATTAGAGATTATAATAAGGGGCGCTTATAATCTCTAATCGATAAGCGCCACCCCGGAGAATGGGTCTGCGAGGACGAGACTAGGGTAGAGAGTGGCACTGAGCGCTTGATCCCAGGATCAGTGTCACATTTATCAATCAATCCAAGGTCTATTTTAAGCGATCAAGCACTAAAACAGGCGATCCGTTGAAACAATTTGTAAGCTTTCAAGAACCTTCATAAAAATTAAAGGTTTTTTGGTTGATTAAGCACAATCATAGATTATATCTATGGCACAATCAACTGGTAAAATTAATACGATTTGTCATTCAAGTTTCTCTACCACAGTACTTTAGTTCAGTATAGTTAGACACTGCACCTCAGTTTCTATGTTACATCATTCTACTCAGCATTTATACATCAAAGATGGTGGTATTTGGTATTATTATCAATTTTGTCAAAATGACAGGGTCGTACAGAAGGACAAGCCTGGTGTCTATCAGTATAACTGTTTTAGAAATGGTCAGCCCAGTGTAGCCATGCCTTGTGCCACAGCTTTGCCAAGTCAGTGAAGAGTTTATGAAAGGTTGTACAGGAAACATGTACCTGCCCCGTTCTGATTTACTGTGCCAGATGTTTACTGTGGTAGACTGGTGATACACACTGCTTGACTTTAGTAGCATCAACAAGTATTGCATCAGTTTCAGCATAGATGCTATTTACTAATACTAGTATCATTAATACCTATGGTTTGAGTAAGGACAAAATGCATGGAAAAGTAAGTCCAGACAAGTAGCTCACAACTACCACGAATAAGACTTGATCAGCTTCACCCTGCTCATGTAGAAGTGAGAGTGAGTGTTGCAAAGCTAGCAACATTAAAATGCTGCTTGTCACAGAAGTGCAGCCCGTGTTCTAGAAAAGTAATGCACCAATACCTGCCTTAGTTGGCATTGCAGCTATAGCTGACAAAAAAAAATTATTTCAGCGGTTTATTCTTGTGTGCACAGTGATAACTAATTAACTGGTGGTCAACCTTAGTACTAAGAGACTTCTATTGAGTCTCTTTTGTGATATAGAAACTTCTATTTTAATTGAACTTCAAAGCATTGTTAACATACCATTTCTAATGATGGTCGCTACCCATGAACCTGTCATATTGATTTTTAATAGCTAATAGCACCAAAACAGGTTTGTAATCAACTGGGATAGCTACAAGAGGAGTGCCCATTGAACAGTGTCATGACCCAAACCAGGGACATAAGAAGATGTTTAGCTTATGGGTTCCCTATGACTAATGATTTTCATCTCCAAAGAATTTCTAGACACATTGGAATCAGAAACTCTGTTTAGATAATTGATAGCTAAACAGTTAAATGACTGCTTATAATAATCCTATACTCTTGAATGTTTTACGTTTAGAGTATAGCTATGACTGCTCTATTATATTGTCTTGATCAGACTTGTATTATATATTTTTAATTCACACCTGTGTTTATAAGCCTATGGAGTATCCAGATGGGATTTAAGATTTAGATTTAAGATTAGGTACTGGGAAGTCAGCTCAGCTGGTTTTCCCAGGGGGTGAAAACCCCAAATGGTACAATCAAATACATACATACATACATACATACATACATACAATTTGATAATTAATTACAGTAGTGAAGGTTAAGTACGTAAATAAATTCATCCAAGTTTCTTGATTCTATTATATTAATTGGCAACTCATTCCAGTCTTTAACAGTTCTAGGATAAAAACTATATTTACAAGTGTTGAGAGTTGCTTGTGGCAGAATGAAATGATTGGGGTGATGTTGCCTGTACAAAATTGAGTTCTTTGATAATGTGAGGGGATGGAGATCGGTAGTGTATTATTAATTATTTTATAGAATAGTGTTAATCTTGATTACTGATGGCATTG
This sequence comes from Dysidea avara, assembly GCF_963678975.1. Lineage (NCBI taxonomy): Eukaryota > Metazoa > Porifera > Demospongiae > Dictyoceratida > Dysideidae > Dysidea > Dysidea avara. Next base: position 34,633,314 of record NC_089276.1, read on the forward strand.
TTGTAATGTAGGTATACTAAGAGAGGACAATAATGATGTAACACTATTTCTGGAGTAATCTGATAAATCCATCGAGCAGCTCTTGTCATCGGGATCACTGGCAAGAGTTAGAAAAGGAAGGATGATACTGCCTTTATTTATGTGTGCCCAAGCAATTATTTCACCCATGCTTCCTAAGCCCCCTGCAAACCCTACCTTACTGGTTAACATCACCTGATCTAGTAAAGTGCTGGACCCAGTCAATATTAAAAGTGTACTAGTCACATTTCACTTGCATGGGCTGTTTTTGTGTGACACATTCTGATACAAACTATTATAAGTGATGATGGTAGATGATTTGAGTGAAGTGTGGACCAAAATTAATTATGGGTTGACCCTTTCTATTAGTCATGAAATACATGTTTGAAGTTTATCAAATATTTCCCTTTATTACCATAAAGGCATCTTGTTTTCAATAGTAGCACATTCCTGTACAAACTTGTACTGGAATACTCAGCATTAAGGGTAAGTATAAAAAAGCTGTAGCTACAAGTACTAGTGTGATCATTCAGTTGTAGTTGTATTGTGTTGTGTTGAGAATTAAATTACATGTGGTGAATGTGTGTTATTTGGCTGGTCTGATATCAGTACTTTTCTTGCTATCAAACTGGACTAAGTATTGTAATCAATGGATCAAGATCAAGACAGTTCTCATAAAGAGTTTCATGTCAACCTGTTGATACTTCCTACAGAGTTGTTAGTTTACATAATCTCATTTTTATCTTCACTATGTGACAAGGTAAAACTAAGATATGTTTCAAGATGGTTGAGGTGTGTGGTTAAAGATACACCATCACCGTGGAAGGAGTTTGTGTGGCTTTATTATGACAGTTGTGAGGAATGTAGTGTGAATGAGGTGTTGAAGATGAGTGGACAACATGTCAAAGTATTGTCCTTTCCTTACTGTAGAGAATCATCAACAAGACTGGTAGAGATGTTGCAGTATTGTAGTAAAGTACAACATCTTAGTCTACCATCAACCAAGTTAAATCGTGAACAACTACACAAGATAACAAATCATATGGGATGTTTGCAAGCACTAGAGCTTAAGGTGGATGATGAGAGTGACATTGAACAATTATTTTCTAACACTAGTCACCTTAAAGAAATTACAATAATTTCTGATTATCGGCCACCTCTTGGAGACCTGTTCATGCATTGGAAAGAAAAAAGGTTTAGACTACCAAATTGTAATGTAGTTTCTGATGATTGTGTGTATGTAATTGAATTTTTGGATGACTATGCTGCTCAACTTACCACTATTCCTACTGGATACACTGCTAACTTTAGAGTGTTTAATGCATATAAAGTACCCTTAAACTTTTCTCCTTCACTTCCAGTCTTTCAACTACAGATTGAGGCATCTGGTAAAGTGACCATTCCATGTGTGGAGCTCACAATTGGTGACTTTGATGATTTAGTAGACATGACTGAATGTCAGTATGGTGGGAGGATAATGTATGGATTGAGGTTGAGAGATAACTATAGTGAACTGATCACGAACACAATAAGTATTGCAAAATCACACAACATTAAATGTGTTACTCATTTTGATCTTGCCCAGTGGTACCCATTAGAAATTTCTGGATATAATTATTTGGAACAACTAGCTATTGCTTGTCCTAATCTTCAGAGACTCAACTTACAGAATTGTTATCATTGTTTGGAAATCCTGCAAGGCCTGAAGGCTATTGCTAATTACTGTCACTACCTACAAGGATTAAACTTACTTGGTCTATGTGTCCCAAAAGTTGAAGCTCGTATTCAATTGTGGGAAATATCAAGTGATATGAAGTTGACCAACTTAGCAGTGAATTATTGTGTTGTGTGCTCAGAGGTTACAAGTAAAGAAAGGTTAATTTGTTTGCTTCAGAAATGTTTGACTATAAAAGGAATAGAATGTGATGATGGACTATGTGATGATTATGATTGTGAGAAATTAGATACACTAATGTTATCCTATTTTAAATCATTACGCTACTGTTACCTAAGAAGGTATGAAGTTCATTCACCAACTATTGTACAAGATATGGTAAATAACTGTAAGGAACTCAAGTGTGTGAGAATCGTTGTACATGATTTGTCACTGGACTTAGTCCAGAACTACAACCTACAACAATTATGCATCCAATCAATCAACACTGATGTTCCTGATGATTTTATGACCTCGGTTTCAGCTCATGGTGGACTGGTACATGTACTTTTGGATGTATGGTCTTTGACAGCTGAAGGAATAACATCTCTTGTGAGAAACTCTCCCAAACTGATAACATTATATTTGAATATTAGAAGTGATGTAGGTTTTAAGCATCTTGATGCCACCCTAAAGAAAATGTTTTCCAATAGAAAATTATTTACAACTGGTTACTGTGGTATAATGGACAACAGATATAGTGCATCAGATCATGTGTTGTGCAAAATAAGTACAGATCTTGTGTCACTTTGGAACTAATCACTTAGTAGCATGTTTTTAGTATTATTATTTGTATTCATTTTGTTTCACTTAGTACCATATAGCTAATCATTGTATTTGTATATTATTGTACACTTGACCATTACTAGTATGTATCATAGCACTGGAAATGGTTAACGATTATGTAACTTGCATGTATGATTAAAGTATTATACCACAGGCACTCGTGCTTTGCCTGGTATATCGGCTGGAGGGCAAGTGTGTATATACCAGGCAAAGCACGAGTGCCCGTGGCTGGTATAACTAATATGTGCCATGTGGGTTAATCACCTACACATGTGGGAAATTGCTGGCATGCTTCACAAGTGTTGGGTTTTGTGAATTCCGATAGTGGACACTGGAAACAATGTAAAAATAATGAAGACATTGCTGTGCTAAGAGTTCAAATGTCCACACAACAACACCAGCATAGAGTGAGAAGAACCATCATTAAGATGTTCAAACAGTAATGTGAAGCACAATTAATAACAACAGTGGATGACTTTTCACAGAAGTGAATTTAGGTCTACAAACTGATGTGTTGCTCCTAGATTTCAAAAAAGCATTCGATAAGGTCCCACATCAACATTTGTGTTATATATAAATTGTCGGGATCTGTGGTGCAACTCTTGAATGGATTAAAATTTTTCTTATGAACAGAACCCAAAAAGTGATTGTAAATGGATACAGTAGTAGTTCTAGTGAAGTGATATCTGAAGTCCAACAAGGCATAGTCTTAGGACCATTATTGTTTCTTTGTTACCATAATTCGATTTATATTTGTGCAAAAAGCTTGTGATAAAAGTTTTCGTGTAGTATGTTTTCATAAGATTTAAGTGAATGACTGCTCTATTGCTTGTGTAAAAATTTTAATGTAAGAAATTTTTGTACAAGTTTTTGCATGCGAAAATTATTTTACAATGAAAAAGAAGCTAATTATGGTGTATCTATAACTTATACCCAGTCATGTTAAATCATCTTTAAACTCGATGCTGATGATGTTATACTTTACACAGCAAGAGACCATGAGATGCTTCAACAGGACCTTTTTTCTTTATCTAATTGGGCCAATACTCGGCAAATGACATTTAATTTATCTAAACGTGAGTTATTGCATATTACAAATAAAAAGAACCCATCAAGATACTGCTACTATTCAAATGGTGAGAATGTGAGATCTGTGCCTCACACCAAAATTAATATCTTGGAGATATCCTGGATGAACAGTTGACATTTAATGAGCATATTAAGAAGACCTCTTAAAAACAAATCAAGTTAAGTTTTTCTTTTTACAACGAAACATTAGCTCTTGCCCAACTACAGTGAAAGAAGCCTGTTAATGGTGAGGCCAGTGATATAGTATGCTACTATAATACTGTGTGATCTCCATACATAAAAAACAAACATCAACTTGATTGAAGCAGTACAGTGAAGAGCTGCAAGATTTGTTACTGGGAACTTTGGACTAATATCTTGTGTTACAGAAATGTCACACACTTCCTTGGAGCAATGCCGTGATATCTCGCATCTCACCATGTTATGATATTTTAGTCAGTATACCTACCTATAACCATCACTTTCCTACAATGACTAACTGGAGTACAGGAGGTCATTCATAAAGATTCCAACAACTGCAAGCTCACCTTGATGTTTATTTGCACTCCGTTTTTCCTTCAACTCTTGAAATGTGGAACAGTTAGGCCACTTCAACTAAATTTCTTGTTTCTCGGACCCGACCGACCTATAAATTTGTAAATGAAATGTTTTTGTTAATTTTTGAAGATCACGTATTTGATTGCGTGAGTTTGTGTCATCAATGTATTGTTGGTCATCCATATCTGCTAGTTATAATAACCGGAACTGGAATCAGGAATGGAACGGAATGGAATGACTAAACCAGGTGAAGAAGAAGAAACCAAAGCTGAACCCGACCCTAACCCTAATGTGAGGTTTGCCTGTTAAGTATAATGATGTCTTTCACTGTCTGTATGAATTAAGGTAAGCGAGCTAGGGTTGGTACGCAAGGGGGTGTCACGTAGGTACGCGCTGTAGGTAGATCTGCGACCGCGGTCAAAGTCTTGACCGGCCGAAATTTCGCTTTGACCTGTGACTAAGCCTTTTTCGACCTTTGACCGGTGACTTAGCGACGATATTTCAGCACTTTTCAATTGTGGGTTGGAAGCTTTTACCCTTGACCGTTGAATTGGCACGATTTTGGTGGCCTTGACCTTTGACTTAGACTTTGACCACGGTCGCAGATCTACCTACAGTGAGTGCCTGTGTGTCTGTCACCCCCTTGGTACGGTTTCACTGGCCGGGACGCTCGCTTCGCTTGCTCCAACCCTAGCTCACCTCGAACTCACCAAAAACTCACCTTCACTATACAACCAGTGTGTTTGATAGTGGAGTTATCAGAGTGACCATTCCGTTCCATTCCTGGTTCCGGTTATCGTTATAACTTGCCATCTGCTATGTGTGGGGCGAGCTAGGCTATAGTATCTATGGCTTGGTTAATACAAGAAGACTTGTAAAAGAAGACTTTGGATGGACGTTTGATAATTTATATGTATAGCTATACTAACCATAACTGATAGTTTGTCATCGAACCAAGGGGCCACTCACACTCAAAATCGCATACGAAATTTGAAATTTCTCAGATTTTCGTAAAAATTTTAAGGTTTGAGCTTGAAATTTCAAAATTTGAAATTAATTTGTGATATTTCAAAATTAGCTAATTTCTGAAATTTCAAATAAACTTAATACTACCTTTTGTGTTGCAATTATGTAAATCCAGGCAGTAAAAGATAACAGTGCATGCAGGTAAGTAACAAACAGCATTAGCTATATATAGTATGGGATCCCTGTGTTGGATATTCCAGTTGGTGTCGGACCCCTTACTAGCTATATGTAGCGCTTTTTTTTGTTTAGGCTGCACTTTTGTAAAATAATTTTATGTCTAGTGAACCAGAGTATACTGCATCAAAAACAGAACATTATTATTAAATAACTGAACTTGAAGTGACTATTTCACTTTGTTTTCGCCTGTTTCACCTTCTATATGCAAACAATATGAGAAAAGCCTCGGTAATCAATTCTCTCCCTACAGACAGGGCCACCCAGAGAAATTAAGGGACCCAGGGCAAAGAGTTAAAGTGGGGCCCCAGAGGCAAGGAGGTTTCCATTGTGAATCACAACTTCACCCAAGCTGTACTGAAGTTGAAGACCAAAAAAAACAACAACGGTCACAGCAACAATGGCTGCCCTTTACCAAATGTATTTACTATAAAGTATACAAAGATCCTTATTGAGATCCTTATTCATAGAGCTTCACAGTTAAGCTACACTGCCTCATGAACACTGTGACTGCTTTATTAGAGTGACTGTTCTATTAGAGTATCTCGATCTTGTATGCAATTTTTTTATTGAAAGGCTGTGCCCCCTCCCCCCCTGGATCCACCACTGTATCTCTTTACTGTAAAGCACAAAAACAAGTTGTTAGTATTTGAAGAACCGCTTGATATTACTGAGAGGTCTAGCGAAATGTGATATAAACGTTTGGTGCTACAGTACCTGGGGTTAGTATATCTATGGTACAACCTAACCGGACTTGACAAGAAGTAGCCGCAGTGAGTGAAAACGGCGGGAAGAGGAACCAGGACAAGAAGTGTTCTGTAAGTTTATCATTAATTTTGTAATAACATGTTGTGATGAGGGACCAGTTGCATAATTGATTATAAACTCGGCGACCTCAAGGGGTAGAGAGAGTGGCAGTGCCGCTTGATACCAGGATCAAAAGCTACAGTATCAATCGATCCAAGCCGTCTATTTTAAGCGATCAAGCACTGAAACGGGCGATTAAACAGTTTGTAAGCCTTCAAGAACATTCATAAGGCTTTTTGGTTGATCTGATGAGTCACTGAACTAATAAAATTAGTACAGTTTGTCAGTTCTCTACCACAGTTATAAAGGGGGGGGGGGGGGGGGCTAACTGAAGGTACTAATCTCTTGGGTGGAGGTGTTTTCACACACCTCCCAGCATGTGAAGCATGCTGGAACTAGGAGGGTCTGGGGGCACACTCCAGGAAAATTTTGAAAAATAGATGCTAAAATACTGACATTTCCACATAAAATGTATATTTCTGCCTGTAGATATTTTATATACTGTCTTCAGATTATAGGTATGGCTCTCTGCAGCATTTATTAATGAAAAGGTTTGTGTAGCTAGGTTCAGACAACCAAGTACATGATGCACAACAATTGCACAACAATAGGTACATGTTAGAATAATAATGTTGAAACTGGAAAATTTTGAAATTTGAATGATACGAGATTGAATCTGAGAGCATTTTCAATGGAAATTGTGTAGCTGAATTAAGTATTGCCATCCATAACAACTACACAAGTAGATGAATCAAGCCTTTTAAACAGAGCAAACACTTCATTTTATGTATAGGTACAGGCAGATTTGGAAAAATTCCATAACAGAACCATCCACTGAATGTTCTATTAGAGTAGTTAGGTGACTGCTCTATTCGATCTTGTACAACTTCCATTCTGATCCTGGTCCTTGTTGCATAACCTTTAACATAAATCCACTGATAATACCTTGGAAAAATGTTTATAAGGTGGATTTAGGAGTATTTGTATTATTATAGTGATCAATTATGCTAAGACACTAATACTCAGCATATTGATCAAGTAAAACCTAAAAGTGAAGGGGGGGGGGGGGGGGCTTCAGCTCCCAAAGCCCCCCCCCCTACATCCACCCCTGTACACTACTTCTCAGTTTCTGCCTCCTATTCAGTATTTATGCTTCAAAGATGTTGGTATTTGGTGTCTATCAGTATAACTGTTTTAGAAAATGGTCAGTTGAGTGTAGCCATGCCTTGTGCCACAGCTTTGCCAAGTCAATGAAGAGTTTACAAAATGTTGTACAGGAAACTCCACTTGAAAATGTATCTGCACAGTTCTGAATACTGAGCCTGGTAGACTGGTGATACAAGGTGCTTGACTTTAGTTGATCGACAATAGTTTCAGCATAGATGCTATGTGACTAATAATAGTATCTATGGTTTGTGTGAGGACAAAATACATGTAAAAGTAGCTAAGTCCAGACAAGTAGTTTGCAACTACCATAAAGCAACACTCGATCAGTTAATGGATCACTTCACCCTGCTGATGTAGAAGAAATGAAAGTGGGTGTGTTATAAAGCTATGTAGCAAAAATAAAGTGCTGCTTGTTACAGAAACACAGCCCATGTTCTAGGAAAGTATTGCACCAATACCTGCCTCAGTTGGAATTGCAGTTAATTCACTGGTATATATAGCTAGCTACTAGGTTGGTGAAGCTATTGTTTTATTGACAATATTTTGGTGGTTTGTTCTTGTGTGTGTAGTGATAACTAATTAACTGGTGTGATTAACCTTAGTACTAAGAGACTTCTATTGGCAGTGTTGGGAGTAACGTGTTACTTATGTAACGCGTTATGTAATATTATTACTTTTGTGGTAACTAAGTAATATAACGAAATACGCTATAAAAACAGGTAATATAACTCAAGTTACTTTACTAACAAATGTAACGCGTTACCTAAGTAATATAGTTACTCGGTAACAAATCTAACATTACGTAATATTATTACTACAAGTAACGAAGTTACTAATCTCGTTAGTAATCCACTGAGTAACGCCTAGCCACAACGAAGTAATGAATCCTACTGAATGAACCTTATTCACCAGCTTCTTACTTATAACCAAGATTTGCACATTGTCCAACAACACAATCATGTCACGTGATAAGGTGGTAGTTTCACACGTGATAGCATAAGGCTGTGGACACAAAGTAATATAATATGTAATATTATCAAGACACACGGTAGTGTGTCGTGCGGCCCAAGAAGCCGGCGCGTAACACCCGTGAGTATATTGACAGGAAGAAAGAAAACGCAATTTTCGCACCTCCGTAGCTCTGTGCTGCCTTAATGAAACAAGACGATTTTTGCTGTGGACACTCCCTCCACCTGCAGCACTCCACATTCCATATTTGAGCGAAATCGCTTCAAGCGTTCCCGAGATATGCGACTTCAAAAATTGGCTTAGTTTCTTCGTTTTATTTTCTTCTTATTTTTCTTCCTCTTTTCGCACACTTACAAAAACTGCTATAAAACGCGAACGCCATATCCGATTGCCTTGAAATGTGGCACACTGAAGCGGGGTATAAAGGCGCATCTCGGTACCAACTTTGGCTAGGATATGATAAACAGGAAAAGAGTTATGATCGATTATTTACGAAAAATAAAACCAATATGTTGTCACGCCTACAGGGTAAACCGCGTATGGGAAGAAGCTGAAAATCGGTGGGTGAATAGGTTAACTATTGAACCTCAAACCTTTTGTGGTTTGAAAGAAATCGAGCTAAAAACCAGGAAGATACAACGAAAAAACCAACAGTGTGTAACAATTACGCAATCGAGATTAGCTAATAAAAAACGATTACTTGCCACGTCTACCAGATAAACCGCCTGGGGTAATGCTTTGAAAATCGCTGTATAGACGGGTTGCCTTTTTAAGGCGTGGTCGTTTTACCGTAAATTTTCCACATACTTTCCGAGTTCGCTAAGTCAAAAATGTATTACGGCTATTGGAGAAAATGAACGTTTCGGTTAACTTTAGCAAGCAGGAGTTAGCCAGCCTTCAGAACAGAAAGTATGTTATAGAGAAAGGTTCGAGCTATAACATATCCAGCGTGTAAGGTGAAGGCTGAACGAGAAGATGATTTTCTCTCAATCTCGGGTTTTTGGAAAGCGATAAAACTCGCTGAAAACATTCTTTATAAGACTTTGCTACTACTTAGAATGATAGACTGGATGATTTTAACTTACCTTGTACCTTTGAAGAACCAAAAACGTTTGCCTAACTATTTTAAAAAATGGGTTTTTTGTTGACTTGTGATGTTGACCGATTGTTGCAGTGGTCTCACACATGGTTGCTTCGGTTCAATATACTTATATAGCTAAATGTAAGCTGATGCGGATTGGTAACTCTGCTCCGTTCACCTACTCTATGCTGGACAGTTCCACCAACTTACCCTTTGAAATCACAGAAGTGCAAGAAGAAAAAGATCTTGGTATTTGGTGCACTGACGACTTGAAACCATCTCTACAGTGTCGTAAGGCTGCAGCAAAAGCTATGCAAGTTCTTGGTTTGCTAAGAAGGTCCTTCAAACTTTTTTTCTGTTGACTTGTTGACTTTTTTGTACAAAATGTATGTCAGACCTCACTTGGAGTATTGCATCCAGGTCTGGAGCCCTTACTTGGCGAAAGATATTGATCTCCTAGAGAAAGTACAGAGACGTGACACCAAGTTATTACCTAGTTTATTTGATTTACCATACGAAACTCGTCTAGAGAGACTTGGTATATATTCACTGTATTGTAGACGTCAAAGGGGAGATCTAATTGAGACCTACAAGATATTGAATGGTTACTATGACATCAACCCTACCTCATTTTTCACTTTGAGTAATACGGATACCACCAGAGGTCACCACCGTAAACTCTTTAAATTTCGATCTCGGCTGCTAGTGAGGCATAATTTTTTCACCAACAGAGTAGTTAATTTGTGGAACTCTCTTCCAGCAGATGTTATTTCTGCACCAACCGTGGCATTGTTTAAGAAGAATCTTGATGATTTATGGAGAACAACAAGATATGGGCACTCTCAAAGGCCTGCGGCCTAGCTTGACAGTCTTGTACTGCCAAGCAATTTTTGTCCATTAATAATAATAATAATAATAATAATAATAATAATGACTTCTTGACCAACATTGTAATCATGCGTAAAACGGAAAGTCGCGTTTGTTCGCGTTACACAAGGGACACGCCCTAAATAGGCAACCCGTCTATAGATGGAGTAATCATCTTAGAAAGACTCTTCAATGGTGTAGAAGAATCAGACTTAAAGCCACGGAGTTATAACACGAAATCCAACTTGGTGCAGCAAGTGCGAGATCGAGATACTCTAATAGAGCAGTCATCCTAATAGAGCAGTCATCCTGAAGAGAATTCAAGAGATCAGCTAGAAACAGGTAACCTGTATAGAGATCAGCTACAAACAATTCACCCTGTAGAGTGATCAGCTACAAACAATTCAACCTGTAGAGAGATCAGCTGGAAGAAGTTACCTTGTAGGGAGTTCATGCAACTATGGAAAGAGAGAGTTCAGCTAGAAGAAATCACCTTGTAGAGTTCAGCTACAAAGAAACTACCATGTAGAGAGTTCAACTACAAACAAATCGCCCTGTAGAGAGATCAATAGAAGAAGTTACCTTGTAGATAGTTCAGCTACAAAGAAACCATCATGTAGAGAAATCAGTTGCAAAAAATCACCTGATGTGTAGAGAATTCAATTACAAACAAATCTCCCTGTAGAGAGATCAGCTAGAAGAAATCATCTTGTAGAGAGTTCATCTACTAACAAATCACCCTGTAGAAAGATCAGCTAGAAGGAGTCACCTTGTAGAGAGTTCAGTTACAAAGAAACCACCACGTAGAGAGTTCAGCTACAAACTAGTGACCTTGTAGAGACATCAGTTACCTTGTAGAGAGTTCAGCTACAAAGAAAACATCATGTAGAGTTCAGCTGCAAACAAATCACCTGTAGAGAGTTCAGCTACAAACAAATCACCCTATAAAAAGATCAGCTAGAAGAAGTTACCTTGAGGAGAGTTCAGCTACGAAAAAAACGTTCAGCTGCAAACAAATCACCTGTAGACAGTTAAGCTACAAACAAATCTCCCTGAAGAGAGATCAGCTAGAAGAAGTTTCCTTGTAGAGAGTTCAGCTACAAACAAATCACCCTCTAGAAAAATCAGCTAGAAGAAGTCACCTTGTAGAGAGTTCAGTTACAAAGAAACCACCACGTAGAGAGTTCAGCTACAAACTAGTGACCTTGTAGAGACATCAGTTACCTTGTAGAGAGTTCAGCTACAAAGAAACCATCATGTAGAGAGTTCAGCTGCAAACAAATCACCTGTAGAGAGTTCAGCTACAAACAAATCTCCCTGTAGAGAGATCAGCTAGAAGAAGTTTCCTTGTAGAGAGTTCAGCTACAAACAAATCACCCTCTAGGAAGATCAGCTAGAAGAAGTCACCTTGTAGAGAGTTCAGTTACAAAGAAACCACCACGTAGAGAGTTCAGCTACAAACTAGTGACCTTGTAGAGACATCAGTTACCTTGTAGAGAGTTCAGCTACAAAGAAACCATCATGTAGAGAGTTCAGCTGCAAACAAATCACCTGTAGAGAGTTCAGCTACAAACAAATCACCCTATAAAAAGATCAGCTAGAAGAAGTTACCTTGAGGAGAGTTCAGCTACAAAAAAACGTTCAGCTGCAAACAAATCACCTGTAGAGAGTTAAGCTACAAACAAACCTCCCTGAAGAGAGATCAGCTAGAAGAAGTTTCCTTGTAGAGAGTTCAGCTACAAACAAATCACCCTCTAGAAAGATCAGCTAGAAGAAGTCACCTTATAGAGAGTTCAGTTACAAAGAAACCACCACGTAGAGAGTTCAGCTACAAACTAGTGACCTTGTAGAGACATCAGTTACCTTGTAGAGAGTTCAGCTACAAAGAAACCATCATGTAGAGAGTTCAGCTGCAAACAAATCACCTGTAGAGAGTTCAGCTACAAACAAATCTCCCTGTAGAGAAATCAGCTAGAAGAAGTTTCCTTGTAGAGAGTTCAGCTACAAACAAATCACCCTCTAGGAAGATCAGCTAGAAGAAGTCACCTTGTAGAGAGTTCAGTTACAAAGAAACCACCACGTAGAGAGTTCAGCTACAAACTAGTGACCTTGTAGAGACATCAGTTACCTTGTAGAGAGTTCAGCTACAAAGAAACCATCATGTAGAGAGTTCAGCTGCAAACAAATCACCTGTAGAGAGTTCAGCTACAAACAAATCTCCCTGTAGAGAGATCACCTAGAAGAAGTTTCCTTGTAGAGAGTTCAGCTACAAACAAATCATCCTGTAGAAAGATCAGCTAGAAGAAGTTACCTTGTGGAGAGTGCAGCTACAAAGAAACATTCAGCTGCAAACAAATCACCTGTAGAGAGTTCAGCTACAAACAAATCTCCCTGTAGAGAGATCAGCTAGAAAAAGTTTCCTTGTAGAGAGTTCAGCTACAAACAAATCACCCTCTAGGAAGATCAGCTAAAAGAAGTCACCTTGTAGAGAGTTCAGTTACAAAGAAACCACCACGTAGAGATTTCAGTTACAAACTAGTGACCTTGTAGAGACATCAGTTACCTTGTAGAGAGTTAAGCTACAAAGAAACCATCATGTAGAGAGTTCAGCTGCAAACAAATCACCTGTAGAGAGTTCAGCTACAAACAAATCTCCCTGTAGAAAGATCAGCTAGAAGAAGTCACCTTGTAGAGAGTTCAGCTACAAAGAAACCATCATGTAGAGAGTTCAGCTGCAAACAAATCACCTGTAGAGAGTTCAGCTACAAACAAATCACCCTGTAGAAGGATCAGCTAGAAGAAGTCACCTTGTAGAGAGTTCAGCTACAAAGAACCATCATGTAGAGAGATCAGCTGCAAAGAAATCACCTGTAGAGAGTTCAGCTACAAACAAATCTCCCTGTAGAGAGATCAGCTAGAAGAAGTTTCCTTGTAGCGAGTTCAGCTACAAACAAATCACCCTGTAGAAAGATCAGCTAGAAGAAGTTACCTTGTAGAGAGTTCAGCTACAAAGAAACCATCATGTAGAGAGTTCAGCTGCAAACAAATCACCTGTAGAGAGTTCAGCTACAAACAAATCTCCCTGTAGAGAGATCAGCTAGAAGAAATTACCTTGTAGAGAGTTCAGTTGCAAAGAAACCATCATGTAGAGAGTTCAGCTGCAAACAAATCACCTGTAGAGAGTTCAGCTAGAAACAAATCTCCCTGTAGAGAGATCAGCTAGAATAAGTTTCTTTGTAGAGAGTTCAGCTACAAACAAATCACCCTGTAGAAAGATCAGCTAGAAGAAGTTACCTTGTGGAGAGTTCAGCTATAAAGAAACCATCATGTAGAGAGTTCAGCTGCAAACAAATCACCTGTAGATAGTTCAGCTACAAACAAATCTCCCTGTAGAGAGATCAGCTAGAAGAAATTACCTTGTAGAGAGTTCAGTTACAAAGAAACCACCATGTAGAGAGTTCAGCTGCAAAGAAATCACCCTGTAGAAAATTCAGCCACAAACAAATTGCCCTGTAGAAAGATCAGTTAGAAGAAGTTACCTTGTAGAGAGTTCAGATACAAAGAAACCATTCTGTAAAGAGCTCAGCTGCAAACAAATCACCTGCACAGAATTCAGCTACAAACAAATCACCCTGTAGAGAGATCAGCTAAAAGAAGTTACCTTGTAGATAGTTCAGCTACAAACAAATCACCCTGTAGATAGATCAGCTAGAAGAAGTTACCTTGTAGATTATTCAGCTACAAACATTCACCCTGTAGAGAGAGCAGCAAGAAGAAGTCACCTTGTAGAGTGTTCAGTTACACAGAAACCACCATGGAGAGTTCTATGATAAATATATTTATTATATATATAATTTGTACATTTACTGATAAAATCAGAAATATTTAAAGTACATCTGCTTCACCTTTTCTTCTTCCTGTAGTAAAGAAAAAAAGACAGGTTAAAAAAGTCCCAAGGGTATACAAATACAAAAAGAAATGAAATCTAATCCAAAACAGCCAAGCTGTAAAAAAAAACAGTGCGGCCCTCAAAAAGGCTATGGTGAAAAAAGATGTGAAATCCAAGGTGGCGGCCAAGAAATGGCTGTGATGGTAAAAATTTTAATAACGGCAATTTAGGTGAATTTTTTTGCCAAGACCAAGTGGCACAAAAATTCACTTGAATTGTCGTTATTAAAATTTTTACCATTAACCTACCATCGCAGCCATTTCTTGGCCGCCACCTTGGATTTCACATATTTTTTCACCATAGCCTTTTTGAGGATCGCACTGTTTTTTTACAGCTTGGCTGTTTTGGATTAGATTATAGTTACTTTATTTTATGGGTAATATGTAACTGTAACTAAATAGTTCAGTTGCAAGTAATATGTAATAATTATGTAACTAGTTACTTTTACAAAGTAACTTGCCCAACACCATCTATTGGTGTCTCTTTGTGATAATTATAGAAACTTCTATTTTAATTGAACTTCAAAGCATTGCTAACGTACCATTCTAATGATGGTCACTACCCATGAATCTGTAATATTATTGAATTTTATTAGCTAATAGCACACAAAGAGGTTTGTTATCAACTGGGATAGCTACAAGAGGAGTGTCCATTGAACAGTGTCATGACCCAAGCCAGGGACACAGGAAGATGTTTAACTTATGGGTTCCCTATTACTAATGATTTTCATCTCCAAAGAATTTCTAGTCACATTAAAAATGGTTAATGGTGAATAGTTTCAGAATTATAATGCTCGACGGTATAGAAATCAATAAGTAACACTTTCACACTTCATATCAAAAGAGCCACTTTGGCTACATTTTGTATGCAGCCCAGCTAGCCAGGCTGCATATGAATTGTAGTCTGTGCTACATCTTGGCAGTAGTAATCACAGCTTAAATCACTCTAAATATGGAGAAAACGGAGCACTGTCTTAGCAAGCTGCAAATGGGCAAGGACATTAGATAACAGAAGGGATGGCTCTAGATTGGTTTCTGATACTGGCAAAGTAAGTAAGATAACATATCCCCGAAACAGAGCAGCCCTATAATAGTGCAGTCACTGCACAACTCCATACTCAAGTTAAAGTCTGAGCGCCAAAAGTTACCCTGGGAGTTTCCCCAGACACTGCACTCATATCGGCACAGGGCTATACCATAGCTACATCCCTATGATTATTGCCTATGTATTCAGTGACCTGATCTACTGCCTGTCACATGGGCGGTAGGGATGGGGGGGCCAGGGGACCATGCCCCCCCCCACTTTTATGGGACACTGTTTGCAAGAAAAGATCGAGATACTCTAATAGAACAGTCAGGATCTGGATATACTCTAATAGAGCAGTCACAGTATTCAGAGAAGCAGTGTAGCAAGCTACTTAGCTACGTATATTATAAATAAGGAGATGTAATTAGTGGAGAACAGCTATTGTCAACAGGCAGTGGCCTTTTTTTTTTGGTCTTCACCTTACAGCTGGCCTGGCCCCCTCACTCTTTGGCCTGATCCACCGCCCCTGTCCTGTCATGATCATGAAAATATGTAATAATGACATAACAAAATAACATTATTTCTAAGTCTGGTTCCACTGGTGGTAGTGCATGTAATAAATATCATGTGTACTGTTCTGCAATTATTGCATGCATAGCACGACAACCGTGCCATCACAGAAAAAGGTAGAGGAAAGTCAGGTTAATCCAGCTGCTCATATTATGTGAGCCTTAGAAATATAACTTGCTGTATATTGTCAACAATCTATACTTGCTTCTAAATAATATTCTACTGCATGATAATATTAGAACATTCTGAAATATCACCAAGTTTTGACAGTCACATTGTCATTCCCAAGGTTTCAATGCTGATGTTACAAATCTCAATCCTTTGATCTTCATTCTCTTCCAATATTTTTATAGCTTTCTTTTGGTCTGTAAATACAAATAAAAACATTGTAGTGTAGTAGATATGTGAAAAAGATGTTCACTTCTGGCAGAAAGCATGAAATTCGGTATTTTGGAGTTTTATAACATGCTTATCCAAATTTTAGAGGAACCACTTCATCAGAACAAGGCTTCCTGCTCAAAATGGAAATTGTAATGATTTTTAGGTTTAAAAAATGACTAATTTGTGATCTCTGCACATTACCAACATTACCATTCTGCTGATTGGACATTGCAGCAGCTAGATGTCACTACACATGCTCAGTAACTGTGCTCATACATCACTTTTCATGTTTATTAATGTGGTCCAACTGCTGAGCAGATTTGAGTCTTGTCCAAAGTGAATTTTGGGTGTATACAGCCTTATTCCATCTACACAGTCAGCATTCACTGCATACAAGAATAATTTAGAGACAGATAACATGACAGCAAAGCCATTAATTTTTGATGAGTGGTGTGCAGACATGGAAAGTAGTCACCCATAATTCTCGTACAGGAGCAAAGCTCTGTCCTCTTCCCCTAATTCATGTGATTGTAATGAAAATGGAAATTTCTCAACGTGCTTGGTAGCACTGAGTGGCATCATTCTTGGAGGATCCCTTTCATTATGCGTGGTGGCTTTCAGTATATGTGAGGGACCTCATACAGCTGGAATGTGAATGTCCCAGAGTTTGGAATCTGTTCCTTAAGGGGCACTCTGTCACTCAGAAAACCTTGCATACCATGATAGCTCATGATCAGATTCATGAACAGTTAAATGCCATTGTGAAGGGTGATGGTGGAATGATAGAGAATAAATCGGCTATGCGATGCTGAAAGATTGCTGGGTCACATATGGCTGAGATAGTAAGTGAGGTCAGCACACAGCAGTGTGGAAAACCAAAGTGCAGTCATCATGAACAACTGCAAGTACACAGAACAGATTTGCAAGAAATGTAAAGGATAGAGGTATCTTTCCATCATCCTATTATTATACCTACAAAGCAAAAAACTTTAGCGCTTGGCGCGCGCAGCGCTAAAGTTTTTTGCTTTGTAGTTTTGGAAATTCGATTTCACCAAATCCAATTTCCAAAGTTGAAACTGTTGAGCTTTACCCTATCTGGTTGGCTTGCTTTTGTGGCCATCCAGCGTTAATTGGCCAATTAATTGAAGCCATTATGCATACACGTTATTACACTGCTCTCAGTTACAATAAGGTTTCTACACACTATCGCGATATTAGCTTATCCTCCTTTAAAAGAAGTACATTGAATGCATCTCCCCTTCATTCCGTCTAGGCCGAGGCTTCCCTTATAGCTATATGCTTCACTGACAGGCTCAGTAGAATAAGTGTATGCACGAGTAAAATAAGTGTATGCACTAGGCAGAGGGAAGGGGTTGAGCTACCCCTGGAATCTTATCCGTAATCTGAGAGTTGGTAGCATAGGCTATTCTAAGGAAGTGGGCCTGGAGAGACATGTACCTCCTTCCCTTGCTGAACAATGAATTACTTAAACTATTGGGGTAAGTTATAGTACAGCTAGCTATAGATAGGCATTGTTCTTAGCATTCTTAACAATTATCAATTAAACCATTTTAAGCCTTTAAATTG
Source organism: Dysidea avara (assembly GCF_963678975.1). Classification (NCBI taxonomy): domain Eukaryota; kingdom Metazoa; phylum Porifera; class Demospongiae; order Dictyoceratida; family Dysideidae; genus Dysidea; species Dysidea avara. Next base: position 34,651,062 of record NC_089276.1, read on the forward strand.
CAAAAGTCAAACAACCTAAGTGTTAATTTACATTCCCCCACTCCCTCAAAATTCCAATTTATACTAAATCTATATGCAACAGTATTGTGACCGGATTTACAAAAAAGGGTCTTCCACACACATCCAATTCCATGAACTTGGAAGGCCATAACGTTGTGTTTAAGAGACGCACAAATCTGAAATTTTCCCTAGCCATTACGCAATGTTGGCACTAACCACTGACCAAATTTCAGGTCAATATCTTGTTGTATTTCAATTTTATGGATCGTCAAAGTTGGTAAATTAGATGTGTGTGGAAGACCCCTTTTTGCAAATCCGGTCACATCTCCCCCAGGTCTAGAATCACCACTTAAGGTGGTAGGGTGCACCAGGGTAAAGTTCATGCACCGGTCACTTTAATGTCAAGGTGGCATCTGCTTGGTAGAGTTTACTAGATGTGTTATAATATTATGGTAAGATTACCATGTACACTGTATCTCACTGCATACAAACATAATTTTTGTATTTCTAAATTTATTCACTGATGTAGATAGATATATATGTTGTGCAGTTGAGGGAATATGACCCAGTGATGCTTATAAATTTTATAGGCATCAGTATGGAAAGTGATTGAGGATTCTTATTTTGTGTAAAATATGATTACAGGACATTATGTATCATAAATACACCCTGTCCATATTTTCAAAATCAAGCCACTCTGCCCTTATTTAAAATCTAGTACGGATGGCAGCAGTATTCTACTCTGGTTTGATTGAGTAGTTGTATGCACCTGTGAAGTCCTGTGAACTGAAAGAAGACATTTTTATACCTAGCAATTCAACTGCCTACCAGAGCAACAAAAGTCAAATATACCTAATAGAACAGTCAACATTAGATTGACATGTTCACTACATTTCCTGTCACACTGACACATGCCACCACACACCAACTACTTTGTTATGACACACCACTCCATCATGGCCCTTTTCCTTGGCTTATTTCAAGTAAAAGCACTAACCACCTTGGATGCCGATCTAAATGTATGCTACTACAACAAGGCAATGTATTAAATTAAAAAAACATATTACACTAGAATGGGTGAAGCAGTTATCTTGTTAGGGTGATAAAAACAGGCTGTAACATAAGGTCATTCACTGGCATTGTTGATAACTCCAGTGTACAAACTTGTACTGGAGAAGCAAGAGGATAAAATAAACAAATAAAAGAAATTACAAAGTAAGCACATAATATTATAATTATTAAAGCATGTGGTCTGTGTGCACCACCAGTGGTTGTTGGTGTTACACACCAACATTGGCTATTAAAGCTACTTGAAGTTTCATTGACTGTTGTGAGATGGTTTACATACAACCATTTACTATTCTAGCTACTTGATATTTGACGCATCACATTGACTGTTGTGAGATGGTTTACACACAGTGTGTAAACCATCTCACTTACAGCAGTCCATGGTTATCTTTCAAGGATCAAGCAGCTAGAATAGTCAATAGTGTCGTGTAAACCACCTCATAATAGTCAGTGAAGTGTCAGAGATCAAGTAGCTAGAATGGTCAATTGCCCACTGGTGTTAAACCATCTCACAATAGTCTATGGTGATGCATCAAGCATCACGTAGTTGGAATAGCAAAGGTTTACATGCCACCTGGTTACTTAATGTTTGATACATTACCATGCACGGACTGTTGTGAGATGGTTTACACACACCATTTACTACTCTAGCTACTTTACGTCTGATACTTGACATGGATTGAATCTACAGTGACACCTGTCTTAGTGGCCACCTGCTAAAAAGACCACCTCTAAAAAAAGTTTCTCTAGTTAGACATTTTTATGTTAACCCACCACAACCTTTGGCCTATGAAGGCCAAAAAGTTTCGGCCCGAAAACCATTTTAGACAAACAGATGGACTCTGATATTATAAAAATTCTAGCTTATCACTGACTGTTACATTGAGATGATGATAATGAACACCTTCCAGCATAATTACTATGATATATACAGGTAGCTCTGTCTTCCGCTTTCGAAAATGAAGTGCATGTCTCTATAGGAAAAGTTTATTCCCCACTGTAAGTGTTGTATTGATACAATACTAAAATGCACGCTACTAAAGTCAGTTCAGTTGTTTACCAAAAGCTCAGTGTAACTCATAAATATGTATGGTGTACAGTGTAGCTACACTACATCACAACAATAGTCAACCACAACTTCTGAAATCAATAATATCCTGCTGGGATGTTATATATACAAGAGTAATGTATGATAATATACAGGAAATGGTCAGTATAATGAGGTGATATTTTTAATGAGGTCATAAAATGTACCTTAGCTGTGTTCCAGACCTACTTGACTTGGCCACAGTGCTCACATTGGATCACTCCATGCTGTTGATGCACAAGGGTTTTGCCTTTCTGGAAGACACTTGTGTATCTTGAGGTTCCCTTGTTTCCTAAAAAGTTCTCTGATGCATAGCAAAGGAATCTGTGATGGAACTGCTGGTTCCCTCTCCACTATAGTATCTGCATCACTGCAAGCCAGCCCTCCTCTGCTTCTGCACCATCTATAGCATAAGGAGCACTGTAGGTAGCTCTTGCACTGGTAACTGTCATACTTATGAGCTTTATTGCATTTCCTTCTAATGGTTCTCATACAAACACTAGTGTTGTTCCAGTACCAGCTTGTTATTTCAATTCCAGTTCTAGAATTACAAACCTTTGGAATTACAGTTTCAGTTCCAGTCTAGAACTATAACTGTTTGAATTACAGTTCCAGTTCTGGAACCATAACCTTTAGAATTATAGTTCCAATTCCAGTTCTAGAACCATAGTGTTTAGAATTACAGTTCCAGTCTAGAACTATAACTGATAGAATTACAGTTCCAGTTCTGGAACCATAACCTTTAGAATTATAGTTCCAGTTCTGGAACCATAGCTTTTAGAATTACAGTTCCAGTTCTAGTTCTAGAACTACAACCTTTAAGATTACAGTTCTGTTTTTAGTTCTGCATAATTAGTTTAGTGCTCCATTTCTAAAACAATGCACAGTGTGCACTAAACTATGGGTTTTGATTTGATTGTGTTATGTATCTAGGCAGCAAGGTATTAATGCTCCAAGGCTTTGATTTGATTATGAGGGATGATTTGAAGTTAATTATCAAACATTAAACTAGATATAAACACGTTTTGGAATGACAGAAACACCTAGATAGTGAGAATTGTTGGTTTTGTTTCAGTGTTGCATTGGGTGTATGTGTATACAATCACTGGACTGGATTGTGGACTAGACCAGTGGACAGACCACATGGACTAGACCGGGAGACAAGCCATGAACTGGACCGGTGGATAGACCATGGACCGGACAAGTTTCTTTCTTTTTTATTGCAAGTATTTAGGAAACTGGTTGTAACTACAGTATTTTTTCCACAGCGGCACTAAATGTAGACTATACATGTAGGTGGACCTGTCAACTTACAGCTTGTATATGGAAAAGCAAGATCGACAGATAAACTACAGCTACTTACTCGAATGCCCATAGCTTGTGTTAGACGATGCATATCACTACTATAATATTAGATGTTAAGAACAAGAAGGATGGTGGATGCATGTTCACACACAGAACTAAGAGTTTAACTGTAAATGGATATATTTAATACTTCAATTTTAACAGCTATTTTGTTCAAGATTGAATAGCAAACAATTCCTGCTCAAAACATTAACACAAGTTGTTATTTGTAAACAACCCTAGAAAAATGAACAAGCAATGCAGGTGGGCAAAGTTGATAGGTTCATTTGCATATTCTACACATGTGTAGCAATATCATTTCTTTTATAGCAGTATAGCTAAGTTCAATATCTCAAAAGCATGGAAGTTAAAAGCCATAATTGTCCTCAGAAACAAGAAAGAATTAACTCTAACAATGTAATGGTTTCTCCAAGCCTGAATATTATAAGGCATCCAGTAGGGACCCGCCGATTATGCTGGCATAATTATGAGCATAATAGGTGTCTGAAAGCATTGAGCATAATGCTAGCATAATAGGCAGAATATTTGTGTAATAGTATGAATTCTTGCTTATCATCACAAAAAGATCGATATACTCTAATAGAACAGTCAGTAACTCTAATAGAACGATCATATAACTGACTGTTCTATTAGAGTATATCGATCTTTTCTGTGATATACATTTTGACAAGTAAGTTTGTGCTTCAGCCACTTATTATTTATCCATAAATTGGAAATTATTACTATAGAGCATGGGAACTGAAGCATAAATAATTGGGCATAATTTGAGCATAATGGGTAAGTATATTGAGCATATATTTAAGCATAATAGGTAAATTTTTTAGCAGTGCAGCATAGCATAATAGGTAAAATTATGGGCATAATCGGCGGGTCCCTAGCATCCAGTTGTCCAGTCCTCCAGTTCAGTTCAGTGTTTCTAGCTATATAACCTTTTGCATCATTCTATTTGAATACTTATCAGTTCTTGCTACTGTAGCTATAGCTATACATAACAGAAAACAGATTCTGTTGGCTTTGCTAAACTTTTGAGCTATATTGGAGGAACATCTGTGATAAATCATTACTTTCGGATAAACCAAAATGAGTATTAGAAGTACTAAGCTGAACATACTCAGTAGTGTTGACTGTTGCTTATAAAAGAACATATTATTAAAATCATTCATTTTATATGCATACATGTTTCAACTGTATCCATAACTTCAGGTATAGAGCTTTTATTATTTTTGTGGTTTACAATAGCAGTATATGACAAGATAATTATTTAATAGCTGCACACAATTAGCTGATTATAGTTTGTTCTGAACGTAATGAGTGTTTGACTTACTGTTATTATTGTAAATAAATCATCCTTCACTTTTTTGAGGGGCTGTGAACTCTACTTTTATGGAAAATTGACTGACTGTTGCTATGCAATCAATATCACTTCCATCATCATCATCAACGAATAGTTAATTTTATGTTCTCATTTCTTTGGAGTCTTTCAGTGAAGTCTAAAACTGCTTTTCTTATGAGGACTGTTCTACCTTTACCCTGTTTTGTCTTAATAGCTTGAACTCGTTACCTAATAGATCTATATCTACAAACATGATTAAACACAAACTCTACAACTTTTAAACACAAACTCGAAATGTCACTTGCTCCTAACTGGAATACAACACTTTCAAGTCACCACAGATCGCACTCCACTTATCCCAATTCTTAACCACCACCACCACCTACATAGATGAAATAGAGATCCTCGCCTTCAGAGGTTAAAAATCAAGCTAGTGGCATGCAGCTTCACAACAGAATGGGTTAAAGGCACAAAAAAACGATGCCCCAGATGCACTGTTAAGAAACACAGTAGTAGACCCATTACCTGAAGAAAGCCTTGTTAAGTTATATATTCTTTGTCAACCAGACCTATCCATTACTGAGATATGAGCTCTCACATCAAATGAGCCACTACCCTATCGCCTAGATGACCTCAAGAGAAAAGTGCTCAAGAAGATGCTGAGTACCAACAACTCTAACAGTTCATTATACATGGATTTCCACATTATAGAAATCAACTACCAGATGCTTGCTAGAGATACTGGAACACTCAAGAAAGCCTAACCATTGACGATGACCTCATTGTTTATAGCTGCAGACTCCTAATTCCCACAAAACTGTGACCCGTTAACTTAATAAATCCCATCAGGGTTCTGTCAGAACAAAGCAATGTGCCCGCTTTCAGTATACTGGCCAGGAATAGACTGTGACATTGACAACATCATCCTCTCCTGCCAGCATGCTAAGACCATCTTCCCAGCCATCCCAGAGAACCAATTGTTCAAAAACCATGTCTGGACTGCCCATTCCAGATTTCCATACACCTTTGTTCACTTGCAGGTTACACTTACCTAATTATCGTTAATTGCCATGCTGACTTTTTCTTCTAGACAACTAAGAAATCAGTTTGAGGAAAATGCAATCTAGTCAGGTTTTCATTCAGTGGGAGTACTCCAGCAGTACAACTGATTAGCCAGGTGTCAACCCTATACACTCTAACACTGCAATTCACACAGTCATCTCAGCTCCCGCAGTCATTCTGCTGCACCACCATACTTGACACTGTATAGTCTGATGGTGGACCACAATTCGCATCCAAGGAATTCACTGACGTTTCTAAATACTGGGGTTTTCTCCACAAGCTTTCCTCATCAAGGTACCCTCAGAGTAATGGCAAGTTTGAAGCCACCATAAAGTCAATGAAGAAGGCGCTCCAACACTCATGGAATGGCAGAGCCCTGGATGATGAGAAGTTTTGTTGATCACTTTTGCAGTATTACAATACACCCAGTAGGAAAGATGGCTCAAAACTGCTTGGTCACCTGGTGTAAGATACCTTGCCAACTCACCATGCTCTTTCCTTCCGCAGTGGCAGCAATCAGTTCAAGAGGCCACACAGCAGACAGAATTAATGACACTTCCAAATCTTCTGCAGCCTACTACAACTTCCATGCCCACAACCTTGCCAGACATCCACGTTGGGTCACATGCTGCAGTTCAAAATTCTCACTCTACATTTATTGGGTAGTTACAAAGATTGGTACACACCATAGATATTACATGAAGACAACACGTCACAGAGTTTTAGTCTACAACAGATACTTCCTACACTGCTGTATCCCAACTTCAGTACTCAGAGAGATTTGACCCTCACACAACTTCCAAATCTGATAGATCTGGAACTCCTCACACACAACACAGATCTACCTGTGATAAGAGTCCCACCAGAAGTTAATCAAGGACTTAGCTTGGCCTAAACTGAGTACTCTATGACCCTGACTGACAATGTCATATATATAGCTAGGCTACCAGTTGATTTCTTAACTTATGTAGTATTTGTTTTGTAATTTATTTCTCCCATCAAATGCTTGAAAATGGGGAGATGTAGGAAATAGGTAATTTAAGCAATATGATGTAAAGTACAATCACATGTGATTCTGATTGTGGTTTTATGTTCCTATAAAGTTCACTCTACATGCTGCGGTTGGTGAAAAGGTATGTCTCGGGATGAAATAATGTCAAACAGTGAAAAAAATCAAGCCCGTAGCCTAATGCATTGTCCAGTTATAGTTGGCTGAGCAAATCAGTTAGTTCATTAGTAGAAAATTCAGTTAAATAGAAAATTTTAAAAAAATCATAGGAACTTGTTAGAAGTGTTTGGGGGCGCACTGAAGGGATTTTTGGCTTGGTTATGATTATCCAAAACTGCCAAATTGGAATAAATTTGAAGTGCCAGAAAGCCCAAAAATTTCATGTTCCCTAATATACAATGCTATCTTATTGTATGATACACTAAACTATATACATACTGAATTCAGGTTCTAGTTGAAGAGACATGTGACTTATTATTGTGATCTGTGTAATTGGATTATGAGAGTGTAGGCGAACACAGACCAGGGTTATACCATTTACATGTGCATAGGAAAATGTTTATATATGTGTGGACCAGCAAAGACACAACATTTTGTGTACCATTGATCACACAAAACACTCACTAATGTGGGACTAGTTTGAATTAAACATTGTATTGTGTATTCAAGGCTCATTGGATAGAACCTACCAAAAATTCAAAGTCAAAGAAATATACAACATTATGTGCCATCATTAGTTATGTTTCATTCACTACTTATATAGTAGGTGTACAAATCAATTGTGGGTTTTAGTTTTCATAGTAATCTTCCCACCACATTACTTGTTCTATATCAAAACAACATTCTAGTCTTGTCTCAACCACAACTATAAACACCACACAATAACAGAATCACTACAAGTACTACTATTGTAGCATGTGTACAAAATGATTTTGGGTTTAAATTATAACACCACAACTACATGTGACTATCTCAACAAAAACTTGCTTAGTTGGTACAAGTGTACATCTTATAATAGATGAAGTTATGCATGCTTAAAGGAAAGAAATGTGAGTTTTAATTGAGTGATTACTTAGGAAGACAAGTCTAAAATCTATGCACCATCTTATTCACTTGTTCATGGATAGTTTAAACATCCTAGCTTTGGTTCTGTAACAACAAGGGTCATCAGTGTGAATTTATTTGTGACGGAGTAAAGTCAGTACATATCAAAACATATGTATGGAATTTGTCAAATCAAGCATTTTCAGGTGGTCAACATTAAAAGTTTTCAAAACACTGGGTTAAACCCTTAAAAATTAAGAATTATGCATTGAATAAATCTAATATCTGTTTAATATCTTTTTTGAAACTTCAACTTGGTAAAACAGGCTGATTACAAAATCTCATCATTCCTTGTCATTTGTTGTCCAATGCAAAATACATGTATTTTACACTACATACAAAAACACTAATTTACAACCTTTAACTCACAAAATCTCTACAACACATCATACAATAAAAGAAAGCCCTTGAATTTCTCTATCCAATTCCGATCATACAAATGGGAAAATGTCACCATAGCGACAGTTGTTTACTGCTGATGATGACATAATACACGCTCCATACATTAACCGATTGGAAAATTTAATTATCTCGGCGGGAAAATCCCAATTTACAAGTTGTTATTATCAACCAAATTTGCTAAATTTGGTATCATTTTACGCAGCGAAGGATGCTTAATAAGCTCTGACCGTACAAATTGTTAAATAAGTTAATCTACAGAGATATGTTGAAAAACAAGTGTTTTTACGGGCATTGCGAACACGTAAATTTCACAGTACAAAGTTCCTCTATTGCTTCCCCTTTGTTACTACACAAAGAACTTACACATGAATTGAATCGCCTTCATCAAGGAATCTGATAAACCAAACTTCGTGTCTGTCAACCAGAGTACGCGGAAGTTATGACGCCTTGTTTAAAAGACGGTGCTATTTTATACAAAATGGGTATAACCAATTTGGAAATCCGGAATATTTTACACAAGTTTTGATATGAAACATAAACAAAATTGTTGCTATTTCTTGTTTAATGGAGGTTAATAGCTTAACTGTGGTTAGCACAAAAAGAATCACGCATGCCTCCAGCCAGTTACGCACGTGATGCAGAAGGCGCCATTTGTTGGCTCGTGTGATCGAACTTCAACTCGTCGTGCGTAAAAGTGCCCCACCACTCCCAACCCCGTTCTACGAATTCCACCACATACTCCCTTACTCCTAATAAACAAGGAATAAGGTGAAAGGTCAGATCCTTCTCCACAGCACGGGCTATGGAACTCTCGTCCAGATAGGCTCGAGTTAGCTGCAGGGGCCAAAAATCCTACATCGAGCCATACAGATTACAACAAAGGCTCGAAAACGCAATAGCAGCTACGTGCTTGTCACCGACCTGCGTTGAGAGGGGATCACGTGCACCTGATCACGTGATTAAACAACCTGACCACCTGCCAAAAAATATAGTTAATAGTGATACTACCAGCATCTACTAAATGTAATTCGATGAATACTTAATACCACCAACAACCACAATACGTGATTCGATAAATATGTGCTAAAGTAGGGTTTGCATCAAAAGTGACGCACGCCACCAAAAATACCGCCTTTTAAAACCAACTTATAAACTTCTTACATGACGAAAATCACCTTTACGGAACAATATTAGTCCATCTAACATCAAATGTAGCGTTAAAAACAAGAAAACACCTACTGGCGGCTGGATATAGAATTTTTTTAAAAATCGTCAAAACTTGAAATTTCGTCTCACTCACTGCCTGACCACAGTCGCAAGCCTAGAGCCCAAACGAAGCAGTGCACGGTCACCATTTTACGCCACAACAACAAACTGACCAATGGGATGTGTCTTTTGGGGTTCTGACGAGTGTGCACCCTGTGCGTCTTATCTTTTCTTTTATCTTCAATCAGGCTGCTTGTCTTCTTCTTCATCCAACGAAACTATATCGAGGCATTACTGAATTTTCCATATCAATGTTGTAAATAGTTCTTCGATTAACACTTTTAAATCATTATTAGATAGTCATTTAATTGATTCAAGATTTATTTTTGTATAAGTCATTTAATTGATTCAAGAGTTATTTTTGTATAATTACTGCATTGATCGGGTATGCAGGCTGTGCCTTTACCCGTATTTAATCATAATCATAATCATAATCAATACTTTCTTTAAGCAGCATAATAGACGCCACAAAATTATTTAAGGCACTTAGACTACGCTACCGTATGGAGGTACCAGTACCGTACGCAAGGAAATTTTGACGTCAAAAAATTTGACGAATCAGTTTATTTTGTCAAATTTAAATTCGTCAATGTTTATAAAAGAACAGGGTTTGCCTACAATTTCTTGATTTTGGTCAACATTTTATTCATCAAATCTGCTGAAGTCTGAATTCGTCAAATTTTTCTTACGTCAAAATTTCCTTACGTACGGTGCTCCACAATAGGTCACGTTCCAAGCTATAAAAAGTAGTGAAACAAGAGATGAACAATGGTAGCTATTACAGCATAGCTCAGTGTTAAGTGCCTACTTTGGCATGGTATAACAATTATTTTGTGTTCAATGCCAAAGTAGGGATTTCCCACTGAGCTATGCTGTAATAGCTACCATTGTTCATCTCTTGTTTCACAACTTTTTATTGCTTGGATCCCTACTCCATTTTTAAAATTATAATTTTTAATATACTATAAATGTCTTAATAGTTGTATGTACAAGTAAATACGGGGCTACCGCACCTTGGTTGATTTGTCAATTTATGATGAGAATTTTAAGCTAGATTCCAACTCTGTAGACAATTAGGCAGGATGCTTTTTAAAATCTTCCAATTATTCTTTCTGGCAATTCTTTTTAAATTGACCACTTTTTCCCAAAATTATTCCTGGAATTTGTGCAAAAGTAAGCATATTGAGTTTCACAAAAGTGACTGCTATATTAGAAATGAAATGTGGAGAATATACAACCAAATTCTGGTAAGTAGCTACACTGTTAGCCTGACTTCAGTACATCATCTGATTTGTTGATCATATATGACTGTTTTTAGTTTACACATTTTCCAAATTTCTTTTTAATGCCTCGATATTATCTACGGTGTACAAGGAATGGTTACCAAAGTTTGTGGTGAACAGTTTTAGAGTTATAACACTAGATAGTAAGTATAGCAAAGAAATCAATTTGTGAATTGACTACATTGTAAATACACTACAAGCACTTACATTTGCAGTCATAAAGTTAGTTTGTATTGTCTATAGGGACGCATCTAAAATTATCATTTTCCATAGTGTCTAAGTATTGATGTCATGTTCCAACTCTGTCATCATCTCAATTGTGGGAGTGTAAAACTGAATGACAAATTGGCCATAATTGAAATAGTTAAGTTATAATATTATCTAACTAGCAATACAATTCCTTACAGTCAACACAAACAGATAGGAAAATAGGCAAAAAAAATATTATAACAAGTACAAGAAAAAAATTGGACTTATTAATTATCAAAGAAATAGAAAATAGTGGAGGTACGTAAGATATACTAGTAGACATTAAATTCCTAATTCAGTCTACAACCATGCCTCACACGCAGCAGAAGTAAGCGTGCTAGGTATGATAAAAGTTGGTCAAGGCACAACAACAATGCTATACAACTAACTGTTGTACGATGAACGTGTAATTGTAATGGATGCCTGTGACAGAGCTAGGTGAGCCTCAACCTCTCTATATTTGCAGCTACAGTGGCATGTAAATTTATTCTGGCAGACATTAGAACCCTGTAGGCCATTTTTTTCTTCTCCAACAGAATACTCATCCCTCAAGTGTTTCGACATACAAACCACAAAAAATTAACAAGTGGAAAAATTCATATTTGGTATAATTTTATTTTGATGGTCAATGCAGCCATGAAATATTATTACTGTCGATCTACAGTATTCTTTGATAACAATCATGGAAGCGATTCTGGTTACTATATTTGACAGGATTTTGAAAATCACTCTTACTGTCGAGCCTGAAACTTTCAGAATTTTTGAAACTATAGCATGGTGCTGTTAATAGCAGAAAAACATTTTAAATATTTCTAATTATTTTGTAATTCAAGGTATCTATCTATGGTACATTCTGGAATTTAACATATAATGTTTTGTTTCAGAACCAAATAATATTGAATGCACCCATATAAGGGTGATTTTCAAAATTCCGTTCACATTATAGTAACACGCAGATAGCCAATTTTCCACAACAAAAGGTAATTATATAAGGTCTAAACCTGATTTGAAAACATGTGACTTAATATTATTGTGATCTACATAGTTCAATTATACATGTGATACATGGATCAAAAATTACAAAACACAATACAGCAATGCCTAAACTGTGCAGACCAGCAATGGCATAACCAGCAATGGCATAACTTTTAGTGTATCATTGATCACACAAAACACTCACTAGTGTGGGACTAGTTTGAATTAAAAATTGTACTTTGTATTCAAGGCTCATTGGAGCCTGTCAAAAATTGTAGGAGAGGCCCTAACTATGATAACTGCATTCCATTAATGGTCAAGTTTCATTCATTACTTATATAGTAGAAGGTGTACAAATCAATTGTGGGCTTTAGTTTTCATAGTGATCATCCTACTACATTACTTGTTTTATATCAAAACAACATTCTACAAACATCAGTCTTGTCTCAACCACAACTATAAACACTATACAATAACAGAATCACTAGAAGTACTACTATTGTAGCATGTATACCAATTGATTGAGGGTTTAAGTTATAAAACCACATCTATATGTGACCATCTCAACAAAATTCTGCTTAGTTGACATAAGCATACATTTTAATGAAAACAGGTGAAGCTGTGTATGCTTAAAGGAAAAAGTGTGTGAGTTTTAATTGAGTCATACAGGAATGCAACTATCAAAACTATACCATCTTATTCACTTGTTCATGGAGAGTTTAAATAATTTTATATAATATCAAGGGTCATGTGTGTGCAGTAAATGTAAAGTTGTATGCACAAGTAAATACAGGACTACAACCATACCTTTAATCAATTTGCCAATTCATGGTGAGCACGTTAAGCCAAATGTCAACTGTACAGAACAATGCAAACAAATGATATGACTGTGAATGCAAGTGCCTGTAGTTTATTTTAGTGTACAAATTGATTTTCTTTGGTCAGCTTTACTGTCTAGTGTTACAATTCCAAAATTACTCACCATAAACTTTGGTAACCACTCCTTGGATATTATAGATAATACTGAGATAATATATAAAAAGAAATTTGGAAACTGTGGGAACTAGATGGGAATGATCTCGTATGATCAACAAATCAACCAGTTTACATAATCATATAATATGGTGGTAGTACTGTATTTTTATTTAATGCAGAATTTTTAAGTACATGTGTATAAGCTAAGCTAATTATTTAAGGTGAGGAACACTGGCAATAGACTAAGGCACTAGCAAAATTTTAATTGATAAGCAGTTCATAATAAGTATAAATTTTACAGAAATACAAACAGTGGGTTATGTCTCCAGATCTCTACCCTCAGATGTTATTCAATCATGTTCCACAAACACCTACAACATTTTCTCTTTCACTAGTATATTATTTACTTTAGATTATGTACCTTACATCCTATCACAAATAAAGTTTCAACATCAAAAACACTGAAATTTCAAAACGAAATTTTACTGACTCTAACATACTGTGTTTTCCAACCAACCCCTAAGACTCGCATATACCAAAACCAACCCATGACTCAAAACAGCCAAATGATGAAAAGGGGTGTGACCTTCCAGAAAAGTTAGTTTGAAAAAGATTTGATACCAAAGATGGCAGCTTTTTGGCTGCTACCTTTGATATCACATCTGCCTATATTTTGGAAGGCTGCACCACTTTTCCACAGCTTGGCTGTTTTTCATTTCTTTTTGCATTTGTATGTGCAAGCACCAAAACCTATGGGGCTGGCTTTTGTCCATAATTTAGAAGTAAACAGAAGAACTAGACTTTAAGTGACATTTTTACACTTATGAAATAAGTTTTGTACTATTTTTGTATGGCTGCTGTATAAGGCTTTTGGCTTTAGATATCCGCTGACCTTTGGTATTTTTCACAATGACTTTAAGGGTGATTTTTAGAGACTAGTATGCAGTTTGTGTGTTGTGCTTATGCTACAATTATGGAGGTCCACAAAAGTACCAATTTGCATTTAATGCTGTCCAGTTGACAGAATGGTACTGAAGATGCCGTAGTACCTGGAGATACATAGCAAACAATTACTGTACAGCTTCTGATACATTTTGATCCGTTATAACATTTGCTTCCTTGCTGACAAGGAACAAAATACTCCGAAGTGATTCTGGTCTTATAAAAAAAGGAAATGGTAAGGAGAAAGATTAGACACATTTTAACACTCTACTGGGTGGTTTTCACTTCACGGATTAATTGCCTCATGGTTCAAACACCTGAAAACCAGACTTCCAGTGAATCGCTTCAGATATATATGGACTGGCAATCTTTATTGTACTGTTATAAACACTTCAAGATTGTTTATGAGTAAAGAAGTATATCATTGATCACAAAAAAAACACTCGTTAGTGTGGGACTAGTTTGAACTAAACATTGTATTGTGTATTCAAGGCTCCTGCCAAAAATTCAGCAACAATGAAATACACCTTTGCTGTGACATCTTCTTAGTTAAGTTTTATTCACTACTTATATAGTAAACTATATGTATACATAATTCATTGAAGAGATATGTAACTTAATTGTTGTGATCTGTGTAATGATATTGTGGACCAGCAAAGACATAATATTTTGCATACCATTGATCACACAAAACACTTACTAGTGTGGGACTAGTTTGAATTAAACATTGTATTGTGTATTCAAGGTTCATTGGAGCCTGCCAAAAATTCTGAATCTTCATATATCAGGTATGCTGTTAATAAATTTCATTCACTACTTATGTAGTAGAAGGTGTACAAATAAATTGTGGGTTTTAGTTTTCATAGTGATCATCCCACCACATTACTTATTCTATTCTACAAACATCAGTCTTGTCTCAACCACTATAAACAGAACACAATAACAGAATCACTACAAATACTACTATTTTAGCATGCGTACAAAATGATTGTGGGTTTGAGTTATAACACCACAACTATATGTGACTATCTCAACAAAAACTTGCTTAGTTGACACACAAGCATGAAGCAAATCTTTAAAAAGGGCAAAGTTATGCATGCTTGAAGGAAAAAAAATACGTGAGCTTTAATTGAGCGACTACTTAGGAAGACAAGTCTCAAATCTATGCACCATCTTATTCACTTGTTCATGGATAATTTGTTATGACTAAATACAGTTAAAGACAGTTTAAATATCTTTGTTTTGTTTCTGTAGCAACATGTGTCATCAGTGTGCATTTATTTATGATGGAATAAACATAAACAAAATTTGTTGTCATTTCTTCATTGTAAAATGTCTTCATAGTTGGACTTTTAAGTTTGATAAGGGATCAAAGAAATAGAAAATAGTGGAGGCACAAGTGGCAGATCTACGGGTTTTAAAAGGATGTTTCTGAAAGTTGATATAGTTGAAAAATGAGGCCCCTGAGGACATCTCTCCAGAAAACTTTGAGACTTTAGAAGCTCTGAGATTTTAGGACACTTTTAGTAAACAATTACAGTAAATCCAGTACTTTAAACTATATCCTTACTTTGGCCCCTTATCTGTTACACCTTATCAGTCAGTATGTCAAGTCATTAAGTCTAAGTTCTGAATTAGGTTAGGTAATCCTAAGGCTGCAGCATATGTTGCTGTCAGACCTTCAATGATGGTCACTGTAAAGTGCTAATAATAACAATAAATATAAATACTATAATTAACTGTACGATAGAAGTTATGACTGTGTTGCAGCCTTGACTGCTCTATTAGAGTAGCTATTTGGCTGTTCTATTACAGTATCTCGGTCATTTTAATGTCGTGGGAGGTGAAGGTGAAGTGCTACTGATGTAAAGTGCTTTCAGTAACATGTATGTTACTGAAATAAAGTGGTATTCAGTTGTTTGCTATGACAAATTGTATAAACAACAATAATGAAGTAAAACTTCCACTGAACTAAATTTGAAAGGGGGTTTCTGTCGAAACTACAGAAACCCACCTAGATCCGCCACTGGGCACATACACCTGAAGATATACTAGTGACATTTAATCCCTACTTCAGTCTACAACTGTGACTCATATGCAGAAGTAAGCGTACAAGGTATGATAAAAGTTGATCAAGGTGCAACGAAAGTGCTATACAGCTACCTGTTGTACGATGAACATGGAATTGCAATGGATGCCTGTGACAGAGCTAGGTCAGCTTCAACCTCTCTCTATTATGTATTCAAGCAGGGGTTAGAACCCTGTAGCCCATTGTTTCTTCTCCAACAGTGTGCTTATTATTCAAGTATTTCGACTTACAAACCACCCAAAAAATTCACTAGTGGAAATATCCCTGAGTGAAAATATTTCATATGATTTATTTTCGGTGGTCAAGGTAGCCATGAAATATTCTTACTGCTGAATATTTCCTGATCTATGGTATTCTTTGATGACAATCATGGAAGTGATTCTGATTGCTATATAGTAACAGAGACAGCCAAGAGTCACAGGCCTTTACAAAAGTAAAGGATGATTTCTTTAAAATATGAACAGTCTTTTACTGTTCCATTGTCAGTCTGAGAAGAACAATAGTAACTGAAAACAACACCCATCACACTCAGAACAATCTTGTTATTATTGTCATTGTAAACTACAAAGATAATACCATGAAGTCTAAACCTGAATTGAAAACACGTGCCTTATTATTATGATCTACATAGTTGAATTTTTGGAGTGAAGGTGAACACAGATCATAGTAAAATATTATACAGGTTTTTCTACCAATTTGATGTGATACATGGATCAAAATAAAATAGGACAATGCCTAAGCTGTGCAAACCAGCAATGGCATAACTATTTGTGCATCATTGATCACACAACACTCACTAGTGTGAGACTGGCTTGAATTAAATATTATATGGTGTATTCAAGGCTCATTGGAGCCTGCCAAAAATTCACTATTGACAAAAATCAAGAATATCATATCCATACTAGTCAAGTTTCATTCACTACTTATATAGTAGAAAGTGTACAGATCGATTGTGGGATTTAGTTTTACACATGTTAACAACTACAATCAACACATCATCAAACACACATGATCCACTTCATGTACTCAACACATAACTACTTTACCAGAGAACAATTGTGGGTAAGAACTGAGTTATGACATGTACATCATAGTTATATGATTACCTTTACACATGTGACCACAAGCAAACTAGTTTGCACAACTTCCATATTTCATTTTTATTTTCTCAGCAACATCTACAGTGTCCAAGGAAGGGGTCACCAAAGTTTCAGTAGTTTTGGAATTATTGCACTAGACAGAAGGAAGAGCAAGGAAATTGATTTGTACAGTGACTATACAGATGCTGACATTCACAGCCATAAGCATTAGTCTACAGCGTTGGAATTTGGCTTTAAATGTTCACCATGGATTAGCAGATCAACAAAGGTACGTAAGGTTATCCCTGTAGTTATTGCATGTACATAATATGAAGGCATGCACAGTTTTATTGAGAACAAGTTGATGTTGTGCTACTTCTAAAATCCAGGCACCACGCAGCAAACAAACCAAACTTGAATTAATCAACAGTGATATTTATATTGGGTTTTGCTTTGTTGCTGCATAAACAATTAAATCATAGTAATTTGTATTTCATAATTGATGAAATATTCTGTAATTATGTTCCTAAGCAGAGCTAAGGAGGCGTACCTCAAACTAACTGCTTTAACCCATTAGTAACACACAGAAGTATCTTCTTAACTATTTTATAGTTCATCTATAACATTTTCTTATGCAAGTTCTCCAGGCAAAGCCTCAAAGCTGCTCTTCATTTTTGTTTGCATATGTACGGGCTCACCCCCTTTTCAACTAGAAGGAATTTGTTATACCCGGTAGCCTATACCCGATTGATTTTAGCAAACAAAGTATTTTTAGCACATAAAGTTTTGTTCGCGTGGGTGTGGAAAAACAAACAAATATAACAAACATACATAGCCACATACAAACACACACACACACCTTTCAGAAAACAATTTCAGTAAACCAGGCTCACACCCACAGTCAGCCTTCAGCCGGCTGTGGGTGCGTGCCTGCTTTAAAAGTGATGACAATCTTGTTTACGTACGTCTACATTTTTGCTGAGACACATAAGCCATTAAACCATGCCCAGTGTTTGAAAAATAACAACAATCAGATCTACAATATACTGTCCTTCACATGAATACAGTAGAAAAATTGGTTTTAGACTGATAATAATTGCACACACACACACACACACACACACACACACACACACACACACACACACACACACACACACACACACACACACACACACACACACACACACACACACACACACACACACACACACACACACACACTCTTGCTACATTGTACACCAATGAAGTCTGATTGTCAGTTTAGCCATATAGTAGCACATAATACTATAATATGCATTAATAACAACAGAACTTTGAAGCAGTACTATGGGTTGATCAATATCAGTAGTCTTGTCACTTAAAACACTAGAAAAAAATGTAGAGTATTATCAGCATCAGCACTTGTCAAGTAAACAGACTATGGTGTATATAGAGGCTACCTAGCAACACCAATTCCTTACCTTCCAGAGCATCCACTGTACAAGTAGCCAACAACTAAGTTTCCTGCCATTTTAGATAGTTTTAAAACCGAGGTTGACTGTATCAGGCGAGCTGCAAATTGGGTGGGAGGCGGGGGCCCTGGAAGGCAGGAAAGATGGTGTTCAAAAATTGGAAAGGAAGGCCAAGTTTTGAGCCATCGAGGTCTCAAAACTGGCTAAAATGAAAGGAAATTCATAGCACAGGTACTTATTCAACACCACAGAGCTGTACAGCCACATACAGCCATTCCCAGGCTGACCAGAGCTCCATTAAGGCCCCACACCACACGTACAGATCGCCACTGGGCTCGGGAAAAGCAGCCAGCAAAACCAGACCACTCAAGTCTAGCTGATTATAAATGTGTAATTAGATAGTTTATTCATGTAGCTGTGTGTCCTGGGTGAAAAATCGAATCCGCTGACATGGGCGATAAGACCGGTTTTCTCAGACTGGGTCACAAATGATGTCAATCATTGGAATCTTATATACTATTATAGTCGTACAGTTTCATGTTTTTGAATTTTTACCATGTAATACCAAATGAGCTACCTACCAACAATAGAAACTTTTAATGTTGACTGGGTCAAGCAGTTTACTAGATCAGATGATTTTAATCAGTAAGGTAGGGTTTTCAAGGGCGTAGGAAATATGGGTGACATGGTAGTTTGAGTACACATAAATATTTCTAAATCATTAAGGCAGTATATAATCTAACTCTTGCCAGTGATCCCATCTGGATACTCCATAGGCTTATAAACACAGGTGTGCATTAAAATATTATAATACAAGTCTGATCAAGACAGTATAATAGAGCAGTCATAGCTGTACCCTAATACGTAAAACAGTCAGAGTATTATTATAAGCAGTCATTTAACTGTTTAGCTATCAATTATCTAAACACAGTTGCTGATTCCACCATTTTTAATGTGACTAGAAATTCTTTGGAGATGAAAAATCATTTATAGTTAGTAGTAGGGAACCCATAAGTTAAACAACGTCCTGTGTCCATGGTTTGGGTCATGACACTGTTCAATGGACACTCCTCTTGTAGCTATCCCAGCTGATTACAAACCTGTTTTGGTGCTATTAGCTATTAAAAATCAATATGACGGGTTCATGGGTAGCAACTATCATTAGAAATGGTATGTTAGCAATGCTTTGAAGTTCAATTAAAATAGAAGTTTCTATATCACAAAAGAGACTCAATAGAAGTCTCTTAGTACTAAGGTTGACCACCAGTTAATTAGTTATCACTATGCACACAAGAATAAACTGCTGAAATATATTTTTTTGTCAGCTATGGCTACCGGTCTCAAAATCTCATCCAGATGGCTGCCATGTAATGTATGGGTGTACAGCTTCCTGCCACGGAATGAGGCGCCTAGTTTGTCACTGCCAGCCCTTCACCCAGTAAAAAAAGCCAAGAGTGACAAGCCAAGAAATACTAATGATTATTTTATGAAGATTGAATTGTGATATAAGTGTGCTGGTTTAGAATCATAGGCACCTGCCGTACACATGATAAATGCCAACTGTCAGCACACGTGATACGTAGAACCCACAATCATTTCTGTACAAAACGATGCTATGCTGTACTCTAAGGTAATTGGAAGTACTGTACGTGTAGCTTTGTGCTTTAGTTAGGCTGAGAAACTAGGTACTACTCGTGCCATGTATTTTCAATAATATCTGAAATGTACGTGTAGATATGATTGTCCAGAGATTGCATGAAGTAAAATAGTTCGAGCTGGTCAACTAGTTGGTCCAACTCCAGATTATTGGTCCGGCTCAGGCCTGACCAACCAGACCATCTCCTCCGGCCTTGCTTTTCCATGCATTTCATCCTTACTCAAATCATAGATACTAATCATACTAGTATTAGTAAATAGCACCTATGTTGAAACTGACGCAATTCTTGTTGATGCCACTAAAGTCAAGCAGCGCGTATCACCAGTCTACCACAGTAAACATCTCGGTAAATCAGAACGGGGCAGGTAGCTACATGTTTCCTGTACAACCTTTTGTAAACTCTTCACTGATTTGGCAAAGCTGTGGCACAAGGCATGGCTACACTGGGCTGACCATCTTCTAAAACTGACAGTTATACTGATAGACACCAGGCTTGTCCTTCTGTACGACCCTGTCATTTTGACAAAATTGATAATACAAATACCACCATCTTTGATGTATAAATGCTGAGTAGAATGACATAACATAGAAACTGAGTAGTGCCTAACTATACTGAACTAATGTACTGTGGTACAGAAACTTGAATGACAAATCGAATTAATTTTACCAGTTGATTGTGTATCAACCAAAAATCTTTTTTATGAATGTTCTTGAAGGCTTACAAATTGTTTGATTGCCCGTTTTAGTGCTTGATCGCTTAAAATAGACCTTGGATCAATTGATACTGTGACACTGATCCTGGGATCAAGCGCTCAGTGCCACTTTCTACCCCTTGGGGTCGTTTATAAAGTATTATATCAATTATGCAACTGGTCCCTCGATCATCACGTACAACATGTTGCAATAAAATGATACACTTACAGAACACTTCTTGTCCTGGTTCCTATTCCCCGTTTTTACTCAACTCCTCTACCTGTGGTCCAGCTGGGTTGAACTGAAGGCACTGTAGCGCCAAACGTTTATCATCATTTCGCTACATCTCATATCAGTCGGTTCAGATACCAACAACTTGTTTTTGTGTTTTACAGCAAAGAGATAGACACGTGAGTAGCTATGCTCAAATGCTCTAATTGAACAATCATTTTAGAGTCATGATACAGAGTTACGGAATAGCATGTGGACAATTTTCAGCTTCCAAGAGATATCCTGGTCACAGACTGAGTATTCTATAGTTTGGAAAGCTACTAGTGTGATCGCATAAGTGAGTCGACAGATCATAATTTTTATGTAGCTACACTAGTGAGCTAACAGAAAACAGATTCTGTGTGTGCAGTGTTGCTCAAATCAGTTTCTCCAATCTGTAGAATAGCTATATAACCTGGTATAAACACTGATTATTTGCATACCATCAATTATACATGTACATGCACAATAATTACATAGCTACGTAGCTATAATGAGGTCATGCCTTTAAGTGATGCTCTGGATTCAAACAATGTCACTAAAAATGTATACACTCTAAAAGACAAATTCTCATTTGGTACGTTCCGCAGATCACTGGTGTTCCATTGAGTGGTCAACATGTTTTATCTCTGACCTCAGCAATTAGTAGATTATTGGTCTTCTCCTCTCAACTGTTCACAATGGTGACTGATGTACTCATCTTTTTTCACCTGACAACATTGT
Source organism: Dysidea avara (assembly GCF_963678975.1). Lineage (NCBI taxonomy): Eukaryota > Metazoa > Porifera > Demospongiae > Dictyoceratida > Dysideidae > Dysidea > Dysidea avara. The sequence goes on from NC_089276.1 coordinate 34,673,147, forward strand.
GTCCATGTGGCTTGGACGTTTTGTGTAAATTGTAACAAGCCAGCTGTCATGATTTAAGCAGTAAACTGAGGACTGTAAATATATAAATTTTTTGATATATTGTTGTTATTTCATGATCAGTGTGTGGTGTTTTAATTGTGTGTGATTCCTGTGTGGGTACTCTGAAGAACTGCTAGTCCAAGTACTGGAGTTTATCCACTAATCAATCTAATAATTTGATTCTAGATTGATATACTCCGTACACATGCATGCATCACTTGATGGTGGAGGTGGTGGATAAGTAAAGGAGAACTTTGACAATGAAAGATAGTAGTGTTAGCATACATCAGTAGCTTTGTATGTCATTCTGATGGTGATGAGGTTGCACAAACATCTCCTTGAAGTTGAATATTCTATAGAGTACTGTGATTGGCTAGGGTATTAAAACAGGTATACTGTCTAAAGCTTTGGCCTGTACCCCACTCCTCTCCATTACTCTCAACCATGTATGTAGCTACCCCACCAAAATGCACAACTAGAACTAATAATATACAGAGAAAAGGTGTCATGTTTAAGTTATAGGTTGAATGCAGAGAAGACTCCAGAGTCATTCCCTGCAGCTGTTGATGCATGCCTATAGATTGCATGTTGTTGGGATCAACTCATGACCACCACTGGGTCAGTGAGTTTTTTACTACATTCCACAAAATTTAATAACATGTTTCTCACTCTCTGTATTAACAGGTTCTCACAGGTCCCTAGAGGGATACATCTCAAGATAAATTAAATATGTTAATGCAGTGTAGTACCTTTAGCTATAAGACATTTAAAGGATATTTCCATGCATTGATTAGATTTAAGGCCATCCGATGGCTTCAAGCTAAGTGTTCTAATTGGAGTACTGTATAGCCTAAATATTTCAAAGGGGAAATGTTTTGCTGATTTCGCGGTTTTGGGTGTTAACAGTGAAAATTTTAGCCTTGAAATATTTGGATCTTCATATAGTCTAATACATTTTGGGAGTGTTTGCAAATCCACGAAATTTTGATTTTTAGCAACATTGCTCGACCTTGAAATATTTGCCCCTCGAAATATTTAGGATACACGGCATAATTCAAATAATTATTTGATTGCATTATTTTAATTCATGTAAAAATGTGTCAATTTATTTTAAATTTGTTTCTTCTCTGTTACATTTTTTTGCAAATTGGTAAGTAAATGTACTTCCTGACACCTCTAGAAACTTAGCCATATACAACTAAAGGTTGAGCTATATTTACAACTAATACATATCTTCATCCACCGAATAGATTTTAGCTCTCAGACAAGGAAATATTCATCAATTATTTATATCATCATGCACCACACAGTGACTTAAAATGTTTACCAATACCATACAATTGGTATTGTAGCATTTGCATGCAAGTAGCTATAAGGAAAAATTCATAATTTTCCTTATACTTGTTTGTTTACTTTTTGTAACATTATTGTGACTGATCAGAAACCATGGATAGTGCATGAGGTAAACAGTGTTTTCACCTGAACGAGTGCCCCAACTATCAATAATTACTAACTTGAAAGTGAAGTGGCTATTATGTATGCAGTATATAAAACACCACCAATCCCACCGATGTCTTCAGAATAACCTTAAACCCTTCCAACAAAGTTTTATGAATTTTTTTTGCAAAAAAAAAGTGTAGCTAAATTTCTAATAACTGACTAACTAAATAACTGGTGTGTTAAGGTAAGAATATCTTTATGCTGGCTAAAAGCTTGGCCGTTTGAAGTTGCTTTGGCCCAAGACGTGTCTTTCCACTAACGACAGCAGCTACAATATATGCACCATGGGTTCACCTCAGTACATATTTCAAATAGGCAACTAGCTATTAGCTCAGTAGGGTTCTTCTGGTGCCACCAAACCATCCCATAGGACATAACACATGAATCATACTCACCAATATTCATTAGCTAACTGATACTAACATAAGAAGAGGTGATGGTAGCAGTGACAATGAAGGACAAATGCCAAGACAAAGAAGCACAGAGTTGATTAGCTTCATAGTTTGATACTTTCTAACAGAACAGTCACTTTGTAGTGAAATACTCTAACAGAGAATTCATTGATTAAAATGTTCCAAGATGATTGTAAAAATATTGCTAGTCTGGTGAGCTATAGCTGGCGTAAAGCTAGCTAAGTAAGCTAACCATATAGTAAGAATTCACTAGATAGACTGACCTGTCTATTATCTATTCTAGACACTGATATCCAACTACATAACTATATCACTAGCTATAGTAACTTTGCTGCAATTTATTTTGTATGTTCAGTAAGTAGCTATACATGGGAAGCTAATGCTTTCCACCAGTAATTTTAATCAAAGAAGCTTAAGGAGAAGCTTAAAGTACTAAAAATAAAGTCCCATTGTATTTTACCTAGTGCATTTAAGTTTCCTACAAGATCAGATTATAGAATATGGAAGGCATTGATCTATTAACTGAACATGGTTTAATGAGTGTGAATGGATTACATACTTACTGTACCACACATAGCTATAGCTAGATAGAGTGTAGGTACGGCAAGTATTGTACCCGTTCTAAGATTCTGGTAAAATTGATCACCTATATATAGTCAAGACACCATTGCATTTCTGCACTGAATAAGTTTCAAGAAACATTCAAATAGTTGGTGATGGCATGAGATGATATATATAGTAGTGAGGATCAGTAGACCAAAACTAATGTGTATAGTAGTTTTAAATCATCAAATTTGTTAAATTTGAAACATTATAAAATTTTGCCAGCGTCTGGGGGCTGTCCTCCACAGGCCCACTACCACTGGAATTCCACCATTAGAAATTCTAGATCTGTTCCTGTACCCTTATTGTGTCATCAAGACTTCATAACATAAACTTTGCATTGTATATTCAAGGCTCATTAGAACCTGCCAAAAATCCTTAATGGTCCTAAAACAGTGGTCTAACGCTACTGATCAAGTTTTCTTTACTACTGAACTTATATAGTAGAAGGTGTAAAAATCAATTGTGAGTTTTAGTTTTACCCATGTTAACAACTACAATCAACACATCATCAAACACACATGATCCACTTCATGTACTTAACACATAACTACTTTACCAGAGAACAATTGTGGGTAAGAACTGCATGAGTTATTAATACTTGGCAAATACAGGGAAAATGTTCCAACAGCTGCCATAGTTACCGTTGATGATGAAAGATAGTTTTTAAACATGTGCTTCAAGACTTAAGAATGATCCTGATTTCCAGAAGATTTATTTATCCCCTGATTTGACCTTGCAAGAAAGGAAAGAGAACAAGCAGCTTTACACTTAGCTTAAAAGCCATTGGAAAAAGATATTGTGGATGTGGCTGTATTGTGAAAAGGAGAGCCACAGGAAACTGAGGGGTGGATCCAGGAGGGGTTCAAAGGGTTCCATGTAACCACTTTTGAAAGAGCCTCTCTTACTCGAGATACTCTAATAGAGCAGTCACATTATTCTTAAGAGCTACGTATAGAGGAGCAGTGTGGCAGGCTGTGTGTGGAGTTATAAATAAGAAAATATAGTTGATGAGGGTATCTATGGTGAGGAGCAGCTATTGTCAGCAAGTGTTTTTTTTTTTTGTCTTCGAGCTAGGCTGAAGTTGCAATTCCAGAGATGGAACCCCACTTTTAAAAAGTCTGGATCTGCCTCTGAAACCAGCAAACTACCTTGGAGTAATTTAAATCAACTGGTCAATTTTATTAGAGTCATTTAAGTTATACTAACCTAGAGTACCGTATAGCGGGTTATTTTCAAAGCAGAAAATTTTGCACAAACCGTAAAATCTGAAATTTGAAGAATTTTAATTTTGAAAAGTGTATATTTTGAACTCTGGGTGGATTTCAAATAAACCAAAATTTGTGTCACAAATTATGAAGATATGTGAATGTTTGCCAAAAACTGACTTACTGATGGAATAATTCCCATCCTTGTGCACTGGACAGAAGACCGAGGGAGTCTCGAGTGGAATAAATTTCGGGCACTGGTTCGATCGCAATCAATTGTAGCTAACTGGCTATCATCTACCATAGGATGGCATAAATTCCCATTCTGGATCACCTGTTTTCTGGTTATTGGTACAGTAATGATACAATTTAAGCGTTATCATGAGCTAAAACTTGAGGAATACACAAGCAAATCACCACAAGTTGGATTGTTCCTTTCACTAGTGGGAATTTATTTTCGAAGAACAACCAGATGTGGGAATTTATTATCGAAGAGAAGGGCCTCTTCGAAATATCCAAAAATAAAAACTCTTTGCTATACGGTAACTGTATATTAGCAAGTTACCCCTGAGGATTTTGATTAATAATGACATGTACATAGCCATGTCATTATAGCTGATATTATCTTCTGAAAAGTGTGTGTGTTTGTATGTAAGTATGTATGTATCGTAGAGCCGGGTTGTTAAGTGCATATATCTATTACGAGCATAGTGTTTGTTAAGCGCATACACATTTCTTGTAATTAACCATGGATGATAAGCGCACATGGCCAAATCAATAAAGTTACACACAGCAAGAAACAGCAAGAAAAGTTGAAAGTACTGACAAATTAATGTTTCTTCAAGCGCTTACGTCTCTCTTGAGGTCTCCTTTCACTGTGCATACAGCAAATCAGCCATCTGGATGGTGATAATCTCGTTTATATATCATGAAGGATTTTTCCCAGAAATGGAGTCAAATATCCTTACACACTGGCATGGTTACTGGTACAAACTCTATTACAACTAGTGATTCCGTGTTACGCTCACCATAATTATTTATTAGGCGCATGGGCCTAACAGATAGTATGATTTTTACAAAAAGCTTTCACCGAAAATTATAAGTGCATGTGCTTAACAACCCAACTTTACGGTATGTGTGTTTGTATATTTGTTTGCCTTTCCACACCCACTTGAGTAAAACTTTGTTCAATAAAAATAGCCTTTACATGAGAAGTAAAGGTCATAGCTATACAGCCTGTATTAAACCTATAAACTTCTGTGAAACTGAACTATTCAAGGATTAAAAATCCCACTGAGACACTAGGGAGTGAAGCGCAAATTTGCACCATCTGCCAATAATTGGTCAGTCACTGAAGTACAGGGGCCTAGATACATATGTACATTACTCATTCCAAAAATTGGTGTGTGGTTGGCACACCCCACACAGATCTACATTGATTAATCTACCTACATTTCAATTTTCAATTCATCCACTTCATCAGTTAGTCTGGTAGGCGTGATTGCACATGGTTGGTATTGTTGTTTTAACTACATGACCATAATCTCAATTTCTTTCAAACCACAAAATGATTGCACTACGATACTTACTTCACGAACAGACTAAATTTCAAGTTATTCCTTCAAGTGGTTTATAGGCATGACAACAAACTGATTTTACATTTTCCCAACAATCATATATAACTTCATCGGATATGCACATTAAATGTGCTTATTATGCTGTTACTGTTCTCTAATGGTATATGCGTACATAGATGTAGTCTAATTAAATATGTGACCGGACCTGTGATAATAGGGCATGTGGGCACATGATTTTTGCCTACTTTTCCACACTTTCATCACTCATAACGTTTTGTACCATAATGCTATGGCATTACAATTTTTACCTCTTAGTACGCATTTAATTGGCATCATGATGCAAGTTACAGAATGCAAATATACTATTCCAGTATTGAGATATGACCTGTAGAGTGATGGGGTGTAGGTTGTGCCCACATGCTCTGTATTCGCAGGCCTGGTCACATATTGTGTGTGTCTGTGTGTCTGTGAGTGCGCGCGCATGCGTGTGTGTATGTATGCATGTATGCATGGATGTATGTATGTATGTACGTATATTGAGGGCAGTGCTGAACAGGGGCATAGCTAGCCAGACGGTGGTCAAAACACTCGACGTTGTTCACAATTGCACAAAAGGCTAATGACCCAATGATGAGCTAGCCAACATACAGTATTACAGCTTATGTAACTAGCTACATAACTACTTCATTACTGATTGCTACCAGTTATCACTTATCAATGGAAATATTTTCGTCCAGCATCATCACACGTGCCACAACTGTACTCCAACAAATTCGTCCACTATCAATGTGTCACAGTTACCTACGTCAGCCACAGTCTGTGCTGCAGTCCTAGCACACTGGCATAGTATGACGAGCTCACTGACTTCAGCCGGCGAAATTCAAACGCCATGTATTGGCATGAAATCCCAACTCTATACCTTTCCTGTTAGCAGAATTTGTAAGCTTGTGACGGATCATCTGACTGACTGACAAAGTGAAAAAATTAAACTGGGGTGACAGGCATGCCACTACACTGTATGAAGATCCAGTGTGATTAACTCGGCTCGGGAAAATAAAGTTGGTCCATTTAACACTTTATCACCTCGTAGGTTTGTAGCATCATTGCATATCACTTGTCACTTCTGAGTTGCGACTCTTGCGAAGTCACTTTGAGCGGGTAATCTGTCTAAAATGTACTATCACGTGAGTAGTGTAGGCTAAATATAGAATTGTGTCTAATATTTTCGCTCTGTGAAGCATAGTGTCTACACGGGGAACCCCTGGGGATTCGAGCATACCTTATTAATTGCTTGTAACGCGCAAGAAATCATCGTATTATTATTATCACCATTCACAAATGCGTTGAATATTGTGTGCACTCGTGTAGTAGCGCACAAACAGTAATTTGGGATGCGTGTCAGCTACTGGAAAGCTTGTGACGGAAGTTTTAAAAAACATCACTTAGTGACGGGGGGGGGGGGGGGGGGGGGGCAAATGTCTCCCCTTGCCCCCCCCTTGGCTACGCCACTGGTGCTGAAAAGCAGTATTGTTATACCAAAGCAGTCTCCCTTTAAACAATAATAAAAACAAAATATACAAGCAAATCGAAGAAAGCACTAACAAGTTCAATGATTTTTCTAAAGTGCACAATGAAAAGATGATCAAGCAGACAGATATGACGAACAGAAGACAAACTTTGAAGATACATAACTCAGTAATGGCTGAGAGGATTTTGGAAAGGAGGTTCTTTACCCTGAGGGAGTTTTCATACTAAAAACAGCCAATATACTATCAAGCTACAGATGCATGAAAATAGCATTTTCTTAGTTCCAAAACACTTACTAGTGTGGGACTAGTTTGAATTAAACATTGTATTGTGTATTCAAGGCTCATTGGAGCCTATCAAAAATCCACTATTTATTACCATAATCAAGAATTGTATCCTTCCACATTAGTAAAGTTTCATTCACTACTTATATAATAGAAGGTGTACAAATCAATTGTGGGTTTTAGTTTTACACATGTAAACAACTACAATCAACACATCATCAAACACACACGATCCACTTAATGTACTCAACACATAACTGCTTTACCAGAGAACAATTGTGGGTAAGAACTGAGTATGTATAGTTACACTTTACATGCACATAAGCATTTTTTTGTTCAAAAAATGCAATAAATAGTGATGCAGCTACAGCCAGCATACAGAGACATCTTCCTGAACACCAGGTCACTTTGCTCGGACACCAGAAAAGTTCTGGCACAGCAGCCATACGTGGAATACTACATTAATGTTAATGCTGTCAATCTCTTACTAAATTTTAGCCATAATGCCTTCTCAACAACTCTAGCTGATCAAAGTATCTTATTAAAACTGTTACACCAGTTCTGTTGTTCACTTCCCTACTTCACATATCATTGTACTCCAGTGAAATTAATTAAAGTGGTCTCCTGTTATGTGCTGTTGAGTCATGAGTCTTTCTGAGGTACCTACAATATGAGAATTGGAGTCTCTGCCTATGTGATGGTATATATGGTATAGTTCAGTAGAGTTTGCTTAGCTGAAGGCATTAGTTAGTCAGTTAGTAGAAAATTCAGTTAAATAAAAAAACCTTTTTCCATAAAAACTTGTTTGAAGGGTTTGGGGTTTCTCTGAAGGTTGATTGTTTTGTGTCATCAGTAATATGCAAAATGTTGTGTCTGCTGGTACACACGTTTTAGACATTTTCCTATGTATTAACCTGGTCTGTGTTCACATACACTTTTTAAATCCAGATCACAATAATAAGTCACATGTCTCTTTAAGGGTGAATTCAGTAAGGTGTCACTAAAAGGAGGAATGAGAAATTAGGAAACCGGAAATGGGAAATGAGGAAATGGGAAACGGAGTATTTCTCTATAGTGCATTTTCGTCGTATGGGTGGTATTGGTAGAGGTAGCTACAAGCTGGACACAAAGAGCCAAGTGCATGGTCGAAACTTGAATTCATTATTCGGCGTTCTACACTACAGTTAGTGATGAGAGTGACAATGAGCAAGGCTGATTGAAAGCAGCTCTTCAAGCATTCTCACTAGTATTGGCCTCATTCTACCGGCATGTACATGATTTCATATTTGTGCTGTGATTATACTGAAGCGTGATTACTCTATATCCAGTGTCACAACTCAAGTTCTCCTGTCTGCACTGCATCAAAAACAACCTACTGCCATGGCATCAGAGCCACTACTGAATCAAACAAGAATTATTTTGTTTTGAAGTTCGGCACTAATCAGATTATGATTCATCAAGAATCACGAATTAAAGTAGCTACTAATGACACATATGCATGGCCACATAATATGATTATATGTAGCTACATGTATATGATACATGTGCAGTCAGTGTAGTCTGGTAGTAGCTTGGGTAGAGTGAAATCTCACTAGTCAGCTACCTTCAAAAATAAAATAATGTGTTCCAAGAAAGATGATCCAATTTTATTTGTTAAGGATATAGTGAAGTCAAGACACCAATGCACTACTAGCAGCTCCATGCTATCATGACTGCATAGTGGGCTAGAATAACTCAAAAGGGAATCTCTTATACTCTGTCATGATTACAAAAATATTATGCTTACATGATAGTATATGTATTTTCTGGCAGTTGAATGTAGTGAATTATACAGAAAATAAGCTCCCACAAGAATACATAATGTGTGGCATCACACCTTACGTGACGCAGGGGGGTACATAAGGTTGGTATAGTGTGCTTTAATTCATTCTGCACCATGTGTTTAGTACAGATTGGCTGCGTGTGTCTTTGAAAGAAGAGAATCACGAGTACTATGGAGGGGAAGCTCGATACTCTTTTAGCTGAGCTCCACCAATCCCAAGACAAGGTCTGCCAACTCCTACAAGAAGTGGAGGAAAAGCTCGATGTTTTTATAGCTGAAGTTAAACGGGAAGTCAATGCGGCCCAGGAGAAGACCAGCGAAGATGTTGCCAGAAAGATTGGTAACACTAGTTACCAGTTCAAGAAGAAAGGCCACTAGCATCACTACCGCTTTAATTGCGGAGTGGAAGAAGCGATTAGCTCTGCCCAAGCTGATTTATCGAAATTGAAGCTGGTGAATCCAGACCAGAAGACAGCCCTAGAATCAGCCGAGACAAAGCTTGAGCAAGGTATGAAGGCGTTGGCTCCGAGGCAAAAGCAAATAAAGATTGCCGATCGCTCCGAGCATGGATGGGGCACGGTTGCTCACTATCAGGAAGATCCCTTAGCATCCAGCCCCGACGATGATAAAGAGATAGAATGTGCTGAGAATAAAGCGGAGAAGGATGCAAAAGAGAAGCCGATAGAACACAAAAAATGAGTTTCAAGCGTCAAGGTGGAGGCAGAGGTGGAAAAAGAAGGCAGGCACAGCTGTACCCGGGTGAGCATCAGGCTCCTGGGTATTATGACAGAGGGGAGTAGTGGGGTCCCCGCCCCCCCATGGTGCCTCAGAGGCCTACAGAACATGAGTGCTTGGACCTTGTTTCCAATGTGGCAGCTATGGGCATATAGCCAAGTTCTGCTCAGGACTGAACATACCGTATCCTTTTTCTCAGCCTGTGGTAAGCAGTGCTATAGAGCATGAGCCTAGTCCAGGGCTAGATGAGTTGTCTTTATGTTGTGAAAGTGTCAGTGGCGTTATTCCCAAGTCAACCACACACAGTGTATGTGTTAATGAGCTGGTTGGTATTGACCAGGTTATGTCAGAAGGTGTTGATGGTCAATCTCATAAGCATGCAAGTGATGACAAGGGTATGTCTGACAATAAAATGAATTCAGAGATAACTCGATTATGGGAGCTAGAGAGCCAAGGGCCAGTGCAAATAACAGATGTACAGGACTGCCTTAAACAAAGATTACCCTTTTGGAGGGAAGTACTGCATGCACCACCCCACATACTTGAATGCATTGAACATGGCTATCTTAAAATTCATTCCCCCACCCCACATCCAACATAACGACCAATCATCAGAGACCCACCAGTGTTTTGTGGATGAAGCGATAAGTAGCTTAATCACAAATCATTACATCATCAGGGTGGATGCACAGCCACATATCTGTAGCCCTATATCTGTTGTATCCAATGCAGTGGGGAAATTACATCTGGTATTGAATTTAAGGTATGTTAACCAATTTCTGCATGTCTTGACCTTTAAATACGAAGACTTGTGTGTAGCAGCCCTTATGTTTGAAATGAATGAATTCTTGTTTAAATTTGACCTCAAATCGGGTTATCACCATGTGGACATCCACCCTGAGTCCTAGGTTTTCAGTGGAAGGGAGTTTTCTATGTCTTTACAGTGTTGCCCTTCGGGCGTTCTCATGCCTGCTACTTATTTACTAAGCTTCTACAGCCACTTATTCAGCTGTGGAGAGGTGGAGGTCCGAAAGCTATTATTTACCTTGATGATGGTATTGTGGCTGTACGTGGGAAAGAGAGAGCCATAAGGGAAAGTGCCTCAGTGAAAAGAGACTTGGAGAGTGTTGATTTTGTTGATAACATAGAAAAGAGCCAGTGGGACCCTTCCCATAGTATCGAATGGACTGGGTTCCTTGTTGACCTGTCTCAAGGTGAGTTCTCAGTTCCAGATGACAAAATAAATAGACTAAAAAGTAAATTGCTAGAGCTGAAAAATGCCGAATCAGCTGGTGCAAAACAAATAGCTAGTATTACAGGATCAATAATTTCAATGTCACTAGCCCTTGGCTCAGTGTCCAAACTAATGACTCGCAGCTTGTTTGCTGTACTCAATAGTAGAATTTCATGGTGACAAAAACTTAGCCTGACTAAACAAGCACAGGATGAGGTAGGCGGGCAGAATATATGGCCTAAGCCATCAGCCCTCCGCATTGTTTATTTAGATGCTAGCTCTACACACTTTGGTGGGTATACAGTAGAGTATGGTAACCTAGTGGCTAGTGGCTAATGGTCAATGGTCAGTCGAGGAGGCAGCCCAAAGGTCTACATGGTGGGAATTGCGAGCAGTCAGATTGGTGTTAGAGTCATTTCAGGGAAAGCTGGCAAATAAGCGAGTCCGCTGGTTCACAGATAATCAGAATGTGCTTAGAATTGTACAGCACGGTAGCCCCAAGGAGATCTGCAAGTGGAAGCTTTAGAGATATTTTCTGTGTGTGTTGATAACTCAATCAGACTAGAGCCCAAGTGGATACCAAGGGAACAGAATGAGTTGGCCAACTATTATAGCCGTATTGTGGACCATGATGACTATATGCTTAATCCATCTGTTTTTGCTTGGCTAGATGAGCTTTGGGGTCCACACAGCGTTGATAGATTTGCCAGCCCAAATAATGCCCAGCTTGACAGATTTAATACCAGGGCTCCTGGGTCAGAAGCGGTGGACGCATTTACGTGTAACTGGGGCACCGACATCAACTGGTTGTTCCCACCTGTCTACTTAGTCCCAAGGGTGATTAGGCATGCACAGCAGCAGCTGCTAAAGGTACTCTAATAGTTCCCCAATGGATTTCTGCTCCATTCTGGCCCTTAATATTCCCAAACAGCACTGAACCAGCAGATTTCATCATAGAATGGCTTGAATTACCACTAAGCAATGCATTAATTTTACCAGGCCTTTCTGGTTCGAACTTATGCTTTGGCCTTCCAAATACACCAATCTTGGCTGTCAGGTTTCATTGTTAAGTTGTAAGTAGTTTAAAAGCATAAATAAACTTATTAAATAAAAATGGGGTGCCATAGCTGGCCAATACAGGAGTCGCAAGTGTAGAGATGTGTAGACAGACAGTGAACAGGTAAATGCATATCCTGTCGATCGCTGCACAAAAATATATGGTATGTTGGTCACACCTCAGAGGCTTATGCTGTGTTGGTCACAGCTTAGAAGATTATGCTGTGTTGGTCACAGTTCAGAGGCTTATATGCTGTCTTGGTCACAGCTTAGAGGCTTATGCTGTGTTGGTCACAGCTTAGAGACTTATGCTGTGTTGGTCACAGCGTAGAGGCTTATGCTGTGTCAGTCACAGTTTAGAGGTAAATTACTGTGTTGGTTACAGCTCAGAGGTTTATGCTGTGTCGGTCACAGCTTAGAAATGTAAGGTGGATCAGTCTCATCTCCTCGTTAAAGCATGCTGTGTCAGTTGTAGTCCCAGGGTTGTACTGGTCGCACGTGTTGTAATAGAAAGGTTTTCACAGAGCAACTTTAATGACTGATTTCAAGTGGACTAACAAATTGTACAACAATATGCTCTTTTATAACTACAATTCTAGAAGTCTGGAGATAGTTCCAGAATAAGAACAATAAACAACATAATAATTAGCTGTAGTCTAATTACACAATAATTAGTCAATTCAACAGTTAAAAGTCAATTTACTCCACAACACTCCCACTTAAATTGACTTGACACTGGGTAAGTCCCATCTCCAGCCGAAAACGTTCAAATCTGTCACGTGAGAGAGGTTTGGTAAGCACATCTGCCACCATTTGTTCCGTTGGACAAAAAATCAATTCAATACATCCATTACTTAGAGCTTCTCTCACAAAGTGAAACTTAATATCAATATGCTTAGTTCTAGCATGAGTAATGAGGTTTTTAGCAATGGCAATAGCACTTAGGTTATCCTCTCTGATTACGGTTGGTTTTTCTGGTTCTGCTTCTATAATAACAATCTCCTGAGCCATACAGCCTCTTGAGTGGCTGTGCAGAGAGCAATGTACTCTGCTTCAGTAGTTGACAGAGCAACCACTGGTTGCTTCCTACTCAGCCAACTAATCGCAGCTCCAGACATAATGAACAGATTTCCTGTTGTGGAATGTCTACTGTCTATGTCCCCGGCCCAGTCAGCATCAGAAAACCCAAAGAGCTTGTGATCAGCTGATTTGTTGTACATCAGACCAAGATTGATGGTGCCCTTAAGGTAGCGAATTATTCGCTTAACTGCAGTAAGGTGAGCTTCAGTGGGACAGGAGTTAAATTTTGACACAGCTCCCACTGCTTGGGCTATGTCAGGTCTTGTTGCAGTGGCTGCATATAGCAGACTGCCCACCATGGACTGATAAATTATTTGGTCAACAGACTTACTGACTCCATCATCCTTTACTAATTTAACACTAATATCAGCTGGTGTTGCGGATGGTTTGACTTCACTTAACCCATACTTATCCAGAAGTGTTAGGATGTACTGCCTTTGGTGCATCCACAAGGTATTTTTCTCCTCATCATACTCCACAGCAATCCCTAGGCAGTAGTGGATCTTTCCCAGATCTTTCATCTCGAAGTGGTTGGACAAATCATCTTTCATCTTCTTCATCACTAGTAAGGTTTTGGTAGCAATGATTAGATCATCAACATACACAGCAACAATGGCCAAATCAGTACTCTCACTGCGAACAAAAACACAAGGATCAGCTGAACACTGCTTGAAGTTTCCAGACTCCATGTGTGCTGTAAATACAGTATTCCAGCAATGAGAGGACTGTTTTAACCCATATAGAGACCTTTTCAACTTACAGACAAGATGCTCTTCACTTTCTTTAACATACCCTGGAGGCTGCTCCATGTAGATCTCTTCATCTAACACTCCATTTAGGATTGCTGTCACCACATCCATCTGATGAATGATCATACCATTCTGAACTGCAAAAGCCAACATCGCACGTATAGATGAGTACCGAACTACAGGTGAGAACGTCTCGTTGTAGTCTTCTCCATACTTCTGAGTGTATCCCTTTGCTACTAGTTGTGCCTTGTAACGTTCTACTGTTCCATTACTACCACGCTTAGTCTTAAAGATCCATTTACATCCAACTGGCTTTCTTCCACTGGGAAACTCTACTAGTTCCCATGTGTTGTTTTCTGTCAGTGACTGGAACTCTGAATCAGCTGCCTCTTGCCACTTCTTAGAAAGCCTACTCCGTAGAGCTTCTTCAATACTCTGAGGATCTTCTGTTTGGCTTCCACCTAACAATGCCATGTCTGTGTACTCATCAATGCCATACCTTACTGGCGGACGTCTCTGTCTTGCAGGATACCGGTGTTGACCTTGACCTTGGTCATCAGGTTGTTGTACAACTGACTTCTCTCCCTCAGGAATCACATCATCATTGAAACACTCCAAATTCTTGTTGATACCTCGGTCATTTTGGAAATCAGCCTCACTGAATATGACATCTCGACGTATGATGACTTTCGATGTGCTTTCATCAATCAAGTGGTATCCCTTTGTTTGAAGACTGTATCCAACAAAATGTAACCTTTCAGCCTTCTTGCTCAGCTTTCCATTTCTGTTGCTGTCAGGAATATACACGTAAGCCACACAACCAAACACTCTAAGATGTGCAAGATTTGGCTTACGACCATACCATCTTTCGTAGGGTGTCATCTTCTCCAGAGATCTGGTAGCTGTTCTGTTTCTCAGGTAGGCTGCAGTAGCCACAGCTTCCGCCCAGTATTCCTCTGAAAGTCCTGCTTGAGCTATCATAGTACGTGCAGACTTCATCAGGGTGCGGTTCAGCATCTCAGCAACACCGTTTTGAGCAGGTGAATATGGAGCTGAAAGCTCGTGGTGTATTCCTTTAGCTCGTAGGTATTCTTCAAACTCCTTTGAGAGATACTCTCCACCATTATCTGAACGCAAGGTTCCAATTAAATTACCACACTCATTAGTAGTACAGAGCTCAAACTCCTTGAACTTGTCAAACACCTCTGATTTATTCTTCATAAAATAAACCTTACAACATCTTGTGTAATCATCAATGAAGGTAACAAAGTACCTTCTACCTCCAATTGATACAATAGGCATAGGCCCACACACATCACTATGCACACACTGTAACTTTCTTACCGGGTGAATCTCTCCCACTGACTTAAAAGGTATCTTAGCCATCTTCCCTTCCACACACTTCTCACAAAAAGAAAGATCTTCACAGCTTTGGAAATCTTCATTCCCATCACCATGTTATGGGTACCTATCTCTTTCAGTTGACCTCCATTCAAGTGACCTAAACGCTGGTTCCAAAGGTCAGCAGTGTTTCCAGATTGAGGTCTTGATATTAGTCACATGGTTCTGAGCAACAGTGTGGCAGTCTAGATAGTACAATTTGCTAGCAACTGTTCCCATTCCTAACAGCTTGCCACTCTTCCCATGAATCCAGCACTTGGCTTCTCCAAATTTGACAACATTTCCCTTAGTGGCAGCTGCTCTAACTGAGAACAAATTACATTTCAAATTAGGAACATACAGAGCATCATACATAGTAATCCTCTTAGGATTACATGAGCTAAAAACCATAGAGAGGTGGACGTTTCCTCTTCCAAAGGCCTCTACCGTTTGGCCATCCCCTAGACAAACCATTTGGGGCTTGTCGAACTCTACATAATCGACCAGTGTCTCCTTTACTGGTGTCATATGGCTTGATGCTCCAGAGTCAACTATCCACCTCCCAGGTTCACATGAACTAGATGACGCTCCAAATGCTCCATCATCAGTGTCACAATCGGAGTGAGATCTCACAGACTCAGTACTAACAAGCTTTGCCTTGTGCTTAGGCCTGGAACTCTGCTGATTTCTTGGACAATCCCTACAGAAGTGACCAGTTTCTCCACACAAAAACATACCTTCTTCTGGCTATGTTTTCTGCCCTTATCAGACTGCTTTCCAAGTAGTGCTTGCCCTGTGCTACCTCCTGTAGCTACACTTCCATCTGTCAGTCCCTTCAGCCTCTGCTCCTCTCTGATTAGAGCCTGCTGAGCATAGCCAAGAGTAACTGTGTCTCTGGCCTCCAAAGCTGTCAACAGGGTGGAATAAGTAGCAGGTAGGCTCCCTAAGAGCGTCACTATCTGGTCTTCTTCTGCTATTGGAGCATTGATAGCTGCTAGTCTGTCCGTCAACTCCTTCATTCTCTTGATGTGTTCCTCAACAGAAGTTCCTTCCTCCATCTCCATGCGAAAGTACTGCTTCTTCAGCATTAACTTGTTCACGAGCGTTTCACGCTCGAAATGGTTCCGTAAAGCCGTCCATGCTGCTACTGGACCTTCGCACGAAGTTACTAGGTAGAGTTGCGACAAGCCTATCGCCATTACCATTGTTGAGAAAGCTTTCTGGGATCTCTTGTTGTAGTCCGCTTGCTGCTGGGCGTTTGCTTCATCCTGTAGAGTCTCCGTTCTGTTGACCAGCCCCCACAGCTCTCTCGCCAGTAAAAGATGCTTCATCTGGAATTTCCACATCGGCCAGTTCGATGAATCCAGCTTGTCTATCGACCACCTGTCGACTTCAGCCATCGTTCCACCAGTCCCAAGTGCTGTAAGCCAGAAGGTCAAAGGTCACGAAGGTAGCCTGGCGCGTCTCTCTCTCTCATCTCCTCCAGACGAATTGCTTGAAGCCTTGCCTTCCTCTTCCAGTCGAGGCGTCAGTCTTCAAAGCCAAAAAACGCAGCAAGACACTCTGGGCCCATAACCTGTTGTAATAGAAAAGTTTCCACAGAGCAACTTTAATGACTGATTTCAAGTGGATTAACAAATTGTACAACAATATGCTCTTTTATAGACTACAATTCTAGAAGTCTGGAGATAGTTCCAGAATAAGAACAATAAACAACATAATAATTAGCTTTAGTCTAATTACACAATAATTAGTCAATTCAACAGTTAAAAAGTCGATCTACTCCACAACAGCACGGTGTCATGGCCCCACAAGAATCCAGCCTGCAGCCAGTATCTGCTTGAGCTGAGTAACTTCACTACATGTGCATGTTTTGTTTTGTAGGTATGCTAGCACATGGGAGCTGGTTACTCGTGAAAGACCTAGAGGACCCAGAGCTAAAGGATCTCACCAGCAGGCTGCCACACATAATAATGCACAGCCGTACAAACAGCACTGTTAAAAAGTACTGTGGTGCTGTCAGGAGGTGGAAAACTTGGGCGGAGGCACACAAGCTACCACCCATTCCAGCCAGGCCACATGAATTTGTCTTGTATCTTCAGTTCATTGGTGAGCAATTGGGATCAAAGTCAGCAGCAGAAGAAGCCTGCAATGCATTGTCCTGGGTCCACTCTATATCAGGATTAGCCTTACCAGCAACTCACCCCCTGGTGAAAAATACATTGGCAGGCCTGCAGCATTCCTTAGCTAAGCCAGTGGTGAAAAAAGAACAAATGACCATTGGGATGAACGAGGCAGTTGTTAGAGATGCTGAGCAATCAGGTTCTTTGTCGGATTCGAGGCTTGCAACAGCATGTGTTCTAGGGTATGCTGCATTTCTAAGGTTCAGTGAGCTAGTAGATATCACACCAACTAATTTTGTTGTCAACGGGGAGATGATGTCAATTCGTATCAGGCGCAGCAAGAACGACCAGTTGAGGCAGGGTGATGAGGTGGTTATTGCCAGAACTTGGTCCTGGACCTGCCCTGTTGCTATGTTTGAGCGTTACTTACAGAGAGTGGGAATGACAACAAGTGACAGCAGATTTCTATTTCGAGCAATCCAAAAAATGAAGAATGGAGAGAGTCTGCGAGAATCTGGAAAGATAAGTTATGCTATCTATATCTTAAGAAGTTGGAAAGTCTGGATTTCCCAGCTCAAGAGTTCGGCCTTCACAGTATGAGGTCAGGGGGTGCCACTGCTGCAGCTAATGCCAATGTGCCAGACCATATTTTCAAGAGACATGGGAGATGGAAAAGTGAGAATGCTAAAGATGGATATGGGCTGGAGAACCAATTGGAGGTTTCAAGAAAAATTGGATTGTATCTTCAATGTAACACACTCTTTGTGGCCCTAGTGTATCAACAGCCAACTGCTGTGCTGGCACAACCCCATTGGGTGAGAGAGTATATGCATGTGTGGTGGGGTGTATGGTGTAGTCAGGGTATGATGTGGGAGATGTATTTTCTGGTGGTTGAGTGTAGTGAATTAGACAGAAAATAAGCTCCCACAAGAATACATAATGTGTTGCATCACACCTCACGTGACGCAGGGGGGTATATAAGGTTGGTATGGTGTGCTTTAATTCATTCTACGTCACATGTTTAGTACAGGTTGGCTCCCACCCACCCACCCTATTTTCCTTAGCTCTGTTCTAGATGAGGCAGATGGCGATGAAATGGATCAACAATTTGGACTTTAAATAACTCATTGTCACATTTTGCATACATGGCAGAGTGGAACTATTTTGGGTTTTTCCCTGATGGTTAAAAAAAAATACCATCATGTTTTTCCTAGGGCTGCTTGGGCTGAGCAGTTCTGGATTTTTTTGTTAAGTTTATTATTATTATGCTAGCCCCCACTCTGCCTCCCGAGTATTCATGCAAATTGTCAATCATCACAGTGTATATGCAGTGTATGGTGTGATGTGTTTTTTGCTTGTGTGTATAGTTACAAAACCATTATCATTAGCCAACCGCTGTGGTGGCACAACCCCATTGGGTGAGAGAGTATATGTGGGGTGTATGGTGTAGTCAGGGTATGATGTAGGAGGTACTATAGCTACTACAAACATTGCAAGGTGTAATGCTATTAAGTTCCTTCACCGACCACTACACCTGAGACTACATTAAGCATGTCACAATGTCATGAGCTATCATCTGATGGCTACAACATCACATGTACAATATACCAGTGTTAGCAGCAGTGATAGGAGAACTTGTGACACTGGGTAATCACACTATAGTAATCACAGCAGGAGGTACACAAATATAAGATAATGAGGCCGAGTTCACACATTACTGACTGAGAACACTTGAAGAGCTACTTAGTGCTTTCAATCAGTCTTTTTCATTGTCATGCACTCTAACTACTCCTAGCAAGACTGTGGAATGCCAAATAATGGATTGAAATAGTAAGTTTTGACCATGCACTTGACTTTGTCCAGCTTGCACCATCACTGACAGCTTCTGACGCCCTCATTGGCTAGCAATACCACCCATACGATAAAAATGCACTATAGGGAAATGCTCCATTTCCCATTTCCGGTTTCCTAATTTCCCATTCCTCCTTTTAGTGACACCCAATTCAGTATGTATGTAGTTTACTATAACAGTGTACATGTATCATATTATCATACAGTATGATAGTACTGTATATTTAGGATCATGAAGGTTTGGGCTTTCTTGCCCTTCAAAATTCCCTGAAATCAACTTCAGCGTTCCTTCAAAATAGCAAACAGCTTGGATAGTCATAACCAAGCCTAAAATGGACTAGTTTGAATTAAATATTGTATTGTGTATTCAAGGCTCATTGGAGCCTGCCAAAAATTCTGTGAAAAGTTGACATCTGGAGCCACTTAGCCAAGTTTCATTCACTACTTATATAGTAGAAGGTATACAAATCAATTGTGGGTTTTAGTTTTTGTGGTGATCATCCCACCACATTACTTGTTCTATATCAAAACAACATTTTACAAACATCAGTCTTGTCTCGACCACAACTATAAACACTATAATGGAATCACTACAAGTACCTATTGATATTTTATTATCACACACACTAGCTGTATTTCCATATTTACACAATTATCATAACACTTCTATGCAAGTACACAAGAAAATTTTCAACTGGAGTAGAGTAGGGACCATAGAGCATTGATAAACTAGCTGGATTAGTACACTACATTAAATCACAATAAGTTATAGTTATATCCTGTTACGAGGGTGATATCATTAACTATTTTATATCCCAGTGTGCGGAAGTTTACGGATAGTAAATTAAGTTCCGGTTTTAGTTCCTGTCACTGTGCTCAAGATTTCATCCAAATTGTGTGGAGATTCTACTTCGTAGCTACAAGAGAGACCTTGCATACTGTCTACAAACTGTAGTGAAGGGCGGTGTTACGAAGCAGCGGTTCCAGGTACGATTTGCCTTCATCAGAAGTTGGTATGGTAGTGTCGAGAGAAACAAAAGACCAACAAGTGGCTACGCTGTAGTCTGAGATAGAACGATGAAAGCTAGAGGAAGTTAGTTCTTCACCATAGTGACCATTAGGAGTGATTGCTGGAGCGAAAATCATCACAGACTGTTCTTGATATTTGTTAAACTATCGTATTGGTAACTTGTAGTGGTACTGTGTAAAGGATTAACAGTTTTCTTGTAAGATTTAGCTGGTTTAAGTGCTGTATTGGTGTGTTTTGTATCAATGTTTCCTTATTTGGCTCTTTGTTCCATTAGTAAACAATACCATTCGCGGTTATTACGATGTCATGAATGAGACTGAGTGGCTCCACAACTGGGTGATAAGTTAGTTATCACTGGGTGATAACTAATACATCGTACAGTAGCAGCGCCACTGTGTCTAGCTGTATGGTAGTTATAACCCAGCGCAGCGTTTTGATACTCCCACGCACTGGGATTTAAGAAATGTACTGTGCATTTCCACTATGGTATCTTGAGCACAGTAGGGATACAACACTTGTTATTGTTTTACTGTGATTAATATTGTGCACTACTCCAGCTTGTTTTAGTACTTTTCATCAATGTGCTATGGTCCCTATACACACCCACTTTCACTTTTTCTACACGAGCAGGGTGAAGAGATCCATTAGCTGATTAAGGCTTACTCATAGTAGTTGTGAGGTACTTGTCTGGACTTACTTTTGCATACACTTTTTCCTCACTCAAACCATAGATCTACATTAGTCACATAGCATCTATGCTAAACTAGGGACCCACTGATTATGCACATTTTATTATGCTATGCTGCACTGCTCAAATTTTTCCTTAAATTAATGCTCAATGTTTACCTATTATGCTCAAATTACGCTCGATATTTATACCTCAGTTTGCATGTTTTCCTAGCAAATTTGGGAAAACAGTGAGTTGCTGAAGCACAGATGCCATCCTTGCTTGTCAAAATGCATGTCACAGAAAAGATCGATATGCTCTAAAAGAACAGTCAGCTACCTGATTATTACTGACTGTTCTATTAGAATATATCGATCTTTTTCTGTGATATGTATTTTGACAAGCAAGAATTTATGGTACTGCACAAGTGTTCTGTCTATTATGCTAGCATTATGCTCAATGCTTTAAGGCACCTATTGTGCTCATTATTACGCCAGCATAATCGGTGGGTCTCTATGCTTAAACTGTTGCAATACTTGTTTATGCTACCAAAGTCAAGCAGCGTGTATCGCCAGTCTACCACAGTAAAACATCTGCCTCAGTATTCAGAACCGGGCAGGTACATTTTTGAGCAGACTTTCCTATACAACCTTTCGTAAACTCTTCACTGACTTGGCAAAGCTGTGGCACAAGCATGACTACACTGGGCTGGCCATTTTCTAAAACAGTTGGACACCAAATACCAACATCTTCAAGGCATAAATACTGAGCAAGAGGTGTTCGTATCAAAACATATGTAAGGGATTTGTCAAATCAAGCATTTACAGGTGGCCAACATTACAGGTGTCCTACAGACCTTCAGCACTTGTGCTGTAAAGCCTTAATAAATAAACTAACATCCATTTGGTTCCACATGGGGTACTTTTGAGATACGTAAGTCACTCTCTAGAGTTCTTGAATACATACACATGAAATTGACAAGGAGAAATATCCTGACTGCCTGGTAGACTCATGTAAGCGTTTGAGTGTTAATTGGATGGCGAGGCCACCTAAGTCCAGTCATGGATTTTTTCTCAGCTTTTCAAACACACTTTCTGTGTCTAATATCTGTTAAATATCGTTTTTGAAACCTCAACTTGGTAAAACAGGCTGATCATAAACAATTAATCTCATCATTCTTTGTCATTCATTGTCCAATATAAAATATATGTACCATAAGTGTATTGAACTTCATGAGTAAAATTTTCGTGGTTTGCCAAATAGACAGGCTTGCAAGTGTATTAAATTTTGTGGGTATAATTTTTGTGGTGTAATGTCGATGAGCCAGTTTATTTTCTCGAGGAGCCATGGGGAACAAAAGTTGTACTTTAAGGTCGCGTTTAAGGTTTACAGCTTAATAACAGCTTACTATTGTTTGCATATGGCTACTCCATTTAAGCTGGCATACTTATCTGGCAACCATTCACCACAAAAGAATCTTGCCAGCTGGAATCTGAGGAAGCGAGTCTTACATACTTGAACAAGGCCATCAGTATCTATTCATGTGGTAAACAGGTACACGTGTCGTCGTCAGGTCGTACATAGCGAATTCCATAGAATTAATATAGCTATTATGCATGTTTATAGTCTGAGTATGGAAAGTGCATTGGTGGCAATGGTTAATAGGTCTGCTCGAGCTGAGACATAGTTTCTAAATGGATTAATTTCGTGTTATGTGGATTAATTTTTGTGGATCAGCTACAAACCACGAAATCCATGAAAATTTATACACCACGAAAATTTCTACTCTTATGGTATTTTACACTACATACAAAAACACTGATTTACTCACAAAATCTCTACAGCACACCATACAATAAAAGAAAGCCCTTGAATTTCTCTATCTAATTCCAACCATAGAAATGGGAAAATATCACCATAGCGACAGTTATTTACTGCTGATGATGACATAATACGCACTCCATACATTAACCTATTGGAAAATTTAATTATCTCGGCATGAAAATCCCAATTTACAAGTTTTTGTCCTCAACCAAATTCGCTAAATTTGGTATCACTCTACGCAGCGAAGGATGTTTAATAAGACTCTGACCGTATAAATTGTTAAACAGGTTAGTTTACAGAAATATGTTGAAAAACATGTGTTTTTACGGGCATTCTGAACACATAAATTTTGCAGTACAAGGCTCCTTTTTAGCTTCCCCTTCATTACTACACAAAGAACTTACACATGAATCAAATCGCCTTTCATCAAGGAATCTGATAAACCAAACTTTTTGTCTGTCAACCAGAGTACATGGAAGTTGTGGTGCCTTGTTTAGAAGATGGTGTTATTTTATATGGAATGGGCATAACCCATTCGGAAATCTGGAATATACAAGTTTTGATATGTAGAATGATGCAACATGAACTGAGGAGTAGTGTCTAACTATACTGAACTAAAAGTACTGTGGTAACAAATTGTATTAATTTTACCAGTTGATTCAGTCAGAAAATTGTGCTTGATCAACCAAAAGCCTTATGAATGTTCCTGAAGGCTTACAACTGTTTGATCGCCCGTTGTAGTGCTTGATCGCTTGAATTAAACTAGACCTGGGATCGATTCAGATACTGCGGTGACATTCAGTGATCCTGGGATCAAGCGCTGCCACTCTCTACCCCTTCAAGGCCTTGGGGTCGTTTAAAAAGTATTATATCAATTATACAACTGGTCCCTCATTACAACATGCTGTAATAATAATATACTCACAGCCACACTCCTTGTTCTGGTTCCTCTTCCCGTTTTCACTCGATCTACTGACTTTACTGTGGTCCGGCTGAGTTGAACTAATTTAAAGGCAAACGTTTATATCATATTTCGCTAGACTTCTAATATCTGGCAGTTCTTCAGATACCAACAACTTGTTTTTGTGTTTTACAGCAGAGATAGGCACGTGAGTACGCATGGTGAAAACAACAGCGAGGACTCAAATACTCTAATTCGCTCGCTCTAATTGGATAATCATACAGAGTTACGGAATAGCACGTGAACAACTTTCAGCTTAGTAATAGCAAGATTCATCCCGGCCGGGTCATTGAGTATTCTAATGATTTGGAATCAGTAAGCTAGCTATAGCTTAACAGTGTGATCATAACTGACATAATAAGACAGGTCATTTATGAACAGTAGCTACACTATAGCTAGCTAGCTAACAGAAAACAGATTCTGTCTGTGCAGTGGAGCTCAAATCAGTTTCTCCAATCTGTAAAATAGCTACCTAACCTGGTATATAAGTGTTGACTATTTGCAGACCATCAATTATACATATAGCTAGCTAGCTACATAGCTAAAATGACAGTTACGCCTTTAAGTTTTGATGCTCTAAATTCGAACAATGTCACTAAAAGTGTATACACTCAAAAAAAAAGTTTTTTTCTGCAGATCACTGATGTTCCATATACACCCCAAGTGGTCAACATGTCTGACCTCAGTAATTGGCAGATTGTTGGTCTTCTCCTCTCAACTGATCAAAATGGTGACTGATATATACTCATCCTTTTTCACCTGACAACATTGTGTCCATGTGGCTATGAAGTTTTGTGTAAATTGTAACAAGCCAGCTGTCATGATTTAAGCAGTAAACTGAGGACTGTAAATATAAAATTTGTGATATATTGTTATGTCATGATCAGTGTGTGGTGTTTTAATTGTGTGTGATTCCTGTGTGGGTACTCCATCACAGAAGAACTGCTAGTCCAAGTACTGGAGTTTATCCTACTAATCAATCCAATAATTTGATTCTGGATTGATATATTCTCTACACATGCATGCATCACTTGATGGTGGAGGTGGTGCTTTGACAATGGAAGATATATAGTGGTGTTAGCATACATCAGTAGCTTTGCATGGCAGGGGTGGATAGAAGTGGGGGGGTCAAAGGGGGCTCTTGACCCCCCCTCCAAAAATTTTTAGTATACCAAGATCAAGATACTCCAATAGAGCAGTTACTCTAATAAAGCAGTCACGGTATTAGAACAGTGTGTAGTGAACTATTTAAGAATTTTATGTACTTTATCAGCTATAAATGCGTAGTTGGTGAGGTGAGGAACTATTGTCAGCTGGCTGTGACCTTTTTTTTGGTCTCACCGAGACAATGCAGTGCCTCATTTTTGACTCCCCCCCCCCCTTTCCATAAGTCTGGATCCGCCCCTGTTGCATGGCATTCTGAGGTTGGAAGCATCTCCTTGAAGTTGAATATTCTATAGAATAATGTGATCAGCTAGAGTATTAAAACAGGTATACTGTCCAAAGCTTTGACCTGTACCCCACTCCTCTCCATTACTCTCAACCATGCATGTAGCAACCCCACCAAAATGCACAACTAGAACTGATAATACATATAGAGAATAATAATATTTCTTTTTTACATAATGTGACACATTACAAGTTCCATTACATACATTAATGTAGTTAAATACTGGAAAGATGTCAATGTTTAACTTATAGGCCGGATGCAGAGAAGACTCCAGAGTCATTCCCTGCAGCTGTTGAGGTATTCCTATAGATTGCATGTTGTTGGGATCAACTCATGATCAACACTGGTCAGTGATTTTTTTACTACATTCCACAAAGTTTTGTAACATGTTTCTCACTCCAGTATTAACAGACTCTAACCTTCTCACAGGTCCCTAGAGGGATAACATCTCAAGATAAATTAAATATGTTAATGTAGTGTAGTACCTTTAGCTATAAGACATTAAAAAGATATTTCCATGCATCGAGATTATCTGATAGTTTCAAGCTGAGTGATTGTTCAATTAGAGTAGTCCAAATTTTGATTACATTATTTTAATTCATGTAAGAATATATCAATTTACTTTAAAATTTGTTTCTCCTCTGTTAAATTATTTAGTTAAAAACCAAATTGGCAAGTATGATGTACAGAGGGGTTTCCTGACACCTCTGGACACTTAACCATGTAAAACTAAAGGTTGAGCTATATTTACAACTAATGTCATTATCTACTAAATAGATTTTAGCCCACAGACAAGGGAATATTCATTAATTATTTATATCACCACCACACAGTGACTTCAAATGTTTACCAATATCATACAGTTGGTATTGCATATAGTAGCTATAAGAAAAAATTTATAATTTTTTGTATACTTGTTGGTTTACGTTTTTGTAACATTATTGTGACTGGTGAACTCACAGAGTTGGGGTACAGTAGTTACTTCAGTAAAGTAAGTAGTTTATCTCATGTAACTTAGTTATAGTTACAGTTACTATTATGTAACTAAGTATCTAATTACTAGTTAGTTACCTGTACTTTCATAAATAAATTATGTTTGTTAGTTAACTTTTGTAACATGATTACTTTGCCCAGAGCAAGGGAAGAAGAGAACTATTATAATAATTATATGTACACTTTCTGAAAATAACAATTCTGTTGCCATTTCAGCTCAGTTTTAACTGTTACGTCTATTACTCAAGCTGAATTATGAAGGACAGTACAGTGGAACCTCAGTTATCTGGACCCACTTATCCGGATTCTCGGTTAACCGAACTACGGAATGACTGCTCTATTAGAGTAGTGACTGTTCTATTAGGGTAGTTGATAATACTATAAATTTTTAAAGGTTATTTATACACAGTTTCGGAAATACAAACTTTTCAGACTTATGGACCACCCCTGGTCCCAAGGAGTTCGGATAACTGAGGTTCCACTGTACACAGAATGCGTCTACTTAATGTGACTGTAGCAAAAACATTGAAGTGCTCTAACTTGTTTTTAAAATGTGATTGTAACTTAGTTACAATGTAACTATTGTAACTTAGTTACAATGTAACTATTGTAACTTAGTTACAATGTAACTATTGTAGCTTAGTTACAAAGTATCTAGTTAAAACCTGGTCTTTTGACAAAATTGATTAATACCGTATGTATGTATTATCATACAGTTTGGTAGCACTGTTGAGCATGGACCACAAAGACTTGCCACTTTCCTGCCATAAAAATCACACAATAACCAGTCTCACCTTTCCTTCATGATGACATCAATATTGGTTAGGTAATTCAAATTAAAACTGAATATTCTGACTGCCTTCAACCAAGCATAACTCCTCTATGGCAAATGATTTGGGCTTGATTTTTTCACTGTTTGGCAGTGCTTGCATTGACCTGAGATGTACCTTTTGCCTACTACTGCATACATATCTAAAACGTATCTTTGTCCTCCTTTGTGTCCTGTGTATACAGCTATCACAAGAATCGTCTGTAACTTTGATTCTGTAATTGATTACTGAGACTCTTCTCTTATTGCTTGCTTGTAACATTGTACAAAAGGTAGAACAGAGGTGAAAACAAAGTGAAATAGTCACTTCACTTCAAGCAAGTTCAGTTATTTACTAACAAGTCTGGCATTGTTCTGTTTTTGATGCAGTATGCACTGGTTCACCAGACATAAAAAGTAAACAAACAAGTATGAAAATATAAATTGAACAAAGCAGGTTGTCAACACCTGCAGAATTAAATTTTAGCTACAAGTATGTGCAACTTTCCTTGTTTTATCCATAAAGTTTCTTATTTTTCTTATACTTGTAATACGAGCATAATCAACCCATAGTACTGTACTGTTGGTCACTATAAATACACACCACAGCCTGGCTTTACCTGATAACACCTGAACCACAGTTAGTCTGTATTCATCCCGTCCCCCCACCCAAAAAAAACAGTATAGTATAAAAGTTACACTCACTCCAAATGGAACAAACATGTATTTGTGTGTGTTGCAAGTATGTTTGCATACCTAAATGGTCTAAACTGAATGTATGGAATATTTTTAAAACCTCATAATCCTTGCCAATATCAATGGCATTATGGTATTAAAGGGCTTATAGTACTGCTAAATCTTTGAGCAACTGACCCTTGTAACAAGAGTTATGAACAAAAACAAAAGTTCTGATGAACGCAAATCAACTACAGTAGTTTTACCAGTTACATGTTATGGAACCAAATATGAAAGGAAAATATCTAAAATGTGTGGACCAGCAAACTTTTTGTGTAAAATTGATCACATAAAACACTCACAAGTGTGGGACTAGTTTGAATTAAACATTGTATTGTGTATTCAAGGCATATTGGAGCCTGCCTAAATTTTACAAAATTTTTTAGCTCAGTTAAAATTCTAACCACAATTAAGAGATTTTAGCCTTCTCATCAATAACTCTAGCAGATCAAAGTACCTTATTAAATCTGTTACACCAGTTCTGTTGTGCAATTCCCTACTTCATCTCATTGTACGTATACTCTGGTGAAATTAATTAAAGTGGTCTCCTGTTGTGTGCTGTTGAGTCATCAATCTTTCTGAGGTATCTACAATATGAGAATTGGAGAGTCTCTGCCTATTTGATGGTATATATGGTATAATTAATTTATTTCAGTGGAGTTGAGCTTGGCTGAAGGCATCAATCAGAAAATTCAGTTCAACAGATTTTTTTTTAATTCATAGAATTTGTTAGGGTCACTCTGCATGAAGGTATTTTAGGCTTGGTGATGATTAATGAATACTGCCAAGCTGCTTTAAAGGTAAACCGAGACGTTTTCAAGTGATTTTGAAGGGCAAGAAAGTATAAAACTCTTGATGATCCCTAATATGCGCTACACTGTTTTAGTAAACTACATACATACTGAATTCAGGTTACAGTTGAAGAGACATGTGACTTATTACTACGATCTGTGTAATTGGATTACGAGAGTGTAGGTGAACACAGACCAGGGTTATACCAGTTACATGTGCATAGGAAAATGTCTAACTAAAGACACAACATTTTGTGTACCACTGATCACACAAAGCACTCACTAGTGTGGGACTAGTTTAAAATTAAACATTGTAATTGTGTATTCAAGGCCCATTGGAGCCTGCCAAAAATTCAAATGCCTGAAACTAACATATGATGGAGTGCCTGTTAGTAAACTTTTATCCACTACTTATATAGTAGAAGATGTGCAAATCAATTGTGGGTTTTAGTTTTCATTGTGATCATCCCACCACATTATTTGTTCTATATCAAAACAACATTCTACAACATCAGTCTTGTCTCAACCACAACTATAAACACCACATAATAACAGAATCACTACAAGTACCTTTTGATATTTTATTATCACACACACTAGCTGTATTTCCATATTTACACAATTATCATAACACTTATATATATATACAGTAGGATGGGTAATATTGATATTTTGTTGCATCATAATTATCATTGATATTTGATTAATTACCCATTACTGCTTCTTTACAACACTACATATCTACATATTACACCACAACCAAGTCAGTATGAAGTTGTTTTGTGACTACTACATTCATTGTTCAAAGTGAACCCCAATGGGGCAACAATAAGAACAGTCATATCATTAAGTTTGGCTTAAAACATAAATTTGTGCATGGGACAAATTAGGTGAATAGTCTAATTAATATCAAAGCAATTAATTAAGCAGCTGCAAATAATTTAGCTTGCACTAATTATTTCATTGATAAAGGCTTTACTGTTGCTGATTTTTTTTCATTTTTGTGTATATATAGGTTTTGGGACATTTCTGATGTGATGAATCACCACAGACTACATAGTGATATTAGTAACAGCTGATGACAAGTGCACTGGAGCATTGAAGTTTTGCACACATACAGAATAAAATCTTACTAAAGCACTGGATTAATTCTAAGGAGTTATTTATAGATAAAGCATTGCTGTGTGTGATTCATCAGACTGAGACAGATAGAATCCATGCCAAAATACAGTATTGAGAATTGCCTGCTTATTCAACCACTGACTTTGACATCATTTTGGTGAGCTATAGTTCATGCTATCAGTGCTCGCTATGGCTTGTCACTACCGCTCAAGAATAAGCTATAAGAATCTAGATGGAATTATTCTAACAGATGATGGAATATTATAGGAATCATCAGAATCCTCTAAAGGAAATGTATTGCAGATGACTGAAATCTTGTACAACAACCATCTGATATTATATTTTCAATCATCCGGTTATCATCCTGTTTACCAAGAGCTGCTTTTTCCCAAGGTAGTTACAAATGTATTTTGAGTGAGAAGATATGTGAGTAGAAAGTGACAATACAATAGAAACTTTTCATTTTTACAGTGAACAAATAATTTGTGCACCTGAAGCAAATGTTCACAAACTTCTTCATCATACAGTACTATCGTTCTGAGCAGGGACATTGAAGGTGTGGGCATGGCCCACATTAAAAAATGCCACAAAAAAGTGTTTCAATTATTCCTCACAATGACATGACAGTATTGGTTGGGTAAAATCAAACCCAAAAATGCCTTTAGATCAACCCAAAACGTTTTTGTCAAATTGCTACAGAATTTTAAAATTTTTTCTACTGCCTGTCTGATGTGTTCAGTCAAGTGCAGCAGAAAACTGGCTACAGCTACAGCCCTACTTCTTTCACAGAAACATTTTAAATTCACTTAAGAAGAAACCGCTGGTGTATTAACAACGTACAATGCTTGCGCTATTTTGCGCTATTGTCATACAGTATATATAGCTAGGTTAGCAGTTGATTTCTTAATTTATGTAGCTTATACAAAACTGCCAAACTGGAGTAATTTTGAAATGCTAGAAAACTCAAAACTACATGTTCCCTAATATACAGTACTGTTGTATTGTATGATACACTAAACTACATACATACTGAATTCGTGCTATAATTGAAGAGACATGTGACTTATTATTGTGATCTGTTTATTGTTTTGATATAAAATAAGTAATGTGGTGGGATGATCACTATGAAAACTAAAACTCACAATTTGATTTGTACACCTTCTAAGTAGTGAAAGAAACAATGTTGTACATTTTTGACTTCGAATTTTTGCCAGGATTATTAAGACTCATGGTAGTGAGTCATGCAGCCAGTAAAGCAGAAATTCACGCCGCGGACAATAAATGATGCAACTACTACACGTGAGGATTTTACAGGAACGAACGTTGTCAAGTTCAGCCTTCCTGTAACTGTTACCAGACATTTAGTACATTTTTTGGTTGTGTGCATTAGTGTAGACCACCTGTGTAAAATATTCTTATAATACAATCACTTTTGAATGCTATGCTTTTAAAACTATGTCTATGTTGGAATAAATGTCTGATCATTGGAACCAACACATTCCAAAGGGTTTGAAGCCAGTTAGTCCCTGACCACAATAATATCTTACAAAATTTCTATACAATTAGTACACTACAAAGCCATACTGTGTTTGTGTTGTGTGTGTGTTGTGTATGAGTGTGAGTGTGTGTGTGTGTGTGTGCGTGTGTGTGTGTGTGTGTGTGTGTGTGTGTGTGTGTGTGTGTGTGTGTGTGTGTGTGCGCGCGCGTGTTGTGTGCGACTGTTTGTTGTGTGTGTGTATGCCCATATGTATTGAGTACAAATAGCTTTTTAATATCGCATATGTGAACAACAGTGCGTGCGTGGGTGCAACTGCTAATGTATGGTTTGATCATGGTACATTTTTACCTCATCGCTTAGAGTGGTAACCACATCAAAGGGATACTTGAAATAACTGTTGATGTGGTTTAACTTTCTTAGTTAAGAAGCATTCTGTGAGACATATAAACTGTTTGTTTTGGTTCTTTGTTTGTTTGTTTGTTAGTTTCTTTCTTTCTGTCTTTCTTTCACCATTTACAAGTACGTACATGTTCTTTTATAGCCTGCAGCTCGTCTATACAAACCAGTCGTCAGGAAGCCACAGGCCACTGACTAAACTGATGGAGAGGCTAACTGTTTATAGTGTGCATGCATGTGTGCGTGTTATTGTAGATGTTATTACATTTCTAAGTTAATTGAACTATAATTTAGTAATGTATCACAACGCGTATGCCGTGTGAAGTGTCTTGTCCTAGAGGAAGCTGGTCTATCACATCATACTTCAGTCGTTATTCTTTGTTGTCATTGCTAGTGTAACTAATCAAGCAATTTTTGCTCCAAATTTACACCAGATTTAACCTCAGATGGGTGAATTCTCAAAAAATTACCTGTGGGGGCATGCCCCCAGACCCCCCTAGATGAGAGCATGCTAATGCATGCTCTAGGTTTTGCACTGTGTACGTATGTTCTCAAAACCTCTTAGTTTTAAACAACACCCATCATAATCTGCTGATTTTATCACGGGCATTTTTCTAGCTCGATGTATGTGATTTATACCTTGAAAAGTAGACTATCTCATTTGGCGCCAGTTTCAGCTAGCTACTACTTTCGAAGTTTACTTGTAGGGGATAACAGAACACCTATAATTAGTTGGATTGAGCTTTCTAAGTAAGGTCAGTGCTGGATTTGCCTATTAATGACGAATGACATCGTCAATACGTCAGAGAAGTACTTTCTAATTGGGCGCATCACTGCACGTTTATGGACGACCTAGAACCACAAGAAGATGGCTGTATTTAGCGTTGATTTAAACCTACATCTTAATGATGAGTTGAAAACTAACAGATTCAACCGACTTCGTAGGGTGAGTGAGTGTATTGGCATGTTAAACCCATACATTTGTGCCTACTGAACCATAGCTACGTACTGAGAGAGAACCATCACTAATAATTGATGAGAAAACATGCATGATTACAAACAAATTATATATTATGTGTTATGTGTCCTCGGACAACATGCGACCACATGTCTGACCAACAGTGGACAGCAGTGGGCATGGCAAGGAAAAAAAAAATTATATTTAAGTACAAAACTAAAGTTACAGCTTAAATTATATACAGATTAAAAACAGTCCGGGTTGATTGTCCATTCTTTAGAGTTCCTACCATAAAATATTCTCTGTGAAGCAGAAATTGAGGCACTGGCCATCTTGAACAAAAGATTTCTAGCACTTCCCTTGGAAAATCAACAAAGAACCAACAGGTGGTAGGCTATCACTTAACCAATGTATAAATACTTTGGTTTGTTTATCATGCTGTAATATTGTGCTGCTGTGTTATGCTATAATAATATTAACAAAGTGGATATAGTACCTGCACCGGTTACGAACGTGAACGGCTATTTTACCGGCACAAGTCCATCATTTGCTGGACTATCAAACAAACCAGTTGTGTCTAGGCGAGCTAGAGTTGGTACGCGTCCAATATGCCCCGAGCATTCGACTTTAGGGCACGCGTCTAGTAGGTTTCCCTCGAGCATTCAACTTTAGGGCACGCGTCTAGTAGGTTTCCCTCGAGCATTCAACTTTAGGGCACGCGTCTAGTAGGTTGCCCCGAGCATTCAACTTTAGGGGACGCGAAAAGTAGTTCCTTAGCGTTAGAGGTAGGCTAGGGTTCAGCTTTGGTTTCTTCTTCACTCTTGTTCAGTGATTGCAGCCCGTTTAGTTCTGTCCTTTTCTCTTTTCTTAGCTAATCTAGATTCTCTTTGCTTAGGTGATTCTCTTATTCTTCTATATCTGTCACTTCTTCTAAGCTGGTCTTCTCTGTTCATGATTACTCTCTGTGTTATGAAACGACACCGATTATTCATTGTGTTACTAACGACGAACGTACCTTATATGGATGTGTTATCAACGACGTACGTACCTTATATGGATGATCAGTAAACGACACCGATTATTATCTTGTGTTATCAACAACGTACATACTTTATACGTAGTGGCTATTCGTCCGGTTCCGGACCCCGACTTTACCAGGCTATTCGTCCGGCTCTGTTCACGTGATCCGGTTTTAATATATAATACGGCTTTAGTATACCTGAACTACAGTATCCTGAACTTAATGTGTTGATGGAATCAGATGACTCCTGTTTTACAGTTGGCGATAGGTTTGCAACTTTTTCTGAATTAGAACAAAAAATTCACAGATACGAGAAGGGGACTGGTTTGTGCAATTCTGAGAGATAGCTAAATAGAACAACCGAGAGAGAAACCCACAAGAATTTCAAGGAAGAGATAGTATATTCAGACTGTTTTAGCTGAATTCACGGAGGAAAAACATTTAAAAGTAAAACTGAAGGAAAGAGACCCAATCAGTGGTAAGTTTGATGTGGTTGTTGGCCTAGCCTACATGCTTTTGCATGTGTGTTTCTGCATGTGTGTGTGTGTGTGTGTGACATGTGTGCGTGCGTGCGTGTGTGAGTGGAGTGAGTGAGTGAGTATAACTCTGTTCTGCCATGACCACGTCATAGGGCTGCATGATGACCCGGCACCTCTTGGTGGTTTGACTAGCTAACACCAGTATCCCTGTCCCTGCTGCAGTGCAGGCAGGGTCAGGGATTGCAATTTACAACAGCTTTATCACAGATATTATACATCAGTATATCTATGGCTTTATGTCTTATGAGAGGAAGGATTTATTTCTTGACCCCCACATTTTTCTAGAGCTTATACCACCATGTATTATGTGTATATGCATCCACTGCAGACGTCGAGTTGTCTGATATAAGATTGCCTGGTAGAGTACTAAAACGAGGGATGCCTAAAAGTTCAGACTTAACAGTTATTGGCTTACCAAAGAAAATGAAGTTAGCAGAAGGATCTTTTGCTTTTCTTAGACAGCATCCCAAGTATCAAGAAAGAGGTATATTTATTATCTGTTTGATTACATTACTATAGCAATGCACTACTCTTCAGGAAATGTTGAAATGGTTTGTTTCTGTTCCTGATGCTAACACGGTTATGAATGATGGTGTCGTACTGGATGTAGCATCAGTACATGCAAGGCATGAGAAGATACCAAATGATATACCTGCATAGACGAGAATGTTAATTGTTCCGAATCAGAAAACATTTCACTGATGGTGGATGGGCTCAACTGTGTCAGGTCATGGAGAAGAAGAAGTTTAACCCCAGCTACCAAGTGTGTGAAAGGGAGTTATTGGAATGCACAGCTATATGCTGTGATTGTCATATATCTCATGTTGGATTGAAGTCTACACCAAAGCGAAAAGAATGGTTTTGCCACTTGTGCTAAATGAGCCACAGTAATGAAACAAAGTCACACATGTACAGTGAAAATACTACACCACAAGTAATCCCTAAAACACAATGCTTTACATGTCACATTTCCGCCTGGAACATTTGCAAATAGATCACGTGAAAGAAGAGCAAAGGAGAGATTAAAAAACACAGGTGCTGAGCACCACAAGTTCAGATGAAGAGTATGAGGAACCAGATAGAACTGTCATTGAAATTGCTGCAGGAGTAAAGGTTTATGAATCTGATTTAAATTTCTACAGAATCAAATGGATTGGCTTAATGCAAGACTAATGAATGCTGGGCAAACTTTGCTGAAGAGAAAGTTTCAAAACGTATCAGGATTACAGTGAAGCCAAACATGTATGTTTGATAATAAGAGTGATGAATTTGTACTGGTACTAAATTGCTATGAATCCTATTGGATTCTTGTGTCAAAAAGAACTGTAAAATTAAACTAGTTAACATTAATGGTAGCAGTTGTATGGGAGTGTTCCAATCACACCTGGAAAGTACTTGTCCCTAACGTTTCTGGGTGTCCAGGTGGTTCTGACAGTGGATTGTTTGTTCTTGCATTTGCTTATACTTTATGTGCTGGAGCAGTTCCAGAGAAAATGACATATAATCAAAGTGAGCTTATGTCACACTTTTTATGTTGTTTGACAAGGAAGAGCTCCTGCAAAACCATTACTAAAAATCCTGCACTTGTCGACTGCCTGACATTTGGGATGGTATGGTAAAATGTCATCCATGCTTAGAACGTTTTCACCAGTCATGCATTCAAGCAGATAAGACATTCTACCCTCCAAGTGGTACTGTTCTGCATGTATTAAGGAACAAATTGAGCAACCAGGCCAATTGTGTGCTTATATATTGTTGTGAGTTACGTACATTTGTTATATTGTTTGTATGTAATCTATATTACAGTGGGGGCTGGTTATTTATCTAAAGTTATGATTATTCATGTTGACTGCAGAATTCTCATAATAATGCATTCATTAATATTTTCCCTGCCTCCACATAAAAGGAAAAATAAGTGGTCTGGCTACATGAGACTAGCAGGCTGTATGGAGTTAAGGTAGCCATCCATTTTCAGATCTGACAACTTTAATGTGGTCAGATTGAACAGCCAGCCAGAATTGGTAAGGGATGGTCATAAATAATCTAATTTGATTGATGATGTAATTAAAGTTGCAAAATAAGTGTATATATCTATCTAAGATTTTTTTATTTACAACTTTTCTTAATTTTACTGTGCATACAGTAGCTACAAACATCAGTAAAAAAAAAAAAATATATATATATTATGATGGTTGTAAAACTAAAAATACAGTCATGACATAGATGTGGGAAATAATAATATAGATGGCTTGCTGTAGTCAATCCATATCAGAAAACTTTTATTGCTAAAGTGTGCGAGGTTACTGATCCCAGCTATTGGAAAGATAACCATACTTTCCATAGCGAGACTGGCATTGGCTACCTAAGTAATACAGCTTCTCAAAACACATTACAATTTATTAATGTCTGGATGACATGTAACAGCACACAGTAGATTTATACAATATCAATAAACGTTGGTCATATAAGCACATGCACAACTGATCACAATTTTCTCAGTGAGTGAGTGTGTATTCCTTAATCCTTCAATATGGCCTGTCTCTGCAATCATAGGCTGTTGGGGTAGTTTTTAAACTTTCAAAGCAAGTGTATTATTTTAACGTTTTCTTCTTGTTCTCATCATCCAGGTGACGTTGTTGAGGAAGACGAGCAAATTCCACCTGTAGCATATAGCACATTGTACAGTTAATTTAGGGTAGCATGGACAATAATTTTAAGTATATGTATAGCAACTTCTTTGTCACAAAAAATTGAAATTTTAAATTATTTTAAATTATTTTGCATAACCTGTACATCCAAATCATACACACAATTAAGTAGCTATATCCATTAAAAATTATATATTATATTACTATAGTGTCTGTCCAGCAGATTCTAGGGGAGTTGGAGTCAATCACTGATTGGGATAAAGAATTCCAATCATTAATCACTCTAACTGAAAAGAAAGATGATTTTGACAAGCAATTTGTATGTGCATGGCTTGAATAATTTCATGTTGTGCCTTCTTGTTGTTGTGATTGTGGAGAATGACTAAAAGCTCTCTGTATTTGTTATAGAAATTGAGATGGTAAATTTAAATAGTGCAATTGATCATATTAAGACAAATCACAACAGGTGGTAATCATTCTAGTGGCTCTTCATTGTATAGCTTCTATCTTATGTTTATATCCATGATGTAATATGGCCCCCAAATTGCATTTTTATACTTAGGGGTGCGGTAATTATGCCGGAATAATTTTCAGTATAATGCCAAAAATCATTATTCTAGCATTATGCTAGCATTTTGGAATTATTAAAGATTTCATGAATGAACAATCGATGTATTCTAATAGAACAGTCACCAGATCGAGATACTCTAATAGAACAGTCATCAGATTGAGATACTCTAATAGAATATTCACCTATGTAATTATACTCTATAATTAACCATAGAATTTTTAATAAACAGTCAATTCTACATTTCTATTTTAATTTATTGGAATAATTTTGAGAATAATGCAAGCTTTTCCCAGGAAATTCTGAGTAGAATAATGTAATGAATCATGAGCATAATTACCTCAGCCCAAGTTATACTCAAGCAGTGGACAGACTAGGGATTTGGCATATCATCCAAGTCCATACATTCAAATACTTTAGAAATAAGACCTAAATTACAATTAGCCTTCTTTGCAGTATAATCTGTGCGAATGTAGGACTTTAGTTTAGAATCCATGTAAATTACCACTGATACAAAATAGTGCTAAAAAAACCAATGGGCTGTATTAAAATATACAAAAACACTATCCTATAGTCATCTCAGTGCCAGCTTTTCGCAAGTTATGCATAACTGCATGATCACTTTTGCACATAAGAAATTGGTACATGTCTATAACTATGTAAACATATTCAATTAATCAACAAATATTGTACCTTCTTTAGTTCATGGTTGTGATCAGTGTTAATAAAAGTTACAAAAAGCTCTGAAGCACCGTTTTACTTTAGTCAATGATTTTAGCTTATAGGTTCCCTGGCTCGTGATAAACACCTCATACAGGCATTTCCTCTAGTGTTCACCCTCCAGTGCCTAACTGGTAAAGCAGATTAAAAAACAAAACACAGAGTTTAATTTTTTTCAACTAAAACACCTTTCCTGTTCACAAAACACACATATAATATAATTCACACAAATTGTCAAAATTATGTCATATAACTAATGCCAGGTTCTTCCCTATAGAGCTAACCAGCATGTGCCATATTTTAAGTTTCTAGCTACAGCTTATTTATTTATTAGTAAAACCCTTAGGGGTAACACGCTAATGTACAAGCATAGTAATAATCATTATGTAAATAAGTACAACCTAAATATTTTTATGTCAACTTCATGTAGATCAGGGTAGGGTAGAGAATTCCATTCAATAGTCGTCTTGGGGAAAAAAGAGTTACGGTAACTTTCTGTGCTGGGTTGGTAGTGAGAGAATTTTAGGTGATGATTAGCTCTAGTGTTTGTAACAGCAGGTAGTTGTACAGCTAGTTACAATGGAATAATACTCTCTCGGTCGGTCCTGTTCAACTGGTGCATTATCAATTATTAGTTGGACACAGTAAGCGCTACACACTAGGATATCAATCTCCACTTCCAATCAAGGGGATGCTATAGCAACCAATCCACAAGCTTTGAATTTAGGCCTAGTAGCTAATTAGAGAACCTCTAGGAAGGTGGATGGCTGCATGTGGATGATAGCTGGGAACTATGGAAGCAGATGCTTCTCCTCGTGAGAGGTGTACATAAAGCAACTCAACTTTGAGGAAAGGGAGGCCTATGATGTCTGGTCTCAATTGCTAAAACAGGGATATGGGGTGGTGCCATTAGACATGATGAAGTGGTGTGTTACTAGCCCATGATGACATGGACGTAGCAGTATGGAGCCATACATACAGGCTCCTTGGCATACATACAGGTTCCTTGAGCCTTCTTCGCCTGTAACACAAATACTAAATACTATTACACACCCACACACAGAGAGGCAGCAATCACATATCAACTGAGCTTACTGCTGATTAATTGGGTATCACTTCTCTGAATGCAGCTAAACACTTGTGGGTTAGCTACTCTCTTTCTAGCAGCTTCAATCTCGCACAAACCCGGCCTTCTCTTAATTTTTTCTTCTAATTAGGAAAAATCGCGAACCTATCGTCAACAGGACACATAGTCATAGGATTCCATCTGCATCTTCCCACACAAGTTCAGGATAGCTCAAGTATACTAACGCCGTATTATGTTAAAAGAGGATCACGTGATCCGAGCCGGACGAATAGCGTGGTGAAATTGGCGTCGGGGACCGGACGAATAGCCACTACCTACTTTATAGCTATGGATGATTAGTAAATGACACCGATTATTCTCTGTGTTATCAACGACGTACGTGTAAGTTTTCCGATTTTTGTCGTAGTCTTTTGTGCATGAGCCATGCTACGAAGGTCCTGCTAGTGTGGGACTCGCTCAGGCTCGCCCCAATAAACGCAAGATCGAGTTGAATGGCATAGGTGTTTATTTGCAGTGGGTTATATAAAGGAAGTGGTTACTGAACCGAAAGTCGGTTCAATAAGGCGGACTCGCTATTGAACCGACAGTAAAACTTAGACAAAAAAAGGGTCACTAAACGAAAAAAACCCCACAAAACTCAACTTGGGCTCGAACCCTGGACTGCTGGAACTGTAGGCAGTGGGCTAACCACTGTTAAGGTCCGCAAACCGAAAAATCGATATCTTCAAATCGACTTACAAACTATAGTCATGTGTAGGGGTAGGTCTAATCAAGAAAACGCTAGAGTGGTAGCAAATTTCGTCCATCTTTTCTAGTGAAAATAACGCGAAACGCCTTGAAATCGATGGATTTTTCACCGTCGTAATTTGCAATGTTATTCTTTTGGGCCAAAACTCTCTCTCAAGTTTTGAGAGGTTATCCACTCTTACTATGGAGTATAGGTAGTCTAGTTTAATATAATTAATTAATATTTGGTGGTGGCGTCGCGAACATCGCCGATCGGCAAAAAAAAGACATTTCGTGATCTGGAGCACAGCAGACTTGCAAGAAACACTACAACATTTACTGCAGTGATCACCTCCAAGTCAAGTACCTGTGTGCAGAATATGGTGTGGATTGAAGTTTGTTGACCATCTAACTGAGATCAACCTCGCCCGATTTAGCGAAAAATTCCTCCGCGATCCAACAAATACTGCAGTCTCGTGCACATAAGCACCTTTAGGTGTGCTGAAGTATGGAAATGATTGCTCAGAGTAAGTATAAACTTACAGCGATGGCTCAATTACTGACGGTAAATTTTACAGTTAGCCAATAACGCAATTTATTGTTCAAAACTAAAACACTTGCAATGAAAGTTTTACGGGACTCAGCATAATATTGCTGACTTGATATGATTATAAATCACTGTGAGCACAGTAGGATGATCGTTTCTGTAGCAAGGATGGAGTCCAGAGGTCTTGAGTGCATGGCCAGATCTCTATAGCTATAACTATGCAGGTCATGTAGCATAGTTATAATCATGCACACCTTTTTGATAGTTAAATCAGAGCTTATAATTATCTAGTCATCTATTTTCATGTGATACTCACGTGCAGTAGCATGCAAGGTCAGATGGTATGCTCCCCAGACAAGTTTTTACATGCCTTGAAATCACATCTGCATGGAAAACTATCATACAAAGCCGTGATATTTCCTGGTAGCCAATTTTGTACTAAAGTACCAATTGCAACTTATTCATTCTCAATTATGTCTAGTAGCTATTATCATATCCTGTGCAAGACATTAAAAATATATATAGTATTACTTCCATGCAGGGCCGCCCAGAGAAATTAAGGGGCCCAGGGCAAAGAGTTAAAGTGGGGCCCCAGAGGCAAGGATGTTTCCATTCTGTCTGAATCACAACTTCTGGAATTAGAATACCAAAAAAAAAGGTCACAACCCACTGACAATGACAATAGCTACCCCTCGCCAACCATATCTCCTTATCTACAAGCTTGCTACACTGCTCCTCTGAAGAATACTGTGACTGCTCTATTAGAGTATTTAGTTCTGACTGCTCTATTAGAGTATATCGATCTTTTAACAGGTATTCAAGGGGGCCTCCTGGGGCCCCTTTCAGGCTGGGGCCCGGGGAAAAATGCCCCAGTTACCCCCCCCCTGTGGGCGGCCCTGCTTTCATGACACAAAATGTCTAAAAATGAAGTTTAGTTATTTGTGATTTGGAAGAAATGAGATGCCAATCGGATGATTTACTGGAACTTGAAAATTGACATAGTTATAATGGATTAGATCAAACATTTAATAAGAGCAGTAGTCACATGTCATTGAATTTAGAGTAATTATTGCAATGACATTGTCATATTAATATATTAAGATCTTTTCACAAAATTCAAACAGTTCAAAATTTGTCCTTCACTGGGTCCTGCATGATTTCAAAGTTTATGAGGTAGAATTTTAGTAGTTTGGAAAATTACATGGAATATATAAGAGTGGCCCACACAGAAAGGATATACAAAATGTACATATATTAAACTGTTGGCTTGAAGATTGCTTTCAGGCGTATATTCAACTTTTGATTTTATTGTACTTATCCTCACAGTAGTCGGCAGAGCCACTCTTCCTTACCATCAACTATGGAATTGGAGCAAACCCTTGGTTTCTGCTTTTGATAGCTACTATAATTAATGCTAATACTGCCCCCATGCATATAAGTGAGCTCAGCATGTACATACCAAATAATAGTACATCACATATCATAATGAAAATGCAGATGCTATATGTCTAGACTATACCTTTTAACCCTGTTGAGTATGAGGAAGAAGATATTTTCAGAAAAAGGCACAATGATTTTACTATAGCATGCAATATGCGACATTAAATTATATAGGTCAATTTACACCAATGCAACATAGCTATAATATGTATAACTTGAAGGAAACTCTCCAATAGAGCAGTCAGAAATTCTTATAGAACAGTCAGAAATTGATTTTTCATACATAATGTTACTGGAATTGATCAACAATCACAAAAATGATTATTTAACTGCACTCAGAGTAGTTGTCAAGTATATTCAACAATATTTTAGCAAAATTATATTACAATAAACTACGAGAGGCTTGATTTTGTGCAAATGATAAATCGCGTTTCACACGCCGTAATTGATTAAAGTGTTCGTAATCTAGCCTTCGCTGGAAGTTTGTACTTGTGCTGAGTAATCATTTCCATAATTCAACACACTTAAAGGTGCTTATGTGGACGGAACTGCAG
The DNA here is from genome assembly GCF_963678975.1 of Dysidea avara. NCBI lineage: Eukaryota > Metazoa > Porifera > Demospongiae > Dictyoceratida > Dysideidae > Dysidea > Dysidea avara. The sequence continues at coordinate 34,715,411 of NC_089276.1, forward strand.
TATTTGTTGAAGCGGAGGAATTTTTCCTACTATGAATCTGGCGAGGTTGGTCTCAGCCAGATGGTCAACAAACTTCGATCCACACCATATTCTGCACACAGGTACTTGACTTGGAGGTGATCACTTTAGTAAATGTTGTAGTATTTCCTGCAAGTCTGCTGCACTCCAGATCACGAAACGTCTTTCTTTTTCGCCGATCGGCGATGTTTGCGACGCCACCACCAAATATTGATTAATTTTATTAAACTACCTAAACTCCATAGTAAGAGTGGACAACCTCTCAAAACTTGAGAGAGAGTTTTGGCCCAAAAGAATAACATTGCAAATTACGACTGCGAAAAATCGATCGAATTCAAGGTATTTCGCGTTATTTTCACTAGAATAGATGGACGAAATTTGCTGCCACTCCAGTGTTTTCTTGATTAGACCTACCCCTACACATGACTATACTTTGTAAGTTGATTTGAAGATATCGATTTTTTGGTTTGCGGGCCCTACCACTGTGCTACCGCTGCTAGCTACCTACTACCCCTACACAACCAATAAAATAACAAGAGCAACAAATTAAAAGTAACAAAACAAAAACAAACAAACAAACAAACAATAAGAGTTACTGCTTAAATGATGGGAGTCTTGACTCTACTTGAATGAGGTCAATTGGTGCTGATCCTAAAGAGTGGCCAAAGGACCCCTTTGAGGATCTAGAACCTCCCAGACATCTAATTGCTGACCTCAGAAGTGAAAAAGACAAGCAGCACCGGATCCACCCCATTACAGCAGCCGGATCCACCCCATAAGGCCACTCCAAGTAATACCTTAGTTTCTGGTCACTCCCAAGCCTACAAATGGATGCGGGCGGGCGGATGATCAGGACTTCAGGACTATAGACTCTACTGTGACAATATACTGTATGGTATTATTATTTGCTCAATTTAGCAAATTCATGTTGATTTTGTTTTTAGTCAAACTTAACCAACAACATAAGTAGTTGTGCTTCGGCAAAAAATGCACTAGGAAAGTTGTTGATGGATCATGGCTAGCTATACACTGATGTATAGCATTTAAGTATATTTATTTATTTATTTAGAATATACTATAGGAAATGTTTTGCTCATGTAGCTACTTATGCTTTCCAAGTGAAATAAATGTCTCATTAGCTATGTCAGGAAAGTATTACTATGACTTATATAGCTAAGTTGTTCAAATAATCATGATCCAAAATGAAATTTAACTTCTATTTTCACATCAGAAATTCTTCATTCAGATGTGAAGTCGTAGCCCACTAGCTATGTGTTTCCAGCCTTCTATTCAGTAACCTTGAGAAAAGTAACTGTCAAAGTTTTGAGTCATTGAGTGCTCCAGACTAGTGTTTTTTAGTGATCATCTGGGAATGTTTAAACTATAAGGGTTTCTACTTGCCAATCTAATTTTAGTTATGGAAAAGTTTAAGTTTAAGCTCACCGAATGTTGCCGGCTTTCCATACCCCTGCAGTGTTCAGTGATAAGGAATTTGAAGTTACTAGACTAATCATTAGAGGACTACATTTGAATTATAAAGTTAAAGCTATGGCCCATCTGCATGGGCTAGTAGTTAATACTACTAAAATTACTTTGGTTACAAAAGCATTAGTAACAGTTATAATCTGAACAGCTATATAATCAAGGACAAAACTAGCTATAGTTAGAAACATTTTATTACTGTGGCATATATACCTAATATTAGAGTTAAGAGTAGTGTGACTGCTCTATTGGAATCCCTGACTGCTCTATTAGAGTATCTCGATCTTTTACAGTAAAAAATAAGTGTCTTGCTGGGTCACATGCACTTAAGCACCTGTAATATTAATAATAGTCCTCATAAACTAGGGTTCCAGGTTTACCATGCGGGCGGGTGACCAGAAACTAAGGTTTAACGTTTGACTTGGTGTGGCCTAAAGTAAGAAGAACGGATCCCCATCCGGATCCACCCCATACAGTAAGAAGAACGTAACCTAAAGGTGAAGAAGAAATCAAAGCTGAACCCGAGCCTAACCCTAACGCTAATGCTACTTTTCGCGTCATCTAAAGTCGAATGCTCGGGGAAACTACTAGACGCGAAAATAAAAGCCTTTCGGTTCAGTAACCACTTCCTATAAAATTCAGTGAGCAGCGGAGCTAAAATTTATTTTGGTTTTGCGGTGGCTAATTGTTGGTTTATCAGTTCTGCTGACCGGCAGGGTCTTTTTATAAACAGCTGTTGTTCTTCACATTGCGACTCACATTCAGTAGCTGAAACGGTGATCACTGTGACGCGGTATTGATAATGGCTGATCCTGGCGGGCGGACGGTGACACGCCCTCCGACGAAACAAATTTCTGGTTAGTAATAATTAATGTGTGCTGACTCGGATACGCATGCAGTGATATTATATTTAGATATAGTCTTAAAAAGCACAGGCCATGCTGTACTTGTGTCCTGAAACATCATACTAAATAAATAAAATACCGAAGGACACGCCCTATACTGAATTTATATAATATGTTTTTACTGATATGCCAATGCATAAACAATTTAAACTTACTTTCAAATCCTTGTGGTGATTCACACTTACAAATATTCTCATTAACTATTGTCTTTTCCTTTATCTCCTGTGCACTTCTCCATCCTGGAGGGTTTCTGGACTTTTAGAGAAGTTTGATGATTTAATCTGCACTTCCCTCCAGACTGTTACTAACATAAACAGCAGTTCTTCTGTGTGGGCTCAGTATATTCTCCCTGCTGCCAAAGGAGGTTTGGGAATCTGATTTAAGTCTTCCCAGTTATCTTTCTTCCCTTCATAGTACCTCCGAACTAGTTTCTTCCATCTTGACTCCTTCTGGCCTAACTGTTGAATCTTCTCTCCTCCACGAGGCTCTTGACCAATGGTCTGCTGAGTATCCTATGCCCCCTGAAGACTGCAGACATTATCAACATAATTGGGACGAACTGCTTCACAAACACCATTTTTCATCTCTTGGACTCTGCCTCTGATGCTAAAACAAAGGCTCGTCTATTGTCAGTTTCCTCCTCAGAGTCTGGTGCATGGCTTGGTGCTCTACCTGTACCTTCCTTGGGCACTAAGCTGGATAATGAATCTTTGAGGATTGCTCTTGGTCTACGTCTAGGTGTTCTCATCATTGTCGACCATACGTGTGTATGTGGCAGAAAAGTTAATGTTTTTGGAACTCACAGTTTGTCTTGCAGGCATAGTGGAGGCCGTATTCCTCGGCACGCTACAATGAATGAAACTATTCGTCGCGCTCTGGTGTCTGGAGTACCTGCTGCCAGTCGGTGTGTGTCGTAATGATGGTAAGAGGCCAGATGGCATGTCATTGATTCCTTGGTCACGGGCTTACCCTTGCTCTGGGACTTTACCTGTTCAGACACCCTGGCCCCATCTAGTTTATCTACTTCTGCAAGTGGTGCCAGCCGGCTGGCAAACTCTGCAGAGTCAGCTAAGTTCAGAAAGTATCTTCTCTGATTCCATCATTTCATTTCTCCCCTTTATGTGTTGAGACCCTGGGTGCTTGGGGATCATGTGCACGCTCATTAGTGATGCGGATAGGTTCCCGGGTAATGGAACAGTCTGGTGATAATAGGGCCACCCAATTTTTGATTCAGAAGGTTGCCATTGATGTTCAACGTGGCAATGCTGCTTCTGTAATGGCAACAATCCCATCATCCCAGGACTGGGCAGAGTTTTCCCCTCTGCCCACTGTTAAAGTGTTTATCTTTTTATTAACCATGTATGATAATTGAAAAAAAAACAAAAAAAACAACATTTTTTTGGGGGGAGGGGTTAGCTACCAGCTCTCCTTGCCACCACCCCTAGCACTATAAAACGTGGTAAAAGTGCTAGACAAATTCAATTTACAAGAGCCACCTGACCTTCAGTTAGTGCAGTCAAGTACTCCTAGTGAAAGCGGACAGCCCTGATGTGATCTAGCTCCTCTGAACCACTGATCATAACAAAGAATAACTAGTTCTGCAATGCAGCCATGACATCACTGAGCTATGTAATTATATATAAATAATAATATATTTATATATGTACTAGATAAAGCACTGCCACGAGTGCTATACGGGAAATATAGCACGAAAAGAGTGGGCAAGAGTAGGCTTGAGTCTATTATGCTCCAAAATTTGCCTATTATGCTTTTTGGCATTTCTCCAATTTTCTGCCTATTATGCTTGTTCTTATGCTTTTCAGAAATTCATTATGCTTTTATTTTGTGTTTTTTCTATGTGTAGGAACGTTCTTCATATAAATGGAGAAATGTTGTGTGCTCCAGAGTTCATAGGCATATTAGAGTAGAGGTCTGAAGGCATGTCTATAGTCCCTCAGCAGCATTTTTTTACTGCCTATTATCTTTGCAGTTTTGTATGCAAATAAAATATCATGCATTGTTTCTGATTGATCTTCTGAGTTGTAGCAGTTGGTATTCAAAGGACAACAACTGCTCAGTATATTCTGTAACTTGTATCTAATCAAAAACAGCCAAGCTGTAAAAAAAAGGAGTGCGGCCCTTGAAAAGGCTATGGTGAAAAAAGATGGGAAATCCAAGGTGGCGGCCAAGAAATGGCTGTGATGGTAGGTTAATGGTAAAAATTTTAATAACAACAATTCAGGTGAATTTGGTGCCGCTTGGTCAATTGGCACAAAATTCACCTGAATTGTCGTTATTAAAATTTTTACCATTAACCTACCATCACAGCCATTTCTTGGCCGCCACCTTGGATTTCACATCTTTTTTCACCATAGCCTTTTCAAGGGCCACACTCCTTTTTTTACAGCTTGGCTGATTTTGATTAGATTTCACTTCTTTTTGTATTTGTATACCCCAAAGCCGGCCTATGGCCAGCTTTGGGGCTTTTTAACCTATATATTTTTCTTTACCACAGGAAAAAGAAAAAGATGAAGCAGATTTTATAAATACTTTAACTCATTCTGATTTTATCAGTAAATGTACAAATTATATATATAATGCACATATCAAGAGTTCATTATATTATGAACTCTTGCATATATTTATTACATGTCAACTAATCCCCACAGGATAATTTGCAGCTGATCTCTCTACTGGGTGACTTGAAATGTAGCTGAACTTTCTACAGGGTGATCTGCTTGTATGTAGATGAACACTTTACAGGATTCTCTCTACAGGGTGACTTGACCCTAGCTGAACTTTCTGCAGGGTTATCTGTTTGTAGTTGAATTCTCTACAGGGTGATTTCTTTGCAGCTGAACACTCTACAAGGTAACTTCTCCTAGGTGATCTGTCTACAGGGTGACTTGTTTCTAGCTGGTCACTCTACAGGGCGATTTGTTTGTAGCTGAATTCTCTACAGGGTGATGTGTTTGCAGCTGAACTCTCTACATGGCGGTTGCTTTGTAGCTGAACTCTCTAAAAGGTGACTTCTTCTAGTTTAACTCTCTACAGCGTGATCTTTTCATAGCTAAACTCTCTAGAGGATGATTTGTTTGCAGCTGAACTCTCTACATGATGATTTCTTTGTAGCTGAACTCTCTACAGGGTGATTTGTTTGTAGCTGAAAACCCTACAAGGTAACTTCTTCTAGCTGATCTTTCTACAGGGCGATTTATTTGTAGCTGAATTCTCTACATGGTGGTTTCTTTATAGCTGAACTCTCTACAGGATGATTTGTTTGCAGCTGAACTCTCTACATGATGATTTCTTTGTAGCTGAACTCTCTACAGGGTGATTTGTTTGTAGCTGAACTCTCTACATGGTGGTTTCTTTGTAACTGAACTCTCTACAAGGTAACTTCTTCTAGCTGATTTCTCTACAGGGCAATTTGTTTGAGCTGAACTCTCTACATGATGGTTTCTTTGTAGCTGAACTCTCTATTAGGTACCTTCTTCTGGCTGATCTGACTACAGGGTGACTTGTTTGTAGCTGAATCCCCTACAGAATAACTTGCAATGTAATATAATTAAGTAAATTATAAATGCAGCTGAATGCTTTATTAGGGTGACTGTTCTATTAGAGTATCTCGATCTCGCATTTGCTACACGTAGTTCCCTTTGGAATCATAACTCAGTGGTTTGTAATCCGATTCTTCTGTACTACTGCAAGGACGTTCTATGATGATTATTCCAGCTACATACTGATTTTCAGCTCATTGCTGTAAGCGGTTTGCCTGATAGACACGAAAACTAATAGCATTTTTATTCATAAAAATCGATCGCGTAATTTTGACACAGGTCGGGTTTTGTGTCATATCTCCGTGGTATTTATCCCGATTCCTTTCAAACCACAAAAAGGCACTCCTACGATGGTTGCTCCATCTACATAGCAATTTTCAACTGATTCCTCAAAGGAGTTTACCCTGTAGGCATGACAGACCATCGACCTTATTTTACGCACATAATCGGTCATAACTCCGTGAATGTTCATCGGATTCCTACCAAAGTTGGTACAGAGATCCGCCTTAATGAGCCCTTTAAGTGTGCCAAAGTTCAGCCCGATCCGAGCACGCATTTGTGTTTTATGGCGGATTTTGCGAAGTGTGCGAAATGAAGAAGTAGAAGAAGAAAAAACGAAGAAATTAAAACGAAATTTTGTTCGCTCGTATCTCGGAAATGGCTGGAGCGACTTTCTTCAAATTTGGTGTGTAGACTCCCCTTGCTGGCCGGCACCTCTCTAGCAAATTTGGTTCCAATCGGATAAGGGATCACAGAGCTACATAGATGTGAAAATTGCGTATTCTTTCTTCCTGTTAATATACTCACGGGTGGCACGCCGGCTTCTTGGGCCGCACGACACACTACCGTGTGTCTTGATTTGCAGTGCCATGCCAAAAAATATTAGCCTCCTGGGGATAAACACTTAAATGGTTCTCGTTCTCTGTGTTGCATGCGATGACTGTTCTATTAGAGAATCTCAATCTTTTTGAATATTTTCCTATTAACACCAGTCTTACTCCATACCTGCAGAGACTTCACTATTTTCGATGTCCACACATTCACTAGCTATTTGACTCAACACTAACCTTTTAAAATATCATCATCACTCTCAGAGCATCTTCCAATCGAGCTTCCATGCAATAATGATCATAATGATCATATCACATTTTATTCAAAATCAGACAATGGTACATGTCACAAATTCCTAATTCAATGATTGAAGCTCAGCTAAACTGCTTTGTCATGCCTTAGTTGGAACATGACTACATGTGTCCCATAAAACTGAAACCCACAATGAAAAGCATTACTTTTGTTGAGCACTGTAAACTTGTAGTAGTGCATTATTCTACTCTTTGTCAGGAATCATTTCATAATCTAAAACAGGTTTGCCCTTGACTTTTTGACTGTTATAGCAGAAGTTATACTTACTGTGGCAGAAATTTGCACATTATGCTCCTAATTATGCTCTATTAGCTATGTCAGCATTATGCTTTATGCTTTTCCAGCCCTATTATGCCAAAAATTATGCTGGCATAATCGACGCAAGCCTAGGCAAGAGACAAGTATAGCATGAGGTAAAGCTGAGTGCTATATTTCTTCTCTAGACCACTCTTTGAATGCAATGTTTCCCGTATAGCATGAGCGAAGGCAGTGCTTTATCTGGTATAGAGAACTGTCAACTTGAGATACACACAAGACACACGAAACAATTAGAAACTCACAGAGTAGTGTTATCATCAGTAGAATAGGCATTGCACCTGCATTTCGCCTGTGCTGCACCTGCACTAGTTGTTTTGTGAGACTAGCAGGGGCGGATCCAGACTTTTAAAAAGGGGGGTTCCACTTTGGAATTGCAACTTCAGCCTAGCTGTAAGTTGAAGACCCCAAAAAAGGTCACCTGTTGACAATAGCTTCCCTCACCATAGATTCCCTCACCAACTGTATTTCCTTATTTATAATTGGATACATAGCTTGCTATACTGCTCCTCAGAAGACTACTGTGACTGCTCTATTAGAGTATCTCGATTTGACTGCTCTATTAGGGTATCTCGAGTAAGAGAGGCTCTTTCAAAAGGGGGGTTCCATGGAACCCTTTGAACCCCTCCTGGATCCGCCCCTGTCTAGTCTGTCTTCTCAACAACTAAAAGTTTTCGATTGTGGTACTTTAATAAGCATATTTCTGTGATATTCCTGGGACTTGTCCGTTTATGCGAACAAAACGTAATAAGAACGTTCACTGCTGCTGACCACAAGCAACCATACTCAAAATCTTCAAGTGTATCTATAAATTAAATTGAGTGGTTTTGCTCTTACTGGTTGGGTTGACTGGTCAGCCAGCGCAGTCAGGCTATCTATCAGCCTACACTGGTTTGGTTGATTGGTTGGTACTGGCCAGAATGAGTGATTACTCATACAAAGTAGGCTATCAGCCTGCAAAATAGACCTGACAGTTCTATAACTACCTGATATAGAACTGTGGTCTATTAAAGTGTTCTATATAACTGCCCAATATAAAACTTGTGCTTGTATGGCAAACATACAACACTTTTTTGCTTTGATTCTCCCACACAAAGTTCTTTATATATATACACACAAGTACATGAAAAAATTGGAATTTTCAACTAGAGTAGGGACCATAACACATCGATAAAAAGTACTGAAACAAGTTGGAGTAGTCCATAATATTAAATCACAGTAAAACAATAAGAAGTGTTATATCCCTACTTAAGCATAGTAGGGATATAACACTTCCTATTGTTTTACTGTGATTTAATATCATGGACTACTCCAACTTGTTTCAGTACCTTTTATTGATGTGTTATCAGCCTGCAAAATAGACTTGACAGTTCTATAAATACTTGATGTAGAACCGTAGTCTATTAAAGTGTTCTATAACTGCACAATATAGAACACTTGTGCTTGTATGGCAAACACAGAACACTTTTTTGCTTTGATCCTCCCACACAAAGTTCTTTATATATATATATATACAAGTACACGAAAAAATTAGAATTTTCAACTAGAGTAGGGACAAAAAGATAAAAAAACCCTCTGGAATAGTGCGCACCCCTACGATTCGTCTGGGTGATAAAAATTACAAAGAGTAATACATACTGTATTATATTATGGCTTTTTCTATTGGCTAAACTTCATACCTTTGCCTTTGAGATCATCTTCACAGCATTCAAAACCACGTAGTGATCTTTTTTCTTTCTTTCTTTTTTTGTTTTGGTCTTCAACTTGCAGCTAGGCTGAAGTTGCAATTCCAGAGAACCAGAAACCCCCTCTGAAAATTTCTAGATCTGCCCCTGGCAGGGATATAACACTTCTTATTGTTTTACTGTGATTTAATATCATGGACTACTCCAACTTGTTTCAGTACTTTTTATCGATGTGTTATGGTCCCTACTCTAGTTGAAAATTCCAAATTTTTTTGTGTACTTGTTTGTTAACTTTTTTTGTAAATAATTTTATTATGACTGGTGAACCCACGCACACCACATCTGAAATGGCGCTGCAAGCCCCAGCTATATCAATTATTGTCTGAAAAGTGAAGTATTCATTACGCTTCATTATCAGCTATGTTCAACCCGTTACACAGCATTTGGAATCAAGAACTGTTCGAAAAGCACCTCTACAATCCAAAAGAAAGAAATAGTGCTGTACACCCCAATTATATTAATTATCGTCTGAAAAGTGAAGTATCCATTATGCTTCGCTGTTGGCTATGTTCAACCCGTTACACAGCAGTATGAATTAAGAACTGTTTGAAAAGCACCTCTACAATCATAATAGCCACTATGAAAAATACGGACAATTTCTGTTTCAAAGGGAAGCCATCATGTGCTACCACCAAATTGACACCTTTCGCTGTCAGCAAAGATGAATGGCACACAAAGGAGGAGACTGGTAATCCATGAAGAAATAGTTAACTAACACAAAAGAGTACAAAGACTAGCTAATTACAAACTCTACCACACTAATTACAATAAACTAAACTACTTACAAGCTACACCTACTTAACTACATTATAAAACCTAAACAAAATCTTTAGTGTCCTCCAAGCAAAGAACATGAGGACCATTTTGGCATTGTATTTCCATAAAGTCACTGATAACCTTTGCAACAATTGCCTCCGAGCCAACTTCCGAGACAAACCAAGGAGACCAAACACCGAATGATTCACAAACTAGGGGAATAAAGTCACCTCCATCATTAGTAACAGACCATGAAGAATGCATTGTACGTACTGTGAAAGGCATAGGCACCGGCCGATTATGCCGGCATAATTTAAAGCCTAATAGGTGACCAAAAGCATCAAGCATAATGCCAGCATAATAGGGACGACATTTGAAAATTTAATTAAAATGCGCAATACACGCGCCTGAAAGAAAGCAAGTATTCACTGCCAATAGTATTATTAGTGCATTTCATATTTAAAAACACATAATAACTTACTAAACATTTTCTTTGTTGGTTATTCACACTTTGCAGAAATAAGATCGAGATACTCTAATAGAGCAGTCACTTACTCTAATATAGCAGTCAGGAAAGGCTGATATATTCTAATAAAACAGTCAGCTCTAGAGCATAATCTTGGTGTTGAAAGCATAATTTTAAGCATTATAGGCTTAATTTTTGAGCAATGCTCAAAAGCATAATAGGTAAAATTTTGGGCATAATAGGCCAGAGTCTAGAAAGGCACCTGTTGGGTCGAAGCGACGTCGAGCAGTAAAAAATCAAGCCCGTAGCCTTAGCTGTTATCGAGTTATGCTTGTCTGAAGGAATCAGTCAGTCAGTCAGTCATCAGAAAATTCCGTTGAATATTTAAAAAAAAAATGCCATAGCAACTTGTTGAAAGTGTTTCGGGTTGATCTGAAAGCTTGTTTGGGCTTAGTTTTACCTAACCAATAGTGCCTTATGGTCGTCTGGGAAAATTGATGTTTTTTTGGGTGATGTTATTTTGTTGGCTACGCCCACTCCTTTGTGATCCCTACTTATACAGTTACTATCGTACTGTATGATATAGACTAGCTACCGTAGATTCCCTGAAATTTCGGCATCTCTAAATATTTGGCACTCCCCGTGCTTTGAACGCAATGTGCTCTAAATTTCGACTAATGCAGGAAAGTTTCTAATTATAAGTGTGCTAATTTTTCGGCACTTGGAGTACTAGTTGACAAAGGTCTCTTGAGTACTGAGGATTCCCAGTGACCTTACACAATATGCTACCTCGATGCTGGATGAAGCACCAAGTGTGAAATTGTTTAGGAAATGCACCCAACGATATCATCGTGTGACTACACGGCTACCACAAGACAATTTTCGTTCGTTCTGTTCACAGAATAAAATCTATCCTGGCCCCACATCTCCTTGTAACATGATACACCCTGTTATAACGCTTTGTTAAGCCATGGAACACTTCATGCAGCATCTGGTAGCGAGATAGTTTAATAATATTATTGATTGTGGTTTCTATTTTTATTACTTGTTGAAATCCTTAATATTACGTCTGGGTGATTGTATTCAAAAGCGATGTAGTAATGACATTGACCATCCCTCCTGGATAATGTAGGCAATCATAGTATATAGCGATGCGGCCAAGTAAGTGTTGTGGTATCGTCAGATCGCAAATAACTTAGCCATGAAGCGTGCAGACTGTACTAGGGATGGATCTCAAAATTCGACAATAGCACCAGGTTGGTACATATTTTCCTAATTGTTTGTCCAGACATGAACGGAATTAATTAATTTCTGCCATATTTTTAGGGAATCTATGGTACGTCATCAATATTGAAAGTTAGCTACTACTTTGAAACCAGTAGAATATTCAACCATTAAATTAATACTGATGAAAACTGAGATTCATGAAGTTTTCTAGTTAACTGACAGTGTCTGTTGTAGGCTTCAAAAACTGTACCTACTTAATTAGAAGTCATAGATGGGAGTATACATGCAGCACTGGTACACTTGTCAAAATGAAGTGGCTCCAAGAGAAGTTGTCATGACTGGTCATGTTGTCCTTAGCCTCCTCATTTGAGCCTTGTACCTACACATACTACAGATACCACATACTTACCATGTGACTTTTTTCCTAAAATTGCAGGTACAACTTCCCTCATCTATCTATATGCAGGCACTGTCAACCTAATTAGAATCCTTTATAAACCTATTCATGTTATAATAGTAAATTTTTATGGTTTCAAGGGATTAGCTAACATTCAATGTTGATGACTTAACTAGTCCATATACCTAATCCATGGCAACTATAACCCATCAATTCACAGGCCACCAATGTGGGTCTCCAGTGGGATAGCTAACAAAACATTCTTGATTGCTCTATTATAGTATTGTGATGCTGTTGACTGCTCTATTAGAGTGTTTTGATTGTTTTAGCAAAAGGATTCAAGCAATGCTGCACAGTAACATTGTGCTGTAAAATCCACAATAACCTTTATCAGGAATTTTATGAGTTGTTCTCATTCCCGCTTTCCGCTCCTGTCCCGTTCCCATTTTCCTCGAATTATGCTTACCCTGCAATGTGCATTGTAGTCACCTGAGTGTTAACTTAATTAATTAACCTTCTATTGTAATTTTAATTGCAATGGACACTAATGTTTAGTATCATTTTGCACTTGGTGCTATGATAATGCTAGTAGTCAGTATGTACATGCACTATGCTAGTTCCACATCTGGGGTGTGTATCTACACTACATAGCTAATTCTCTACTGATTGTGGTGGAGGATGATCTTATAGAAAATATTTTGATTGTTTATATATATACTATTGATGATTTTGTCCTCTAGGTGATTCTAGACCAACTTTAAAACTGCTACAGAGTAAAAAAGTTATAATTCCAATGAGTTTGAAATGGTATGAGCTTGGTATAGAACTCCTGGATGATGATCAGGTGGGAAAGTTGGAAGTCATCACTACAGATTATGATGAAGTAACAAGACGGTGCTCAGCAATGTTAAGTTACTGGCTTGAAACTCATCCTGATGTTACTTGGAATAATCTAGTGGTAGGATTGAGGGCACCTGGTGTTGAAATGAATGAAGTGGCTGCAACTATAGAAGTACAGTTTACAGGTATATACAAATTAAAAAAAAAAGATATTTAATTTGGGGGTAATGTACAGACCTCAGTTACTGATTATAGTGTACATATAGATTAAAGATTGTTAGTACACAACATCAGGGGTAGGGCTGGGTGGAAACTTGGTGTTACCATAAAATCGCAATATAGTAATGAAACAAATGATCGTATTGTCCAAACTTTTTGTGGAACGATATTATCATGATATTGATACTACCATAGTATTTGGGACTAATATATTAGCAATGTATGTTCTAGGATTGCATCCATCGCTGATTTGAGATCAACATACCTTAATAGAGCAGTCAACCTCTAATATAACAGTCACTTACCCTATTAAAGCATTCACACACTTTCATTAAGGTGAATATCAACTATATAAAAGTACCATGATATTTAGTAATATCTTGATATTATTTCCATGATATATCATATCATTAGATTTTCAATACTACCCAGCCCTAATCAGGGGGTAGTAAATTCCATAACTGGATGGTTGAGGGTAGGTAGGAAGGAAGGTGTGTATCAATTTGGGTAGGGACTTGCCTGTATCTTAAGCTGTGACCACATGTGCTGGATGTATTAGGATATAAATAGTTTTGAAATTCATCTTGCTTTTATCACTATAGCATATAGTGGACCTCTCAACTAGAACACACTCAGGATACCTTAATAATTAGGTCCTGGCTAATTATCCTGGCACAATTATAAAGTGTACCAGGTAACCAAAAACATCCAGTATTATGTCAGATGGCTTTCCAAAAATCAATTAAGATTTGCAATGCAAACCTGTTTAAAAACATGCAATAATATATTAACTGTAACTTCGTTGACTACTTACACTTTACAGAAATAAGATCAAGATATTCGATGAACAGTCACTTAATCCATCATATACACTCTAGTAAAACAAATTTTAAGCATAATCTTTGTTTTGAAGGTATAATATTGAGCATAATAGGCTTGATTTTTGGACACTCCTCAAAGCATAATTTAAACATAGGCTGAGGAGCCTATTGATAATCATTAATCTGTGGTCCCACGTAATACTTGTTGTCCTATTTTTGTGTGTCATCTTCATAGAAGTGGTATGTTTTGGTTATTAACATCAGGCTAAGAAGATATCTGACACATGATATACAGTGGCAAAAAGCCACTGACCATAGGTGTCAATAAAGCTACTCAATTATAAAGCACACTAGTTGTATGAAAGTAAGTTTTTGGTACGTAAGTTCAAGAAGAGCTAGGGTTGGAGAAAGCCTATAGCTTGCCTTTCCCTAGCTTGCCTCAAACTCACCAAAAACTTGCTTTCATACAGACAATGAAATACATTCTTATGCTTAACAGGCAAACCTCAGTTAGCATTAGGGTTAGTGTTGGGTTCAGCTTTGGCTTCTTCTTTTTGTTGGTTAGGATCCTGACTCTAGTGCATGGTGGCCATGACTCTACGTGGTGGCCATGACTCTATGTGGTGATCATGACTCTACGTGGTGGCCATGACTCTACATGGTGGCCATGACTCTACGTGGTGGCCATGACTCTACGTGGTGGCCATGACTCTACGTGGTGGCCATGACTCTACGTGGTGGCCATGACTCTACGTGGTGGCCATGACTCTACGTGGTGGCCATGACTCTACGTGGTGGCCATGACTCTACGTGGTGGCCATGACTCTACGTGGTGGCCATGACTCTACGTGGTGGCCATGACTCTACGTGGTGGTCATTACTCTACGTGGTGGCCATGACTCTACATGAAGTACACAGAAAATGTGCGCCCTATTAAAGTACTACAAAAAATTATAAATAAAAAAAGCTATATACCAAACATACATAAAAGTCAGGTAATTGAGACACTCTAATAGAGCAGTCACCCCCACTGTGATTTGTTGTCAAATCTACTGGCTAAAACGTTTATGTAAACTAGTTTAATTTTCTTGCACATGTCAGGTAACCATGAAGGTACATACTTTCAGTAATGTACTGGAATTATCAATGATTTATAATGTGAAAACCAAACACATGTTCGCAATCTGTTTTGAGATCTCTTCATAGAACAGTCAGGTACACATACAATCAAATGTCTTTTAAAATCTAGCTTCTGTAGAAAAATAAAAAAGATAGACAAATTCCAGCATAAACAAATACAATAGTAAAATAATATCTAATCCAAAATAGCCAACCTGTGAAAAAGGGTGCAGCCTTCCAAAAACAGGCTAGTATGAAAAAGATGTGATATCAAAAGGTGGCAGCCAAAAATGGTTGCAATGATATTGTACTCCCAAATTAAAAGTACAATATTATTGCAGCAGCTATTTCTTGGTCACCACCTTTGATATCCCCATCTTTTTCATACTTATCAGGGGCAGATCTAGGGGGGTCTTTGGGGTTCGAGACCCCCTTCAGGTTGAACCTCGAACAGGAAATCTAAGACAGAAACTGCACAGACGAAAGCAACAGATCACAAAAGATCGATATACTCTAATAGAGCAGTCCTGAACTATTTGATTAGCATCACGTGATGATAGCTCATGCGATATGGATTGTTTAAAGTTCAGTAAATAGCGGAAGACACATGCTTACTGTGTGTAGAAGAGCTGGCAGCTGCAAGGGAGAAATGGCATTTGTAATCACTGATATTGTTGTAAACGTACGTCTGATTTGTATATAAAGAGTGTTTTACTGCCAGTAATTTTCTTTTGTGGTAATACACCTGACTCCGCCTTTGGTCAATATGGGCACGTGATATCACTCGGCTGTTCTTGAGACCTCATGCAGAAGACATAGAATGCCGGTCCCCGCACTCGACGGTATGAATTACAAAGTGACACAGGAGTTAGCTACTTCAGTAGTTCTTCAACTTGGTGAGGAAGACCAACTTCACTCGCACTTGCACGAGGTTCACTTTTGGTGCCTCTTCTGTGAGGGTGATGGCAAGCAAGAAGTGTGATCTGTTATGGTATGGTGCGCATGTGTGGAGGGGGCTGTAATAAGAGTAAACCGCTGAGTTTGTCTACTGTGGATGTTAGTGTGTATCCTTCGTGCCACGCTGAATCCTGTCACGTAACAAATTGGGGGCTTGTCCGGGAGCACCAGAAGACAAGTTGTTTAAAGATTTTGGTCGCGGAGACATTTGTTTTCTACTTTCACTGCTCCCTCGTGTTTACCCTGTCCGATTCTAACCACAAGTTTTTAATCCTTAGTACTGGGCGAGTGGTACCTCAACAGGTGTGAATAGTTGTACAGTTGGTGTTGTTGCTTGTGCATCTCGACTAGGCAGGATTTGTTGTTATCGGCGCCAGTGTGCATTATTTGGAATTACAAATTTGTAGTCAGACAAATCATTCTCATCGTCGTTACTCTCATCGTTCCTATTACGTTGTTGTGGAGTGGATAATTATGTCGTTCTCAGTAGACTCTTTTGTAAAATCGCCCAGTATATTGTCCTTAAATCCTTTAAAGAAAGTGGAGCTGCTCTCCCTTGCTCAACACTACAAGTTGGAAGCCACTCAAGCTATGAAAAAGGGTGAAATTCGAACATTGATCATAGAGTATTTAGTTGAGGAAGAGATCGTGTCTGAAGATGAAATACCATCAACCACTGATACTATCGAACTGAAGAAAGTAGAACTGCAAGACAAGGAGAAGGAGCGTGAAGCCCAGTTGAAGATGAAAGAGATGGAATTACGAGAGCAGGAGCTTGCTCTGCAGTTGAAACTTAAGGAACTTGCAGCAGCTTCTACAGCTCCACCTGTACCTCGTACCAGTCAACAGGCTGAATTTGATGTGACTAAGCAAGTACGGTTTATTCCACCCTTCCAGGAGATAGAGGTGGATAAGTATTTCTTGCATTTTGAGAAAGTTGCATCAAGTCTGTCATGGCCTAAACAAGTTTGGACACTACTCCTTCAGAGCTCTCTGTTAGGTAAAGCCCGTGAAGCCTATTCAGCCCTATCGATAGAACAGAGTTCTGACTGTGACACAGTAAAACGCTCTATTCTCAAGGCCTATGAGCTTGTTCCTGAGGCCTACCGACAGAGGTTCCGAGCCACCCAGAAGACAGATACTCAGACTTTTGTGGAGTTTGTACGGGCAAAGGAAACTTTGTTTGACCACTGGTGTACCTCTAAAGGAGTTGATGGAGACTTAACCAGCTCAGACAACTGTTGATGATGGAGGAGTTCAAAAACTGCCTTCCTAGTGATATTCGGACCTATCTGGATGAACAGAAGGTAGACAATTTACATGAAGCAGCAGTTTATGCTGAAGACTACTCCTTGACACATACCACTTCCTTTGGAAAGCCCCATCCCTGTGATGGTAACTCAGCAGATATAACACTTGAATTAGCTAAAGGTGGTCAGCCGCGTGCTCTTATCACCAGTAACTTTACGGGTGGAGGCCCATCAGGGAACTACAGTAGCAACCACCTACCTGCTGGACCAACATGCTTTTATTGCAGGAAGAAGGGTCACATAATGTCAGAGTGTCAAGCCTTACCAAGAAAGAACGAGAGGTCTGAAAAGCCTGATCTCATTGTTTCCCCAAGTTTTCAGACAGACCATAAGAAGACAAGTAAGTTGCCAGATGAATACACTCCATTTATTTCATGTGGTAGTGTCCCTTGTTGGCTCACAAGTGGAATCTCCGATCACTATTCTCAGAGATACTGGTGTGACGCAGTCTCTGATATTGGAGGGTGCCCTTCCCTTCAGTTCCCATTCGGACACGGGAATGACTGTGTTACTACAAGGAGCAGAGTTAGGAACTTTTCGTGTACCACTTCATAAGGTTCACTTGAAATGTGGTCTAGTGACTGGAGCTGTAGTTGTCGGAGTGAGACCTTCCTTACCAGTCCAGGGTGTGAGTCTCATACTTGGTAATGACTTAGCTGGAGGACAAGTGGCATGTGTTTCCAAGGTGCCACAAAACTCAGTGTCGCCAACTGTTGCAGCAGAGCAAGTCTCAATGAAGGTGTATAGGGTCAGTAACAGTAATTCACAGCAGGATCTCAGTAGAGAGCAGATCGGTCGCGTTAGATGTTTTCCAGGAAAGAAAATGGTGGACAACCAAATTTTCGTAGGGCGGTTACCCAAACACATTTGCAGTAGGGACTTGGAAGACATTTTCTTTCCCTATGGAAAACTGACACGTTGTGAAGTGAAACAAGGAATACGACTAGCTTATGGTTTTGTTGAGTTTGAAAACAGAAGAGATGCTGAGGATGCAATACGTCTGGAGAATGGCAGAGAGATCATGGATACTAGGATAGTTGTGGAATGGTCTAGAGGACACAAGGACAAGAATAGCATACGTGGTTATGATCGATATGACTGCCGTATTCATGATCGGAATTGTTATGACAGAGGAGGACGAGATCACAGATACTCTCGAAGGAGGTCTTATTCATGGTCACCACCCTGACATAAGCATCACAAATACCGGTGACTGATTGACTTGTGCATTTCACTTAGTTATTAACCTTTTCCATACCTTGCTGGTGTATTTAGGTCTTTTATCATGTAATTTTTAGACAACTTTAATTTTTATACCCACATGTGTGTGCGTATACCTTTGTTGTGTGTAGGGGTAGTTTTGTAGGAGGGGAGTGTTATGGTATGGTGCGCATGTGTGGAGGGGGCTGTAATAAGAGTAAACCGCTGAGTTTGTCTACTGTGGATGTTAGTGTGTATCCTTCGTGCCACGCCGAATCCTGTCACGTAACAGATCGAAAATCTATGGTGTGGTGAACAAGTGCTCCACCATTCGTCATTTTTACTGTGTGCCAGGAAGTTGTGTATGTAGTAAGCTATAAGTCTACAATAGCATAGTATAGCAATAAGCTGTATAAACAGCAGTGTAGGTTTCCAGCTAGTTATAGCTACACACATCATGCTTGTTAAAGTTTGCCTAAGGGCACATTTTATGTATGAATGTTACGTACAGCCGTATATAGGCCGGATGTGCCAAGTTATTATGTGAACTTTAGAGGGGTTACCCTCCACCCAGCTCAGATACCCCCCTCTTGAAAAATCCTGGATCCGCCCCTGCTTATGGCCTATTTTTGGGAGTCCACACCCTTTTTCACAGCTTGACTGTTTTGCATTAGACTAAAATAAAGTCATCTCACTGTATAGTATTCTAGTCACCATTAAAAGTGTTTCAGTGTAGTAGTAGTATTATTATTATTATTATTATTATAATTGCAGAACCTCACACAGCTAGTATAATGCAATCTACAGTACACAAAATCAATAAGTAAAATCATACACATAATTAAAAGTTCTATAATTCATATAGTAGTAGGTTATTAAATTCTGTGATAGAAGGTGAGCGGACGGTTACTGGTTATAGGTTGTTCCAAAGTTTGGTAGTGAAAGGGAAGAAAACTAAATCTGTATGGATCAATTCTCATTATAGGTATGGTAAGTTTGTATTCGTGCCCTCTTGTAATTCCTCTGTTGAATGTAAAGTATTCTGGTAGTGTAAGATCTAAAATTTCATGAATAATTTTATACATCATTTGAAGTCTTGATATATTTCTACGATGGTTTAAACTGTCTCATTTTAAGGTGGTAAGCATTTGTGTCACACTACTAGTTTAGCGAAAGTCTCCAGTCACAAATCTTGCAGCCCGTCTTTGAATGGCATCAATATTACATTGTGTATGGGGGCCCAGGCAAAAGTAGTATACTCCGAGATAGGACTCACATATATTTGGTAGGCTTTGGCTTTCACTTCCTGTTGGCAAGAATAGAGAAAGGATAGAGCATTATTTGCCTTCTTACATACCAAGTTTACTTGAGTGTTAAAGCTAAGTTTGGAATCAATCATAATACCTTCTAGCTTCATTTACAGACTTTTATGGTTGGCCATATAGTAGATATGAGTAATTTATGATATTTATATAATTACAATTGTTGTATGCTTATGTCGATTAGCCATTGACCTTTACCAGGCAATTAACTTGATGACCCCCTAATTGCTTACTTGACTGTTCATGACTGGCTTACTACTGCCTACTCTATTAAAATAGCAGCCAAAGCACTTTTCAAAAAGGTGCATAGAAAAGGTTTTTCTAAGAACATCACCAACCATTTTATTCACTGTTACTACTATATCGTAAACATACTACAGTCCACAGGATAATACCATATTCTAGTATGCATAAGTAATAGAAATTGAGTTTTAGCTCACAGAGCTTTTGGAGAGTCAACTAAACCACTCATTTTATGCATGAAAGAAATGGTTGAAGAAGTTTTAAACAGGACATGCATGATAGCCTTTAACTCTAAAACCTGCACAATCCAGAAAACTGGATTTGATAAAACACGAAAAAAATGCACAATACTTTTGCCATTTTACATACATGGTTTTAAACAGGCATATCTTGCGCTGCGATTATCCAATCGCTTAGAAATAGCGATTTTCTTACTTGGGAAGGCCTACACTTTGTAACAGTATATAAACTTTTAACAAACAACAAGGAACTCATGTGCTATGAAGTATTGAATCAGTTTGTTTCGTTTCATATCTGTATCATTAGTGTTCTTACCGGCCATTTTGTCAATTACATGATAGCTGTATATCAACGGAATCGCCATCATGTGATGACCAAGATGACATCAGGAAAATGTTTCTACAATGCAATATGGCTGAGTTATGGCCTTTGGTGTATCGATATGCGACGGAAGAAGATGAAGAGATAGTTCATTTGTACTTTAAAGGTACAGAGTGAAGTTCTGGGATGAAAGGATGCGATGAAGGATAGACTCATTTAAACTGAAATTTAATGATGAGTAACATGGTGTTTGTAGTTTTTAGACAGCTTTTAAAGTTCTTGTTCTATATTAGTTTGTTAAAAGGCTTGCGTATAATCCAGTTTTCTGGATTATGCGTTTTTAGTGCTTGCATTTTGTAAAATGGCTGCGGGTTTAAGGGTTAAAAGAAGTTTTATGTGAGCAATTATTGTGATGATTCCAGACATTATGAAACAATCAACACCTAAAAGTGAGTCTTATGTAAGCATGACTCATGAGTATGACTCATATATGACGCATGAGTAATCGCGCATATGTCTTGTGATAAGGCACCACCCCCTTGTGTCCCTTTTCCGTAAAGGGGTTTTTCAATAGCTATGCATTATTAATATATTAAAATCATTCCAGCCATGCTGTCACTTGATCTTTCAATTTTAAGCCAGGTGTTTTGAAGGCTGCACCCTTTTGCAACTTGGCTGTATTAGCATATATACGCTTGTATTGCTTGACAAATCTGCAGCAATAAGTTAAATAGGGTGTGAGTTTGCTATCCTAAAACCACATTTACAGACTAGGCCATAATGCAATAAAATAGTGTTGTGCCTTTTGCAAATTATATAAAAAATGTTATGGCCATGTATGTCCTATATATGCAGTTACCACCAATTGCAAATGCAAGTTCATTATCATACAGTATGATAGTACTACACATCAGAGATCATTAGAGGTTTGTACCATAGATAATAGAGTAAAGGGATAGGAAACGCAAGTGATTTCCGGTTTGATTTCCGTTACGCGTGACTTGAAAGGACAAGACAGTTTTGTGAGAATTAGTGTTCTAAGCAGCGTAAATAGTAATCCAACAGACTACAGTAAGTATTTAGGCCTATGTGAGAGATTTTGGCGAGAGAATTCAGACCGTAGATTTTGTAACAAAGCGTATCGCATTAACCGTGATTGTTACACGCTGTCACACTTTCGCTCATCGTACCTTCATGCCTCATCCATACCGCTTCTTTTATAGCCGGTTCCACTTTCGAATCTTGTGGTAAGCTAGGCGTGTCACCAACACAGTCTTTTACCGTTGCGTTGTACTGCAAGGTGGTTTAAACTTTTGGTTAAAAATGGAAGATACTTAGTCGTTTCTTCAAGCAACAGTTCCTGTTTTGCTCCGATATTTCCTCTGGTTCCCTTTGTTAAATGGTAAGGAATAGGTTTATCACAGTTAAAAGGATAGAATATATTTACGAAGAAAGTAAAGTGGTTTAAAGTAATTTTTGGGCCGTTTTTTTCACTTTCAATCTCCTTTAATTTTGCGTATAACTTCCTTGAGGGTTGGTACCATCCTATTTCCCTCGATTACTTACTTGAGTTCACTGTAGCGAAGTTTCACAGTCGTTGATTACAAAATTCTGTCGTTACAACAATTTGTTTCTCTTTGATACAAGCGCAGCAAGCGTAACGAGTATGTTCGTGACGTACTACACGGAATTCCAATAGAAATGTACGTATTTTGTGACGTCACGTTATTGTGTTTCCTATCCCTTTACTCTATTATCTATGTTTGTACTTTCTTATAAAAAATATTGACTAGAAATCAGCCTCACTATACTTTCATGGTTCCTTGGCAATATCAGTCAGCTATTAGGGCCCAAAAAATTTGGATTGTCAGAGTTCGAGCATTAATTAACTAAAATTCGTGAATCTTTCAAACTTTTAATAGAACTAGTTCCTGCATACAAAATTACAAATTACAGCATATCATATGCACTTCTCACAAATTTACAAGTTTGCAACACACAGGGTTGTACTGACTCAACACTTTTACTGAGAAAACTTGAAATTGAATACCACAAGTAAAGATACTCAATACTCATGGTTACTAGATTGCAAATGCAATTTACCACTGGTTTACAGTTGAGACAAGTGGTTGGCACAACATGGAAGCCTTAAACTTCACGGTTTACCTTTAGGCTTGGCCTGTGACCACCGCTAAACCATCAACACATAAGCCAAAATACCATAAGTCTAGCTTCTCCCAGATCATTATAGAATGCAGCATGATTGACAGGTTAACGCTATAGTTTGAACTGTTCAACCCACATGTGGATGTTCATTCATTGGAACAAACCTTCAAGTTCATTCAAGTTAATTTGGGCCCTATCAGCTATGTATAGCCAAGTCCAAAAGTTCCTTAAGTATGACTTGAAATAGTTCCAATAAATATTATTTTTAATTCAGTGGAAGTTTCTACTGACTGACTGGCTGACTAGCTAACTAATACAGTAACTAACACACACACAAACTAACTAACTAAGGCTGGAAAAATTAGTTCACAGTTTACACTGCCCACATGATATGTAAAGAATATACTCTAATTTTTTCTTACTTATTAACTTTTAGCTGAAGCCCCCAGGATTCTCAGCCTTTTCACTATGTATGATCGAGATACTCTAATACAGTACTCAAACAATTAGTCAAGCTGCATGTATTGTAAGAATCAGACAATATTAATTCTGTACCTAGCATTTTTAATGACTTGATGCATATGTGAGTAAATACATTTCGGTAACTTGTGATTACCTGTACATGTATCTCACAAACAGTCTGGCTCATCTGAGATGAGTGCAAGGACTTTGTAGCTTACAGACTTTGTAAAATGTGACTGGATTTTGGAAAATCACCCTTGTGGTTGCATTGTTGATTCAGAGAAAAATGTATTTTAATAATTTAAAGCATTGTTACTCACCAGCCTTGGCAACTACACGTATGGATTTTTCACCAAAGATGGAGCATTTCACAACCTTTAAGAGCACCTGGTGACCAAGGTAATCCCTGTAGAGTTTCCCGCCATTTTAGATAGGTTTTTTCACCAATGTTGCTGTATCACGAGTCCTAAAAAAGGAGTGGAGGGTGGGGGGTGGCAGGGTCAGCAAGAGATAGGCTACAAAATAGACAAGGATAGTAATTGAAGGCACCAGACCACAAAACAGCCTGCCAGAGACAGAAAATAGACTGAAATCTCACAAAACAGGCATACATCACACAATCAGCTCCCTGCTCATCTGTCCCCCAAGCACTTCTCTGTTGTTCACAGACCTGTACAGATGTCTACAGGGCTCTCAACTATCATGCATTCTACGTGAGTCTCACGTATTCTGTGTGAGTCTCACGTATTGAAGCAAAATCTCACTCTCTTACTCATAACACCTCTAAACTCACGCATTAATCTCTCTGACTCACAGTAATGTTAATCTTGAACCAAAGCAGCAGTTTCTTAGCATCATGTGATCACTTGTAATGGTGCGCTTAATTATATTACAGCTTGTATTCAAGAGTGTAATTGTATTCACATGTTTGGGTTGTTCAGCCACCAACCATCAACAGAAGCCATGTAAACAGAAAGTCTCCCATAGCCATTATTGAACTCATTGCACACACCTTATAATAGGGCAGATAAATGGCTATTTTTGATGAAATGGGGACATGCTGGATAAAAGCATCAAACTTTGTGTGATAATTATTCAATGCATATTAAATCATTTTTTGCTAGGATCCAAATTCAATTAATGCTCTAACTTCATTAACAGCTTGTGACTATTCTATTAGAGTAATTTACATTTAACTGTACTTAACATTTTCATTGTGTTCTGGTACAAAAGAGCTCTATTGTTTTGGAAAGGAAGGTGTTGTAGTTTCCCATATTTCAACTAGCTAGTCCACATTTATTACCTCATAAACATTTCAACGAGGCAGTGCAGACTGAACACAATTGGCTGGAACATGATGCCATGGAAACTATATACAAAGATGAATTTGATAATAAAGAACAGATATCATGGGCTGCATATCATGCATTATCCTATAAAGTTGAAGCTACTTGCACAAGCATTACTCAGTTAATGTCTTTGTCCTATGACTATGCAGCTTTTGCAGCAATGGTAAAACATTGAATCACAGTACAAACTCAAGCTATACAATTCCAAACCCTGGTCAGATTCCAGTTATAGCTTTTGATGCTCAACTACTTGCTTAAGCCAAGTCATTGTAATGGAAATGGCCAGATACACATGGGGAAGATAAATACGTGGATATGATGGGTGATCTTCACATAGTATTTGTTGATGCCACACTCAGTGCAGATACCCATCCAGACCCATCAAGGTAATCTCCAAAAGTACTCCACAAAGCCATTTCTACTGTAGAGAATTTTCTCAATGCATCGCATTGAAAGAAGATGAGAAATGCTCACCAAATTAGTGTATTAGCATTAGCGATACTACAAGATAGGCTTTCTCACAAGCAAATGATTCATTTAATTAATTCTAAACAAGAGTGGAAATAAGGAAAACCAGTCCAATGTCTATATAATTGGGACACTATAGTCAACTTGGAACTATCCGATGTAATTTTGTCAGAGCTGACTGGGAATTTTCCATTTACCTTGATTCTCTAAAACAAATCGTGCCATGGGTTTTTTTGCCTCACTATCACTGGGTGCCTGTGCACATTCTGTGACATGGAAAATTTTTCTAATCAATTTACAATGAATTTTATGAAAATAGTCATTGGGTTATTCAGAAAACAAAAAAAAATGTTTCTCAGCAATACCCACAGATCAAAAACAAAAGGGTCTTGTGATGCTACTGAACTCATGCAGAA
The DNA here is from genome assembly GCF_963678975.1 of Dysidea avara. Taxonomy (NCBI): domain Eukaryota; kingdom Metazoa; phylum Porifera; class Demospongiae; order Dictyoceratida; family Dysideidae; genus Dysidea; species Dysidea avara. The sequence continues at coordinate 34,740,878 of NC_089276.1, forward strand.
CCCTGTTGCTATCAGGAAATGGCTACTTGCTGAACCAGAACAAGTGCGGCTAAAGCAGTTTTTGAAAAGTAAAGAGGAAAGTAAAGACAATGACAATTTTTGTCATGATGAAGGATATTCAACTACTACTTTTAAATCACAAGTTATTTCTTTAGTGGAAGCATTCTTAAGGATCAATTTGAAAACTGTTCAACATGGACATGGGAATTGTCGGGACACTGTTTGTATGTTGGGGAAAGAGTAGTCAATGGTTACTACAAATCTGTATTGGTTGATTGTACTAGAATAATTCAAAGAATATTTTGCTTTTTAAAAGCTCAAAACAGAAGACAAAATCAAAACAACACATAACTGTTGAAAACTTGAAAAATGGTGTGTCATTGTTTTCACAACTTAACATTGTAGTGAAAAACAGGGAATGCATGATATGCCAACATTCTTCAAACATGAATTTAAAACCAGCCTAATCTGATAATGGTAAACTGCGGTTGACAGATCTATGATCTATTAGACTACAACAAGTTTGATACTGAAATTTGATTGGCTGAAAACGTGGTCTCTAAATCTCGTAGAGCCACGGTCGTGTCCAATAGAGACCACGCTCTGAGGCGATACGAAACACGATAATTACGCGCCTGTAACATTGGCAACGCATGGGCATTTAAATGGCTAGTAACAGCCGTACTGAATTAGAGGGAAGTGTAATGGGCTTGTTTGTACTAATCAACACTACATTACTTGCTTACAAGCAGCTGTCGAGGCACAACAAGAGCAACAATGAGTTGTAGTCCACTCGCTGAGTCCAGTACTTCGATACATAGCACGCGCCTGTAACATTGGCAACGCATGGGCGTTTAAACGGGTAGCAACAGCCACGCTGTGGTCCCGCCATGTAGGGAGGTGTAGAGGGCTTGTTTCTAGTAATTAGCCATACATTTCCTATTTACAAGCAGCTGTCAACTCAAGGTACAATAACGAGTTGTAGTCTAAATAAGTTAGACGTCAAGAACCACTGGGTTCTACGGGATTTAGAAAACCCTCGGTTCTTGACGTATAACTATTATTTAAACTTTTTACCAGAAGATGACCAACCAGAGCCTCATAGTGTTTTTGATGTAGCTGTTGTTGATGGCGCAGCAAATATATAGCAACACTTGATGAATATGCAGATTTAGACTTATACCTCATCTTGTCAGACAATCATAACTTGATCTAGTCTGGGACATACACAACAGTCTTTGAGGTCAGGCTATTAGACAGAAAGTGGCAGGAAAGAATAAAGTACTAACTAATTGAAAGGGTTTCTTTTGTACTGAAAGAAATAAGAATTGTTTAAGATTCTACCTGTTAAGGTCATGTCATTCAAGTATTCTGATAGCAAAGAAGTTTTCATTACTGATGGCTCAGTTGTGTTGACAAATTGCGCTACACAAGCTATGCTACAGTGTGACCATGCGGAAGCAGATACAAGAGTTGTTGTTCACATGGTGATGCATTGAAGAAAGGACTGAGGACCTGCCTGGTGCACATGGCTTAGGAAGGCCTGGAAAGCTTGGCACAGTTTTCCAGAAGTTACAACAGCATTTTCCCAGGTAGCAATGAAGCCATTTACAAACTTTGATGGAAAGATATACAGTTCTATTATGCAATAAAACAGCATTATAAAACAAGCCAGGATGTTGTTTTGCTGTGAAAACAAAGCAATGGAAAATACCAACATCAGATGTCTTATTGCAGCATGCAAAAAGAACCACTTATCAAGCTAGTGTTTGCACTACTAGTCATGTTTCTCAGCCTACTCCAGAGTCGTGGGGATGGAAACAGAACCCTGTTTGGACTGTATACCCAGCCAATAGCTTACATTGCATGCATGGAGCTGGTGAAGTGCAGTTGTAAAAGTGAAAAGGGGTATGGCACTATAGGCTAGATGTAGTTGCATAAAACCACTTGGTCATGTACTGATTTTTGCAAATGTAATGGGTTTACTTTAGGGATGCCATGATAGTCGTGACATATGACATGTTGTGACATAAAGCTCCATTATATGATACGACATAGGCTTCTTTATGTCGTGACATAAATATTTCCTAATAATGCATACTTTTCCATTCATTTTGATCAAATTTGATGCAATAAATATGAGAAAATTGACAAATAAGTATGAGCAATGTTGGTTGTTGATGTCATAGTTAGTATTACTGATATTTAAGTTGATATTTTTGCAAAAATAGCTATACAGTTTAATACGTAACAGCTTCAGTTGTGAAACTTTAAGAATTACTTATGTCATGACATATGACATGTCATGACATAAACCTCTATGACATGTGACATAAAAATTTCTATGTTGTGGTATCCCTAGTTTACTTGAGAACCCTGATTAATATTGAATTCGTCATTTTAATTTTTCGTAAAATAATAAAAAAGTTGACTATTATTCTCTATTTTATTTATTCATTTACAACATGACGCAGTTGTTTTAACATTATTTGAATCCATTAAAATACAATGGTGGTGAAAATGCATTAAATAATTCTAATAGTACAGTCACCAGCAATTAATTGACTTGGGGCATTAATTGAATTTGGATCCTAGCAAAAAAATGTTTAATGGATACTCATAAACTACCAAAAAAAGTTTGGTGCTTTTATCTGGCCTGTCCCCAAATTCTCTAAAATCTGCCCTACTATTATAGCTAGCTAATTAACTGACTTCACATTATTTTTTAAACATGCAATTATTATATGTAGTCATTTCCATGCTGTGTGGTTATTGTATGTATTCAGGTCATTATCTGTTATATTCAAAAACAGAGCCTTGTCATAAATGCAGTCCTGCAGCAGCAGTGCTCAAATCTGCGAAGAAAGCAACATCAGAATATAATAGGGAACACAGCAGCAAACAATGAAATGAATTATATACTGTTAGTTAGTGTATGTGATTATGATTTTTATCCAAAAATTATAAATTTTGATCAGAATTGCATCTGAGAACATCTTAAGTTCCCAACTTTTCCCATGCCCCAGACCCCACTAGAGGCAAAATCCATTGCATTTAGGAGTGTGATTCACACTCTGCAGGTGAGTCTCCTGCCCTCTACATAATCTCACTCATTTTCACTTATGTTCTCACTCAAAGTGATTTTCCACCAGTTGAGAGCTCTGTGTCTGGCGTGGTTATACAGGCCGCCAGAAAACGGTCCACCAAAAGCAGACCTCACAAGTTGAAGGCGAGTTTGATATGGAAATTGTTACCCTGATAGTGCAGCAACTTCATGCTGGTGTTATCTCACTTTTGGCTCTTGCACCCATATGGTTGATTTGCTAAATCCAGTCACATTCAATGGATAAGATCAATTTCACGTGAGCTCACGTGGTGATATTACGTGATCCAGAGAGATGCTGACGAAGTGGAATTGTTACTGTGAGCTTCCTGAGGACCAGTAATTGTGTACTGGAGGTCTATGAGAGATTCCAAGAGTTATAATGGAAGAGTGATGGTTGTAATAATGGATAAGATAGATCTCACGTGAGATCACGTGATCCAGAGAGATGCTGACAAAGTGGAATGAGCCTTATCCGTAATGATGTTTAATGACATCATGAGAATAAAAATGGCCGCGATAGTTGGGGGACTGTTGTATAAGCGCTTATGGAGAAAACCTTTTAATTGCTCAAATTTCAGCAAGGAAAGAAGCTACCGAGCTCTAAACAACAGTTACAGTTAAGTTTTATATGATAAACGAGTTTTGTTGCGTTTCAAAAATTTTTCTAAATAGCGTACATTTACAATAGCTTTTGTTACCACACCTGTCAGCTAATGGTCAATATCTCCAAACCTAGCTGAAATATGAGTGATCAAAAATTTATTTCTATAGATGCCTGTATAACAGTCCCCCTACTAACGTGGTCATTTTGTTCTCGTCATTGTGGATAAGATTACTGTGAGCTTCCTGAGGACCAGCAATTGTGTACTGGAGGTATATGAGAGATTCCAAGAAGGTTGAGAGTTATAATGGAAGAGTGATGGTTGTATGTGACTGGATTTTGGAAAATCACCTTTTATGGGTGCATTGTTGATTCTGAGAAAAACGTATTTTAATAATTTAAAGCATTATTACCCACCAGCCTTGGCAGCTACACATCTGGATTTTTTCACAAAAGATGGAGCAATTCACAATTTTTAAGAACACCTCGTGTCCAAGGTAATCCCTATAGAGTTTTCTGCCATTTTAGATAGGTTTTGCTCTATCACGAGTCTTCAAAAAGGGGTGGAGGGTGGGGGTGGGCAAGAGATAGACTACAAAATGGACAAGGATAGTAATTGAAGGCACCAGACCACAAAACAGCCCACCAGAGGCAGAAAATAGACTGAAATCTCACAAAACAGGCATATATCACTATATCACTCACTCAGCTCCCTGCTTGTCTGTCCAGAGTGTATGAACCCCCCAAGCACTTTCCTGTTGTTCACAGATCTGTACAGATGTCTGGCATGGTTATACAGGTTGCCAGAAAACAGTCCACCAAAAAGCAGACCTGACAAGATGAAGGCAAGTTTGATGTGGAAATTGTTAGCCTGATATGCAGCAACTTCATGCTGGTATTATTTCACTTTTGGCTCTTGTGCCCATTTGCTAAATCCGGTCACAAATGTCGAAACATATATACATTCTTACAATTTACCTCCTGCTACTGTCATGTACATTACATCATATTAAGTAGCACACAGTGGAAGAAGAACCAATGACGATATCAAACAGTACGGTAGTACCGTTTAAGTAGGGATCCAGATGAAAATTTTACACGCCACCCAAAATTCTGCCTTAGAAAATCATCTTAGAGACATCTTACGGAACAAAAATCACCTTTGCAGAACTAATACAGCATTAAATACAAAACACTTTAAGGTGGCCAGATATAGAGTTTTTAAAAATTGCCAAAACTTAAATTTTAGATTGACTGACTGACTGACTGCCTGACTGATTGACTGACCACAGTTGCAAGCCTAGAGGCTAAACGAAACAGCGCACGGCCACCATTTTATGCCACAATAAAAAAACTCACCAGTGGGATGTGCCTTTTGGGGTTCCGATGAGTGTGTGCCCTTGTCTTTTCTATTATCTTCAATCAGGCTGCTTGTCTTCTTCATCCAACAAAACCATATTGAAGCATTAATTTTCCATATCAACACTTTCTTTAAACGGCATAATGGATGCCACAAGATTATTTAAGGCACTTAGACTACGCTACTGTACAGAGGTACTGGTAAATTATCTTCAATCAGGCTGCTTGTCTTCTTCATCCAACAAAACCATATTGAGGCATTACTTTTCCATATCAACACTTTCTTTAAACAGCATAATGGATGTCACAAGATTATTTAAGGGGCTTAGACTACGCTACTGTACCGAGGTACTGGTACTAGATAGCTACCTGTATCTTCACGATAGGTAGGGTCTGCAATGAAAAAATCGATGATCACGAAATTACTCCCCTACTATTTCAACCTGTAGAGCACATCAAAGTATTTTTGTACGTACTATATAATAATCCAGAATGTTTGGATACTGATACTGATTCTTCTCTGATTTACCATCCAGTTCTTTTTTAGGCTTTGGATGGTACTGTAATCCGTGCTGCAGTCCTCTGTACTAATGGATCTGCTGGACCCTCTGGTGTGGACGCTTACAGTTGGAGGCGTTTGTGTACGGCTTTCAAGTCTGCCTCTACTGAACTATGCTGTTCTATTGCCATATTTGCTCATCAACTGTGTACATCTTATCTTGATCCTGAAATTGTGGTACCCCTTGTGGCATGTAGACTTATTGCATTAGATAAGAATCCTGGTGTCCGTCCAATCGGTGTAGGAGAAGTTGTGAGACGCATTATAGCTAAGGCTGTTTTACCTATTATTAGATCTGATATTCAGCGTGCTGCTGGTCCTCTCCAGTTTTGTGCTAGTCAGACCTCGGGTGTTGAGGCTGCCATCCATTCCATGAGAAAGATTTTCACTGATGAGGACACCTGAGGGTTTCTTACTTATTGATGCCAGTAATGCTTTTAATTTACTTAACAGGGCAGTTGCTTTACAGAACATCCAGTATACCTGTCTTGCTTTTTCTACCATTTTAATCAACATGTATTGCTGTCCTGCACCATTATAATTATGTTGATGGTGATCAAGACACACGGTAGTGTGTCGTGCGGCCCAAGAAGCCGGCGCGTAACACCCGTGAGTATATTGACAGGAAGAAAGAAAACGCAATTTTCGCACCTCCGTAGCTCTGTGCTTCCTTGATGAAACAAGACGATTTTTGCTGTGGACATTCCCCCCAACTGCAGCACTCCACATTCCAAATGTGAGCGAAATCGCTTCGCGCGTTCCCGAGATATGCGACTTCAAAAATTGGCTGAGTTTCTTCGTTTTTTTCTTCTTATTTTTCTTTTTCTTGTCGCACACTTACAAAAACTGCTATAAAACTCGAACGCCGTATCCGATTGCCTTGAAATTTGGCACACAGAAGGGGGATATAAGGGCGCATCTCGGTACCAACTTTGGCAGGAATACGATAAACAGGCAAAGAGTTATGAGCGATTATTCACAAAAAATAACACCAATATGTTGTCATGCCTACAGGGTAAACCGCGTATGGGAAGAAGCTGAAAATCGGTGGGTGAATAGGTTAACTATTGAACCTCAAACCTTTTGTGGTCTGAAAGAAATTGAGCTAAAAAACAGGAAGATACAACGAAAAAACCAACAGTGTATAACAATTACGCAATCGAGATTAGCTAATAAAAAAACGACTGCTTGCCACGCCTACCAGATAAACCGCTTGGGGTAATGCTTTGAAAATCGTTGCACAGATGGAGTAATCATCTTAGAAAGGTTCATCAATGGTGTAGAAGAATCAGACTTAAAGCCACCGAGTTATAACACGAAATCCAACTTGGTGCAGCAAGTGCGAGATCGAGATACTCTAATAGAGCAGTCATCCTAATAGAGCAGTCATCCTAATAGAGCAGTCACCCTGAAGAGAATTCAAGAGATCAGTTAGAAATAAGAAACCTGTATAGAGATCAGCTACACACAAGTCACCCTGTAGAGAGATCAGCTAGAAGAAGTTACCTTGTAGGGAGTTCATGCAACTGTGGAAAGAGATAGTTCAGCTAGAAAAAATCCCCTTGTAGAGTTCAGCTACAAAGAAACCACCATGTAGAGAGTTCAGCTACAAACAAATCGCCCTGTGGAGAGATCAATAGAAGAAGTTACCTTGCAGAGAGTTCAGCTACAAAGAAACCATCATGTAGAGAGTTCAGCTACAAACAAATCTCCCTGTAGAGAGATTAGCTAGAAGAAGTTACCTTGTAGAGAGTTCAGCTACAAAGAAACCATCATGTAGAGAGTTCAGCTACAAACAAATCTCCCTATAGAGAGATCAGCTAGAAGAAGTTACCTTGTAGAGAGTTCAGCTTCAAACAAATCACCCTGTAGAAAGATCAGCTAGAAGAGGTCACCTTGTAGAGAGTTCAGTTACAAAGAAACCACCATGTAGAGAGCTCAGCTACAAACTAGTGACCTTGTAGAGACATCAGCTAGAAGAAGTTACTTTGTAGAGAGTTCAGCTACAAAGAAACCATTCTTTAAAGAGCTCAGCTGCAAACAAATCACCTGTACAGAATTCAGCTACAAATAAATCACCCTGTAGAAAGATGAGCTAGAAAAAGTTACTTTGTAGAGAGTTCAGTTACAAAGAAACCACCATGTAGAGAATTCAGCTACAAACTAGTGACCCTTTAAAGACATCAGCTAGAAGAAGTTACCTTGAGAGAGTTCAGCTACAAAGAAACCATTATTAAAAGAGCTCAGTTGCAAACAAATCACCTATACAGAATTCAGCTACAAACAAATCACCATGTAGAGAGATCAGCTAGAAGAAGTTATCTTGTAGATAGTCCAGCTACAAGCAAATCACCCTGTAGAGAAATCAGCTAGAAGAAGTTAACTTGTAGAGAGTTCATCTACAAAGAAACCATCATTTAGAGAGTTCAGTTTCAAACAAATCACCTGTAGAGAGTTCAGCTACAAACAAATCTCCCTGTAGAGAGATCAGCTAGAAGAAGTCACATTGTAGAAAGTTCAGTTACAAAGAAACCACCATGTAGAGAGTTCAGCTACAAACTAGTCACCTTGTAGAGACATCAGCTAGAAAAGTTACCTTGTAGAGAGTTCAGCTACAAAGAAACCATTCTGTTTAGAGCTCAGCTGCAAACAAATCACCTGTACAGAATTCAGCTACAAACAAATCACCCTGTAGAGAGATCAGCTAGAAGAAATTACTTTGTAGAGAGTTCAGCTACAAAGAAACCATGCACCATGTAGAGAGTTCAGCTGCAAAGAAATCACCCTGTATAAAATTCTGCCACAAACAAATTGCCCTGTAGAAAGATCAGTTAGAAGAAGTTACCTTGTAGATAGTTCAGCTACAAACAGATCTCCCTGTAGAGAGATCAGCTAGAAGAAATTACTTTGTAGAGAGTTCAGCTACAAAGAAACCACCATGTAGAGAGTTCAGCTGCAAAGAAATCACCCTGTAGAAAATGCAGCCACAAACAAATTGCCCTGTAGAAAGATCAGTTAGAAGAAGTTACGTTTTAGAGAGTTCAGCTACAAAGAAACCACCCTGTAGAGAGATCAGCTAGAAGAAGTTACCTTGTAGATCGTTCAGCTACAAACAAATCACCCTGTAGAGAGATCAGCTAGAAGAAGTTACCTTGTAGATCGTTCAGCTACAAACAAATCACCCTGTAGAGAGATCAGCTAGAAGAAGTTACCTTGTAGATCGTTCAGCTACAAACAAATCACCCTGTAGAGAGATCAGCTAGAAGAAGTTACCTTGTAGATCGTTCAGCTACAAACAAATCACCCTGTAGAGAGACCAGCTAGAAGAAGTTATATACCTTGTAGAGAGTTCAGCTACAAAGAAACCACCATGTAGAGAGTTCAGCTGCAAAGAAATCACTCTGTATAAAATTCTTCCACAAACAAATCACCCTGTAGAGAGATCAGCTAGAAGAAGTTAACTTGTAGAGAGTTCAGCTACAAAGAAACCATTCTGTATAGAGCTCAGCTGCAAACAAATCACCTGTACAGAATTCAGCTACAAACAAATCACCCTGTAGAGAGATCAGCTAGAAGAAGTTAACTTGTAGAGAGTTCAGCTACAAACAAACCATCATTTAGAAAGTTCAGCTTCAAACAAATCACCTGTAGAGAGTTTAGCTACAAACAAATCTCCCTGTAGAGAGATCAGCTAGAAGAAGTTACCTTGTAGAGAGTGAAGCTACAAACAAATCACCCTATTGAAAGATCAGCTAGAAGAAGTCACCTTGTAGAAAGTTCAGTTACAAAGAAACCACCATGTAGAGAGTTCAGCTACAAACTAGTCACCTTGTAGAGACATCAGCTAGAAAAGTTACCTTGTAGAGAGTTCAGCTACAAAGAAACCATTCTGTTTAGAGCTCAGCTGCAAACAAATCACCTGTACAGAATTCAGCTGCAAACAAATCACCTGTACAGAATTCAGCTACAAACAAATCACCCTGTAGAGAGATCAGCTAGAAGAAATTACCTTGTAGATAGTTCAGCTACAAACAAATCTCCCTGTAGAGAGATCAGCTAGAAGAAATTATCTTGTAGAGAGTTCAGCTACAAAGAAACCATCATGTAGAGAGTTCAGCTGCAAAGAAATCGCCACTGCCCAAATTTCAAGGCAATAGCTTTTTCCAATCTGAAGTTATCAATTGTCAAAGTTGGCAAATTGTGTGTGGAAGGCCCCTTTTCGCAAATCCAGTCACATATGTATTATATATATAATTTGTACATTTACTGATAAAATATTTAAACTACATCTACTTCATCTTTTCTTCTTCCTGTAGTAAAGAAAAAAAAAACATAGGTTAAAAAAGTCCCAAAGCTGGCCATAGGCCGGCTTTGGGGTATACAAATACAAAAAGAAATGAAATCTAATCCAAAACAGCCAAGCTGTAAAAAAAGTGTGCGGCCCTCAGAAAGGCTATGGTGAAAAAAGATGTGAAATCCAAGGTGGCGGCCAAGAAATGGCTGTGATGGTAGGTTAACGGTAAAAATTTTAATAACGACAATTCAGGTGAATTTTTGTGCCGCTTCACAAAATTTACCTGAATTGTCATTATTAAAATTTTTACCATTAACCTACCATCACAGCCATTTCTTGGCCGCCACCTTGGATTTCACATCTTTTTTCACCATAGCCTTTCTGAGGGCCGCACATTTTTTTTACAGCTTGGCTGTTTTGGATTAGATGTTATTTACTTCAATGAAGGGACTACGCAGGGAGACCCACTGGCTATGCCTTTGTATGCCTTATCTACCATACCTCTAATTCGTAAACTTTCCGACAACATTATTTATGCTTGGTATGCAGATGATGCAAGTGCTTGTGGAAAGATCTCTGATTTGCGTCTATGGTGGGACTAACTTTCAGTGCTTGGACCACCTTATGTTTATTTCCCTAATACTTCTAAAACATGGCTTGTTGTTAAAGAATGTTACTTGGACCATGCTAAATCATTGTTTGCTGACACTTGTGTCAGATGGAAGGCCACATCTTGGAGCAGCTATTGGATCTGCTACTTATATAACTCAATACGTTTGGTAAAATCACTACTTGGGGTTCAGGAACTACAACTGCTATCTTCATTTGCTACCACCCAACCCCATGCAGCTTTTGCTGCCTTTACTCATGGACTCACCAGCAAATGGTTATTTATTGCTAGAACTATTCCTGATGTTGATCATCTTCTTCAACCACTTGAGGAGTGCATTAGACATACTTTTATTCCAGCTGTGACAGGCCATCACCACCTGGGGATCTTGAGAGAGATTTGTTGGCTCTGCCAACCTGAGTTGATGGCATGGGTATTATTGATCCAATCAAAATGTGTTTTTTTTGAATTTTTAGCTTCTGAAAAAGTTAGCTTGCCTTTACAGTCTCTTCTGTTGTCTCAGACAAATGCTTGTTGTGGCAGTGTTCATGATGCACAGCTTGCCATCAAGTCTGAAATCCGTCGTGCAAAGTTCTCTATGATCTCTTCTACTCGAAACATTCTACTTGATGGTGCCAATGCTGTTTTGAAAAGATCAATTGAGTTGGTCTCTGAGAAAGGAGCTTCAAATTGGCTTACTATACTTCCCTTGGAAGAGGACAATTTTTCCTTGCACAAAACTGCTTTTCACGATGCTGTTGCACTTAGATATGGTTGGGATCCTGCTAGGCTCCCTCAGAATTGTGCTTGTGGAACCAAGTTCTCAGTTGAACATTCATTCTCTTGCCCTAAAGGTGGCTTTCCATCCATCCATCATAACGAAATACATGATTTAACTGCCAGTTTGCTTACAGAAGTCTGTCATGAAGTTGAAATTGAGCCCAACCTGCAACCAGTTACAGGCGAGCAGTTCATCCTTGCTTCTTCAAACACTGATGATGGTGCTCATCTAGATATTGCTGTAAATGGTTTTTGGGGAGGTTGATGTGAGAAGACATACGTTGATGTAAAAGTTTTCAACCCCCATGTTCCATCTAACCGTTCCACCAGTTCTAGGGCAGTTTACAGGAGACATGAACGTCTAAGTAGTGATCATAAGAGACCCGAATACGTGAAATAGAGCATGGTTCATTTACTCCTTTAATTTTCTCGGCTACTGGAGGAATGGCTGACAAAGCTACTGTGTTTTACAAACGTCTTGCCTCCCTCCTTTCCAACAAATGGGACACACCTTATGCTGCTGTTATGAGATGGATGAGACGCTGTTTATCTTTTTCTCTTTTGCGTTCATCCATTAGATGTTTATGAGGATCAAGATCTTCTAAGGGATGTTCTAAACAATCGCTAACATCAATGCCAATTGACTTAATCCAGGCTGAAACAAAACTGTCTTGTGTATTATGATTTTGTTGTATTTGTTTTATTTCAAATATAATTATATAGTTATGGATTTGTACCATTAAAATTGTAATTACATAGTTATGCATTTGTACCATTAAAATTTTACAGCCAGTTTGTGTGATAATTGTTGCTTAGCAGTACCTACCTATACACATCATTACAATTATTGGTTGTACAAAACTTACAGTTACAGTTTAGTATGAAGGTAATAGCTAATTAATCAAAAGTGTGTGAATGTTGTGCTATTTAGTACTGCATGGTGGCCAATTCATATCAATAGTTATTTTTGAAATGCCCCTGCAACTATATCAAATTACTATTGTAGTGAATTGAAACTCTAGCAGCATAATTATTCTTATTATAGCTAATCTTGTATCCATAAATATTGCCTCTAGGTATAGCCATGCACTCATAATGTGAAGTCATTTATGGTGTGCAACAATCTGATACTCTTGAGGTTTCTTTCCAGTTGTACTTTATGCTGATATTTAAGTCTTCCTACTTTTGGATTTCGCTTTCTTACTGTAGAGAACAGAATAGCAGAGAGACTGGATACTGTTTGCATGACTGCTCTATTAGAGTATCTTAATCTTACATACAAACAACCCTGCCATTTTTGGTAGGACCCAAGTTGTACTATGCCTAACTCTATGCTTCGTCAGTGGTGTCTCAGTCAAATGTTGATGAAAATACTAGAGAAATTTAACCTGGATTATACCACTACGTAGCTAACTATGTAGCTATAATGCGCACGAAAATCAATCGATAATCACGTGATCCATTTCTGGTTGGAAACTAATACCACTAGGTGGTCAAACCTTAATATTGAAACCTAAATAACTTGCTGGAGAAACCAAAACTTGGAGTTATTACAGCCACGCCTCCTGTTTTAGTCTTAAACGTGCTAGGAAGAAATTTCATGCCACTTAGTTTGATGGAAGGAAAGCTCAGATCCATATGAAGCTTGTGCTGCGTATAAAGTGATAACCAAACTATATTTCTGTATAGTGAAGGTTTGTTGGCTTTCCTTTTGTTGATTGTTGGGTTGCTCCGAATCCAAAAATACGTGATTTCCGGCAAAGAGTAGCTCCATACCAAATCCACAGGAGCAAATCAATTTATTTCTGCTGTGGGTTATAATCAGGTATAGACCTGGACTATATATGCCAAGTATGGGAAGGAACCCATGCTTCATCCGGAGAGCACACAATTTTTCACGATTTCCAGCACAAAACAATCACGATTCCCGTCGTATGAAGAAAGATAAATAAAGTTAGTGGTACCATAGATTTATAAACCCCAGGTACAGGATGGCACGCAAGTGGCGTGCCCCATATGCCCAGTACAAAATATCCGTGTCTGCCAACCACAAAGAATTCAACACGTGTAATCAGGTGGTGGTGTCAGCAAGATCGATTCTTCTACGAGATAAAGCGAGTGTCTTCTCAAATTTCTTGCTCTGTTTTCCAGGTAATCATATTTAGGCTATATACAAAAGCATATGAAAGGGATATGTTGCGTTTAAACGGATTTAGTTTTACTGAAGTAGTGCCTTTGGTTTGACTTTTACTGCTCTATCATTTTTGTCACACTTGTACTATGGTATGAGTGGCCCTAGAAAGCTATATTTAGGGGTAAAATGTAGGAAAATTATTATACTTTTGCATAGGCTATATAAATTGTTTGAATAAACAATGATGAATTTTTCTCTGTGTAGTATTCTAGTCTGTATTGTAGTGGTAGATAAACAAATTTGTTGCACTCCTGTGAAGGCTGTTGTAGTACAAGAAATGTACATATAAAACTTGAAAGTGAGAGATTGAGTATATCTGCTTTGCATGGTGTAATTTAAATTTCCTCAAGTTACACATGATCCATGTTTTGACAATTTTATATAATGCTGTATGGAACATGCAAAATAAACATTCTACTAAGACAAAAGTAGTTATTTCAAGCGTTCAGTTTGAGTTATAGTTTTTGTGTTATATTTTTGTGATGCTCAAGACATTCAACATTGATGAGCCGGAATTTTCGGCTTTCGGTTCACCGAAAGAACGAGTTTTGCAAAAAGTATGCTAAGCAGCGAGGCTACAGTATCACCGTGACTACCCAACTTCCAGTTAGAATCCCCTTACATCTGGTATCACTGGAAAATTCTGGACAATGCAAGAGCCTTGTGTCAAGTTTGCCAGAGCCTTGTGTCAAGTTTGTCAGAGCCTTCGAAGATCTCTGTTTCATTCGACCTTATCGAACAAGCAGAACTTAATTTTGATGTGATTCAGACCAGTGTAAAAATGTTTCAGATAATGCCAAAGGGTAAGTGTACCGGTTTGTTACAGTGAGTATTGGTACGTACCATATCATTTTAGGATGGGTTGATGCTACATGTCCTGGAAAATCTATCAGCTTCTTAAAGCTAGAATTGAATGATGCTGGGGATTTTTGTTTGGCACTTTCTCTTCGGGTTAGCCATGACAGAACATGGGAGGTTGTAGTCACTAATCTGACTTTGAAACCTGACACTCTTTCAACTTTCCCCAAAATTGTGGCTACACTGAGAGATTTAAAGCTACTATTGACTTCTCTGAATGGTATGGTGTTTTGTTGTGGCAACAATGATGCCAAATACGACATACTGGTCGAGAAGAGAAAAGGGGTATTTATGGATCAATCTGGTATGCATGCATGTGCATAATTGTGTGATGATAGTATTAACCCTTAAACCCGCAGCTGTTTTATAAAATGCAAGCACTGAAAATGCATAATACAGTAAACTGGATTGCATGCATGCCTTGTAAAACTAAATTCTATAACACAAAAACTGTTAAAGCTATCTAAAAACAACAAATACCATCTTACTCACCGTTAAATTTTGGTTTGAATAGTCCCATACTCCGTTGCGTCCATCCAACCCAGAGATACTCGCTTCACTCTGAAAGAGTAAAAGAACTATCCCTTCGTCTTCCTTTTTCACATAACGATATACAAAAGGCCATAACTCGGCCGTACATCATCCAATCGCCTTTTGCTTGGTGTCATATTACTCCTCACATGATGGCGATTCAGTGGATATATAGATACCACGTGATAACGTCACTCTCGGACGAGCACAATGATGATATAAATGTGGAAGGACGCAAAATGATTCAGCGCATCGTAATGGGTGAGTTCCTTGTTTGTTGAAAGTTTATATACAGGCAGATAGCTTACTCTTTGCCAATTAATAAAATCTGTTTTTCGAAGCGATCACTGCCGATCAGATGAATGCTTCATGAGATATGCTTGTTTGTAGTTGCCTGTGTAAATTGGCAAAAGTATTGTGCGTTTTCAATTCGTTTTTCATCAAATCCAGTTTTCTGGATTATGCGGGCTTAAGGGTTAATGTATATTGTTCTTTGTAGGAAAGAACAGGATTGCTTTCTATGATGAGAAAAGGAAGACCATGCAATCAGATAACTGTTCTGTGGTGATTGATAAAGGTAGTGGTGATGTCCATAGATGTGACCCATGTGAGAAACACTGCCAAACACTAAATAGGATACTTTATTGTGTCTTAAATGAGCAAGGACAGAACTGCGACTGATAGTCACACAAATTATCATCGTTTAACACCTGATGAAATGTGTGAATGAATGAAGCAGATGCACGAACAGGTTGTATGTTCTAGGAGGGAGGTGGAGAAATTAAAGGAGCATGTTGAGAAGCTAATTGAAGAGCATGGTACAACTGTGGAAGATGATTTGGATGACCATTTGACTGAAATAATGACAGCAAAGTCTAAAGATGTGGAAAGCATGTATGGATGGAACATTTGGGAGGGTGTTTTGGGATGCCCAGAAAGCACTTTGTCTGTCAAGAAGCTATCAGCAATGTGGTGGGACCCAGTGATAATTCACTGGATCACTTTATCTATGATATTTCTTTCCTTGTATCAAATGTACATTTCTCAAGGCACAGCTCATCCCTCACAAGCTCTTCCATTGTAAGAAATGTTTGAAAGACTTCATCATTTACTTGCCACAATCCACCATGGTTTATTGCATTGATCCAATCCTCTCCATCTCCACTCTTATCACTACCATTCAAGTCACTTAGATACAAAACCAACATGTCTTTTCCTTCCACACTTATGCCTTCAAATGATCATGGAAGTGCGACACACATAACTAGCTACATAACGTAAGGCATTTATTTCAATGTCAGTTAGTAATGGAGCAGTTTCACTCGGTGCTATTGTTGGTTGGAATTGTACCTGCTTAAATACCTGATGGGTCGCGTGTTGAATGAAAGCAGAGCATGGTACTATCTCTGTCATTTTACTCAAAAACCTTTTCCATTCCAAAAGAAACTCTTCTGAAGTTCTTAAGTTATGATATTGCCCCCACATTTTTTCTTGCTTCAATTTTTTGGACTTGTGTGTGGTAATGAAACAAGTCTTCAGCTTTTCTTCCAATATACTGGAAAAATGCATGATACGCTCTTGGTGGCTATCCTTACTCTCAGCAAGTATGGACGCCAGTTGGTAGGTAGTTTTGGCAGCAGGAGTTTCAAACTTGAAATAGTAGGGTCTGCTATGACAAAATTTTGCCAAGATTGGTACACAACGGATTAAAGCACCAAATTTGGTACAGTGATTCCTTAGGATGTATAAAATGATTTCAGAAGGGGTACCACCATGGACTCACCTTGCACCCCTTTGTATGGACAGCTAATTTTGACAGTCCGCAAAATTAAAACTCATTACATTTACTGTTTTGAATAATTTGTTTTCCTAACCACATTCCCAAAGGTTAATTAGTTACTGTTTGTGAATGAGTAGTCCATGACATCCCATAATAGTTTTATTAAAATATTATGTCTGTGTGAAAGATACATCTGATACATGGCCTAAACAAAACTATTGGTTTAGCAAAATTTAAAATCGATAAAATTTAAACATGGCTATTCATGAAGGCTTTTCACAATAATAGCTAGTTACTTATTTTCTGTCAAAAGCAACATCTATGTCTCCACTACACCGGCTGAGTACTGTACACAGAACACCAGTTTCCTGGATACTTGACCTCCTGAGGTTGAAAATAAGTTCAACCTTTTACTCACATAACTACAGCCAGAATTTGCTATAGCTAGCTATACATTGCACAGTTCTATTTGCTAATGAAATGTGCATACATTGCTGTTCTGTTATTGAAATTCTTTAAAGAGATGACAAAATCAGATAGTCTAACTGATTTTGTCATCTCTTTAAAGAATTTCAATAACAGAACAGCAATGTATGCACATTTCATTAGCAAATAGAACTGTGCAATGTATATCTAGCTATAGCAAATTCTGGCTGTAGTTATGTGCGTAAAAGGTTGAACCTATTTTCAACCTCAGGAGGTCAAGTATCCAGGAAACTGGTGTTCTGTGTACAGTACTCAGCCGGTGTAGTGGAAACATAGACATTGCTTTGACAGAAAATAAGTAACTAGTTATTATTGGGAAAAAGAATAATAATAATGTTGATAATTTTAAATTTCTACTAACTACTTAATTAACGTTTAGTTTGTTAACTAATCATGTACATTATACTCGTGATTGAGGTCTGTACATTATACAGTAATAATAATAATAATAAAACCTTCGTGAATAGTCTGTTTAAATTTTAGTGATTTTAAATTTTGCTAAATCAATAGTTTTGTTTAGGCCATGTATCTTTCACACAGATATAATATTTTAATAAAACTATTATGGGATGTCATGGACTACTCATTCACAAAAAACAGGAACTATTAACCTTTGGGAATGTGGTTAGGAAAACAAATTATTCAAAACAGTAAATGTAATGAGTTTTAATTCCGTGGATTGTCAAAATTAGCTGTCCATACAAAGGGGTGCAGGGTGAGTTCACGGTGGCACCCCTTCTGAAATCATTTTATACATCCTAAGGAATCATTGTAACAAATTTGGTGCTTTAATCTGCCGTGCCATGATTAAATCCATAAGGAACCAGACTAAAATGCGGCCGCAGTCAGTCAAAACAGATTCTACTGCATTCATGAAAACCCCCTATAAATACAGGAACAGTGAAATAACACAAAAAATACACATTGCAAGTACTTACCAGTGGCAGGCGTCGTTGACGACATTGCCATTCAAAAGCTTCAGATCCCAACTGGCAAGTGTGCGCTATATAAGTGACAAGACAAGGATATAACGTGCACACTTACGCTAATTAGTCTGCGTGCCATCCCGTACCTGGGGCTTATAAATCTATGGTGGTAAGTAGAAAATATTCCCTACAGGTTGAAATAGTAGGGGAGTAATTTTGTGATTATCGATTTTTCATTGCGGACCCTACGATAAGTCACAAGATCACGCCCATTTTTTAAAAATTAATTCATCAAGTGTAGAACATTTTAAATCCTTATTTAATTAATTGTATAACTATAGTGTGCTCTTATACTCTATTTTGAGGTCTTGCACAGTAAAAAAAAAAACACACGCCCCTTTTTGGGCAAGTGCACATCTTTGCAGGCTGACTGGAGATATCCTAATACAGCAGTCACCCTAATAGAACAGTCACATGTTTATGGCTAGCTGTGTGCTTTAACAAAAAACTAAACAAACTAGTATATTAAGAATTAAATGAAGTAGGGATCCAAGCGATAAAATGTAGTGAAACAAGAGATGAACGATGATAGCTATCACAGCATAGTTTGGTGGGAAATCCCTACTTTGGCATGGTATAGGGTATAGCAATTATTTTGTGTTCGATGCCAAAGTAGGGATTTCCCACTGAGCTATGTTGTAATAGCTACC
Organism: Dysidea avara; assembly: GCF_963678975.1. Taxonomy (NCBI): domain Eukaryota; kingdom Metazoa; phylum Porifera; class Demospongiae; order Dictyoceratida; family Dysideidae; genus Dysidea; species Dysidea avara. The sequence continues at coordinate 34,759,672 of NC_089276.1, forward strand.
ATTGCTCATCTCTTGTTTCACTACTTTTTATCACTTGGATCTCTACTTCATTTTTAAATTATTATACTAGTTTTAACTGCAATAGTGCATGAGGAAAAATTTTAAACCACAGCCAGCTGTGGGTGTGCGCCTGGTTTACTGAAATTGTTTTCGTAAAAGTGTGTGTGTATGTACCTATCTATCTTTTTTTTTGTTACTTTATTATCAAAATGCACACATAAGGCCGTGCAAAGTTAATTATATGTTTCTGGTCCTACCAATTCATAAAAATTGACCAGGTGACCAGGCTTTTTTTTTTGCAACTTTTTGATGTGGTACACTACAGTTGACATGAATTATATCAAAATTTTGCAGTTGTAAATACCTAAATTTCCAGTACGTAGCTAGCTGTAGCTGAATGAAGCTATTAATTATTGAAGCCATAGGGAAAAACAAAGTTAAAGTATAAAGTTAATGCATCTTTATAAGAAAAGAGTGTTTACAAGGCATGAAAACCTTTCAACAGATATAAAATATTATAAATTATGGTATGATGATTGCACAATTCATTCAGCAAAAATGACCAGGAAGGGAACCAGAAACATATAATTAACTTTTCGTGGCCTAAATAGTTCAATCAGACAAAGGGAGCATTCCCTCACACACCGCCAGAGAGAAGTCTGTCAGATCTCTCTGGGGCCGACCAGCAGTAGAACGACTGCCACGAAGACACATAATGGCTGATCACAATAAGGAAAAAGACAATCTGCAGCGAATAAAGGAGATGACAACATTGTATTTCTGGTTCTGCTTTGTAGCGAGAAGTGAAGCTTTTTGTTTATTTTCTTCTTTTTTTCCCCGGGCTAGATGGACTGCCCTTGCCACCACCCCCAGCACTAGGTGTTAAGGTGCTGGACAGCTGGAAATACCAGCAATCAAACAAGGCGCCAGACTCCAAGCGACCCTCGGAGTAGGCCAGATCAATATTAGTGGTTGATGGACGGCCAACTGAAGAGCGATGACACCTCAAACACATCACTGCAGATCTTAACAATGAAAAGCAAAGCCTAAATCGCAGCCAGAATAAGCATTTGCTGTAATTAATGCTACGCTTCTCAGCCAACATTGAAGCAAGCTTCCTGAAAACCGTTGTAGCAGTGGACCCCATGCCACCAGTAGCTCCAAACACCAATGGTGAAAAGCAAGCTCTCTAACATGCTCATCATATGCCTGTCTGTTTTCACGTTCATGAAGCTGGTAACATCTGGACAATTGGGAGTGAAAATAAGAGTGCGCAAAAGGGTTGAAAACCCTGACATCGAAAAATGCACGCTGCCTATTTCGACCCCAAAAATCCCTGGCAACATCAAGGCGAGCACCATCTTTACCATTGGCAGTAGCAAATTACAATGGCTCACCATCAAGAGGCTGGAGAGCAGGCTCAACACCAACATCACTGCACACTTCACTCAACAGACTTGCAGTTAAATCTTTGACTTCATTGTGGCGGATAGATGGAAACCCGCCACAAGTACAAGTAAAGGCATGCTCCACACAAAAGGGTTTACCACAAACACACGTCTGAGGCAAGTTAACAGGTTGCCATCCAAATCTTAAACACAGGGCATCATGAAATTCCCCCTTGCTTAAGGCAAACCCATATTCAGCAATAGGTAGCGTCGTTAACCAACACAACGTGCCTCGCTCTGATGCAGCTTCAAAGGCACATCGCAATTGTGGAGACAGTTTATCACAAAGCAAGTCTGCTTGAGCAGACAGATCATTTCGGCGTGAGACCCGTAAAGCAAGCTTGTACTGGTACATTTGCTGATAAACATCTAAGGAACAAGAGGTACATTTTCTTAAAAGATGGTCAACTAGAGGAGCCGCAACATGGCTAGAAGACAAAAATGATGAGGAAAAGTGAACGGTTGGAATAATGACACCAAGCTCTCCAAGGCGGGCAGGCAGTGAAAGAAGCTCTCGTTCGATGGAACCAAATTCTGGTCGGTCAGTCATTGCAATAAGAAAACGAAGGCTCAGGACATCATCAAGTGGATGGAAAAGTTCAGGAGTGAAAGGCACTGTCCGAGCAATATATGACCAACGGTGCAGAAACACATGTGTAAAGGCCGTATATGCTGCTTGTGGTTGGGTGATAGCAATTTCAGAAAATTTCTCCATCTCACCCACCCATGTAGAAACCTTGTTTTGAACATAACTGTTCAGAAATTCGTCAGTGCCCAATGCGGAGCCAAGGTGACACTTACTAGCATCAGTGATGACCACACCAGTGCCCCAAAACAAAGCCCTAGCCTTACGTAGATGTTGCAGCTTCACAATAAGGCAAGTCTTAACGGCATTTGGAAAATATTCAAAATCAGGTCCCAGACAAATCAAGTGATCCCATCAACAGCGGAGACTCTGTAGGGAGCCACCTACTGAGACATCGTCAGCATACCAGATCTGTGAGACATCAATGTTAGCTAGTTTCTGGATTAGAGGCACAACACCCAGAGCATACATTGGCATTGCCAAAGGATCTCCCTGGGTCGTGCCCTCTTGGGAAAGTAAATAGTTACCGTCAATGTAAAGTTTGGAATCCTCACGATAGGTATTAATCAAAATTCTAGCAAAAGATGGACAGAGGACTGAATGTTCCTAAGAGCTGCTTGACGATTTAAGCAGTTAAAAGCATTGGTGGCATCAACTTGAAGGACTGCTTCTGCCTCAGACAAATCAAAAACCTTCCTCATAGCATGGATGGCCGCTTTACAGCCAGCAGGTTGGCCGGCACACAATTGCAAGGGACCAGCAGCCTGCAACACATCATTTCAAATAACACACAAAATATCCCTAGAAAGAAGACGTTGACAAACCTCTCCAACTCCAATGGGCCTCACTCCTGGATGTTTATCTACAATAAGACGGCAAGCAGTAAAAGCTGAAAGGCTGGCTGGATCAACAAGAGATGCAGCCAACCTCCTAGCAACAGCAGAGAAAGCATCACAAAGAGTATCAGAAGCCTCCTGGAAGGCAGTACACAAATTTTTCCAAGAAGCAACATCAAGTCCAGAAGGCCCAGCAGCACTGTCCATACATAGGATGGTAGGACATATGAGAATACCATCTATATTGTCAAACAAGGCTGGGTGGAAAGGAAGAGGGGAAAATCAGATGGAGATTCTAAAACTGAAGGCTTTGGCAGATGAGGAGAAGGATGCTTCTCAAACAAGATGTCTCTAACTGTAGATGTACTCCTGAAATAGTAAGTGAGCATCCAAGGAGAGTGGAAAATTGTCAGCGTTGTCTTCAATCAATTGGGTGGCTGCATCATTGTCAGCGTTGTCTTCCCTCCATCATCAACTTAGAAAAGCGACGTGCAAATTTCCCAGAGGAGGGAACAGAATGACAAATTGTGGAGGGAAGACAATGTTGTATTGCATGGCACTCCTGTAACAAACTGTCCAAATCACCCTTATGCCAAAACTTCAAATGCCTCTCCAAAACCCGAGCATCCTCTCTAGATCTTGACTTAAAGTGCGTCTTCTGTAATAAGAGAATGGACATCAGCATGGCAACCTTCAGAGCAAATTCCTCCAGGGCGAAGCAATCAGCAAAGGACTGAAACAATCTAGCCAGTTCTAGCACAAAATGTGTGCCTGCCTTACCAACTGGCACAGGGAATACATTACGACGCCAATGGATGGCTTCATCATATGTATCATTAACCATGTCCACAAACACAGTTCCTGGAATATCTCCCCACAGGAATGAAGGAGGGGATAGAGGAGGATAGTTAGGCAGGCTACCATATGGTGGAGGAGAATTGGAACACTTGTAGCAAATAAAGTCTCTATTGTCTTTGACTAAGAAGTCAACTTGTGAGTCCTCTAACCCCAAACAATCACAATGATGCCAATACTCACAACAGTCACACCAAATCATCCTCTGGCCATCATCTGGTTGTTTGCAGTAGCACCACAAACGTTCGGGGTCATCTGTATCGTCCATGTTGGATTATTGATGGTCGATCTGACCACTACTCCAAATGACGCGCATCAATCTACAAAAGCAAACGAGACGAAAACAGACGAGAAAATGACAGACAGGAAATAAACAACCTTATAAAGCACAATTCACTGCGCAGGTCGAATGTTTCATCCACCCTTCCCTCGACAAGAAACACAACTCAAATTCTTGTAACACACGCATGCGCTGCAAAAAGAAGTGAAACTAGTAATTTGTATGCAATCTCTGTTGGTTTGCTCATTCCACCTAAAGCAGAAAACACAAGAGGTGTGAATGATGCCCTCTCTATTTCACGAACACGTTGTTCATAAGTCCTTTGTTTTTCTCGGTCATGTAATCAGAAACAGCTGGCCGAAGAATTGCAACGATTTGTGGCTGCCAACGGATTGAAAACAACATCAAAGAAAGCTTGTTGATGGTGAACACCCCAGAAACCTTGAGCTCTTACGTTCAAGCGAGCACCACATTCAGTGTTTGCAGAGCGATGAAAGAATCGTTCATTGGTACAGGCTGTAAAGTAGGTTCAGTGGCTACATTAGGACACACTTCTGACATTAATTGGGCTGTAAGGTCTCTGATCTCATTGTGATGTATAGTTGAATAACCGCCATGCGAGCAAGTAAACACATGTTCAACTGTGAAAGAAGTACCACAAACACACTCAGTAGGTAGATGAGGTAAAGGCCAGCCATATCGAAGACAAACTGCATCTCGAAAATCACTCTTGTACCTATCTACCTGTTTGTCCGTATGCACCCACGTGAGCAAAAAAGCAAAATGAAATCTGTATTAAACTTCTGCACAGGTGAACTTTGCTCTGAGGTGGTTTCTTTTCGGTGGACCATAGATAGCATATAAGGGAATTTGTAATTTGCACATACTCGAAGTATATGGAACATAACCAAAACTGGATGTATAAATTTAGGAGTTGACTGGACAAAATGTGAAAAAGCAGCCCTATGAGGTATTCTTGTGTATTAACGAAGGTTTAGAATTAGTTGCAAATGTTTTTAAAAGCTTTCTAGCGAGATATTTAGAGAGAAAATTCATTAAGAGGGCGGTTTTGCTCGTACCCATGCCTGATGCCTGATATGGACATTGACATAACAGCCTTACTGTTAAAGTTTCGGAGCTCAAATTCCCCGACACAAGATTGCTGTGAACTGGTTAACAACAAGACGTGTTCAATTACAAAATCCGGCTGCTTGTTCAGTAGAAACCTCGACTTCAATTTCGCCATTGGAATTGTACGGTGATATTGAAGTCAAGATTTCTACTGAACAAGCAGCCCGATTTTGTAATTGAACACGTCTTGTTGTTAACCAGTTCACAGCAATGTTGTGTCAGGAGTTTGAGCTCCGAAGCTTTAACAGTAAGGCTGTTATGTCAATGTCTGTATCATTGATTGATTGATTGATTGATTGATTGATTATAACTTTACAGTACTGCATACAAGTATAGAATAAGGGATGTACAATTAATAAAATCTTTAGGGTACAGTACTGATGGTCCGCTAGCTCAAGACTACCGGCCATTAAAAATCAAAAATTTATACTTACCGTATTACATTACTTATAAAAATTACATTACTTATACTTAAAGAGTTACATTAAAGGGGGACGGGGTGTGTTGGAACATCTCCAACATGGGCATAAAAAATGAAATCTACAAAGGTTGTCATGTCTAAAGTTTGATAAAAAAATGTGACCATAGAAACTTATATATCCTTGTCTTGTTCGTTTTGATAGATAAAGATAAGTCAATAGGGGGTAGGGCATTCCACAATCGAGGGATTCTATTGAAGAAAAAATGTCTATCTGCATTATTGTTGTTTCTAACATGGATCATTTTACCACTTGAGGAGGACCTGGTATTTCCATCAGCAAAAGTTATGTAGTCTGTGATATTAAAAGAGGGAGAGGGATACTTGAGTGATTTTAGCGTAAACACTAGTTCATTAAGCTCAAAGGTGTACATTAAAGGTAGTAGGTTAAGTTGTTTGAGTCTATCAAAGTAATCAGAACTGTAGTCATTTAAAATAAACTTTGTTGCTCTCCTCTGGATCTGTTCAATAAGTGTGATGTCCTTGATAAGGTTAGGCCTCCAAATCACTGAACAGTATGTAACTTGCGATCTCACTAAAGAAATATACAAAGTTCTCTTGGCTGTCACTATTTGATGCCTGCTGAAGCTGCGACGGAGCAGTCCTCAAATAGTGACAGCCAAGAGAACTTTGTATATTTCTTTAGTGAGATCGCAAGTTATCAGGCATGGGTACGAGCAAAACTGCCCTCTTAGCGAATTTTCTCTCTAAATATCTCGCTAGAAAGTTTTAAAAACATTAGCAACTAATTCTAAACCTTCTTTAATATATAAGAGTATCTGACAGAGCTGCTTTTTCACATTTTGTCTATTGATTGCCAAATTTTATACGTCCAGTGTTGTAAATTTTCGTGACGCATAAAAAATCCGTAAATATGTGCAATTCACAAATTCCCCTATAGAGTAATAAATCTATTACCGGACAGTCCTATTTCCGGACACCTGTAGTTGCCAAACCAAAGGATGACTGAATCTGATAATTGCAGCGTAGAAGGCCTAGTGCTAGAGTGCTTCGCATGCAAAATCTCAGCCCGATTGCTTGAAGCACGTAGGAACACAGAGCAAAAATATCTGTCCGAAAAAACAATCGGTTATCAGACAAAAATATCAATACTCCGGACATTGGGTCTGAACTCTGCAATGAAAGATCCGATTTCCCCCAAACTGTGGGGTATGTAACCTCAGTCTATGGTTGTATGCTGACAAAAATCTGGAGACTCAGCTATCCACCAACTAGGAGATACAGCACGATAAAATCGACGTGTTTCAGCGTGTACTATTTCTGGACACCACGTGGGTTAGGTTTGCGGCAAGCCAAGTGTTTGCAGGATCTCCACAGCCACTCAATTTATAGGAGCAACCACTGTAGACACTGTACTACTACTGTTTGATCCAGGTACAGTCCATCTTGTTTACAACAGCTGCATTGTGTAAATCTATGCCAACTGAGTCTATTGACTGGGCTTCGTCATTCAGAAATTTAATAGCCAGGTTTTTTTCTGTGTAGCTACATAATTTGTTCTAAAAACTGACCTTAAGGGGCTGGAATATGCTAGTAAAAGTAAAAGTGCTCTAAGGCCAATGCACTGACATCATTGATGTCAGTGCACTGGCATTAGAGCACTTTTGCTTTTACTAGCATATTCCAGCCCCTTAACTGCACACAGATACATATAGCTACAGGGACCATGCAGGGATACATGCACGGTTTTACTGTTGTAGCCTACCAGAGTCAGGATAATATCTATGTCATAATACGCTTAAGTTATGTGTATATAGCTAATTCAAAGTGTCACAAATCAGCAATTCTTTATAACTCATTGGTACGAATCACTGATCAGTGCTTTTTGCATTGAAAGCGACATAGGTTATCCCCTTCAGCCAAGTGACAGCAGTATTTATGATACCACCTAGAGCACACATCACACGCTATCCATCCCACTTCATCCAACAGAAATTCATCAATTATACAGGGTTCAGCTGCACACAACTCTATAGCAATTAGTAATGTACAAATTTTGACAATGGGTATAAGCTCACTGTGATCATCTTGATCTCTTCTTTCATCAAGGTTGGCTAAACGATATGTATATATATGTAAGATTATACATGCATGCACACATATACCCATGCACTGTATCTGGTACTTTCTTCTTCTGTAAGCATCTTTTGGTTGCTGCACATGTAGATTTAGATCTTGCGGTAGTACCTTCTAGATAGCCTTTATTTCTACTTAAATCAGATGTAGTTTGGTAAGCAGTGCATTCTACCGGCTCTTTCCAAGTAACTTTAGCTGCAAAGGTATATATACATACGCAAATTATATAGCTAGCCATAGAATGTTGTAACTTGTGCATGTGTCAAACTAGTATAGCTAGTACCTCTAGTCTTAGTCTGGCCAAGCTTGACTGTTGACTTTGGAATCCTCAAGACTATAAGAATGCATTGTGTAGTTTGCTATCAGCAATGTAGACAAAATAGTACCTCTCCTGTCATCTGTCCTGCTGCTCTTATCCGAGTTAGATCGCTCTGTCTTCTTGGATACAGCTATGTACATGTATGACCATGTGTATTATATTACCGTAGATTCCCTAAAAATTTGGCAGAAATAAATTAATTCCGTTTGTGTCTGGCCGAACAATTAGGAAAAAAATGTACCAACCTGGTGCTATTGTCAAATTTTTAGGGATCTACCCCTAATACAGTCTGCACGCTTCATGGCTATGTTATTTGCGATCCGTTTACTGCTTAATTTCTGGATTTCTTTGTACAGGGACCAACAGGAATGCTTTGAGGCGGAGCTGACGATGACCATAAAACTCACTTGGCCGCAGCGCTATGTACTATGATTGTCTAAATTATCCAGGAGGGATGGTCAATGTCATTACTACATCGCTTTTGAATACAATCACCCATACTTATTATTAAGGATTTCAACAATTATTATTAATAAAAATAGAAACCACAATCCGGCAATAATATTATTAAGCGATCTCGTGATAAATCTCGCTACCAGATGCTGCATGAAGTGTTCCATGGTTTAACAAAGCGTTATCTGAGGGTTTATTATGTTACAAGGAGATGTGGGGTCAGGAAAGATTTTGTTCTGTGAACAGAAACGAAGATCGTTTTGCGGTAGCCGTGATGTCACACGATGATATCGTTGGGTACGTTCCCTGAACAATTTCACACTTTGTGCTTCATCCAGCATCGAGGTAGCATATTGTGTGAGGTCACTGGGAATCCTCAGTACTCAAGAGACCTTTGTCAACTAGTACTCCAAGTGCCGAAAAATTAGCGCGCTTATAATTAGAAACTTTCCTGCGCTTGCCAAAATTTAGAGCACATTGTGTTCAAAGCATGGGGAGTGCCGAATATTTAGAGATGCCAAAATTTTAGGGAATCTACGGTATTATTATTATGCAGAATTCCTGTCCTATATCAACCTCATCGGTTATGTACACTATTATTTAATTAATTGACACACACATCATAGTTCATTAATTGTGACTCAGTCTGCGAAAAGGGGTCTTATAGCCTTTCCAAATTGTCAAGTTTGACTGATCATACCTCCTCACATTTTCAACCTATCACCTTAACATTACATCAAGCCATAGTGCTACGTTAGGGGTATAAGGGGACCAAATTTCAGAGTGATATCTCATTCACAAGTCAAGTTACAGGTTGCCAAGTACATGCAATTGAAAAGGCTATAAGACCCACAATTATTGATATTGCCAAGAGTTAATACCACTTGCTATTGCAAATACCTTTTCTTGCAGGTGCTCTTGCCGGTGTTGAATTGCTAGATGGGGTGAACAGAATTGGTGACATGTTGCCTGGTAGATTTAAAGTAAATGGAAAATATAGCAACTGTGCATGTTGCTGTTAGTTAATAGTTACCTGTGTTAATAAGTTTTTGATAATCTTCTGGATGGTGTATTTGCAACCATTGGTTGTAGTGTTGGTCATTTGTCAAGTCATATCCATTTTGATAACGTTTCACAAATTTCTGAAGTTCTGCTTGGCTGAAACTTTCCACAACTATATATACATCACATCACTAATGGCACTGACAATAGCCACAACACTTATGATAGCTCACTTTCTGGATCTGAATCTGAACCTTGAATTGGACCAGCCACAGCTTTAGCCTGCTTCTTGCCTAGGAAAATTAATATATAAATAGAAATCCATTTCACACTTACCAGATGTTGCTTTCTTAGAATATTTCTTAGCTTTTTGTACTTTTTTGCATTCTGGGACTGTTCCTTCTCCTCCATTTTCTGCATATAGTCTGCTGATGTTAGAACTTGTCCACATGACTTTAGCCGTTTTGTGGGAAGTTTGCTAGGTGCTATTGGTGTGCATGTGGACAACATCCTGCCTACACTTGATGTTATTTGCTGTGACAGCATACAATAACTACTGCTATTGCTGTTACCAATACTCAGATTATCCTCAGATTGTGACCGCTCTAGAAATGAAGAATTGCTGCCAAAACTAGTGGTGTTGCAGAGAAGTGGCATGAGGCTGAGGGTGGGTCAGATGGCAGTGTTCTGCATGCAGTTCTGCTAGTTGGAGCAGGACTGTACAGTAGTATGTACGCAAGTCCTGACTGCACTGCAAGAGCCTCGGGTTGAAATCGCTGGCTTCGTCTGTTGTCTTGAGGCAATTGAATAGCACTTCAGTCAACTGGGAAAACACCAGTGACCTTGAAGCCACTGGTAATATTTCGAATTGTCATGGATTGAAACCATGCTTGACTGAATAATTGAGAAAAGTCATAAACACTTACAACTTTTCCTGGGTTCTTAGCACAAAACCTTTGACAAACTTGACGCCATGATGCTTTGACGACGCGAAAGCACCCCCTATCTAAAGGCTGTGTCAGGTGCGTTGTGTGTGGTGGCAGAGTGCACAAAACTACTTGCTCTTTAGCAGCCATGCGAATGGTTTCAAGGCAATAGTGGGATGAATGCCCATCCATCAACAATACTACAGGCCTGTGTTTAGGTATGTAAGCTAGAAAATGTTGATGGAACCACTGTGCAAAGAGCTCACGGGTAATCCAACTCTTGGCAGAAAGACCATAAAGAGTTCCTGGAACCTCCCCAATTGTTAAACTATATGATTAATAGTTTTTCTTTGAAAGATGACAAATGGCGGCAGTGTCACCCCTGCAGCACTTACACAGGCTAAAACAGTTATCTGCTGCTTACTGTTACTTGTAATGCAGCTAGGATTACTACCAATGCTTGCAACAACTTTACGGTTTGTTGCTCCAAGTGACATCCCTGTTTCATTACAATTGTATATTTGTGGTGCCTTGTGCAGAACTCCATTGGCTGTAAATGTGTCTAGCAGCATTTAAAAATATCTATCTAAAACATCACTATCAGTTGCCATAGCTCTGGAAACTGATAATGGCACTGCTGTGTGAAGTGTGACACTCTGATGGCGTTGGCAAAACTTTTGCCACCACCCTCTAGTTACTTGCTTCTTGATCCCCTTGGAATCAAGAATGTTCTGGACCAAAGCCAGAACTTGCTGTAGGGTGTGGCCATAACCTATATCAGCGCATCATATAAAAAAGCTTGCAAGCTCCTCTTCTTCTGTTGGTGGTAAATAAGGTGGAGGTCCACGTGATGCAGCTGTTGCCTTTCCTGAGACATGATCATGAACAGTTGATTTGGCAACTTTAACATAAGTGCAGCAGATCGTATGGTTTCTCCTTTACCTACAGCCTCTACAGCCTGCTGCACTGCTGCACTGCTCTTGCAATGCTTTGCAGATTGAACTATGTTAGTGGTTCTTGTCACAGAAAATGCATCACAAAGAATCCTTTGTGCAAGTGGAACTTCATCCATTATTATGTCTATACAGTAAAATATAGCTTAATAATAAGCTGCACATGTATAATTATTATACCTAGTATATACACCTATAGTTATAAGTACTTCCTTTCACCTTACCGACAAATCAAATAGATAATGTAATCACACACACTATCCTGAATGAGTATTTTCTGAAGCTCCAGCGTCAGTCTGCCAGGGTGATGATAAGACAGTTAAAGCAGGCACTAGCTACATGTAGCTAGCTAAATCTCGAGGTAAAAACAACTGATGAGGAAGTTGCTCAAAGTCACTGTTTATCTAAAGAAGGAAGTATTTTAAATTGTTTTGTACAGTACAATATCATAATATTGACTTACTTGAACAGGTGAAAGTTACAAGACACGGCCACGAGACTAATTAATTAGGTAGCTACCTACAGGTGTAGATACAGCTAGCTATACTTTTGCAATTGCTCGAAAATATTAGTAGTTGATGAAAAGTAGCGGGATTTGTATTATTTGAATGTAAACATGGCAGTGTATTGTTTGTTATAACCTTTACGTCAAATTAAGTGTTGCTATATCAATGAATTAACGTTTTGCTTTTCAAATAATGAAATATTAACTATTTGTAGTGTCCGGAAATAGTATCTAATCAAAAACAGCCAAGCTGTAAATAAAGAGTGCAGCCTTTGAAAAGGCTATGGTGAAAAAAGATGTGAAATCCAAGGTGGCGGCCAAGAAATGGCTGTGATGGTAGGTTAATGGTAAAAATTTTAATAACGACAATTCAGGTGAATTTTGTGCCAAGACCAAGCGGCACCAAATTCACCTGAATTGTCGTTATTAAAATTTTTACCATTAACCTACCATCACAGCCATTTCTTGGCCGCCACCTTGGATTTCACATCTTTTTTCACCATAGCCTTTTCAAGGGCCGCACTCTTTTTTTACAGCTTGGCTGTTTTTGATTAGATTTCACTTCTTTTTGTATTTGTATACCCCAAAGCCGACCTATGGCCAGCTTTGGGGTTTTTTAACCTATATTTTTTTCTTTACCACAGGAAAAAGAAAAAGCAGATTTTATCAGTAAATGTACAAATTATATATATATAATGCATATATTTATTGCATGTCAATTAATCCCCATAGGATAATTTGCAGCTGATCTCTCTACTGGGTGACTTGAAATGTAGCTGAACTCCCTACAGGGTGATTTGCTTGTATGTAGATGAACTCTTTACAGGATTCTCTCTACAGGGTGGCTTGTTTCCAGCTGATCTCTATACAGGGTGACTTGTTTCTAGCTGAACTCTCTACAGGGTAATTTGTTTGCAGCTGAACTGTCTACAAGGTAACTTCTTCTAGCTGATCTGTCTACAGGGTGACTTGTTTCTAGCTGGTCTCTCTACAGGGCGATTTGTTTGTAACTGATGAATTCTCTACAGGGTGATTTGTTTGCAGCTGAACTCTCTACATGGTGGTTTCTTTGTAGCTGAAAGGTGACTTCTTCTAGCTGAACTCTCTACAGGGTGATCTTTTCATGGCTGAACTCTCTACAGGATGATTTGTTTGCAGCTGAACTCTCTACATGATGATTTCTTTGTAGCTGAACTCTCTACAGGATGAATTGCTTGTAGCTGAACTCTCTATAGGGTGATCTATTCATAGCTGATCTCTCTACAGAGTGATCTGTTTGTAGCTGAACTTTCTACAAGGTACAGTATCTTCTTCTAGCTGATCTCTCTACAGTGTGAATTGTTTGTATCTGAACTCTCTACAAGGTAATCCTTCTAGCTGATCTCTCTACAGGATGACTTGTTTCTAGCTGAACTCTCTAAAGGGTGATTTATTTGCAGCTGAACTCTCTACAAGATAACTTTTCTTCTAGCTGATCTCTGTACAGGGTGACTTGTTTCTAACTGAACTCTCTACGGGGTGATCTGTTTGTAGCTGAACTCTCTACAGGGTGATTTGTTTGCAGCTGAACTCTCTACATGATGGTTTCTTTGTAGCTGAATTCTCTACAAGGTAACTTCTTCTAGCTGATCTCTGTACAGGATGATTTGTTTGTAGCTGAACTATCTGCAGGGTGATTCTTTGTAGCTGAACTCTCTACAAGGTGATCCTTCTAGCTGATCTCTCTACAGGATGACTTGTTTCTAGCTGAACTCTCTAAAGGGTGATTTATTTGCAGCTGATCTCTCTACATGATGGTTTCTTTGTAGCTGAACCCTCTACAAGGTAACTTCTTCTAGCTGATCTCTGTACAGGGTGACTTGTTTCTAATTGAACTCTATACAGGGTGATCTGCTCGTAGCTGAACTCTCTACAGGGTGATTTGTTTGCAGCTGAACTCTCTACATGATGGTTTCTTTGTAGCTGAATTCTCTACAAGGTAACTTCTTCTAGCTGATCTCTGTACAGGATGACTTGTTTGTAGCTGAACTATCTGCAGGGTGATTCTTTGTAGCTGAACTCTCTACAAGGTGATCCTTCTAGCTGATCTCTCTACAGGATGACTTGTTTCTAGCTGAACTCTCTAAAGGGTGATTTATTTGCAGCTGAACTCTCTACATGATGGTTTCTTTGTAGCTGGACTCTCAACAAGGTAACTTCTTCTAGCTGATCTGTCTACAGGGTGATTTGTTTCTAGCTGATCTCTCTACAGGGTGATTTGTTTGTACCTGAACTCTCTACAGAATGATTTGTTTGCAGCTGAACTTTCTACATGGTGGTTCCTTTGTAGCTGAACTCTCTACAGGATGATCTTTTTCTAGCTGATCTCTCTACAGGGTGAATTGTTTGCAGTTAAACTCTCTACAGGGTAGTTCTTTGTAGCTGAATTCTCTACAAGGTGACTTCTTCTAGCTGATCTCTCTACAGGGTGACTTGTTTCTAGCTGAATTGTCTATAAGATTAACTGTTTGTAGCTGAACTTCCTACAGAATAACTTGCAATGTAATATAATTCTTAAGTTATAAACGTAGCCGAATGCTCTATTAGGGTGACTGATCTATTAGAGTATCTCGATCTCGCATTTGCTACACGTAGTTGGGTTTCGAATCATAACTCAGTGATTTGTAATCAGATTCATCTGTACTACTGCAAGAACTTTCTATGATGATTATTTCAGATACACACCGATTTTCAGGTCATTGCTATTAGCGATTTGCCTGGTAGGAGTGAAAACTAGCAGTTTTTTTATTCGTAGAAATCGATTGCATAATTGTGACACTGGTTGGGTTTTGTGTCATATCTCCATGGTCTTTATCTCGATTCTTTTCAAACCACAAAAAGGCACTCCTACGATGGTTACTCCATCTACATAGAAATTTTCAGCTCATTCCTTCAAGGGGTTTACCCTGTGAGCGTGACAGACCTTCGACCTTATTTTACGCGAATAATCGATCATAACGCCGCGAATGTTCATCGGATTCCTACCAAAGTTGGTACTGAGATCCGCCTTAATGAGCCCTTCAAGTGTGCCAAAATTCAGCCCTATTGGAGCACGCATTCGTGTTTTATGGTGGATTTTGTGAAGTGTGCGAAATGAAGAAGTAGAAAAAAAAACGAAGAAATTAAAACAAAATTGTGTTCGCTCGTATCTCGGAAATGGCTGGAGCGATTTTCTTCAAATTTGGTATGTAGACTCCCCTTGCTGGCCGGCACCTCTCTAGCAAATTTGGTTCCAATCGGATTAGGGATCACAGAGCTACATAGGTGTGAAAATTGCGTTTTCTTTCTTCCTGTTAATATACTCACGGTGTGGCGCTACGGCTTCTTGGGCCGCACGACACACTATCGTGTGTCTTGATACGCTGAAACACGTCAGCTTCATAGTGCTGTATCTCCCAGTTGGTGGATAGCTGAGTCTCCAGATTTTTGTCAGCATACAACCATAGACTGAGGTTACACACCCCACAGTTTGGGGGAAATCGGATCTTTCGTTTGCAGAGTTTAGACCCAATGTCCGGAGTATTGATATTTTTGTCCGATAACCGATTGTTTTTTGGACAGATAATTTTGCTCCGTATTCCTACGTGTTTTAAGCAATTGGGCTGAGATTTGCATGCGAAGCACTCTAGCACTGGGCCTTCTACACTGCAATTATCAGATTCAGTCGTCCTTTGGTTTGGCAACTACAGGTGTCCAGAAATAGGACCGTCCGGTAATAGATTTATTACTCTACTATCTATGGGCGGACTGAAATACGGGTGTGGCGACTTTCCTCAGATTACCTCCCCCTTGAGGCTTTCAGGCGTTTAACAACTGAAAAACAACGGTGCAGGCCTCGTACATTACCAGGAATAGCCTATCGCTTTGAGTTGAAAGGGGGCATATCCCTTATGCACTTGTCAATCAGATCACTCCAATGTGTTAACCGCCTAATTGTGTAATACTACTAAAATGTGCATCATTTAGAGTACAGTAGTACACAGTAGTATCCTAACTCCGTGTTATGGAAACTTCCTCTCCCTAATGGTATGTCCCACCCCAGGGATGGTGGGGGAATACGGGGGATTTGACAAATCGTAGTGTCAAATTCCCCACTACTGGGGCAAAATTGGCTGTCAAATCCCCACTATGTCCCCACCCCCATAGTAGGGGATTTGACAACACCCTAAGGATGACTAAGCGAATATTTCATGTATGCGACTAGTAATAAACCTGCCCTGTCGCTAGCTAGTAAAATTATAGCAAGTGCGATTTATTGCTTAGAAATGCAACTACCGAAAATCGGTCAGTGAATTTGACAACTGTAAATTGCCCCAGGGGTGGGGACAAGAAGCAATGTCGAATCCCCACCTGGGGTGTGGGGACGCCTGGGGATGGGGGGTGGGGCATGAAATTGACAAGTGCATTACGTACGCGAACGAAAATGAAAAGCAGCTTTGAGGCTTTATCGAGAGAATTTGTGGGAAAAAACACGTTAGTCACACTATAAAACAGTTTAGAAGATACTTCTGTGCATAATATGTTGATAAAGGCAGTTTGTTTAACCATAGATCATAGAGTAAAAGGGATAGGAAATGCAAGCGATTTCCGGTTTGATTTCCGTTACGCGTGACTTGAAAGGACAAAACAGTTTTGTGCTCAAGCATGGAAATTAGTGTTCTAAGCAGCGTAAATAGTAATCCAACAGATTACAGCAAGTATTGAGGCCTTTGTGAGAGATTTTGGCGAGAGAATTCAGACCGTAGATTTTGTAACAAAGCGTATCGCTTTAGGTCTAAGTCCCTGAAATTAGGTTAGGTAATCCTAAGGCTGCTGCACATGTTGCTGTCAGACCTTCAGTGCTGGTCACTGTAAAGTGCTAATAATAATAAAAAACAAAAACCGTGATATTTACATGCCATCATACTTTCGCTCATAGTTCCTTCATGCCTCGTCCATACCGCTTCTTGTATAGCCGGTTCCACTTTCGAATCTTGTGGTAAGCTAGGCATGTCACCAACACAGTCTTTTACCCTTGCGTTGTACTGCAAGGTGGTTTAAACTTTTGGTAAATAATGGAAGATACTTAGTCGCTTCTTCAAGCAACAGTTCCTGTTTTGCTCTGATATTTCCTCTGGTTCTCCCTGTTAAGTGGTAAGGAATAGGTTTATCACAGTTACAAGGATAGAATATATTTACGAAGAAAGTTAAGTGGTTTAAAGTAATTTTTGGGCCGTTTTTTTCACTTTCAATCTCCTTTAATTTTGCGTATAATTTCCTTGAGGGTTGGTACCATCCTAGTTCCCTCGATTACTTACTTGAGTTCACTGTAGCGAAGTTTCACAGTCGTTGATTACACAATTCTGTCGTTACAACAATTTGTTTCTCTTTGATACAAGCGCAGCAAGCGTAACGAATATGTTCGTGACGTAATACACGGAATTCGTACGTATTTTGTGATGTCACGTTATTGCGTTTCCTATCCATTTTATGTACTCTATTATCTATGGTTTAACAAACGCTTCCTTAGCAGTGCATAGCAACGTAATTGAACGAATTACGAAAATTTCATGAATTACAAAATACGAGAATTAGCTAATAATATTATTGCACAACCCAAAACAACCCCTACTACACCTACTATCACTCCTTCTTACCCACAACTATTCGACTATGGAACTCTCTGTCTGAAGAAACAGTTAATTCTCCTAACTTTACGTATATGTTAAAGCATAGCCGTGAGTGCTATATGAAAAATAAAGTATGAGGCGTGTGGCCGAGATGCTAATAAAGCACGAGGCAAAGCATTTAGGTATGTCTATAAAAGCAATCCAGTGGTGGAATTCGTATTGGCTGGGGTGATTGATCACTCAGCGCGGCGAGGCTATCAGCCTTCACCGGCTTGGGTGATTAGTTGTACTGGCGCGAGTCCCGTAGGCTATTAGCCTACACTAAGGCACGTGGGCAACTGTGCTTTATTGCCCACAAAGAGTGCTTTATTGAACGAATAAAGCACTCTTTGCGGTGCAATAAAGCACTATTTGTGGTCGATGAAGCAGTTGGCCGGCTGAGAGTGTACTTTATGAAATTTAAAGGACACTTTTCCTTTGATCTCGCCCACGCAAAGTTCTATAAATTCATTTAAAGTGTACGTTAACTTGATATGCACTACACTCATATTTGAGTCTTGCATAACAAAAATTAAAAATTAAACCCTATTATAAAATAGTAATACATAGTTGGTTAATTCATAGTAGCATATACTGTCTATAGTTAATTCCAGATGAGTTAGCTAGCTGCATGGCGCCTGGTTTTTAGAAGTAGCACAACATCAACTTGTTTCCTTTTGAAGGGTGTGGCCATTTAAGGATAGTTGCATTGGTTCATTTAAATGCATGAACAATGTTATAGCATACCTAGGATGTTGGGTTTGCAATATTATAATAGGAGATGCTGCATTATTAGTAGTTAAGGGATATATATATATATATATATATATATAACATCTCACAATATCATTTATACACAATGTCACGTATTTCCTAATTTAGTGACAGCTCCAACATTTACAACACCACCATCACCGCAAAGTGCAGACCCCACACAAACTGCCACATTCATATGTTCTGCTACTGGTGATGATGTGAAGTACCAATGGACAATTGGATCAGGGTCATTTCCTAGTAAAGTGACTGGAATAAACACCAATACCCTGGTGATCCCAGATGTGAGGTCATCTGATGATAACACCTACTCTTGTGCAGTTAGTAATGATGGAGGTAGTGTTACATCAGATCCTGTTCAACTAACAGTTACTGGTATGTAAGTTAACATGTCCCACTTTAATTTTGCTATCATATACATGTAGTCTTAGCAATTTTTTTGTGTATTATGTGTGACTGCTCTATTAGAGCGTCTTGATCAAGGGCTTGTTACTCATGTTTAGTGTGGGCAATATAACTCCACAACTTTTCAAAATAATTGTGAAAACTTTGATCAGCGCTTTTAACAATATACGTAGCTGAGTTGTGCCAAAGTTTGTTGCTGGATTTTATGTTAGATTGTCTTAATTTCAACAAATTCTTTACTGCACTAGCATTAATAAAGCTATATTCATTGTGATCAAGTAAATTGATTATTAAGATGTGTGGTCCCCGCACTCGATTGTTTATTTATCAGCCAAGATTGTTAATGGGTGTTGTCTTGAAACTATTGTGAAGATACAGGTATCTACTGAGCATAAGTGCTTTAAATAATTTGTGGCATCTAAATATGCTGTTCAATGAAAGGGTTGATATGGAAAATTAATGCCTCAATATGGTTTTATTGCATCGAGAGGTAGACTATCAACCTGATTGAAGGTAAAAGGAAAGACAAAGTACAGAGGCACACACTCATCACAACCCCAAAAGGCACATTCCACTGGTGAGTTTGGCATAAAAATTATGGTGGCCGTGCACTGCTTTTCATAAAATGGTGGCCGTGCACTGCTTTTCATAAAATGGTGGCCGTGCACTGCTTTGTTTAGCCTCTAGCCTTGCGACTGTGGCAGGCTGGCAGACAAAAATCTGAGTTTTGGTAATTATTTTATTATTCTATATCCAGCCGCCTATAAGTGTTTTCTTTTTTTTTGATATTTGATGAACTAATATTATTCAGTAAAGATGATATTTGTCTATTAATTTTGTTTGCTATCAAGCAGTATGGTAGTACTGATAAGTATGGATCCCA
This sequence comes from Dysidea avara, assembly GCF_963678975.1. Taxonomy (NCBI): domain Eukaryota; kingdom Metazoa; phylum Porifera; class Demospongiae; order Dictyoceratida; family Dysideidae; genus Dysidea; species Dysidea avara. The sequence continues at coordinate 34,779,290 of NC_089276.1, forward strand.
AACGTGATGCACGCCACCTAAAATCCTGCATTTAAAAATCATCGTAGAGACATTTTACGCAATGAAAATCACCTTTACGGAATAATATTGGTCCATCTAACATCAAACACAGCATTAAAACAAGAAAACGCTTACAGATGGCCAGATATAGACTTTTGAAAAATTATCGAAACTTGAGTTTTGTCTGCCTGCCTGTCTGCCTGCCTTGCCTGCCTGCCTTGCCTGCCTGCCTTGCCTGCCTGCCTTGCCTGCCTGCCTTGCCTGCCTGCCTTGCCTGCCTGCCTTGCCTGCCTGCCTGTCCACAGTCGCAAGGCTGGCAGCTAAATGAAGCAACACATGACCACTATTTTACACCACAATAACAACCTCACCAGTGGGATGTGCTTTTTGGGTTCCGACGAGTGTGTCCCCTCTGTGCCTTATCTTTCCTTTTATCTTAAATCAGGCTGCTCATCCTCTTCTTCATTCATTGAAACCATATCAAGGTGTCAATTTACTATATCAACACTTTCCTTGAGCAGCAGATTTAGATGGGGGTTAGAAAAACCAGACCTGACCGGACCAAAGCTCAATTCTTGAAGTAAGCCAATTCACACAATAGCTATAACATACAATTCATGCAATAGCTAGCTATAACATACACTCTTCACCTTGTAGCTACTCTGCCAAGAACACAATTGGCTACCTCATGACGATAGCTCAGACTGTAACAGTGATTGTGCACGAAACGTCATCCTTGATAAAACAACCTAACTAAGAACTAAACTACTTTCTACTACATTTCACTATACAATCACTACAAGGCTACAACCTCTTTCTGCTGTACTCAAGTACTACACACACGAGTAACTACCCGAATTTATTAAAATCATGATATACAAAGTGAAAGGAACTAAGATAAAAGCAAACCTTCAAACATATTTCAGTGGTGATGAATGAGTAATGGAAAAAAATGAGTAATGGAGTATTTGTAGCTACATGTCAAGGTAAGCTTTAAATCATAAAACCTTACTACTCCAGAAATCTCTATTTAGCTACCCTGGGCATATAGCTTTGTGTCACACTAGCCTAAGGTAAGTGTGCTTAACTCTGGACAGTTTTTGTTTTCAGTGTTGTGTCTGCGCCATGCAAATGAATTATTTAAACCTTAAAATGTGGTGATAAAGCCTATCCTATGGTACATCATTCCTGTAAGTTTCATCAAAATATCTCTATCTGTCAAGGGGCTGCATTTCAAAATTCAACTATGTGTAAATTTCATGCATGCTCCTAACTCCAGACACTTTTTATCATGCCTGAAACAGCACTTCCAAAGTTGATTTCGAATTTTTAACACTGCCACATTAACTTGCATCTATTGTCCACTTCATAGTCAATTTTGAGAGTTATAGTACCTTTCGTTGTGTAGTTATGGGTATTTCAAATCTAGAAGTATTTTCGCAAATATTTATGCTGCATCAATGAGACTGGCTCTTACAAAATCATCCATAGCAAGTGCTTGGCTGATTATTAGCAAACCAAACTTGGTACATTCGTAAGTTATAGGTGTTCCTCTACACTGTATTAAAATCAGCGAGATAGCTCTTTGAGTTTGGGAATAAGCAGCAATTATCAAAGAATCTTTGATAATTTTTCCACACATGGCAATAAATAACCACCTCGTTTGGAAAATCTAACTGGACTTTTAAGCTGAATTTAGGATCACAGCATCATCGTACATGAAGCATTAATGACCTCAATTTTCAAGTAAAAGCTGTAGATAGTTTTGGAGATATGATGCCAAATAGTTATTTGAAGTGTCCGGAGTTAGGAACTGTCTGGAATTAGGTGCACTTACCTTATCTTTCTTAGTTTAGCCAGTCATCTATGACCATTCCTTAAATAAGTTAGAAGGTTTGCTGTTATCTTAGTTCCTTTCACTTTGTATATCATGATTCTAATAAATTCTGGCGGTTACTCATGTGTGTAACATTTGAGCACAGCAGATAGAGCTTGTACTGTAGCTTTGTAGTGATTGTATAGTGAAATGTAGTAAAGTAGTTTAGCTTAGCTAGGTTGTTTTATGGTAGATTAAGTTTTGTGCATAATCACTGTTGCAGTCTGAGCCATCATCATGAGCTAGCTAATTGTGTTCTTGGCAGAGTGGCTACAAGGTGAAGAGTGTATGTTATAGCTAGCCATTGTGTGAATTGTATGTTATAGCTATTGTGTGAATTGGCTTACTTCAAGAATTGAGTTTTGGTCCGGTCCGGTCTGGGTTTTCTAACCCCCCCGATTTAGATGACACAAAATTATTTAAAGTGCTTATGCTTGGTAAATACCTGTAAATCGCTGTAATCTTAAGATTGGATCCATTATGGATGGTTAGTGATCTAGCATGCCTCTGAACAATCTAGATATTTATAATGCTAGCACCGAGACATGAAATAGTGACACAGTCACACGTGTATAGCTGTATACTACATATAACAAACAAACTAGTATATTAAAAATTATTAATTTAACAATGAAGTAGGGATCCAAGCAATAAAAAGTAGTGAAACAATAGATGAATGATGGAATTACTCAGTGGGAAAATCCCTACTTTGACATTGAACAAAATAATTGTTATAACATGCCAATGTAGGGATTTTCTCTCAGGGCTATGCTGTAATACTATTATTCATCTCTTCTTTCACTACTTTTATTGCTTGGATCTCTACTTCATTTTTAATTTAATAATTTTTAATATACTAGTTTTTTTATTATCTTATTTATCTGAAGAGGAAGATGTGGTGCCAAAAGGCTAGGCCTGCACAAGGGTGCTTCCTCGATACATACAAAGGACAAAAGCATACAAACAATGTAATAGAAAACATATTTACAAAAATACAACACGAACAAAGTATTACATGGCACCAAAACACTCAAAACAGCATGACAAAAAGCATCACGATTGGATAAGGATAGAATGCTAAATGGGATCTTGTTCCAGATAAATGGTGTGTTACCAAAAACAAAGAAATGGAATGAGATGATGATAGACTGTAGCAGAGCTATACAAAATGAATGGTATCTGGTACATGAATATACAAAGGAGCAAAAGTCATTAAATTTAACAGTAATTTTATTATGAATAATGTCATAAAGAAGGCTTACTGAAAGGTAGTCATGGTGTGACTTTAATGAAGGCCATCCCAACTCCTCTAAACACTGATCAGATGGTTTGGTCCAAGTAGAAATAGATGGATCCCACCTACTACCATATACCCAACAAGCAGCACAATGTTGGATCCTTTCCAGCAGCTGAATGTTCTTGTGGTTGCAAAGCTGGCATCCATACTCTAGTAAAGGGGTGCACAATACACCAATAAGCAATAGGTTTAACAATTGGAGTGGTACCCCATAAAGTGTGTTGCAAATAATTTTGCGTAAGATGTCTCTATATAGGATGGTTTTTAAAGGTGGCATTTTAGGTAGTGCACTTCACTTTTGGGTACTTAAACAGTACTGTGCCAAAAACATCCCAGCTGTAAAAAAAGGCGAGGCCAAGAATGCACAAGTACATGTTCATGGAGTAACTACAACCAAAAGACATGATATCAAAATCTGGCCAAGAAAGCATTTACAGTATAGACACTTTTATGCATTCGTTTCCTATATGCTTCACATTATCACATCCAGCTAGCTGTACATGTGTGCTTGGAATATAAACAATACTACTGAGATGATAAAAGATGATTACACTGCATTGCTACCAAAATTAATTCAACTAAAAATTTACAATTGGTTTCTACTTGGCCATCTTTTTATTTTAATATACAGTGCAAAAGATGGCCAAGTAGAAACCAATTGTAAATTTTTATTTAAATTAATTTTGGTAACAATGCAGTGTAATCATCTTTTATCGTCTCAGTAGTATTGTTTATATTGCAAGCACATATGTACAGCTAGCTGGATGTGATAATGTGAAGCATATAGAAAACGAATGCATAAAAGTGTCTATACTGTAAATGCTTTCTTGGCCAGATTTTGATATCATGTCTTTTGGTTGTAGTTACTCCATGAACATGTACTTATGCATTCTTGGCCTCACCTTTTTTTACAGCTGGGCTGTTTTTGGCACAGGATATCACTACTTTTTGTTGAATGGACTTAATGGAGAACATACAGTTACTGAAGATTGGCTATTATATTACATAGGAGACACTGCATACATGCATGCATGCATAATAACAGCTTCAGTATCAGATCAGCTAGCTAAATCAGCAAAAGCTTCAAGTTCAGTGTTTAGAAGCACTACTAAAAGTGACTTGCTAAGAGAAAACTCGTTCAAATTTCCCTCAAGGACTCACGTGATATTTTGTGTGATGTTTCACGTGAAAATAACCAGGGATAGTGACAAAGTCAAGGCTACCATCTTAATGGTTCTTCCTGAAGCGGTGGGTTGGTGATATAACTAGTCGCTGTGCGTAACAAGTGGAGGCGAATTGGCTGCGAGTTGTTGCTGAATGTATGCCTCGGAATGGACATGAAGACGCTGAATACATCACACTATTCTCCTAACGAATTGCCAAGTAAGTTTGTGTATAAGTCATTGTAAACGGATATATATAACTACCGTCGTAATTTTAGACAGGAATCCCCCACACCATAGTAGCTTCCTGGGATTATTTATCTATGCTTTTGTAGGCCAGATCCTTGCAGCTGGCTTGTTCTAGCGGCTGTGTGGGTCAGACTGCGAACAAGTTGAGCTGAACCCTAGTGAGAAAACAGCAAAAAATGAAAGATTTTTTCTCAACATTTCAACCAATCAGATGGTTGGTGATGACAACAAAGTTGTCAAGAGCAGACAAATGCTTCCATCAACAAGGGATAGTCACTTCCATACCGCCAATTGATGTGCTCGCAACCGGGATCAAGAAGTTTGATTGCCAAAATATTGCGTTGATCACTTGATTTCATCTTTCCAAGAGCCTTGATTCTTGATTGTCAACCATGAAAGCTTAGTAAATTCTCGTGTTGCCCAAAGTTAGCTTTCAAAGGTGCTTGATCGCCACTTTTGTGGATGCCTTGATCGCTTGATTCACTGCAAATATACCCCTTGATCACTTGATTAAATCTTGATCCCGGTCGCAAGTGCATCAATTGGTGGTATGGAGGTGACTACCCCTTGATCAAAGGCTATAAGGCTATATACTTTTATGGCTTCCTCTAGTGTATGGTGAAATCTTTGGCTATAAATAATGTGTCAGGCATTTGAATGATTAGCAAGTACGTCAATACTACAAAACTAATAAGTTAATGTTTTTGAGGGCTCAGCTCAATGCGTACATACAGTATACCATAATTACGATGCATCAATCGATTGATGTGATGATAATATGTGCAGATCTGAGACAACCATGGACCCTACTATATAGTAACTGGGCAGATATATAGAGTTATGTATACTCTGATATAATTGTTGAGTGTTGTAGTTTGCCAATGGTCGAAGCTAAATTAACCATTTTAGACAGCATTAATTTTTGTGTTGTTGAAGGTGTCAGGCAAACTCCAGTTAGGGCCAGGCAATAAAAGATTATTTTTCAAAAGAGGAGAGGAACATGCTTAGGCCCGCAAGGTACAGGCTTAATCTATTTACTCCTGTAGTACATCTATCAATGTATTGCCCCACTACCCCTCCCTTCGGGCATATATGGGGCTATAGTGGGCACAACTGAATGTTAAAAGCCCCATGGTATATAGGGCAAACCTATTGTGTTAAATCCCCACCCATTGGCTCCAGTTGCAACGTGGGGATTTACTCGGGATTTGACATAGCGTAGAAAAATACTTGGGGGCTTAGATTGTCCCCCATAGTGGGGCAGCAGTTTCATGTCAATTCCCCTTGCAAAACCCCACTTACATCCAAGGGGGGTGGTGGGGCAACACATTGGTAGGTGCATAATGAGTTTGCATCATAAACCTTGTGTTAACAGTTAGGCTGTCTTGTGTTTGTTGTGTTTATAGCAGCTAATGTGCTTATTCTTAAACAAGGACTGGAGAATCTTCTGCCTTTATCTATCAACTAGATGACTGCTGGTTATAAAATTTCCTTTGCTGTTGTAACTTGTTTACCATTATGCTATAACCATTAGTCCCTCCTAGTTTATATGTCTCCTAGCAACAAAAATTGTTATGTCAAAAATGTAGCATAGGTGAGAACCACAAAATAAGTCAAGTAATATATTACAAAATTGGTCATCAACTGCTACCAGCTCCGAATAATACATCTTGGGAATGGCTATGTGGGATGCCCACTTTAATGTATATAAAATGATGTAATGCTCATGTTGTATAGGTGTTAGTCACACTGTTTTACTCCTCCCATACAAGACCTGCCTCAATCTGATCAACCCAAGGAACCTATGTAGGACCTCCTGACAATAAAGACTTTTGTAAAGTACACTTGTTGAAGTCCAACTACAACATGTGGTGAGTATAATTGGAATGTTGGTGTATGTGTGTAGTGCATATTAGTTGTGGGACAATGGCAGGGTCCTGGATTTGAAGAACTGGCCCAGACACATACTCAACTTGAATAATAGTATGTACACACATATGCTACACACACACTATACATATTTACATTTTTTTAGTTAGCTGTGCTTTACCATATACTGTATCCCTTTCTGTATTTGCAGGGTGGATACTGATGTTGTGACTGTTGGTGGGTGAATTTATGGTGAATGGACAAATCATTAATTTGTGGTACCAAGACCCCACTACTATATTATGAACTCTTGGTGGACTTCATGGCCAAACACTAGTGTATCTGGATTCTTGTGCTATTGTAGTCATTGTTTTTTATTTTATGGGATCATCATAATGTAAACGTTTACTATTACAGTATATTCATGCTATCATTAAAGAGTTTTTATAATGGTGGGTGGTTGCATGAGGGTCTAACAAGGGCTGTAAATGAAAGGTGATGCGCTGATGCTGGCTTTTCAGTAGTGAACAATCGAAGTTTCACCGGCACTGAATGGCTGGAGCAGGATCAGAGCCGTGCACGGGTAATGTAGCAGTAAATTACTTCAACTGTATCCCAACACTACAGCGGGTATGAAACAGCTATATGCTGGTACGGCCCTGCATGGGGGAGTAACGCTATAACGAGTCAGTGGAGGCACACCGTGGCGAATTTAAAACAAATCGGTGACTGGACTCATAATTAAACCCGGAGTTGACAGCACAGTGTCCATCAAATCAGCCAACTCGCTATGGCTAATGTAATGGCCTTGCCCACTTTCACGCTGTTTGGGAATTAAGGCAGGCGCCTCACACCTCGACGTCATGGCGGCAAGTTTAAATCTTCAAAGAGCACAAAAGCGATCTCATAAACTAACAAACAACTTTTAGCGAAATTAAATGTACAGATACATTGTGTAAAAAGCCCCTGATAGCCGCAGCCTTTTTACAATACGACTTCATGGTTGAAAGAAAATCGCCCCAATGGGATGCGATGATGAAGAAAATGAAAAAAAGAACGATGCACATTTGAATAAATAATTTAATTAACGCATGGTAAATGGATGGGAGATGGAACAAACTACTCCAACAATTCGCCTGACTTTTCGTGTGGTAGTTACTCATTATACAAAGGTTACATGCCCCTGGTTTCGAGGTGGAATCTTTTAGTAAGGCTGAGATTTCGCCATGTGGATTTTAAAAGATTGCATAATCGATCTCTCGTGTAAATGACTCATAGTAGTGGTCGGGTGTTTATTATTGTGGGCGCGTCCTTTGTTGTGCTTCTTGACCTCGTGACTCACTACCATGAGTCTTGATTACCATAAATGTTTAGGCTATTATAAGGATGCCATGATATAATTTTTTTAATGTTAAATGTCATACCATAAACAAGCACCATTACTTTTTTTGTGGATAAACCTAGAGTTACTGCACACAGCAACAGTCCTTCCCTTTACTTATTTACAAACATCGATTGTTCCTAACATTGAATCAAATGGTATGATAGTACCGTTTAAGTAGGGATCTTAGTGAAAATTTTGCACTCTGCCCAAAATTCTTCCTTCAAAAATCATCCTAAAGACATTTTGCATGACAAAAATCACCTTTACGGAATAGTACTAGTCCATATAATACACAAGTACACCAAAAATTTTGGAATTTTTGACTAGAGTTGCTCAATTAGGGATACAACACTTCTTATTGTTTCACTGTGATTTAATATCAAACTTGTTTCAGCACTTTTTATCGATGTGCTATGGTCCCTACTCTAGTTGAAAATTCCAAATTTTTTGGTGTATATGTTTGTTGGCTTCTTTGTAAATAATTATTTTGACTGGTGAACCCACACATACTGCACCTGAAATGGTGCCGTACCCCCAAGCTATATATGTTAATTATCGTCTGAAAAGTGAAGTATCCATTACACTCGTAGTCAGCTATTTTCAACCCATTACACAGCATTTTGAATCAAGAGCTGTTCAAAAAGAACCTCTGCAATCCCTGCATACCAAAAGAAATGGTACCACGCACCCCAGTTATATTAATTATCGTCCGGATGAAAAGTGAAGTATCCACTGCACTTTGTTGTAGGTTATGTTCAACCCATTACATAGCAGTACGAATCAAGAACTGGTTGAAAAGCACCTCTGCTAACAAAATAGCCACTATGAAAATTACGGACGATTTCCGTTATAAAGAGAAGCCATCATGTACTACCACCAAATCGACACTTTTCGCTGTCAGCAAAGATGAATGGGACACAAAGGAGGATGCTGGTAAGTCCATGAAGAATGCATTGTACATACTGCGATATGCCAAAAGGCATCTCTGAGGTTGAAGCGACATCGAACAGTGAAAAATCAAGCCTGTAGTCTTAGCCGTTATCGAGATACGCTTGTCTGAAGGCATCAGTCAGTCAGTCAGTTACTTACTCAGTCAGTCAGTGGAAAATCATCAATTTTTAAAACAATTCCATAGCAACTTGCTTTTAAAATTCTGTGGCAACTTGTTGAAAACATTTCAGGTCGATCTGAAAGCTTGTTTGGACTCAGTTTTACCTAACCAATACTGCCTCATCATCATTAGGGGAAATTGAGGCTGTTTTTTGGGTGATGTTATTTTGTGGGTCACGCCTACTCCTTTGTGGTCCCTACTATTCAGCACTGTTGTACTGTATGATAATACAGCATTACATATAGCAAAACACCTACAGGTGGCCGGATATAGAATTTTTTTAAAATTGAAAAAACTCATTTTATCTCATTGCCTCACTGCCTCACTGACCACAGCCGCAAGACTAGAGGCTAAATGAAGCAGTGCATGGTCACCATTTTACACCACAATAATAAACTCACCAGTGGGATGTGCCTTTTGGGGTTCTAAAGAGTGCAGGCCCTTTGCGCCTTGTCTTTTCTTTTATTTTCAGTCAGGCTGCTTGTCTTCTTCTTCATCCAACGAAACCATATTAAGGCGTTTATTCCGTATCAATGCTTTCTTTCAATAGCATATTTAGATGCCACAGTTAAGTGCCTCAGTCCTGGCACTACTATAAGAGGTATACTTGCTAGATATCTGCAGCTTCATGATTGGGATCCGGTTCACGATAGGTTTGCAACCATGCCCACCAAATAAAGACCTATTGGTGGACTAATAGCGAAAGAGTACGGAGATCCCATCTATTAACAATCTAGCTATTTACATAACAGTAAACAAGATCACCTCACTCCTTATTAGTCTATCTAACTCCACTGACTCAAGATACACTCTATTACAACAGTCATTCTAATACAACAGTCATGTATGATAGAACAGTTACATATTAGTAAACATAGCTATTTTTATAAGGAAAAGAAGCAAGCACATTAGTATATTACATTATTGTTCTAAAGGAGACAGGTGCCCCTCAGCAACAGCAACCTCGACTGCCGGAGGTACATAGCATGCTTGGATCTAGAACGCAATCCCCTGATGCACATGTGCAGCAAAGAGAACCCCAAACTACAGCGAAGCCTGCCCATAACCACAGAATATGGGTAACTCCACTTCTCACTGAGCAAATGGGCAAGGTGTTTATAAGTGATGGTATCTGCCTTCCCCATACTAGGCTTGAGCCTATTATGCTCAAAATATTACCTATTATTCTTTCCAGAATTTCCCAAAATTTTCACCTATTATTCTTTTTTTATTCTTTTGTCTAGTCTATTATTCCAAAATAATTCTAATTTAGTTTCTGTAGCTAGTCATGATCTGACTGCTCTATTAGAGTATTTTAGCATTCTATAAGAGTAAATCGATCTTTTAAAGGCTTTCACCTCCTTTTCAGCCAGCACTCGTATAATTACATCAGCTATATATCACTTTTAGTAGCTTAATTCTTTCTTCTAGCTAATCAAGAATAGACATGCCCTTTAATTCCACCGATTATTCCCGTGGACATCAATAATTCTAAAATTATGCCTTTAATCATCCTATTATTCCGGAATTATTATCACGAAATTGGTGACCTATTATTCTCAAAATTATGCCGGCATAATAGGCACAAGCCTACCCCATACCTACAGATGTGGAAAATACAAGTGAACTAATACAAGTTACATTGTAGCAGCTGTGCCACAACAAAAAACTAAACAAACTAGTATTTTTTTTAAAATTGTCAATTTAAAAATGAAGTAGGGATCTATGCAATAAAAAGTAGTGAAACAAGAGATGAATGATGGTATTACAGCATAGCTCAGTGGGAAAGTCCCTACTTTGGCACATTAGCTATTATTATTTTGTTCAATGCCAAAGTAAGGACTTCCCATTGAGCTATGCTGTAACACCATCATTCATCTCTTGTTTAACTACTTTCTATTGCATAGATCCCTACTTCATTTTTAAATTAACAATTTTTAAAAAATACTAGTTTTGTAGTGGTTTTCATCCAAATATGCATGCAGTTTGATTGTCACAACATCAATTTGGCATGTGTCATATATTGCATTGCTGTACAGGTCTACCAAGGTTAAATATACTACCATCCAGTCAGAGTGTTAATACAATGCAATCTGCCAAGTTTACTACTACAGTGAGTGGCATTGGAGAAGAGAACTTCACTTACCAGTGGCAACATAATGGAGAAGAGATGAATGGAGAAACTGGAGACACTCTCAACCTTAACAATATAACTTGGAAACAAGGAGGTTCATATCGGTGTATTGTTAAGAACCAGTATGGAGACAGTGATGTGTCCTCTGCAGAACTTGTTGTTACAAGTAAGAGGAAAATTTAACTACTTTCTTTAGCCCATTATATGCCTTCATATATTTGTTGCATAATCAACCATGCCAAAATAGCCAAGTTGTGAAATAATGTAGCATGGCAGTATCGAGCAACTTGAGTTCACTTTTAAAATATATACTGTATTTAGTGGATTTGTGTTGCAACACAGTAGGTATATAGATTTATTTCAAGGTTTATTAATCTATCAAAACAACTAAACTGTGAAAATGGTGTGGCCCTTTCATTAAATTAATGGTAGTAATGATATTAATTTTACTGACATGAGAATGCTGTCAAAAGTTTGGCATTAACATAATTACATTCTTCCACCATTAATTTCACAACTTTTTATTAAACCCTAGGCATTTGAAAAGCTGCACCTTTTGCACAGCTTGTTTGTTTCTTTGTATTTGCAAACCCCCAAGCATAAGGAATTACATAATAGTTATACGGGCACAATGTGGAGTCTATGAAATTTATAAACCCGAAGGCCCGGGCTGTAGCGTATGAGCAAAGCGAGGGCGCTACTAAGGGCCTGAGAGTTTATAAATTTCATATACTCCACATTGTGCCCGTATAACTGCTTTAGACTCTATTTCACATTACACTCAGATTACTTACCTCATCCACGGCTGTTTCTGCTGTAGGCTCGGCAAGAGCGGCTGGTTTTCTTGCAATAATACTAGTGCCATGGCAACTATGCGTCCTCACGTGACAAAATAATAGCTCTCGTTAAATCACTGCATGTGAACAATGCATAGCGATTGGATAAACCTAGATTTTGAGCATATGTTATATTGTGCCTGAAGGCGTAGATTATATTAGAAAACAAGGTGGAGTATATGAGATTTATTACCCACCCAAAACAGCCTAAATAGAGTCTAACTTTAGTTATTCATGTTTCTTCCTCTCTACAAGCATAATAGTGATAATTTAGTGACAACAGAACAGTTGTAAACTAAATCACGTATTACAGTAAATCTATATCATTCTAATAGAACATACATCTAATACTGCAATCAGTGTTTGTACATTTAAAATATGGTCTAAAAATCCTAGAACTCAGTTTTTAAAAGAAAACAACAATGATCAGTAACTCTGTAAATGTTTACTTGATCTATACTAAACTTTATACCTAGATTTGCAACTATTGGTGTGACCAAGTTTCAAGGTAATCAAATTGCATGCTTGTGCTTTATAGCAATTTTTGTAAAGTTTGCATAAAGAAGAACAAATCTGAAAGGCTGAAGTGCATAGCTGTTGTGGTGAATCATTGGGCTGATTTGCTTCAACTTGGTACTATATGTGTGAAGACTACTTCCCTACTTGATGGTCACTTCCACTGTAACAAATGCTCCACGTGGATAACTGAGCATGGAGTAACATTTTCATAAAATATTTGTTATCAGTACACCTGCGCAATAGATAAGTATGTACTTTACGGAAACCAAAAAATGGTACGTTTTATGCATCTGTAGCTCAGTGGTGCCTGAATGGAAATTTACCAGTTTTGCAATGGAAAGTTCCTCAGGAGAGGGCACCTCATATTTCAGATTTGAGTTGAATCCACTAAGGCATTACTGAGGCATACGTGTGCTTCAATGTTTATCTTAATTTTTCTTACCCGTTTCTTACGTATTTTTCTAAAAGAGAAAAACCATAATTAGGATATTCAAAACACACTCACAATTACCTCCAACACATGCTAATAGAACAGTCACTGAGGAGTACAAACTAATGTGCACAAAAGAACATCAGAAAAGTTTTCTCCAGGGTTTGAATCAGGGACCTACACCCCTATATGCCCAAACCCTTTACCACTCTGCCTCTGCTGTCAGTTGCTCACCTCATTTAATTTCTACCTTATAAATGAAAGTTTTAATTTAGTACATGTACACTAGAATGGTAAGGTTTTATAATCTTATAGATCTATCAGTGGAAATTTTAGTTTGCTATAGAAAATTGTACATGTGTTCTATTAGAAGTGCTCAGAAAAAAATGTGCTCTATTAGAATACAACATGCTGTGTAGCCAAGTACAGTTGGTACAGGCATCCAACAGACAAGTGTATATTTTTCAGCTCTTTTTATAGGAATCAAGAAATACTGTTTAAACATATCCATCGCTTAATATAACCATTTTTGCTATGGTAGGGCATTTTCCATTCCAAACTTCACTCAAATATGGAAGGCCATCACTGAGATACAGTTCATCTTATTTTCTTTATATCTTTCTTCTTAGTATTCTTGTGATTCAACCAAGCAGAGAGTTAATTCAGCTACAAAGAAGTCACACTGTGGAGTGTTCAACTGCAGCCCTGAAAAATTATCCTATAGATCTTGCTGTAGATTGTTGGCTGTGTAACACCCTGTACAGGGTTCATTTGTGCAATAAGTCACCCTAGTAGCTACATGATAATCAATCTATTTTAGTTTCAATTAAACTTAATGATATAGGCATTAACACGTAATCTTCAAAAAATCCTGAAGTAAAGAAAAAAAACTGAAAAACAAGTTAAAAGGAACCACAAAGCCAGTCTATGGCTGGTTTTGGGGCTTGCAATTACAAAAGAAGTAATACCTATGCCAAAACATTTAAGCAGTGAAAAAAGGCTGCAACCCTCCAAAAAAGCACCAAATTGGGCACAGAAGTAGAGAAATGCATAACAAGCAAATTTGGATATTGGGCCATTGCGGGTCATGCCCCCTTTATTACACATACAAGCAAATCCTGATTTATTCACCTTACAATCAGTGCAAATGATTGTTAAAACACTCTTTATATTATGATGTTCATGGATTTTTGCACTTGTGGTGGTGTGCATAGTTGATAGTATGTCCATTTTGTTTTTATACTGAGGACATACAATAAGCTAAGAGTAAAAGTTAGGTGATAAATGTTTAATATCACTTTTGTACTCATTTGATGTATTCATGCAATCATGTATATGTGTCCATGTAATAACTCTGTTGCTTTTCTCATGCGTTTGTGGTGCTAAGTCAGGGTAAAAGGTATGTTGAATGGCTAGACACCTATACACCTGATGGGTTTGTGAAGTAAACAATACATTTCATACTGCATGCACAAAATACAATCAATGGTGAATCCTTTTCCCTTGTACTTGCAATTGCATAGGATGGTGAAAGGTGATAAGCTGGAAAAATTAATATGTATCATAGTTTTGCTGATGATGCATGCTCACAATTATCATTGTACCAGAATTCTCCAGTAATGTGTACCTTTACTATGGCACCACTTAGACTATGTTATAGAATATTTGTACATTCATAGTACTTATTCTGGACTGTATTAAAAATATTTTACTCTTGACTACTTTAAATAAGGAATATTTCCATCCTCTATTCTAGATGCTCACTTTCATTAGAGGCTTTGCTTCTGTTTATGCTGCCACAGCCTGGGATACTTACTTTGACTCAACAATAGTAGCCAAATCGGCTATACCCGCAAGCACGGTGTTGGTATAGTTAGGCATCACTGACAACTGTCTCAGGAGATGACTGAATATGCTTGATGCTCATATCAATATTCACTTATTTGCTGGTACTTATAATACTGTACTGCCTCATACTACTGTTGCTCTAACCCTATCTGCACTATGGTCACCTACACATGTATCATCACTAGCTTTGCATATGAATAGCTACTACAGCACAAAACAGCTCAAACTTCAAAAAGTTGTGAGCCAGCTAGGAAGGAAGTCAGTATTAGTCAATCAGATAGTCAGCTACAGTCATCCAACAGAAACTAACCAGCTAGCATGCAACCAGTTATAGTCAACAGCCAACCAGCTAGTCAGTAGCCAACCAGCTAGTCAGTAGCCAACCAGCTAGACAGTAGCCAACCAGCTAGTCAGTAGCCAACCAACTAGTCAATAGCCAACCAACTAGTCAACCAACCAGCTAGTCAACAGCCAACTAGCTACAGAGCAACCAACTAGTTAGTCAGCAGCTAACCAGCTAGTTAATAGTCAACCAGTTAGTCAACAACCAACCAACTAGTCAGCAGCCAACCAGCTAGTCAATAACCAACCAACTAGTCAACAGCCAACCAACTAGTCAACAACCAACTATACAAGTAGATAGTAGCAAATTAACTAGTCAGCAGCTAACCAGCTAGTCAATAGCCAACAAGCTAATCAACAGCCAACAAGCTAGTCAACAGCTAACTACCAGCCAACTAGTTAATCAACAGTTAACCAGCTAGTCAATTGCCAACGAGCTAGTAACAAACCAACTAGCTAGATAGCAACCAACTGGTTAGGCAGCAGCTATCCAGCTAGTAAATAGCCCACCAGCTAGTCAGCAGCTAACCAGCTAGTCAACAGCCAACCAGTTAGTCAATAGCCAACCAGCTAGTAAACAGCCAACCAGGTAGTAAGCAGCCAACCAGCAATCAGTATATGAACAGAAAATGGCCAAGTGAATCATATGGTGTCTCCAGCCTTCACATTGGGCTGGGCTCTCAAGACAATCTGTGATACTGAAAATGAAAGAAATGTATGTAGAAAACATCTGGGCAACAGTTCAAGGTTGTTCATGTCTCTAACCATGTATTTCAGCTGGCCAGTGGTATTTTAAGGTACCAAAGCGTTCCCAGTGGCTGGCACACATCTCTAGAAATCCACTTGTGAAAAGCAGCTGAAGCAAATCAGTGGCATGGCTGTGGTGCAAATGTGTAATGTATTGGTGTGGCTATCCATTCATGGTGAAACGTGAACTTCACTGCATGGTGTGTGTGTGTGTAGATTGATGATTGTCAAACATTTGGTTACATATATAGCTGAAACAAGGAGTATGATCACCAGCATGTAAATCCCAACTTTAACCCATACAGGTACCTATATCTATATACAGTAAAGTACACAAAAAATTTGGAATCTTCAACTAGAGTAGGGGTCATAACATATCGATAAAAAGTACTGAAACAAGTTGGAGTAGTCCGTCCTGTCCATGATCTTAATCACAGTAAACAATAAGAAGTGTTATATCCCTACTGTGCTCAAGATACCATAACGGAAATGCACAGTGGGGATATAACACTTCCTATTGTTTTACTGTGATTTAATATCATGGACTACTCCAACTTGTTTCAGTACTATTTATCGATATGCTATGGTCCCTACTCTAGTTGAAAATTCCAAATTTTTTGTGCACTGGTTTGTTAACTTTTTTTGTAAATAATTATCATGACTGGTGAACCCACACATACCATGGTGCCACATGCCCCAGCTATATCTGAAAAGTGAAGTACCCAATATGCTTCGTTGTCAGCTATATTCAACCCGTTACACTGCAGTACAAATAAAGAACTGTTAGAAAAGCACCTCTGCAATCAAAATAGCCATGATGAAAAATAGAGACGATTTCCATTATGAAGGGAAGCCATCATGTGCTACCGCCAAATCAAAACTTTTCACTGTCAGGAAAGATGAATGGGACACTAAGGAGGACACTGGTAAGCCCATGAAGAATGCATTGTATGTACTGCAGTATGCCAAAAGGCACCTCTCAGGCCGAAGCAATGTCGAACAGTGAAAAACATCAAGCCCATAGCCTTAGCTGTTATCGAGCTATGCTTGTCTGAAGGCATCAGTCAGTCAGTCAGTCAGTTACTCAGTCAATAGAAAATTGTGTTAAATAAATTATTTTAAAAATTCCGTAGTGACTTGTTGAAAGCATTTCGGGTTGATCTGAAGGCTTGTTTGTGCTTAGTTTTACCTAACCAATGCTGCCTCATTGTTGTCAGGGAAATTAGAGGCTGGTTTTTGGGTGATGTTATTCCATGGGCCACGCCTACTCCTTTGTGGTCCCTACTAAACTGAAAATAACTTTTTTTCACAAGACACTGCATGATTGTTCTAATGCTCTTTTGCTGCCATTCTTTGTAGTATGAGCTTGAATTTCAACTACATGCATGTGCTTAACAAGTGTCTAGTGCAAGTATGCTATGTGTGCCTAATGATCAATATACACTTAATAACTATGTGCACCTAACAACTGGAGTCTATGGTATTCTGATCCTTTTGGAGTAACCCTCATTGGAAGTTATGTTACTAGATTGATGCTAAACAGCTTTGTAGTGTGAGTTTTTCCATGTGTCGCAGATGTATGGTTGAAGCAAACACTACCAGGAGAGGCTTGCCAATAATTTTCTCTCACTACATTTGTAACTCCTCTGGCATACATACCTCTGTTCTCTCCCCATATGCAACATTTTCTCACTTAAGGTAGCTACCAACACTACTATACTTTTATGTATAGATACTGTAGTAGAAATGTATAAATATGGGATTCCATAGTGTTGATACACTCAGTTATCATACATATTCAGATACAGTTACATCATTAGTGCTGATACATCATTATTATTGATGAAAATTAAGGGTCTTTATGTACTATATACACCCATGATTTTCTACTGTCATTATTTGTTACAGTATAGTATATGTCCCCACAATAAATTGCATTGTGCTATTACTTTTTATATCTAAATAATGCAACAGCCTTCAAACACTTGCAAACCTATGATATTCCTATTAGCAAACTACGAAAGTATTTGCTGCTAATCTATAATATTTTTGATTTCAGCAAATTGAATAATTGCACTCGCATTGGCTTAAGTGATTGTTCCTCCTTAATAAAATGATTAGGCTGCCATGTCCTTGTGATTGTATGCACACCCTCAAGCTTTAATGTACATATTAGGCAAGTCACTCAGGTGAGTCAGATCCATGACATACATACTTCAGATTTTTTTTGACAGGAATTTTTTTACAGATTATTACTATCCAAATCACAAACTAAATTTTCCCCTAAGATATCCCGCAATACTACAAGTGTATGTACATACGTATATGACCCAGTTGGACAAGAACCAATCTTATATAGCATCCCATTAGCATGAGTTGACAATTCATAACTTGTCTTGTGAACAAGGTAGTGGCTTAAAACTTGGCCAGTTAAAAAACAAAATTATGCAGAAAAATTTAAAGCAGATATGTACATGTAAGGCTTAGAAAATTATGAGCTATCAAACTTTTATATTGGGAAAGACTAGTTTTGGGTCACAAACCTAGTACTGTATACTCCGTGCATATAGGATTTCTGAATGCTGCAACATAGTTAATTTTCATTATGGTATATCACACCATGTGTCTATACAGGCTTGCTGCCAGATTTGGCAGAGTTCAACAGATGCATCAGACCCGAGGTGGCTAGTAAATGGTATGATCTTGGAGTGCAGTTGAAACTGAATGTTAATAAATTAAACACCATAAAGGCTAATCTTCCAGGAAATGTGGAACAGTGCTGCACAGAGATGTATCAATTTTGGCTTCAGTCAGACCTCCAAGCAAACCAGAAGAAATTCGCAATAGCATTGCAAAATATTGGATTTACATCATTGCTTGAAAGAGTCATGAATAAAGCTAGTTTTGAAGGTAATGTTACCATACAGTAAGACTTTATTAGAAATCTTGTTCTAGAAAGTTCAGAAACTGTTCAGATAATATATAATATTATATAGTTGTAAAATTAATTGTTAGGCTGTATGTAAAGGTAATGTTTACATACCTTAATGCTTTGGTCTCCCATACATTGTTACTTTAAAAATTCTTTGATGAATTTCACAAAACATACTCTTTCCTGCTCATGTTTTTTTTGGTGCAGAGCACTGATTCCTAGCATGGATACTTAAAATTAATAATTGGTGACATATGAAATATATGCATTGTTACAAACAAATTGGTAGTTGATGTGTGTTATTTCTAGGGGTACAATAACTGGGTGCCTGATTGTTGAATCAATTTGCTACTATACTACATATATTATATATACAGTAATTGTGTGTCAAGGGTCCACAAGTACAAGTGTGAGTAAGAATTTATTAGGGATCAATCATGGAAATTTGGGCTTGTCTGACCAAAAATATCACCCAGAAACCAGCCTCACTTTTCCAGCATGGCAGTATTGGTTAGGCATAAACAAGCCCAAAATGTCTTTAGTCTAATTCCAAACCCTTCGATGCCTGACTAACTGATTCCTCCAGCCATCAACAATGGATAAGGCTACAGGGTTGATTTTTTCACTGCTCAATGTTGCTTCATCCCACGACATGCCTTTTTGTCAACCATAATACATACAATACATGCACAGCTCCAGTAGTCATAATTATGAAGTAAAAGAAAAAATTAATGTTAGAAATTTTAAGTTGGATTGTGGATCGAAAAGGTGAAATAGGGGGTAGCTAAAATGTAGCGAAATAAGAGAGGTTGTCTATGCCTGCACCCATATATATATATATACACCACTTTAGCGTGGGCGTTCAAAGGCGCCGCTCGGTGTTTAACTCGCATATTGCCCGGGAAATATCATGGGAAAGCGGTTTGCCAATGACTTTGATACCCAGCCAGTTCAAAGAATCGATGCTCTTTGACTCGTTATATTGAGCGACATAGAGCTTTGTATTGTGGGACTCGATTTTGTAGTAGTTGCTAAGCTTAGTACATAGGCTAAGATAGACTAGTTGGTTGTTACTAAAAGATAATGAAGGTATAAAATAATCGTTTGGGCAATTGTGGATGCGTATTTCTACCCACCGCGTATCAGCCTTTGAACAGACCACGGAGCAGCAAAGCTACTACTGCTACATTGAAATAGGTTAGTAACTTACAGTCCTAAGTATTTAACTTAATATAACAACTTACATACCTACTGTCCCAATAGCGAAGTTAGTTGGCTTAACTTAGTACAAAAATGATAACAATATAAACTCAATCCCACAATTGCAAGTTTTCTAACACAGCGTGTTGAAGCATAGTAACGTATTAATGACATTTTAATGTATGGACAACGTTTTGATGGCTATTAGCCCACGCTTTTAAATCCATGATCGATTTTCAGATGCTACTGTATGAAACAAACGGGATGAGTTCTCGTTAATTCTTTCACCTACCATATAGTGGGAAATTTTCGAAAGGTTAAATTTTCGATAAAGAGTGCTTGATTGGAAATTCGAAAATATATTTTTGAAACAATGCCTCTTTACCGCGCCGCACCGTAGATAATTAATTAACGGAGGAAGCTAACAGTGGTTGTGTTGATCACATTAGTACATAGCTAGAATTTGCTGCTTTGATTGTTCAGTATAGCTAGATAAACGCCCAATCTGGCTTTGATAGAATCTCATCTAGCTATCCTAGGGTCTTCCTTTGTAGGTTGAACCATGTTGTTTGGCAGACTTTACCTCAGTAGCGTTGAGCCATAGCTAAGTACGTACATGGCATTTTTTAGCCCATATAGATAGATTTTTGCTGATAATTATAGTCTTTCCTAGTAATTTCTGGTGTCTGGGGTTCTTATAGACTTCAAGATTCGTGGTGTCATTCGTGCTCGCTCATATGCGCGCATGTGGTGGTTATAGCTATATATGGCTAGCTACTTGTGTGTGGCCCAGTGTCTAGCTATAATACATTAGGCCTATAGCTAACTGATATTAGTAGAAACTATGCATGCATGCACTTGAAAAAATCATTTATATATACATATACCTAGCTATACTTTCTTTGATTGTCACTTCAAAGCCGGGATGTACTATTTTCGAAAACATATTTTCGAAAACACATAGTTATTTTCGAATTTTTCGAAAATTTAACCTTTTGAAAATTTCCCGCTATACGGTATTAGGTGAGTGCGCCCCAAGTGATATATATCACTTATACCATGGCTGCTTGGGATTTTGCTGACATATACACCTGCAGCTCTCGGGCCTGCGGCCCTCGGGCTTTGGGTGTATGTCAGCAAAATTCCTCGCAGCCATGTTATAACTACTAAATATATATATATAATTGACATTTTATCCCTAATTCATTCATTGTTCACAGACTGAAGTAGAGTGATTAAATATCAATTAGTACAGTAGGACCTCAATTATAAGAACAACTATGTGCCAATTCAATCATAAAAGTGTTCAGATATGTGAATTTGTTCGGATAAATGAAGCCCATTCATTTATATAGAGTTCTGTTTAACTACTCTAATAGAACATTTACGTAATGACAAAAGCAAGACACATGATAGTATGTTGTGCAGCCAAGTAAAGCCAGTGCAGGCGCGCGACAGACAAGTATGTATTTTACAGGAACCAAGAAAAGCCGTTTTCATGCATTCATAGCTTGATAATGGCTGAACAGAAATTAACCATTTTTGCTGTGGAAATTTCCTCGGGGTAGGGCACTTCTCATTCCAAATTTGAGGTGAATCCACCCATCCATCACTGAGATATGTGCCTTCAAAGTTTGTCATATTTTCTTTGTATTTTTCTTCTTAGTCTTTTTCTTCTTGTTGTTCATCTCACACACTTTAGAAAATTGTAATAACTCGTGTGTACTTTTGTCAACTTACTTAAAATCTAATCCAAAACAGCCAAGCTGTAAAAAAAGGAGTGTGGCTCTCAAAAAGGCTATGGTGAAAAAGATGTGAAATCCAAGGTGGCGGCCAAGAAATGGCTGTGATGGTACGTAGGTCAATGGTAAAAAATTTAATAACAATAATTCAGGCGAATTTGGTGCTGCTTGGTCTTGGCACAAAATTCACCTGAATTGTCGTTATTAAATTTTTACCATTAACCTACCATTACAGCCATTTCTTGGCCGCCACCTTGGATTTCACATCTTTTTTCACCATAGCCTTTTTGAGGGCCGCACTCCTCTTTTTACAGCTTGGCTGTTTTGGATTAGATTTCGCTTCTTTTTGTATTTGTATACCCCAAAGCCGGCCTATAGCCGGCTTTTAGGCTTTTTTAACCTATCTTTTTTTCTTTACCACAGGAAGAAGAAAAGATGAAGTAGATTTTAAATACTTTAATTCTGATTTTATCAGTAAATATACAAATTATATACATAATACATACATTTATTACATGTCAATTATTCCCTACGGTTGTAGCTGATTTCTCTACTGGGTGACTTGAAATGTAGCTGAACTCTCTACAGGGTGATTTGCTTGTAGATGAACTCTCTACAGGTGATTTGTTTCCAGCTGATCTCTCTACAGGGTGACTTGTTTCTAGCTGATCTCTCCTTCTTTTTTTCTAGCCAATCTCTCTACAGGGTAACTTGTTTACACAGTAGCTGAACTCTCTATACAGGGTGATTTCTTTGTAGCTGAACTCTCCACAGAGTGATTTGTTTGTAGCTGAACTATCTGGAAGGTGATTTGTTCATAGCTGAACTCTCTACAGGGTGATCCTTCTAGTTGATCTCTCTACAGGATGACTTGTTTGTAGCTGAACTATCTGCAGGGTGATTTGTTTGTAGCTGAACTCTGATCCTTCTAGCTGATCTCTCTACAAGATGACCTTTTCTAGCTGAACTCTCTACAGGGTGATTTGTTTGTAGTTGAACTCTCTACATGATGGTTTCTTTGTAGCTGAACTCTCTACAAGATAACTTCTTCTAGCTGATCTTCCTACAGGATGATTTGTTTGCAGCTGAATTCTCTACAGGGTGATTTGTTTGCAGCTGAACTCTCTACATGGTGGTTTCTTTGTAGCTGAACTCTCTACAAGGTGACTTTTTCTAACTGAACTATCTACAGGGTGAGCTTTTCGTAGCTGAACTCTCTACAGGGTAATTCGTTTGCAGCTGAACTAACTACATGATGGTTTCTTTGTAGCTGAACTCTCTACAAGATAACTTCTTCTAGCTGATCTCTCTACAGGGTGACTTGTTTCTAGCTGTACTGTCTATAGGGTTATATGTTTGTAATTGAACTCTCTACAGGGTGATTTGTTTGTAGTTAAATTCTCTACAAGATGATTTGATCTCTTTATAGGGTAACTTGTTTGTAGCTGAGCTCTCTACAGGTGATTTGTTTGCAGCTGAACTCTCTACATGGTGGTTTCTTTGTAGCTGAACTCTCTACAAAGTGACTTCTTCTAGCTGATCTCTCTACAGGATGATTTGTTTGTAGCTGAACTCTCTACAAGGTAATTTGTTTGCAGCTGAACTCTTTACATGGTGGTTTCTTTGTAGCTTAACTCTCTACAAGGTGATCTCTTCTAGCTGATCTCTCTACAGGGTGATTTGTTTGTAGCTGAACTCTCTACAGGATGATTTGTTTGTAGCTGAACTCTCTGCAAGATGATTTGTTTCTAGCTGATCTATCTATAGGGTAACTTGTTTGTAGCTGAGCTCTCTACAGGTAATTTGTTTGCAGCTGAACTCTCTACATGGTGGTTTCTTTGTAGCTGAACTCTCTACAAGGTGACTTTTTCTAGCTGATCTCTCTACAGGATGATTTGTTTGTAGCTGAACTCTTTACATGGTGGTTTTTTTGTAGCTTAACTCTCTACAAGGTAACTTCTTCAAGCTGATCTCTCTACAGGGTGTCTTGTTTGTAGCTGAACTATCTGCAATGTGATTTGTTTGTAGCTGAACTCTCTACAAGGTGATCTATTCGTAGCTGAACGTTCTACTGGGTGATTTGTTTGCAGTGTGAACTCTCTACATGATCTTTTCTTTGTAGCTGAACTCTCTACAAGGTGACTTCTAGCTGAACTCTCTACAAGGTGACTTCTAGCTGAACTCTCTACAAGGTCACCAGTTCACAGCTGAACCCTCTACAAGGTAGCATCTTTTACTACATTGTGATGTGTTTGTAGCTGAACACTCTACAGGGTGATTTTTTTGTAGCCGAACTCTCTGCAGGGTGATTTGTGTACAGCTGAACTCTCTGCAGGGTTATTTGTTTGTAGCTGAACTCTCTACAGGGTTATTTGTTTCTAGCTGAACTCTCTACAGGGTGATCAGTTCACAGCTGAATCCTCTACAAGGTGGCTTCTTCTATCTGATCTCTCTACAATGTGATTTGTTTGTATCTGAACTCTCTGCAGGGTGATTTGTTTGTAGTTGAACTCTCTACAAGGTGACATTTTCTAGCTGAGCTCTCTCTTGTTTCTAACTTATCTCTCTACAGAGTAGCTTGTTAGTAAAGCTGAACTCTTTACAGGGTGGATTTTGGTTGTTAAACTCTCTGCATGAAGACTTGTTTGTAGCAGAATTCTCTACAGAGTGAATTGTTTTTAGCTAAACTCTCTACAGGGTGCATGACTTGTTGATAGTTGAACTCTCTTCAGTGTGACTTGTAATAATTATACAGTAATATATTTGTAGCTGAACTCTCTACAGGGTGACTTGCTTGTAGCTGAACTGTCTACAATATTACCCTACAGCATAACTTGCAATGTAATAGAAATCTATAAGGCCACTCCAATTGGTAATTATGTTTCTGGTCCACCGCCCGCATCCCTTTTTGGAGAATGTGAAATTTCAGAAATACATCGGTAAAATGCCTGCATCAACTTTTTGAAAAACCTGGATCCCAGAAACAAATATTGGGCTGCAACAAGTATGCTAAATCTAACTATCTAAGTATCATAATTTGTATTTTATCAGTGAAAACCTTCAAGAAATGGGCAGAGTGCATAGTACAGATCGATATACTCTAATAGAACAGTCAGTAAATCACAAAATACTCTAATCGAGCAGTCATTTCATTGTTGCTGAATTCCGCCCGCCCGCACCTAAAACTGATTTTCAAAGGACCAGAAACATAATTACCAATTGGAGTGGCCTAATAGGGTAAGTCATGAACTAGCTGAATGTTCTATTAGGGTGGCTCTTTCTGGTGAGACCCTTCAATACAAAACAGCTAATCGTGATGATAACGCAAGGCTCGACATTGCAGCTAATGGTTTTTGGGGAGGACGATTTGAGAGGTCATACTTTGATGTCAGAATTTTTAACCCTAGTGCACCCTCAAATCAACCCCTACACTCTGCATACCGACGTCATGACAAGGAAAAGAGACGTGAATACCAACAACGGGTTCATGAAGTAGAGAATGCCTCATTTACTCCCTTAATTTTTACTACTACTGGTGGAATGGGTGATGCTGCTACTCAGTTTTATAAGAGATTGGCCAACCTTTTGAGTGCAAAGCACAGTCTTTCCTATGGAATAGTGATGGGATGGCTGAGATGTAAATTGAGCTTCTCTTTGTTGAGGTCTGCAATTATGTGCATTCGCGGTGCCAGGTCCAGTTTGCACTGTCCCATTGCTGAGGCACCGATTGCTGTGCAGGTCGCTGAGGCCCATATGTAAGATAATTTGTTTTTGTTTATTATGTACTGTTTTATCTATTAGGGTGACTGTTCTATTAGAGTATCTCGATCTCGCATTTGCTACACAGAGTTGGCTTTGTAATCATAACTCAGTGGTTTGTAATCCGATTGTTCTGTACTACTGCAAGGACTTTCTACGATGACTATTCCAGCTACATACCAATTTTCAGCTCACTGCTCTAAGCGGTTTGCCTGGTAGGCGTGAAAAGTATTGGTATTTTATTCACGAATCTCGATCGCGCAATTGTTACACACCTTCGGTTTCGTGTCATATCTCCATGATCTTTATTTCGATTGCTTTCAAACCACCAAAAGGCACTCCTACAATGGTTGATCTATCCACAAAACGATTTTAAACTCATTCCATGAAGCAGTTTACCCTGTAGGCGTGACAACAATTAGATCTTGTTTTACGCGAATAATTGGTCATAAATCCTTACCCGTTCATCGGATTTGTACCACATTTGATACTAGGATTCGCCTTTGGACTCCCTTTCTGTGTGCCAAATTTCAAGGCGATCGGAGTACGTGTTTGCATTTTATAGCAATTTTTACAAGTGTGCGAAAACATGAAGAGAAAAAAAAACGAAGAAAAAATCCCGAACCTTTGGCAGCTCGTAACTCGGAAATGGCTTGAGCAATTTCCTTCAACTTTGGAATGTGGACTCCCCAAGCGGCGGGCAACTCTGCAGCAAATT
This sequence comes from Dysidea avara, assembly GCF_963678975.1. Lineage (NCBI taxonomy): Eukaryota > Metazoa > Porifera > Demospongiae > Dictyoceratida > Dysideidae > Dysidea > Dysidea avara. The sequence goes on from NC_089276.1 coordinate 34,805,446, forward strand.
TGGTTCCAATCAGATAAGGTATCACCGAGATACAAAGGTGTGAAAATTACGTTTTCTTTCTTCCTGTCAATATACCCACGGTGTGGCGCGCCGGCTTCTTGGGCCGCACGACTCACTATCGTGTGTCTTAGTAGTAAGAGTGTAATACTGTACATTTAGAGTCCAATTTTAGTACAGATCACACAAAGAACAAAGGAGTTATGCACCATTTTTCTAAATTCCAAAGGCGATTTGTTGTCACACCTCCAGGGTAAACCGCTTGACAGAATAACTTGAAAATCGGTCTGTACATGGAATAACTATCGTAGTGCAAACCTTTTGTGGTTTGAAAGAAATCGCACCAACAGTCATGGAGTTATAACAAAGGCAGTGGTTACTGAACCGAACGTTGGTTCAATAAGCTGGGCTCGCTATTGAACCGACAGTAAAACTTAGACAAAAAAGGGTCACTAAACAAAAAAAAAAGCACAAAACTCAACCTGGACTTGAACCCTGGACTACTGGAACTGTAAGCAGTGGGCATACCACTGTACTACCGCTGCTAGCTACCCACTACCCCTACTTTTCTACCTTATAAACGCTACTTACGTAGTAGTCTCACTATGTACACTATAATACAGTAAGAAGAACGTAACCTAACGGTGAAGAAGAAACCAAAGCTGAACCCGAGCCTAACCCTAACGCTAATGTTACTTTTCGCGTCCCCTAAAGTCTAATGCTCGGGAAAACTACTAGACGCATCCCTTAAAGTCGAATGCTCGGGGAAACTACTAGACGTGAAAATAAAAAAGCTTTCAGTTCAGTAACCACTACCTATAATAAAATCTTCAACCATGTGTATAATTGCGGGATCGAAATATTCTAATAGAGCAGCCACCTTCTTTTTTTCATCTTGCACACTTTAGAAAAATCGTAATAACTCACGCGTGCTTTGGTCGATTTACTTAAAATTTGGATGGCATTAAGAGTGTAATACTGCACATTTAGAGTCGAATTTTGGTACAGATTAGACAAAAAACAAAGGAGTTATGCGCAATTTTTCAAAATTCCAAAGGCAATTTGTTGTCACACCTCCAGGGTAAATTGCTTGACAGAATAACTTGAAAATCGGTCTGTACATGGAGTAACTATCGTAGTGTAAACTTTTTGTGGTTTGAAAGAAATTGCACTAACGGTCATGGAGTTATAACAAAATCTCCAACCATGTGTAAAATTGTGGATCGAGATATTCTAATAGAGCAGTCACCGCGAGATAAAAAGGTACACAAAAATGTTGAGAAAAAAAATTTACTAGAGTTCGAACCAGGGATCTCCATACGTATCTAACACTCGCATCCTTAACCACTGAACCACTGCTATCTTGGCTAATCACCTTAATTTATTTCTGCTTTATAAATGAAAGTTCATCAACATTTGTAATTCATAGAACTTGTAGATCTATCAGTGGAAATTCTAGAACATTCTACATGCATTGTATTGGAAGCGCTCAGAAAAAATGTGTGCTCTATTAGAGTAGCTTCTACAAAAATTATGAAAAAAGCCTATACCAAGTGTGTCATGTAGCCAAGTACAGCTGGTGCGTGAGAGACATACTCATTTTATGGAATCAAAAATCACCGTTTTATGTATCCATTACTCCATAGTCTTAATTGATAACAATTTCTGTTATGGAAGCTTCCTCAGGATAGGGTATCTTTCATTCCTAATTTGAGTCGAACCTGTCCAGCTATCATTGGGATATATGTGCCTTCATGAAATGGGTGAGGATGGAGCTTGTTTAGACGTTTCTGTATCAGGATTCTGGGGAGGCCGGTAAGCCACAGAAGGCATTTTTGATGTTAAAGTGTTTAATGCTAATGCACCTTCATATCGTGGTACCCAAGTATCCTCACTTTATCGATGTTTTGAATGTGAGAAACAACGCAACTATGAACAACGTAGTACTATGGAAATGAGATGGGTTCTTTTACCTCACTTGTATTTTCAATATTTGGTGGTATTGATCATGTTGCTGCTGCATTTTACAGAAGACTTTCTTTCCTTGTCTCTTCAGAAGGAGTCCTGGGATGTTATGGCTGTGTTGTAGGATTAGTTATTCTTTGTTACGCTGCGCTATATGTATTTGAGAGGAGCTAGATTACACATCAGGGCTGGCTGTCCGCCACTTTCACTAGGAGCACCAGTTTGTCTAGCACTACTAACATCTTTAGTGCTAGGGATGGTGGCAAAGGGTGCTGGTATAATCCTAGGAATAAAAGTAAAATTTAAAAAGATATACGTGCCTTCAAAAATTTATCTTATTTCAGTTCTTCATTTGCCACATAGTCTTTGATGATTCCCGTATAATAAAGGGGGAAATGATCAAAAGGAATTATCAAGGCCAACCATATAAACTGGCTTTGGAACTTGCAATTACAAAAACAAGTGATATCCACACAAAAACAGCCAAGCTGTGAAAAAGGTGCAGCCTTAAAAAACCTGGGTGAAAAAGTTATGAAATCAAAGTGGCGGCCAACAAATGGCTGCAATGATGTTAATGCTAATAAATTTTAATAATGTGCATTATTAAAATTTATTAGCATTAACATCATTGCAGCCATTTGTTGGCCGCCACCTTTGATTTTGCAACTTTTTTCACCCAGGTTTGTTAAGGCCGCACGTTTTTTCACAGCTTGGCTGTTTTTGTGCAGATACTTTAATAATAGAGCAGTCACTTATACTTGTACACATAAAAAGCCACGACTTGAGGGAGGTAATCTACACCTCTCATATAGCATCTCAATAGTATATGTGACCCAGTCTGGGAAAACTGTTCTTATCGCCTATTTAAAAGTATCGAGAAATGCCAGTTTCAAGTATTTCAGTGTGTTATAGCTTGCCAAAGGTTAAAGCTATGCATACAAAATTTTCATAACTTTTACACCAACTCCTTACCTTCCAGAGCATTCACTGTTCAAGTAGCCAGCAGCTCCATTTAAATAGTTTTTATACCGAGGTTGACTGTATCAGATGAACTCCAAATGGGGTGGGAAGTGGGGGCCCGGAGGAGGGTCAGAGATTGTTTAAAATCTTAAAGAGGAAGGCGTAGGGATGAATTAGGCCAAGTCATGGGCCATTCAGGTTGCTGAAATGAAAGCACATTAACAATACAGGTATTTATTCAACAGCACAGTGATGTACAGCCAACCCCAGACTGGCCAGAACTCCATTAGCGCCCCAGACTGCTTGTATGGATCGCCACTGTGTTTGGGAAAAGCAGCCAGCAAAAGCAAACCACTCGAGTCTAGCTAGTTTTGGTAATGAAATTTGATAGTTTATTCATGTAGCATTGTGTTTTTTGGTGAAAAATCAAATCTGCTGATGTGGGCAATAAGACCAGTTTTCCCAGACCCAGTCACATATAATAAATAGCCATGACTGAAGTAGGGATTAATGTCCACTAGTATAGTGGCAATCCCCCTTGTTTTGTGGCTTTTTATTTCTATGATCTGTTATTTTTCTTTATAACTACTTGTTTGTAACTTGTTTTATCACATACCACATCAAAGGAAGAATGGTGCCTCACACTATCAATAATTAATGAAAGTGATGCGGCTATTCACCTTTATTTTCACCTATGTTCCTCCTGTTGATGAACAGTATGAGAAGCACCAATGTATGCTATTAATTCACTAACTTGGAAAGTATATGCAATTATCAAGATAGCCAGTGCAACTGAACCATTACTGTGTTACCCATGAATACACACATACTTATTACTGGTGAAAAAAAGAAACCAGGAGTATAACTGAGGTTAGTCCATGATGAATGTATTGAAAGTACGTCTTGGGGATCACTAAAGATCAAGCCAATAGTATCACATTCATTTTACTGTATGACAACATCTACATTCAAAGGGAAAAGTATATATTTTTATGAAGTTCCAAAGTGTGCCATACTTTTCCACCAGATTTATTTTTGTTTGTAAGGCAGAAAAGCATGAACATGATGCAACCATAACCACAACCCACAAGGACACCAGAATGATCACAATTATCTCCCACTAATATAGCTGTCAGCAAACGTACCATAGAAATTAATTATCAACAAATAAATAGCCACGCACACTAATTCCAATCAAATGACTCTGTCTTAAATTGCTCACTAAACTGCTTACCATTTTCAGTCAGTGGCCACTTGATATCAATGCCTTCAACCTTGCTGCATTGTTGGCCACACCTCAGGCCACATTATAAGCAGCAATTAAATATGTAGCTGTGCAAACTGTCCATTACTCAAATAGCCAGTCATTTTCCTCTTCCTCTTGTCCCACACTAGAATTAATTCTGCATCTTAAGTTGTGTATAATAACTCAGCATCAATTGCTACAAATTAAATTTCCACTAATCACAAGTAGTTACAGTGTTCTCACTGTTGTCATGGAATTCTTTGTTGTAATTAATCACTTGCAATTGACTTCCTTTTCAATCGCAACTCATATTCATACATTGAACCAGTAAAACATTGTGTACACTCATGTACTATATATGCTGTGGTCAAAATCAACTTTTAAAAATCAATCCTCCTACCATTGTGGGATGTTCATTGTAATACCCATTGCTAGATACACCATAGCACTAGAGAACTGAATATGTGACTGGGTCTGGGAAAACTGGTCTTATTACCCATGATAGCAGATTTGATTTTTCACCAAGAACACAAAGATACATTTATAAACTATCAAATTTCATAATCAAAATCAGCTAGATTTGAGTGATCTGTTTTTGCTGACTGCTTTTTCCAAGCACAATGGCAATCCATGCGAGTGGTCTGGGGCACCAATGGAGCTCTGGCCAGCTTGGTGATAGCTGTGTATGGCTGTGCAGCTTCGTGGTGTTGAATAAAGACCTGTGCTGTAAATGTCCTTTAATTTTAGCCAGTTTTGAGATCTGAATGGGCTTAATTCATCCCTAAACCTTTGTCTTTAATTTTTAAAACCATGTGTGCGCTCATAGCTGGCTAAAAATCGGCTATCTGGTTTACTGAAATTGTTTTCTGAAAAGTGTATGTACATGTGTGTGTGTGTGTGTGTGTGTGTGTATGTGAGTGGGTGTGTGCGTGTGTGCGTGTGTGTGTAGTGTGTGGTGTGTAGTGTGTGTGTGTGTGTGTGTGTATGCATGTATGTATGTATGTATGTTTGTTTGTTTGTATGTATGTATGTATGTATGTATGTATGTATGTATGTATGTATGTATGTATGTTTGTTTGTCTCTCCGCACCCATGTGAGCTAAACTTTGTTCGCTAAAAGCAGCCTTTATGTAAGAAATAAAGGCCATATAGAATCTGAATTAAATTTCTGGGCAGGTAAGCTTTGGTTTAAGGCAGCTAATATGTGCCGGTTTGAAATACAGGTGAAACAAGTTTATAAGGGCACAGGCTCTATGGATGTCAAGCAGCCAAAAAAAACAACACAACTGGCCTCCTAGGCTACCGGGTATAATGAATTTTTTCGAGTTGACAAGAGGGCATGCTCGTACATACACAAATGAAAATGAAGAGCAGCTTTGAGGTTTTGTCTGGAGAATTTGCATAAGAAAATGCTGTAGACAAACTATAAAACAGTTAAGAAAGTACTTCTGTGCATTATACTCCTAGTGACTGGCTCCAGGGCAATGCTATACCTATTCATAAAAAGGGTGATCCAATTACTGTACCAGCTAATTACAGACCCATTTCACTTACATCAGTGTGTTGCAAGGTTATGGAACACGTAATTTATCATTCTATCATGTCTCACTTAGAACAGAACAACATACTTAACCCCCTCCAACATGGATTCAGATCTGGTCACTCATGCATTACCCATTTACTTACCATGATTGAAGAGCTAGCTAAGAGTCTGGATGATCGTAAACAAGTTGATGTGTTATTTTTGGATTTTGCTAAGGCTTTTGATACCGTGCCCCACCAACGTATGTTTTTAAAGTTACAGTCTTATGATATTACCAGTAGGACTCATCACTGGATATCTCAGTGGCTAACAAAACGAAATGATTAATGGAAATGAATCTGACTATGTCCGTGTTATATCAGGAGTCCCCCAAGGAACCGTACTAGGTCCCCTTATGTATTTGTTATATATAAATGACATCAGTGAAAACATCTCATCATCCCCATTCGTCTATTTGCAGATGACTGTATTGTATACTGATCAATCCGTAACAATGACGATACCACCTTATTGCAGAAAGACCTTGTTGAAATTTCAAACTGGGCACATATATGGCAGATGAAATTTAATGCTAGCAAGTGTGTGTTACTAAGAGTTACAAGGAATCATTCACCATTTACAAGTGAATATATTTTAAACAATTCAGGTAAGTGACACATATAAGTACCTTGGAGTTCTACTCAATAGTACACTTTCATGGAATGCTCACATAACAAATATCACCAACTGAGCCTCTAGAATGCTAAATTTCATCAAACGAAACCTAGGTAAATGTACCAACAAGATTAAATCCAAAGCTTATACATCACTTGTCTGCCCAATCCTGGAATATGCCACCCAAGTTTGGGATCCATACCAGAAATCTTTAATTTACAAAATTGAAATGATACAGAGACAAGCAGCAAGGTGGGTTTTTTCCAACTATGATTTCCATAGTAGTGTTTCATCCATGTTGAAAGATCTTAATTGGTCTACACTTGAAGAAAGACGGAAAGCCAGCAGATTGACACTTTTATCTAGAATTGTTCACCATAAAGAGCCAGCCATACAAATGCCACAATATTTTTTTGCCACAGACCTCCACCACCAGACATTTCCACCAATTACATGCTATATTACCATCATCACACACCCAACACTATCAAGAATGCTTTTTTACAGAACTGTTAAAGAACGGAATGAGCTGCCACCATCTAGTTATGACGAACTCCTGGACCAACATTTATAAGTCAATTTATATTATTGGAAGTATATCAGCACATTGCTGTCTTTCCAATATAATATAATCATAATCATCATAGTCATTATAAGTGGGTTAAAGTGGTCTGTTCAGTTAGGTAGTAATGTAATTACAAAATATTTCAACAATTACGAAATACAAATTACTATGATTCAATTGTGTATGTAGCAACCCAAGTACACTGTTATATTAATTCCAGTTAGGTTTGTTTGCTGCATGGCGCCTGGTTTTTAGAAGCAGTACAACATCAACTTGTTTAAACACACTAAACAGTCGCTTGTCCACCCCCACCCTTTTTGGAGTTCACCTGGTAGAGTCAACATTGAGTTATATATCTAATGTGGTAGAAAACTCAAGTGTTGGCTACTTCTACTGTGGATGCTTTTGAGGTAAGAAATGGGTGTAATATGTGTAAAAATTTGGCACATGTAGCTTCTACCATTGGTGAACTACAGTACACTGAATACTTAAAACCAGCATTTCTCGATATTTTAAAATAGGTAATAAGACTGGTATTCCCAGACTGGGACACACATTGCCTTCACAGAAATTATATTATATCTCATGAATTGCAAATTTGTATATGTAATAGGATGGATGGCTGTGGTATTCGGGATTAATAGTGCGAGCATTGTAAACAGGAAGGAGTAAAATAGTGCGAGGCGAAGCTGAGCACTATTTCCTTCCTGTTTGCAATGCAAGAACTATTAATCCCGAATACCACAGCCATCCATCCTATTGCAAATTAATCCGAAACCATAGCAACTGTTACTAGGCAACAGAAATTCAAAAATAACCACTGCAAAAACTTAGCAACCATTGCTAAGCAACCATATTGTTGCTATGCCATGGGGCATCTATCACTATGGTAACACTAGTTGTCAAGTCGGACATTTACGTATAATAGAAACACACCACACTAATTTAGCCAATCAAATTAGTATAACAGGTTTATGTCAAGGGACCTTGACAAACAAGTGTAATACTAAATGCTATTGGCTAATTGCTTGATGTATTTCAATATAATACGTCAAGCTGCTATTGAGAGTATTATATTGTAACACATTCAGTTGTTGGATTATTAATTTTATAATTTGTGCTCTGCACTACTTATATAGCCAGATCTTATCTAAAGTTATTGCAACCTTAGCTAAAAGTGCACACAGTAATAAGCAAATGATTTGATGGATTCCCAGCAGAATGATGCTAAAATTGAAAACAAACACAAATTTTTGAATCTAAGCTACCCTACCATCCAAGACAAACAAAGCTCAATCTTCTTCATAGTGATATAGCTGAATGCATAGTCTACTTATGCAGTTGTTATAATGACCTGCTGAGCAAAAGCCAGTTATTTTTGCAAAATTCTATTTTTGCATTAATAAACTAGGTAAAAAATATATGAGTGTTACAAAAAATTATGCATGTTTTAATCGCTTTAGTATGTACTGAAAAAAGCTGAAATAAATAAAACCTATATACACCATCAGATTTGCCTGTTCATGGGGAGTAAGGACAATCTTTGTTTTGTGTTTGTGCAGCATACAGCACATGAGTTATTGGTATTTATTTATGATGCGGTGGAAATTAAGTTCATCATTGTCATTATGTTGTTGAAATGGTCTTCTTCTTTGTCCACATGGAGATGTAGAGGGAAGACACTATATTTCAATCAATTTTCCAGTTCATGGTGAAGAGGCCTAGCCTAAACCCGCATTTGCAGCTTGTTTCAGTCGTGAATTATGATCAATTAAATAAGTGCCTATAATTTATTAGTGGTACTGTTGCTGTACAAATTAAATTTATTCTTGCTCCAACTGTCTAGCACTGTAACTCCAAGACTATTCATCACAAAAGGCTGGAACATTGGTTGTCCACTTGTTTGTTACTATAGATAACACAGAAGCAATAAAATGAAATTCGAGGAATATGCAAAAATGACCAGTTTTTGCTCAGTGGATCACATATAGTCTGGAAAGGATCTCACTATCTGGGTGATAAGTGTCAAAATTTTCTGCAGCATTAAGGAATTATATTGTACCTTCTAGCTATTTCCAATGTTTCTGCAGCCATGATAGCCATTAATAGAAAAAGTCGGTACTAGTGATTGTTGAGTATTATTTCACCCACAACCTGCATGTATCGTTCAAAGCCCTACATCACAGGAGGGAGCTAAACTGTCCAAATTTGACTTCACCTCTCAAGCTCACAGTGGCTTCAAGGATCACTCTACAGCACCAACATGTTGCAACTTATCCAAAAATAATTCTGAAACCACAAACTATTTAACGTTTGAGCTGAGCTTGATGTAATTGTTGTTATACTATCTATAAACACCAAAACATTGACTGCTACTACTGTCAAGTGTTTCAGTCCATCATTTGTCATCATTTAAAGCAAAATTAGATGACCAGTATGGCATCAGAAGTGCTGGAAAGGACTTTAGCATCATTAAGAGAATACTAAATAATGAACTATGAAAATTTTGAAGGGGCACTACAATGAACACCCCACAATAATTGATTGGTAAAAGTTGATTTTTTGGCTTGTGGACCTTAACTATGGAAAATATACCACTCAGGCATGGCAAATATAGCACTCAGCTTAGCCTCTTCCTAATTTGTTTCTATACCACACCCTTGTATTGGATTTTTCATATTGCACCCACCACGGTGCTTTCTATAGTGTAATATACAGTTACAGTCCATTGGCAGATAATCTGGCTAATAAATTCAAATCTGTAGTGAACTTGTTAGAAGCATTTTGGACTGTTCTGAAAGTATGTTCGGACCTTAAAATTACTGTTGAGTCATCATGAAGGAAAGGAGAGGGTGGATTTCAAGTGATATTTTATGGCACGTAAGTGCAAATCAAGCTGACATAGTGTAGATAGGCAGGCTCAAAAACGACATATAACTGTGTGTAAAGCATACTAGGCATGCAAAGCACAATATCTCTAAGGGGGGAATGCCTTCGGACATACCCCACAATAAAATTTTAGATTCTGAAATCAATTCTGAAGGCAATTTTATGCATTGACTGTTCTATTGAAACAAATAATGACTGTTCTATTACAGTATTTTGACCTTTTTGCAAACTAAAATCAGAAAATCAGTAGGGGACTCAGGTTGCTATGCCTATGCTAATCTTCATGATTCCAACTACAATGCTATATGATATATGTTCTTTCTACCAGCATTATTATTTATGGCAAACCTATTGTAGTTACAGCGTCAAGTGAGGTGGACAGAATCACTGGTGGTGAAGTTGTTAAGCAATACACTGAAGTCAGGCAAGAGTTTATTGTGAACTGTAAGTTAACAGATATTATATTAATTGTGTAATGTTTCTAGTATAAAGTTAATAGCATAGTGTATTGCACACATGCAGTAAGTATACATGTGTTTTTTGTATCATGTAAGTTGGTGTGTTGTGTATTTTCTGCTTTCTAATCTTTTCTCAGAGCAAGATCAAACTTTTATCGCGTAAGATTAAAAAAATATCTTTGATGGAAATATAAGGACTTGCTAATCATGTTGGTATAATTTTTTGGACATAATAGTAGGGACCCGCCGATTATGCTGGCATAATTTTGAGCATAATAGGTACCTGAAAGCATTGAGCATAATGCCAGCATCATAGTATTAGTATTTGTGTTACAGGTAAAGAAGGCTCAAGGAGCCTGTAAAGCCTGATCTGTACAAAAAGAATTTAACAAATTTGCAACTACATAGCAAAAACTTATATACAATAATAGTTAACTAATTAATAATTATACAATAAAGTAAACCAGCCACTGTAGAGAAAATTTTTTAATCATTAAGCGGTTAAATATTTGTACGATAGTGTAAATTCTTGCTGGAAAAATGACAATTGCAAAATAAGATCGATATACTCTAATAGAGCAGTCAGTAACTCTAATAGAACAATCATCACACTGACTGTATTAGAGTATATCGATCTTTTCTCTTACATGCAGCAAGAATTTATCTGTGTTCCAGCCACTCGTTTTCTTTCTTTCTATACATTGTTAAACTAGTAGCAAAGCATATGAACTAAGGCATGAACATTGAGCATAGTCGAGCATAATAGGTAAATGTTGAGCATTAATTTAAGCATAATAGGTGAATTTTTGAGCAGTGCAGCATAGCATAATAGGTAAAATTATGAGCATAATCGGCGGGTCCCTACATAATAGTTCTCTAAAAGAAGTAAGAATAATTCTGAAAACAATTCTTTGATTTACTTGCAGTGTAATATAAAGTCCATGAAAAGACCCCTAAAACTTTGCTAATCTAAAATCAGCCTGGATACTAATACAGCAATAGTTATACGATCATTTATGTGTTATCTGACTGCTCTATTTGATTATTTTGATACCAGTTGTTTTTCAAATTGCAAATGAAATGTCTATACTAGCTATTAAATTAATTTTAATTTTTTAAAGAAAGTAAGGATTGATATAATACACATGCTACAAAGGTAGGGAAACAAGCTCAAAAATGTTAAAGCTAAATAATAATGATTCATGCAATGAAACCAGTCAAACAAGATTAGATGGCTACTTGAGACACATTCTAATGCCTACTTTTGGCTAATTTGATATAGCTAGTCTCATTTCAACATGTTAGCCAAAAGTAGGCATTAAAATGTGCCTCATTTTAGCAAGTAGCTTGTTTCCTGACTTTTCGTTCCATGGATCATTCTCATTAATTTTCAACTGTAATACTTTTGAGCCTGTTTCCTTACTTTTTGTGGTATGTGTATTATAATGATCCCTATTTTTGAATTTTTAATAGCTAGTTTGTTAACTTTTTATGTCTAGCTAGGTACGTAGTACTTTTTGTTGTAGCTTTTTCTTCACTCCTGTAAAAGGCATGATTGCCTTGCAAAGAAAACTAAGCTGATATATAAGACTATAAAACGACTGTACAGTGTTAATAAACACCAGAGATAATGACTCCTTGACTATTACACCTTTGCTACCGTACTTTGTATTATTACTCCCAGGAATAATTTTGAAACTGATACATAGATGGGATTACTATAAATTTAGAAGCATAATCAGCCAATCCCTAGATACAACTCTTATGTAAATTACTTTACCCATTCATACAGTTCTTGGCTCCCTACAGTATACAACTGAAAATTGTTTGTAAGAATCTCGAATAACAGTGATAAGGACACACAAGGCAGAACAATTCTTATCACGTGATTCCAAACACACACTAATTACATTCCTTACATTACAAAAGAAACAATCAATAATATTACACACTTCCCCCCTTAAAATGTTAGTCCCACTTACAGAGTATGTCCTACAAAAGAAACATAAAAACAAGTCAGTATCCATAATAGTCTACTGGACGAATTACACGGCCACTGCGAGTTGTCTGTTCCACTACATGATTGTTGTCTAGAGTTGGTGAATCATTCTGCTCCTCTGCGGTGCTTGATTCAGTATGTGTGAATAGGGGAGGTTCCCAAGTGAGAGTTTCAGTAGTTGAAGTGTCCTTCATTAGCAGTGGACGGATCCGGTTCATGTGAATTACTTGTTCTCTAGATCCCATCTTCACCTTTACACTGGTTGCATCGATTTGTTTTAGTACAGTCCATGGCCCAGTCCACCGTGCATCCAGTTTCCCTCGAGTTGGATTACTTACAAGTACTTTTTGTCCCTCAGCTAGTCTTATTTCCTCTCCACTGTGATATGATTTCTGTTGTTGTGCTGCAGACTCAATTATGTTGGCTTCTACAAGTTCTCTTAGTTCAAGGAGTTTCTTCTGTAGTCGATCACTGTACTTACTAGGGTCTAGTGCCTCTGGAACGTTTAGGATGGGGATAGCAAGAGAGGGGGGATTGTACCCAAAAAGGACTTCATGTGGTGACATGCCTGTGACACGATGTCTGGTAGTGCGATAGATATATAATAGCAATTGGAGATGATCTTCCCAATCTTCGTCATTCTGTGTATAGCCACGCAAGAGACTTAGCAGTGTTCTGTTCATTCGTTCCACCAGGCCATCTCCCATTGGGTGATATGGGGTGGTACGAGATTTTACAACCTTAAATGCTTTGCAGAGTTCTAAGAGGATGTGGCTCTCAAAATTACGTCCCTGGTCTGAGTGCAGCTTTTCAGGTGGGCCCACCACTGTAAAGATTTGGTCTTTTAGGATTCGCACTATTCGATCTGCCTTCTGATCAGGCATGGGCATAGCAAAAGGCCACTTAGAAAAGTAGTCCTGTGCCACCAAAATGTATTCATTGCCATTTCGTGACATTGGCACCTTGAGCACATCTACAGCGACTAGCTCCCATGGTCTAGAAGCAATTACAGGTTGTAATGGGACTGGAGTGTGGGGCAGAGCCTTGGCCGTTTGGCAGGTAAAGCAGTGACTGCAATACTGGCTCACCTCTCTAGCCATACCCACCCGGTATGCAGTCTGTGATAGCCTGTCAAGTGTCCTCTCTGAACCCTGATGCCCTGCCCTGTCATGAGCTTCCTCTAGGAAGAATTGGTGGAGGGATTGGGGGGCAACAATGAGCATCTTGTCCTCAACCATGGTTGGGGATTTCACTACGCGATACAGGACCTGATTAGAGAGTTTGAGCTGGGACCATAGCTGTTTATAGCGCCGAAGGGGGAACTTTTGCCAATGGTTTGAAGTCGGCACTGTCCCTGGGTTATCTCTTAAATGTGCACAAACCATTGACAAAATAGGATCCTGGTTCTGGGCTGTGGCAATTTGTTGTAGTGCGATTGGTGTCTCTGAAGCCACAAGTGATACAGGTAGTCTGGACAAGGTGTCAGCACACTGGTTGTCTTTACCTGGACGATAAGTGATTTTGAAGTCATATGCCCGCAATTCAAGAGACCACCACTCTAGGCGTTGCGAACGGGCTTGGCTCTGTTTGTGGGATTGTAGCCACTCAAGTGGTTTGTGGTCAGTTTCTAAAGTAAATGATGTGCCTAGAAGGTAGTGACGAAACTTGCGTGTGGCCCACACAATAGCCAGGCACTCCTTCTCTGAAGTGGTGTATTTCTTCTCAGCTGAGGTCAGTGCTCTGCTAGCAAATTCAATGACTGTTTGTTGAGAAGTGGAGAGCACTGCACCCAATCCCACATCTGAAGCATCAGTTGTTAAGATGAAGTAGTCAGTTCTTTTAGGGTAGTCCAGGATTGGAGGTGACATCAGACTTTGTCGGAGGGTGTCAAAAGCTGTTTGGTGACATGCTGTCCAAATGAAGGAAGTCTTATTGCTGGTTAGCTCATTGAGTGGGGATGAAATGTTGGCAAACCCTGGAACAAAATTCCGATAGAAATTAGCAAGCCCTAGAAAGGACCTGAGTTCCTTGGGAGATATAGGTGTTGGCCATTCTGCAATCACTTTGGTCTTGTCTGTAGATGGGGAGACTCCTTGGGACGAGTACTGAAAGCCTAGATGAGTGATGGAACTCTGACCCAGAAGGCATTTGGATCCCTTCAGTGTGAAGCCTGCAGACTGTAACTTCTCTAGCACTTGTCTCAAGTCGGTTATGTGAGATTCCATGTCATCTGAAAATATGATGATGTCATCTACATAATTGTCAACACAATTATGGCACTCACTGAATAGTCCATCAAGACCACGCTGACAGGTCTGAGTGGCACCAGTTAGTCCATAAGGCATTACCACAAACTCCCACAAACCATATCCTGGCCCTGGACTGAAGGCTGTCTTCTCTATGGATGCCTGGTGCATGGGGAACTGCCAATAAGCACTTTTCAGGTCCAGTTTTGAGAATACCTGTTTGCCTGCAAGACGTTGGTGGGGTCTGTCTGCCCTAGGGACTGGATAGGAGTCCTTCTTAGTGATACGGTTGAGTTGCACAAAGTCTACACAAATGCGTATCTCCCCATTTGGCTTTGGTACGTAGACAGCTGGTGCACACCAGGGACTACTGCTTGGTCTAATGACTCCCTCTTGCACCATGTCTCTAAGTTGATGTTCGACTTGGTCAACAAGGTGGAAGGGGATGGGTCAGGGTGGAACTTTTACTGGTCATGTATCACCTGTGTCAATGATGTGCTTAGTGAGGTTGGTCTGTCCTAGCTGTTGCGAGAATAACCCCTTGTACTCATCTATGACTTCCTGCAAAGCTGGGTGAGCATTCCCTGGCAGGTCAAACTGGCAGTGACTTGTGCTACTCTTTGATGGTATGGCCTGTGGCAGATCTTCATCTAAGAGTAGGGGATTACAGTTCTCAGTCTTATGAGTATCTAGGGGTAACTTAAGGGTTGGACGCCCTGACTGGTGTACTGTCCCTGCTTGGATATCTAGGACGAAGCCATGCTGAGACATGAAGTCACACCCCAGAATGACAGGTATGGACAGCTGTTTGACCACTACAAAACTGTGGTCAGCTGACAACTCCCCTAGTGTCACTCTCATCAGTGATGTACCCAGTGTTGTGAAGGATCTGCCATCTGCGTTAACAAGTTGTATGGACTGCCCAGCTGACATGTGTGGTACATTTATGTGCAGCTTACTAACTACTGAACAGGAAGCACCTGAGTCAAGGAGCATTTGTGTTGCCTCATTATTTATTCTACCAGTTATACATGTAACTCTTACTAGATTGTGTGTCTGTGTGATTGCTGGAATGTGTTGTGTTGTGCGAGCACTCACTTGCGTCTGGGAGCACTCCCTGCTCGCTGAGTTGGGATGCTCCCCCTGTCGTTTCCCTGGTCCCAGCAGTTGCGTGCTAGATGTCCTCGCTTTCCACAATTAAAGCAGATTGGCACTGTGGGTGGTCGCCGCATTCTACAGTTTCTTGCAAGATGGCCTTGCTTCCCACAATTATGGCATTGAGTGACATCCCTACGTTGGGTACCGAGGGCCATTAGCTGTGCAGAGAGATTCTCTAGTGTTGCTTCCATTCGGTCTAGTCTGGTAGTTGCCACTGTGTCCTGGACCTGGTTGACTAGCTTGGCGGCATCTGCCCGGTTATAAATGAGACAAACTTCCCTGGCCTTTGAGATGGTATCCGCAAAGCTAACTTTTGGTAAGAGTTTTAGCTGAAACGCAACTTTCTCCGGAAGAGAGTTAATCAAATGAAACCTTAGCTCTGTATCTCTCACGTTTTCCAGAAGTCCCGGTGATGCCCTGTCTAACAATCTCTCCAGCTTACGAGCTAGTTCATCGATGCTTTCTGCCCCATCTCGAAACCTCCTCACGGATAATCGCTCGCGAGCAGCCAGTCTGTCTTCCTCGGTGTCTGGACTCAGACGGCGAAGGAGCGCCGCCTTCAGGTGTTCGTATGAGTCCGTGTCAGCTTCACCCAGAGAGTCGAAAACCGCCCAGGCGCGGCCTCTAAGCAACGTAGGAAGACGTAACAACTTCTTCGCTTCATCCCATCCATTCGCTGCCGCACACACTTCAAATCTCTTGAACCATGATCGAGAGTCTTCATCATGTAGGGGTTCGGGTAGGGCAAATCCTACTCCTGTCGCCATAACTGTCCCAGGTTTCGGCACCAATGTAAGAATCTCGAATAACAGTGATAAGGACACACGAGGCAGAACAATTCTTATCACGTGATTCCAAACACACACTAATTACATTCCTTACATTACAAAAGAAACAATCAGTAATATTACATGTTTAAGAAGTGCATATAGCTACATTAACTAGTAACTACTTCCATAACTCCTGAGTACATGACTAACATAAGTACACTTTACTCTCTGACCCTGTAGATCTAGTGCATGTGCACAATCAACACACTGTGAAATGCATGTATAATACTTATGCACAATACATAAATATCTGCAAAAAAATTAGCTACTATATAATTATGCATGCTACTATACATCTCATGTACACAGCTGATCCTGATAGTCACAAAGTGGATTTTCATCAATTTTCAAGTGTTACAAAGGCATTCATTAGTCTTACTTCTAAAATGACCAAGTTGCTGCGAAATGCTGATTTTTCAATAGTACGAAGAGCCTGTATTGAGCAAATCAACACACCAGATGGTGCCCAGCTTACCCAGAAGGTTGTTGATGACATAAAAGCATCAAAGAATATTGACACAATATTTGACACACTGGCTGAATCACCATACTGGAGTTGGATTGATATTCGACTGTTAGAGGCTATGGCTGTATCTTCAGACATTAAACAAGCTGATAAATTGCTTGAAAATTACAAAAATGCCATATTCACAAAGAAGCTGAAGGATCTTTTACCAAATTCTCCAAGCAAAGAAGTCAAGGAGAAATACTACACTAAAGTGGTATCAAAATTGAAAAAAGATCCCGATGATGTAACAGTACAAGATTTGTTAGATTTTCGTCAACAGCTAGAGACAGTAATCATGGATATCAAAAATGGAGTTTGCATCTTAGAACACTTGGAGAGAGGTTGCATAGAGGTGTACTGGTACATTCCTACCTGTTGTGCTGATCATGCATATCAGTTTGCTCAACAAAACTGTGACCAGTTTTGGTACATTGGTTTACAGCACCTTCAGATAGGAAATCATCCAGTAATCTATGATCCATCAATGTTACATGATGTCGCTATAGCTGAACCAGTTCTTCAAGTTAATACTGGTAAGGTGAGTTAATAACAACCATCTTGTAATGTTTTTTTCTGCAGTAAAGAGTTTTATCAACCACTACTATGACTACTTGTCAGTCAACATGGATGCTGAGGTGGTTTTACAGTTGATGATATCCCAGCAGCTACTCAGTGAAGACATTGTTATGACTGCTCAAAGTCTTTACAACAAGAACTGTTTCATCCTGGAAAGTGTTCAATACACAGATGTGCAAACACTGGTATCCTTTTGTGAAACCCTGAAAGCAAGTAACAGTCAAAAAAAGATTGGAGAAATGCTGTTAAATGGTTAGTTAACAACCAGTTAGCTACATAATAATTATCTTGAAGGTTATTTAAACACATAGTATAATCACTTATTTTGTTTTCTTTAGCATTACAGAATTCAAGCTTCACAAATGTTGGTGGCCAGGATGATTTTATGGTTACTGCTAGAAAAATACACAAAGACACTGTCAGTAACATTTTTGTGCCATCTTATCTTGAAAAGTTCTCAGGTTTGAAGATCCAGTTGACAGAATTTTTACAGTCACTTGATCCTAAGATAATTACTAACCAGTGTGGGTCATTGAGAGCTAGTGTACAAGCCAACATTCCTCTGTTTCCTACAGACTTTGTGGAAGTCCTCAAGGAGAGTACAAATGCCACAGCTGTGCTCTACAAAATAGCACTATTTACAAATTGGAGCGATCATTCCATTCTCAACTCGATAGTTGAAGTTTGCAATGTACCTGAAGCTGTAGCACTCCTCGACCAATTTGATGCTGAGATTGATCCATCTCAGCCACTCATGAAGTACCCCATACCAGCACCATCTCATCACATGGTACCATATGATACTAGTACACACACTGTACTGGCTGTTCAACTTAACTTGCAACTGCAACACTCAACTCTCCAGAGTGTGTTTGATATGAGATCACTGATACAAGAAAAATGTGAGGTCACTCCTCACTGTTTACAACTACTGGCAGTAGCAAAGACTAGCCACACAATCATCTACTGGACTATTCCTAAACATGTGGCTTCTCTCATAACTTCAAAAGTTCAACAATACCAGAGTGACCTTCACCAGAATGGCATACAACAAGTAGCAATCTACCCTGGAATAGTACTTGTTATTGGCAGTGCTCTGACTGTGGGACCATTCTCATTCTTTACTAAAGTGAGTGTTAGCACATACCAGTCACCTATAATTGTATGCATAATAAAGAGTGTTAACTTATACTTATAGGAACAGTTTTATATACATATACAGTAGCTACAAAAAGTTTAGTGAAGAACTTAACTTTTTACATATAATCATGACACATGAATTCAAATGACTCTTATAATTTCACACTTCATAGCTAATAATTTCAAAACATAGTGAAAACCGTGATGTATACATGTAATCCAAATTATAATTGCCCAACACTAGAGTGATTTTATACAGTTTGGATGTTTTGATCTACGCAGTTCTACACTCTTTTTATCTGCTATATAGTTTCATCTAGCTACAGACACTCACCTGCAATTTCTTTGGCCCATTTTCTGTTTCACCTTATTACTAGCTAAGTGTAGGTGTCTCAAATTCAGCCTAGGTAGTCCAAAGGCTACAGCACAATCAGTGCTGGTCACTGTAAAGCTTTAATAATTTGAATTTTTGACTCTTCTCATTTGATTCCTTTCATGAAACTTTCAATTGTCAAAATTTTCAGTTATTCAGTTCATCAAAGCTTTCATATCTTTACATTAGTAATGCAAATAAAATTATTATCTAAATTAAAATTTTATAGTATCAACTATTTATTGCCCAGTACCTCTCCTCTCATTTAACAATGCGTGTTGTTCGGATTTAGAAATACATGCTATACGTTATAGTTGCAACACACCCATGAGTTATTTGCAAATCAAACACAAACCAAAGGGATGTTTTATAACTTGATTTGTGGTATGGGCATGCACAGATCAAATTTGTAACATGGAAGGAACAAGAAGGCATCTTAAGGCTAATATAGGCTTTCACTGAGCACTATGTACAAGGAATGATTTTACTCGCTAATTACTGTCTTAGTGGTTTGTTACTTCATTGTTAGCTGATTAATTCATTGGTAACATGTTTCACATGCACAAGCACGAGGTGTATTTCAATGCTGATCACTCCAGCCATTCACATCATTTAGACTGGTGTAGCTGAAGTGTCTGATATTCATTGTTGAGTGGTGTAGTGCTATAATAGTCTTGGTTAGCTTATTTATTGGCGATTAGGCGTGTGGAATGCAGACTCAGCCCAGTGGTTGTACTACTTCCCATTAATTCAGACAAGTGCAGTGCTGTGTGTTTATTCATTCTGGAACGATTCATCTCCTTGATGTTTTAGCCAAATTCATTGCCTTCTATTGTGACTTGCTGTGTTGGTTTGATGTTTGGTGTCTTTGAACTAACAGTCTGTGTGAGGTACTTAGCCATGTTGCAGTTATTTATAAACTGGTTTATAACTGATTTGTAACACTGGCGGCAGCCTTTGACCTGCCTATGCACCATACTACAAGTAATATATGTAACATATATAACATGTTACTAATAACCATCCATTACAGGTATCCAGTATCACAAGTGACAGTCTTAACGCACAGCTCTACCAATTGAAGGTGATTTATTTGTGTGTGCTACACTGTATAAGTAATTACACAGTAGCTTTATGTACATTTTTGATGTGTAACACATGTAGGAAATTCCTAAAGCAATGAAGAGAATACAAACTGATCTACAGCACCTACAGAAGAAGCTTTTTAGAGAGAAACAGCAATATTCTATACTGTTGGATAAGTATGAGAAGTTACAAAGTTTCAAGTCAACAGAAAATTCATCCCAATTAGTAGTGGACACATCCCAACAAGAGAATCATGACAAGGGTGAAGAGCTACAAACCTCAAGATCACTTGATGAAGACAGTATAACTGAACTGACCAAACTGCAACTGAAAATGGAAGATGTTTCTGATAGTTTGGATAAGGCTGAAGTGATCAGAAAATTTTGGATGGAACAGGTACAAGGCTGTTGTATATGTAAATGCACTGACTATGCATACAAGAACCAGACACATACTGTACATACAAGTTTTTAATAAGCGTGTATATATTGCACAGCATGGCTAGGAATTCATATCAGAGGACACTAAAATATGATTTTAAATGTTTGTGGACAGACTTAGTAAGAATTTTATAAGGTAGTAGCCCACTATTATAAGATATAAGAATTGATGCCATCAGAGCTTTAAAAGTTTGGTTAATGTTATGACAATTGACACAACCTGCAAAAACATAATTTAGGCCACATAAACCTAAATATTAGGTTCTCATCACCACCTGCATCACCATTTTTCTTACCTCATCAAGGATTTTTTGCACCACTGGTGGTTAAGGGAGGCCAATTAGCACCTTTTATAGTTGGTACCTTGCTAGAGCAGTCTATGACAATTGGGTAGATAAAAACAGTGGACCTGTGGACCAAGGACCTGGGATCAGGGGACCCGGGGACCCATGGATATCCAACTTTACTTGGAATTTTATAGACCTCACAATATTCTATACTTGCACTAGGTACCTTTGCAAGTAGTCTTGCATGGCCAATCCACTTTTTCTCCCCTCGCAGTGCCAGCATCTCACACGATGTTTACACCAATTAGAAATTATAAGTGCCTCTAAATTATAGTTAGACGTCAAGAACCAGGGTTCTACGGGATTTAGAAAACTCGAAGGGCCTGGGCTGTAGCGCCCGAGCACAGCAAGGGCGCTACTAAGGGCCTGAGGGTTTTCTAAATCCCGTAGAACCCAGTGGTTCTTGACGTCTAACTTATTTAGACTACAACTCGTTATTGTACCTTGAGTTGACAGCTGCTTGTAAATGGGAAATGTATGGCTAATTACTAGAAACAAGCGCTCTACACCTCCCTACATGGCGGGACCTCAGCGTGGCTGTTGCTACCCGTTTAAACGCCCATGCGTTGCCAATGTTACAGGCGCGTGCTATGTATCGAAGTACTGGACTCAGCGACTGGACTACAACTCATTGTTGCTGTTGTTGTGCCCCGACAGCTGCTTGTAAGCAAGTAATGTAGTGTTGATTAGTACAAACAAGCCCATTACACCTCCCTCTAATTCAGTACGGCTGTTACTAGCCATTTAAACGCCCATGCATTGCCAATGTTACAGGCGCGTAATTATCGTGTTTCGTATCGCCTCAGAGCGTGGTCTCTATTGGACATGACCGTGGCTCTACGAGATTTAGAGACCACGTTTTCAGCCAATCAAATTTCAGTATCAAACTTGTTGTAGTCTAAAAAGTGTCAGAAGCTGACTGCATTTATAGGCCACTGCCTGCTGCACAGTAAGCATACTAGTCTATTATGTCACCTAGCTACTAGAGTAGTTTAGGAACATTGTGCAAATGCATCATGACGTATGAAGAGCTGCTGGAACTTGCTTAGCTTGGCTTAGTGGCTGGTAATTGTTCGCCTGCTGCACAATGAGCATGCTAGTCTATTATGTCACCTAGCTACTAAAGTTTAGAAACATTGTGCAAACAAATACTCTGGGAAAATAGCGAGTGACCTGTAATTAATGCAGTCAGCTTCAGACACTTTTTCAGAAGCGCTTATAATTTCTAATTGGTGTAAACATCGTGCAAGACGCCACGAGGGGGAAAAAAGTGGATTGGCCATGCAAGACTGCTTGCAGAGGTGCCTAGTACAAGTATAGAATTCTGTGAAGTGTAAAAAGTTCCAAGAAGAGTTGGATTTCTGTGGGTCCCCGGGTCCCCTGGTCCCAGGTCCTTGGTCCCCGGGTCCACTGTTTTTACCTACCCATGAAAATTGCATTTTTAGTCATTTTAGCTAGCTAATTCAGTTACCTAGTTAGTAAAAAATAAAACAAAAATCCGCCCTCCCGCAGCACTGCTATCTTGAGTACAGGAGGATGAGAAACTAATAATTAAGTTTATGTGGCCTTATGCACACATTTATTATTCTATGAAGCTACTAAAATATATTTTTATAGAACTCAAAAAGTTCACTGATATCAATGAAGGATCAAGAAAAAATGAAAGACTCCAGTGGAATGCTAGTAATAGCACAATCAGAGGAAGAAACAATTCCATTAGTAATGCAACTAAAGAAATTGAGCATAAAGTTGGTAGATGTGGAGGTAAGTACTAGTGACTTATGTAGAGACAGACCTTCCCTATTGGCAGCAACACTTATCATTATCAATGCAATATAGTCCAAAAGATGTTTACTGCAACCACTGCTCCACGCACAAATGCCCAACTATATACCCTGGAATCATTCCTGAACCTACTTCAACAGTGTATAGTAATTGTGAATGTTGCAGTACAGTAATTTGATGTAAAGGGTAGTAGCCTTTAGTAGTTTTATGCTAGCAGCACCTGATTTATAGCTAACCTTGGGAGTTGAAAACACCAAGTAAGTGTTTATAAATGTTATAAAGTAGGCAAAAGTATCTAGAGCTAGGTTTTATTGCACTTTGGAATGCGTATAATAAAATGAGTATGTAATTGCCTTATCTATTGAGATTCAATTGACTTTGTCTTCTGACTTATATTTTTGCTTTTGCTTGTTTCATTGTAGTAAAATACTGTTCTTAAGATGTGGCTGCACAATGTTGCCAATCTTCTTGCGTTCTTCTAATAGCTTTTGCTTTATTCCACAACCCAAATAAACACTGGCCACAATATATACCTTCAGGGCTCCCGGTATTGGTAGTATAATGAACCTTCAGTGCAACCCAAAATGCTTCCTATATGTTACTACAAATTTTAATATAATTTTATTGAATGGTAGCACAGCTGAAACTGAAGTAAATTGACCACTCTGCTTGCCAGTAAGTAATATTAGAGGCATGTGTTGGTTGAGTGTGTGTTAATGTAGTGTGTATTCCACAAATGTAAGGAAATGTTGGGAATAAACTCCTATTTGCTAGGAATGGTCAACAGTGATAAACTGTCTGCACACTGAAATAACTGACTGCAAAGAAAAACATGATGAGTTAGAGTCCAACTATACACAGGCACAAGAAACAATAAGAACACAACAGGTAGTCAACTAATAAGTGTCTAGTATATTTCAAATTTAATATCGTTTACATGTTTATAACTAGTTACTTTAAAAATCCAAGTGATAACAAGTAGTGAAACAAGAGATGAATGATGGTTTATATAGGATAGCTCTGTGAGAAAACTCCTACATTGGTATGTTATAACAATAATAAAATTAATGCCAAAGTAGGGATTTTCCCACTGAGCTATGCTGTAAAACCACCATTCATCTCTTTTTTCACTACGTTTAATCACTTGGATCACTGCTTCATTTTAAAATTAATACTTTTTACATATACTAGAATACAGCTGCAACAAGTGGGACAAAAGAACTCATCTCAATTTCCCTAATACGTTCTTCATACTTCCGTTGTTTCTTATGTTCAAAATGTGAGGACACTTGGGTACCACAATATGAAGGTGCATTAATAGCATTAACTTTAACTTCAAAAAAATGCCTTCTGATGTTTATCTCCTCAGAATTCTGAAGCAGAAACATCTGCATGAGCTCCATCCTCATTATTAGCTGTTGCATATTGAAGAGTCTCACCCGAAAGATGCTGCAACAGAATGATACATGAAACTACGGTGGTTTCTGGTTCCGTAAAATGAGTATGTTGCCCACCCACATTGGCTGTACTTGGCTGCATGACATGGCTATTTCATAATGTTTGTTTTCCATTGGTAGATCTATGAATTTTACTATTAAGTATATTTTAGCTAGAATTTTCATTTATAAAGCAGAAATAAGGTGAGGTGATCAGCTGTGATAGCAACAGCTCGGTGGTTAAGGATTTGGGTGTTCAGTATGGAGGTCCCTGGTTCGAATGCTGGAAAGTTTTTTAGACATTTTTCATGCACTTTTTTACCCTGCAGTGACTGTCTTATTAGTCTGACCCAGTGATTTACAGCTGTTTGGTTTTTGCCTTATAACTCTGTAGCTGTCAATGCGATTTCTTTTAAACCACAAAGGTTTGAGCTATGATGGTTTACCTATATGCATACAGATTTTTAAATTATTCCCATAAGTGGTTTACCCTGTAGGCATGATTTAACGCAAATAATCATCCATAGCTCTATGACTATTAATCAGAGTTGCACCAAACTTGGTACGTGATTGTGTTGCAATATGCTCTTAAAGTGCACCAAAGCTTAAGACAATCAAGCTACACATTTGCATTTTATAATGGTTTTTGTAAAGTGTGTGAAAACAAGAATCTAACTCCCTGAGCCTCCTAAACGAAGAAAAAAAACCAAGAAATTAAGCTGAATTTTGAAGGCTTATATTTCACGATTGCATTAGGCAATCTTGCTCAAATTTGGTATGTGTGGTGTTGAAGGTGGAGGACATTTGCAGTATAAAAATGATTCCAATTCAAGAAGGGAGCATGGAGCTATGTATGCATGAAAATCACATTTTTGTTTCTTCCTGTAAATATACTCACAGTGTGGCATACCTGGTCTGGCCCAGCTTTCTTGACCACACAACACACTACTGTGTGTCTTGATATTATTGTCATGTGCCATTTTTAAGCTTGAACAGCCTTCTTGCTTGAAGGAATGGGTAGATATAGTTGCCTTTCATCCATGCACATCCCATATCACAAATCAATTATAGCACATTCGTTTGGTTTTTATCTGATTTGTAAACACTTCACTGTCATGCCTGTAGCCCTTGGGTCAGGATTTTTGATAAGTATTTTGACTCTGAGTCAAACTGGTACAACATAGACATCTACTGCTCCATCAGTAGTGTACCGCTGGGCCAATCAACTTATGTTTGATGTGCATTAGTTGCGAAGCTGAACTAGTGCTGAGAAAATTGGAGTAGAAACCATGAGTTATGTGGGTTATTTTGTGTTAATTAATGTAATTAATTAATAATTATATAATATCCCTTTCACCGCTGAATTTTCCATAGGGTCCAATCAATGAGCTATATGCCACTATATCTTACAAACCATACAACATAATCCCAGAAACCTATATATAATATTAATCACCATTAACCAGCGAATCCATTTATGGTAATATAACGGTAACCCCTACACAGTTACGTGACCACAAAGTTAAAAAATTGGCTAATCTTTGTAAACCAGCAAATTAACACTAACTAACAGTCTTACAGTGTTTATAACAGTACAATGAAAATCGCTAGTCTACTGACAATGGAAGTGATTCTAGGCTCCGGCCTATTATGCCCAAAATTTTATCTATTATGCTTTTGAGCATTGCTCAAAAATTAAGCCTATTATGCTCAAAATTATGCTTTCAAAATCAAGATTATGCTCTTAAACTGACTGTTTTATTAGACTATATCAACTTTTCCTGACTGCTGTATTAGAGTAAGTGACTGCTCTATTAGAGTATCTCGATCTTATTTCTGCATAGTGTGAATAACCAACAAAGAAATGTGTTTTTAAATATGAAATGTACTAATAATACTATTGGCAATGAATATTTGCTTTCTTTCAGGCGTACGTATTGCGCATTTTAATTAAATTTTCAAAATATCGTCCCTATTATGCTGGCATTATGCTTGATGCTTTTGGTCACCTATTATGCTTTAAAATATGTTGGCATAATCGGCCGGTGCCTAAGCGATTCACTGGAAGTGTGGTTTTCAGGTGATTTAGCAACTACGCATGCGCATAACCACACGAGGCCATAAATCCGTGATGTGAAAATCAACCTGTGAAGCATTATAATACATCTAATCTGTTTCCTTACCACTTCACTTCTTTTATACCATTGTTATCACTCTGAAGTAAGCCCTAGAACGATTGTTTCACTCGACCACAAGTTCACTGATTATGTAACCTTACGCGCATTAGTGCGCGAGTATCTGTTTATCCCTCTTCCCGTTTATGTAGGGGTGTGATCTTTTCAGAATAGACGCACTACCTATAAAAATACACAGCAGTGTTGATAGCGAGTCAAACATATAATCAGTGCATAAGTTATACTTCGTGGTGCCATATGGCATCTATGGTAGTGAAAAGGTTAACATTGGGCTAATGGAACACCATAATATTACCTTATCAAATACCCTGCCTTGGATGTTGTGTTTACACAGTAAATACCAGGGATTCCCCTAGTCCCTTAACATTTCCTGCAGTAATATTGAAGTAGTAACATTGATCCTTGATTAAATCAATTGCCTGGGACAACAATGATGTCATCAGATATAATAGTATTAGAACTTATTTAGGGACACATCTATTATGCCGGAATAATTTCAGGAATAATAGGTAGTTGAAAGAATTGGGGAATATACCAGAATAATCGAATGAGTTCTAGGAATAAAAAAAATTTGTACAAAATTATACTTGTAGTGCAATGCAAAAATATTTTGGGGACAACACTGAAACAGTGTAAGCATAAAATGGTTCAAAAGGTCGAGATACTCTAATAGAGCAGTCAACTCCCAGTGCATAATTCTGATATAGCAGTCACTTATGTAAAAACTTTCATCAATATGCTTGTTTTTCACAAATTCCAGGAATAATGTTGGGAATAATAGGTAAATGTAAAAAGAATTGCCAGAAAGAATTATTGGGAACTCAAAAAGTATAATAGACTCCTGCCTAAAGTTTTTATAATAGCACAGTGTATTTGTGCAACAATTATGCTTTTGATGAACCTCAGTACAGTAGTAAAGGTATTACAGGTTATTTTAAGTATTTGGAATAGGGCCATCTAAAATGTGATGTTTTAGTGAATTTTTATATTGAAAAGTGGTAAGTTTTTTCTTAATCTCCTTATGCATCAATTGAATTGTCAAAATCTGCTATAGAAATAGTCCTTACTCTAAGAACAAAAGCATATTTTACTCTGAAGTTATTATTTTAAATTGTTGTACACTGCTGCTATTTTACCCCATGCAATTAATTGAATAATGGTGTGAGGCTTGTTTCCAATGCTTTATTACTAACAATTTTACCATTTAAATGTGGTGATGCTTATACATTGGCATATAGTTCTCGAAATTTCAATGTTTTTATCATAAAAAGAATTCAAAATAGTCAATAAGTCCAATAATAGTACTTTACACTATGAAAAACCCTTGGCAACATACGTACACAAATCATTTTTTCAAAGCGGTTCGTACACACGTTAAATTGTACCAATGACTATACTTAAATTTCTGAAGCTGTATTAAAACCAATCATTATAACGCATGACAAAATTCATGTTAGCTAAATGTCGGTGCACCTGCATGAGTGCACTTTTAAATCAATAATATGTGACCAAATTTTACAAAATTGGTCCAAATCTCACATCAGGCAAAATCAAACTAACACCAGCAGTGGATTGCAACACTACCAGTCTATTGGTTTTTACCCTCACCATTACTCAAACTACTTGGGGCTGGCTTTAAAAAAATGTCTTTTCTGGATGGTGTTGCAAGCTTGAATGGAGGTTTCTGGCCTTGTGAAGGGCCTGGCTTCATGAAAATCATTGGTGCACGGGTGGATAGACTCATATGGTTAGACAGACGTTTTCTGTGTGGTTTTTGCTGCATATCAGACACTAAGGAGCCAGCACAGCATTGTAATCTCATGTCTGGATTTCGATCATGCTATACCTCCATTTTGAATTCTAATTTCTTGCCCACTGCTCCGTCCCCTGCCTCCCACACCTTTGTAAGCACTCACAATACTACTTTGCTTGTCCAACTGTTCAGATTTTCTATTTTATTTGGTAGGAAACTCTACAAACATCTACAAGTACTAGAAGTATTCTGAAAGTTAATAAATGGATGCATCTCTTGTGAAAATTTCATACACATGTTCACTTCCCTTGGCAAGTTATGATGGCTTAAAATCTTTAAAACCATATACCTCAAAACTTCTCTAATGTGCAATTTTGGATTGGATTTCTAAAAGCCAGTCACATAATATATTCAAGTTTTGTTGTGGCCCTCAGGGTGTCATGTTTACAAATCATATAGAACCTCATGGGTGTGTTACAACTATAACTTGTATACTCATATCCAATGCAATAACAGAGTTATATATACTAATCAGGTTTTCACCTAGCAGGTAACCAGTAGTGTTTGTGTCGAATACAGTGTTTATTCTAGGGCTGTTAGGGGGAACCTTCCCCACTTAAAATCTCAGACTCACTCCCTAAACTTGTGAGTGACTACTACACTATACTTAGGTTATGCTTGTTCTTAAAATGGCACACAAAACTTATCAAAAATGCTCTCAAATTCAATCTCAGAGTGTTTACTAAGTAAAATTTTACCAGGTTTAAAGTTGCAAACACAGACTTAAAATGCTCTAATTCAGTATCAGATCATAAATTTTTAAAAATCTCCTAGGGTACATATAGTGTACCACTAACAAAAATTCCTACATAATTTTATGGCTATTCAATATCACGAGAGTCCTATTTCTTAGTTGTTTCTAAATAGTATGCTTAACTCATCCTTAAATTCAATCTCAGAGAGTGTATAATTTTATAAAAATTTTAGCCAGATTACTTTCAAAATGGTATGCACAGCCAGCAAAAATACCCCCAGATTTAATCTCGAAAGCCTGATTTTGCAGATTTTAAATTTGCTATAGTAGTGTTTTTTGTGGTATCATACAATGATGGTCAATACAATATCTCAGTGATTTAGTGTTTAATCTCAGTGATTTATTATTTATTCAACACATTGAACAAGTAATGTAATGCACTACTAATAAAATAAGTACACAAAAAATTGGAATTTTCAACTAGAGTAGGGACCATAGCACATCAATAAAAAGTACTGAAACAAGTTGAAGTAGTCCATGATATTAAATCACAGTAAAACAATAAGAAGCTTAAGGTATCATCGATGTGCTATGGTCCCTACTCTTGTTGAAAATTCCAATTTTTTGTGTACTTGTTTGTTAACTTTTTTGTAAATAATTATTATGACTGGTGAACCCACACATACCGCATCTGAAATGGTGCTGCATGTTCCAGCTATATCAATTATCGTCTGAAAAGTGAAGTACCCATTATGCTTTATTGTCAGCTATGTTCAACCCATTACACAGCATTATGAATCAAGAACTATTCAAAAAGTACTTCTGCAATCAACGCATACCAAAAGAATGAAAGGGTGTTGCATGCCCTAGTTATATCAATTATCGCTTGAAAAGTGAAGTATCCATTATGCTTTGTTGCCAGCTATGTTCACCTGTTACACGGCAGTACGAATCAAGGACTGTTCGAAAAGCACCTCTGCAATCAAAATATCCACTATGAAAAATACGGACGATTTCCGTTACTAAGGGAAGCCATCACGTGCTACCACCAAATCGACACTTTCACTGTCAGCAAAGATGAATGGGACACAAATAGGCCTGCATCAAATATGCCAGCATAATCAAAAGCATAATAGGCTAGAGTGCTATGCTGGCATAATGCTAGCATAATAGGTAAATATTTCAACATCTGGAGCTTAATTCCTTGAAAATAGATCGATACTCTCTAATAGAACAGTCAGTGGAGAATTTAAACTCCAATAGAGCACTCAAATGCATTGTATATAGCTCCTTAGATCGATACTCTCTAATAGAACAGTCACTTTATAGTGAAACACTCTAATACAACAGTCATTGGTTTAAAGCTTCAAAGGTGATACTAAGAAATGTTGTCAAGCTAGAATGAAGAGTATAATACAAAAGAGTATAAAGAAGAGTATAACACAAAATGTATTATATGTAAGTAAGATTTCAGTGCTCTTCAGTGTTCTAAATACTCTTCAGAACACTGAAGAGTATAATACAAAATGTATTATACTTGACTTACATACAAAATGTAGCCGGGCTACAACTGGGCAGTGATTATATAGACGTTGAGGCCGAAATCAATTGTGGAGATCGATTAATACTCATGTGATTATGATGCACAACTTTGATTTTGCCATGAAAAACACTCAGACGGAGAGCATTTTGCTACCCTCGCCATCCTACGAGTTGAAAAAAGTTGGACTAAGTGAGAACTAGTGCTATAGCTTATTCACCAATCGTTTTTGCATACTTTCGAATATGGACATGCCCCCATCACAAAGCTACCACTCTGCATGGAGTAACCACTCTATAAGCAAGTAGGCCTTTAGTGAGCTCCGTATGTTTTCCATAAACAATTCAACAATAGCACTGATTAAAACATTATACTCGCATAACCGAAATTCTCCGTGATATCTCTAGGATGTGTCCATTCATCGTAACCAAATATTCATCGTAACCAAACGTAACCAGATTGTACTAGCTGCTGACCCACAATCAAAAATTTTAGGTATGCATATAATTATAATAATACCCAGTGGCTGTACTCGTATTGGCTTGGGTGATTGATCACCCTGTACACTGATAAGTGTTACATATTAGCTGTAACACAGGCATTCGAGTTTTGCCTGATATGTATGCCCTCTGGCCTCAGGCCTGCGGCCCTCGGGCATACATATCAGGCAAAGCCCAAATACCTGTGTTACAACTATTACACGCACACACACATATATATATATATTTATATTATGTATAGACTTTCACCTGTTCGCCCCCCACAAAATCCTAGAATAAACACTGGTCGAATATGCTGGCATAATTAGAATAGTAGGGGGTGAAAAGCATATAGCATAATGCTGGCATAATGGAGCATAATTAGCAGCATAATGGAGTAAACTTTCCCCATAATAAGTATCATTGCAAGTTTAACCCATGTTATGATGTGCACCAGATAGATATATTATATTGATTTAGGTGTATACTAGTACATATGCCAAAGCTTAGCCATCCACAATGCAGTGGTGAATGTATTGCAGGAGAAAAAATTACAGAGGTTTTTGCACCATTAAAAGACATATCTTCAGTACCCTTAGCACAAGAAATTGTGTCATAAGTTAAATACCCTTTTAACCCACTATTGGGTCCATAGTACTGTACATTTTCTGCTCTATTTAAGGACACGTCTTTAGTGCCCCTTAGTACAAGGTTAACCTTGAAACTGTATCATAAGTCAAGCACCTGTAGCTTACCATTGGGTTCACAGTGTGATTAGGCTACACCATCCCTTGCCAAATCTTGTGATTTGATTGACTGGTTAACAGCTACAACTGTATACCATATTTAAAATGAAATGATACAATCGATATTACACCACACCCATTTATTTGGCTTTGTGCCTTCTTTTCAAGAGATCACCAAAACTTACATGCCTGGTTAATACGTAGCTATACATAGAAGCATGAAATAACACAAAAGGAACATAATACTTAGGTGGAAAGACAGCTCACCTGCAACTGTCTTTCTGTGGCCACCTAAGTTGGTATATTTTTGGCATAAATGAAACATAGATCCCCAAAAATAGCCCATTTTGCACCTAAACATTATGTTTCTTTCTTGCTGGGTAGGCAGTTTACCCCTGCTCGCCTGATTCAATTGGCCCCCATGCAGCTGGAACCTCCTGTACACCTACCAAACCCACACCCAATCATTTGACTGGGTGCTTACTTCCTCCAGAATCTACCCTGTATCCAGGCACTGTGGTACAGAAGGGTAAAGCAAGGAATGATATTAATTTGCCATGTTAATCATAGTTAATATTATGATGTGTGCTGGATCAGGACACACGATAGTGTGTCGTGCGGCCCAAGAAGCTGGCGCGTCGCACCGTGGGTATATTGACAGGAAGAAAGAAAACGTCATTTTCACACCTTTGTATCTCGGTGATACCTTATCCGGTTGGAAACAAATTTGCTTCAGAGTTGTCCGCCATCTAGGAGAGTCCACATTCCAAATTTGAACGAAATCGCTCAGACCATTTCCGAGATACAAGCAGCCACAATTTCAATTTTTTTCTTCGTTTGTTTCTTCGTCTTTTCGCACACTTGCAAAAATTGCTATAAAACGCAAACGCATACTCCGGTCGCCTTGAAATTTGGAACACAGAAAGGGAGTACAAAAGCGAATCCTAGTATCAAATGTGGTGCAAATCCAATGAACGGTTCAGGATTTATGACCAATTATTCACGTAATACAAGATCAATTTGTTATCACGCCTACAGGGTAAACCGCTTCATGGAATGAGTTGAAAATCAGTTTGTGGATAGATCAACCATTGTAGGAGTGCCTTTTGGTGGTTTGAAAGCAATCGAAATAAAGATCATGGAGATATGACACGAAACTGAAGGTGTGTAACAACTGCGCAATCAAGATTTGTGAATAAAAATACCAATACTTTTCACGACTACCAGGAAAACCGCTTAGAGCAGTGAGCTGAAAATTGGTATGTAGCTGGAATACTCATTGTAGAAAGTCCTTGCAGTAGTACAGAGCAATCGGATTACAAACCGCTGAGTTATGATTCGAAAGCCAACTCTGTGTAGCAAATGCGAAATCGAGATACTCTAATAGAACAGTCACCCTAATAGAGCATTCAGCTAGTTTATGACTTACTCCATTATAGAATTCTATTACATTGCAAGTTATTCTGTAGGGAGTTCAGCTGCAAACAGTTAATATTATAGACAGTTCAACTACAAGCAAGTCACCCTGTAGAGAGTTCAGCTACAAATATATCGTTGTAGAGATTCAGAATATTACAAGTCACACTGAAGAGAGTTCAGCTATTAAGTTATGCACCCTGTAGAGAGTTCAGCTATAAACAATTCATTCTGTAGAGAATTCTGCTACAAACAGGTCATCGTGTAGAGAGTTTAACAACCAAAAACCACCCTGTAAAGAGTTCAGCTTTACTAACAAGTTACTCTGTAGAGAGACCAACTAGAAACAAGAGAGAGCTCAGCTAGAAGACATCACCTTGCAGAGAGTTCAGCTACAAACAAATCACCCTGCAGAGAGTTCAGCTACAAACAAACCACACTGTAGAGAGATCAGCTAGAAGAAGCCACCTTGTAGAGGGTTTAGCTACAAAGAAACCACCATTTAGAGAGTTCAGCCACAAACAGAGAGATCAGCTAGAAACAAGTCACCCTGTAGCGAGTTCATCTACAAACAAATCACCCTGCAGTGTTCAACTACAAATAAATCACCCCGTAGAGAGATCAGCTAGAAACAAATCGCCCTATAAGGAGTGCAGCTTGAAACAAGTCACCCAGTAGAGATCAGCTGAAAAAGTCACCCTGTAGAGTGATCAGGTAGAAGAAATCACCTTACAGAGAGTTCAGCTACAAAGAAACCATCCTGTTGAGAGTTCAGCTACAAACAAATCACCCTGTAGAGAGTTCAGCTAGAAGCAAGTCACCCACTACAGAGATCAGGTAGAAACAAGTCACCCTGTAGAGAAATTGGCTAGAAGAAATCACCTTGCAGTGAGTTCAGCTACAAACAAACCACCCTGTAGAGAGTTCAGCTACAATAAAATCACCCTGTAAAGGGTTCAGCTACAAACAAATCACCCTGCAGAGAGTTCAGCTACAAAAAAAATCACTCTGTAGGGAGATCAGCTTGAAACAAGTCACTTAGTAGAGAATTCAGCTAAAAACAAATTGCCCTGTAGCGAGTTCAGCTGCAAACAAAGCACTGAGAGTTCAGCTAGACACAAGTCACCCTGTAGAGAGTTCAGCTACCAACAGATCACCTGTAGGGATTTCAGCTATGAACAAATCACCCTGGAAGGAGTTCAGCTTGAAACAAGTCACCCAGTAGCAGTGCTCGAAATAACGTTCAACAACCGGACATTATCCGGACAATACACGGAATGTCTGGATAAGTTCCTATTTATCCGGACAAATTGTCCAGACACAAGAGAGCCAGTGAAGATACTGCTATATCAAATGGTCACAGAAGCGTGTAGTAACAAAGAAAATGGTCGAGAAGTTGGTGTCTGAAATGATAAAAGTCTTCAGATGATACGATGGCTGTGGTTTGAACTCGGGTTTGAAACAGCATATGGTGATCCGGAGCACGTCACCATGTAAAAATGTGGGGTGTTCTGCTCGATACGACACTACAGGTAGGCCGGCCTTTACTGAAGGCATGGCCAATATTCGCGTTTTGACCATCAAGGATCACGTGGCAACCGATATACACAAACGAGCAATGTCATTGGAGGCCAAGAAAGCAGCCAGTAGCTTGATGGAATATGCACCAATTGTAAGGGCAAAGGCACAAGCCAACCTTAGCGAGGCTGCCAGGTTGAAGGTTAAAAGAAAAATGGATATTGCTTACACAATCGCTAAAGAAAATCTTCACTATTAAAGATGAGAGTTATTTGTGAGTTTGAATTAGCTATGACTGTTTATGACCATATCACTTACTGTAATTATCAGTGTAATAATACATTCAATAATTGTAACATTTTATTGTGAAATTATTTGTAAGATAAAAATTGTCATTGTACAATAACACAAACTGATCAATTCTTGTTTCCTGTCAAAATAATAAAATTATTAATCATACATCTGTATAATATGGTAAAATGTTTGTAAGTGATTCACAGATTAAACTTACCCTTTCAAAATGCTTTCAGATGTGATCTCAGACATTGTAATTTTTAAAATTTCCAGTGGGGGGGGAATACCCCCAGAGCCCCCTACAATTAACTAGAGTTGCACCGATAATCGGTTGAATAATCGGTAACAGCCGATATAAGGTGATTTTGCAAGTATCGGTATTGGCTACGAAGAGGAAATTATTTGCCAATAACCTAAACCCACAATCAATCATTAACGACAGTAATAAACACGGGACAGTATTAAAAGAAAGCAGTGAATGCAGTGCTAAGCGGTAAACATTTATTTGCTGTACCTGTTTATAACTATTTAGGCTTGTTTATCAAGGCTATAATAGGCTGTGTATATTTATTGGTCGCCCACGCAATTAACCAATCACTATTTGGAAAAGGTCTGGAATCCCACCAAAACTCCATTTGAGAAGCTGACTTAGGTGTTTTAAAACTACGTGGCTTTCATTTCCATGTAAGGGGTTAGTGGCACACTGGTAGCAAACATTGTAGAATCGGCCGCCCACCCAAGTAATTAAATTATTGCAATTAATGTGATACACACACATAACTTTAGATGGTTTTTGCTCCTTCTCCCCTGAATAGAAGAATATCGGTAAGTATCGGCATATCGGCTACAGGAATGAGTGAAAATCGGTATCGGTAAATGTGAAAATATGCATATCGGTGCAACACTACAATTAACATACTTTGCATGCTGAAGTACATTTTGAATGTGACTGGATAACCACAATGAATGACAGATCATTGGTGACTTTGTCCAGACATTTTGACAGCGGAATATTTTGACACTATTTCAAGCACTGCCCAGTAGAGAGATCAGCTAGAAAAAATCACCCTGTAGAGTTCAGCTACAAACAAACCATCCTGTTGACAGTTCAGCTACAAACAAATCACCCTGTAGAGAGTTCAGCTAGACACAAGTCACCCAGTAGAGGGATCAGCTAGAAGAAGTCATCTTGTAGGGAGATCAGCTAGAAGAAATCACCTTGCAGAGAGTTCAGCTACAAAGAAACCATCCTGTAGAGAGTTCAGCTACAAACAAATCACCCTGTAGAGTGATCAGCTAGAAACAAGTCACTTTGTAGAGAATTCAGCTACAAACAAATCACCCTGTAGAGAGTTCAGCTAGACACAAGTCACCCTATAGAGAGATCAGATAGAAGAAGTCACCTTGTAGAGAGATCAGCTATAAACAAACCATTGTGTAGAGAGTTTGGCTACAAAGAAACCATCCTGTAAGAATTCAGCTAGAAACAATTCACCCTATAGAGAGATAAGCTAGAAACAAGTCACCCTGTAGAGAGCTCAGCTACAAATAGATCACCTTGTATAGAGTTCAGCTGCAAACAGATCACCCATAGAGAGTTCGAGTAGAAACAAGTCATGCTGTAAAATAGCAGTAGTCACTTTATAGAGAGTTAAGCTACAGTACAAAAAGCCACTCTGTAGAGAGATCAGCTAGGAACAAGTTACTTTGTAGAGAATTCAGCTACAAACAAATCACCCTGTAGAGAGTTCAGCTACAAACAAATCACCTTGTAGAGAGTTCAGCTAGGCACAAGTCATCCTGTAGAGTTCAGCTACCAACAGATCACCGTGTAGGGAGTTCAGCTAGAAAAAAGTCACCCTGTAGAGAGTTCAGCTACAACCAAATCACCCTGTAGAAAGTTCAGCTATCAACAAATCACCCTAGAAGGAGTTCAGCTTGAAACAAGTCACCCAGTAGAGAGATCAGCTAGTACCCTGTATGGCGATCAGCTAGAAGAAATCACCTTGTAGAGAGTTCAGCTACAAAGAAGCCATCCGTTGCGAGTTCAGCTACAAACAAATCACCCTGTAGAGAGTTCAGCTACAAACAAGTAACCAACTAGAGGGATCAGCTAGAAACAAGTCACCCTGTAGAGAGATAAGCTAGAAGAAATTACTTTGCAGTGAGTTCAGCTACAAAGAAACCATCCTGTAGAGAGTTCAGCTACAAACAAATCACCCTGTAGATAATTCAGCTAGACACAAGTCACCCAGTGGAGAGATCAGCTAGAAGAAGTCACCTTGTAGAGGGATCAGCTAGAAGAAATTTCCTTGCAGAGAGTTCAGCTACAAAGAAACCATCCTGTAGAGAGTTCAGCGACAAATAAATCACCCTGTAGAGAGTTCAGCTACAAACAAATCACTCTGCAGAGAGTTCGGCTGCAAAAAGATCACCCTGTAGAGTGATCAACTAGAAACAAGTCACCTTGTAGAGAGTTTAGCTATAAAGAAACCATCCTGTAGAGAGTTCAACCACAAACAAATCACCCTACAGAAAGTTCAGCTACAAACAAATCACCCTCTAGAGAGTTCAACTAGACAAACGTCACTCTGCAGAGAGATCAGGTCACCCTATAGGGAGATCAGCTACAAGAAGTCACTTTGTAGAGAGTTCAGCTACAAACAAATCACCCTGTAGAGAAATCAGCTAGAAACAAGTCTCCTTGTAGAGAATTCAGCTATTGTACAAAGAAACCATCCTTCAGCTACAAACAAGTTGCTCTACAGAGAGATCAGCCAGAAACATGTCA
Source organism: Dysidea avara (assembly GCF_963678975.1). Classification (NCBI taxonomy): domain Eukaryota; kingdom Metazoa; phylum Porifera; class Demospongiae; order Dictyoceratida; family Dysideidae; genus Dysidea; species Dysidea avara. The sequence goes on from NC_089276.1 coordinate 34,843,133, forward strand.
TCCTGTAGAGGCTTCAGCTATGAACAAATCATCCATACTATGAACAGATCACCCTGTAGAGAGTACAGTTGGATACAAGTCACCTTGTAGAGAGATCAGCTAGAAACAAGTTTCCTTGTAGGGAGTTCAGCTACAAAAAAATCACCCTGTAAATATTTCAGCTACAAACAGATCACCCTGTAGAGTGATCAGCAAGAAACAAGTCACTTTGTAGAGAATTCAGCTACAAACAAATCACCCTGTAGAGAGTTCAGCTAGACACAAGTCACCCTATAGAGAGATCAACTAGAAGAAGTCACCTTGTAGAGAGATCAGCTAGAAACAAGTCACCTTGTAGAGAGTTCAGCTACAAAAAAATCCATCCTATAGAGTTCAGCTACAAACAAATCACCCTGTAGCAAGTTCAGCTACTAACAAACCACCATACAGAGAGATCAGCTAGAAACTTTTCATCCTGTAGAGGCTTCAGTCATGAACAAATCACCCTGTACTATGAACAGATCACCCTGTAGAGAGTTCAGTTAGATGCAAGTTACCCTGTAGAGAGATCAGCTAGAAGAAGTCACCTTGTAGAGAGATCAGCTAGAAACAAGTCACCTTGTAGAGAGTTCAGCTACAAAGAAACCATTATGTTGCTAGAAACAAGTCACCCTGTAGAGAAATCAGCTAGAACAAGTCACCTTGTAGAGAGATCAGCTAGAAACAAGTCACCTTGTAGAGAGTTCAGCTACAAAGAAATCATTATGTTGCTAGAAACAAGTCACCCTGTAGAGGGATCAGCTAGAACAAGTCACCCTGTAGAGAGATGAGCTAGAAACAAGTCACCTTGTAGAGAGTTCAGCTGCAAAAAAATCACCCTGTAGAGTGTTCAGCTACAAACAAATCTCTCTGTAAAAAGTTCAGTTGCAAACATATCACCCCCTGTAGAGAGATCAGCTAGAAACAATTAAATCACCTTGTAGAGAGTTATATTACAAACAAGTCACCCTATAGAGAGTTCAGTTACAAACAAATCACCCCCCGTAGACACTTCAGCTACAAAGAAATCACCCTGTAGAGAGTTCAACTGCAAACAGATAACCCTGTAGAGAGTTCAGTTAGAAACTGTAGAGAGAACCCTGTACAGAGTTCAGCTACAAGCATATCACCCTGTAGAGAGTTCAGCTACATTTCAAAACACCCAGTAGAGAGATCAGCTGCAAACAAGTTATCCTGTAGGGAATAATTGGCATGTAATAAATGTATGTAAATAGTTTGTATAATTACTGATAAAATCAAAAATAGTTGAAGTATTAAAATCTGCTGTAAGTCTTTTTTTTATTCCTGTGGTAAAGAAAAAAGATATGTTAAAGAAGCCCAAAAGCTAGCTATAGGCTAGCTTTGGGTTATACAATTACAAAAAGAAGTGATATCTAATCAAGCTGTAAAAAAAAGATGTGGCCCCCAAAAAGGCCATGGTGGAAAAAGATGTGAAATCCAAGGTGGCAGCCAAGAAATGGCTGTGATGGTAGGTTAATGGTAAAAATTTTAATAACGACAATTCAGGTGAATTTGGTGCCGAATCCACTTGGAGGAGGCAACACAAATTTACCTGAATTGTCACTATTAAAATTTTTACCATTAACCTACCATCACAGCCGTTTCTTGGCCACCACCTTGGATTTCACATCTTTTTCCACCATGGCCTTTTTGGGGCCGCACTTTTTTTTACAGCTTGGCTGTTTTTGATTAGATAGAGATGCAATCTATAACCAATGCACATACTCATTCATATGACCTAATTTGGTAGCAAAAATTGGAGAAGATGAAGTTTCTCCACCCTCCCACCCATACATGTTTGAGATATTTAGGCAATTATATTTGAGATAATCATATTGGTAGATAGGTAGTTGAAGTTACAATTGTTTCAATTCTCTAAGCATACCGATGTATGAACACCCCCTCCCCTTTACAGAGTTTTTTATTGAGGGTTTGCACCACAGGTGCTGGGGGTCTGTGGGGACACCAGTTGTAGATATATGAATCATTTAATTAGCTCATACAGCTGTACATACCCATAAGCATGTGTTTGAAGGTACCTAAGTGTAGTTTGTGTGGAGCCCCTACTTGGTATAGTAGGGTGTTTCTGCGGTGACCAGGATGTACTGTCTTCCATCCACTCCTACGTGGTAGTAGGAAGGTTCTATGGAAACAAAAAACTTGGTGCAAAGCTCCCAATGGTGACAGTAGTTGTTCTGCAGTTGGTCAGGGGCGGATCCAGGGGGGGGGGGGGGGGGGGGCTTTTGGGGCTGAAGCCCCCCCTTCTTATTTAGGCTTTACTTGATCAATATGCTGAGTATTATTATGAAATTTTGTCTTAGCATAATTATATGATCACTAATAATACAAATACTCATAAAGCCACCTTATAAACATCTTTCCAAGGTATTATCAGTGGATTTATGCTAAAGTTTATGCAACAAGGACCCGGATCAGCATTGGAGGTGTACAAGATCGAGATACTCTAATAGAGCAGTCACCTAACTACTCTAATAGAACATTCACTGGAAGCATATAGTTGGTTCTGTTATGGAATTTTTCCAAATCTGCCTGCACCTATACATACAATGAAATGCATTGGTCTGTTTAAAGGGCTTCATTCACCTACTTGTGTAGTTAATATGTATGGCAATACTTAATTCAGGTACACAATTTACATTGAAAATGCTCTCAGATTCAATCTTGTATTGTTCAAATTTCAAAATTTTCAACATTATTATTCTAACATGCACCTATTCAGTGTTGTGCAATTGTGAGAGGGGTGCATCATGTACTTGGTTGTCTATACCTAACCAAACTTTTCCATTAGCAAAATGCTTCAGAGAACTATACCTATAATCTAAAGGCAGTATATAAAATATCTACAGGCAGAAAATATTATGAATTTTATGTGGAAATGTCTCCAAATTGCAGTATTTTAGCATCTATTTTTCAAAATTTTCCTGGGGGGCATGCCCCCAGACCCCCCTAGTTCCAGCATACTTCGCACACCTCTACCCAAGAGATTAGTACCTTGAGTTAGTCCCCCCCCCCCCCCCTTTTATAAATCCTAGATCCGCCCCTGTTGGTATATCATCCATTCCTCAGAATGAGACAGTACAGTCAAGGTTCAATTAAGTAGCTGTATGACCTCTAAGTTGGTCTACTTTTGGTATAAATAAATGTAGGTCCCAACATTACCCGTTTTGCACCTAGGCATTATGTTCCTTTCCTGCTGGGTAGGCAGTTTACCCCTCCTCACCTGATTCAATAGGCCCCTCTGCAGCTGGAACCTCCTGTACACCTTCCAAACCCACACCCAATCATTTGACTGGGTACTTGTTTCCTCCAGAATTTACTGTGTTCAGGTACTTTGGTAGAGGAGGGTAAAAACAAGGAATAATATTAACTTCAGCTATAACAGTTACAAAGTCAAGGGCTAACCTGTTTTAGATGGTGTAATTATTCCTGACAAGAGTAGAAACAATGCGCTATAGTATTGCTACAAGTTTACACTCAACGGAAGGAATGTTTTTCATTGTGGGTGTGAGTTTTATAGGACACACGCAGTCATGTGCCAACTGGTACCAAGGAATGGCAAAGCAGTTTAGTTGAGATTCAGTCACTGAAATTGATATCATCTAACAGTGCTGTGTCAGAAAACTAGTGAATGTCTGGTCATTAAAAGTAGTTAAGTCTCAGCAGTTCTGCCAGTGTTTATTCTAGGGCTGTTAGGGGGAAACCCCCCAAAAAATATCAGACTCACCGCCTAAAATTGTGAGTGACTACTACACTATACTCAGGTTAAGCTTGTTTTAAAATGACATACTAAACTTATCAAAAAATGCTCTCAGATTCAATCTTAGAGTGGTTAATTAATATGCAAAATTTCCCAGGTTAAAATTAGCAAACACAACCTAAAATACTCTCAGATTCGGTATAAAAATCTCCTAGGGTACGTATGTATACAACTAACAAAAATTCATGCATATAGTGATGGCTGTTAAATATCTGAGAACCCAAGTTTACCCAGTTTAGAAAAAATAGCATACTTCACTTCCTTAAATTTAAACTCAAAATTTCTACTTTTAAATTGGCATGCACAGCTAACACAAATATCCCCCAGATTTAATCTCAGAAAGCTTGATTTTTAAAAACTTTCTGTTTTGTTATAACCATGAAAATGCCCTAGTTTTTAATTTTAAACACTACATTATTTCTTGGAAAACTTCCATCCATGCAGATCTTTTTTAATTTGCTAGTGTGTTGTGGTATCATACATACAATGATGGTCAATACTGATCTCAAACAAATTGTTTATTCAAAAGGTTCAAGACTTGATATACAGTGCATTACCAATTGAGACAGGTTAGAGTATGTATAGATGCAGGTGCACATGGTTGTCCTAGACATTACATTGTTATGCATGTCATCACTACTATACGTATACACTCATACAGTGAAGCTCTGCCAACCATGAAACATACGATCTGGCACAAAAATCAACACTCATGGCACAACCTTATATGACTAACCACTGTTTGGCAACTATTTCAACTGTTTTATATTGGACAACTATATAACAGACTTTCACCTGGTCATCCCCCAAATTCCTGATCCCCCCAAAGGAGAAATCCTAGAATAAACACTGAGTTCTGCAGTGAGACTGAGGTTAATGTAAAACCAGGAAAAATTTTCAAAAGATTGAGATTCCCATAAACTATATCATTAGCATTTCTATATTTATAATAGGAACAAAACAAAGTTACTATTAATCAACTCACTGATGAGTTGTCTGAGACAACTTCACAACTGATGATGAAGGATACAGAACTAACAAAACTCAAAGAAGACAACAAGCTGTTAGTTAAGCAATTCAGGGAGAGGAAAGACAAGAAGAGGAGAGAAACAATACTTCAGGTGTGTTCTTATTAATATGATACTGTTGAATATATTAACATGTAAACTACAGGACCAGATGGTCCACCAGGAGTTACTAGGAAGAGGTAGATATGGGGAAGTGTGGAGGATGAGTTATGGTGACAAGACATATGCTGGTAAAATCATCCACAAGACCCTCCTACCAGGATACCCTGATATGAGTGTAGACCAGATCAACCAGTTTGTAGCTGACATTGAGAGTGTCTCTGCCGCACTTAGTTCACATGAACATCCTCATATAGAGAAATTCTTCACAGTAGCTCAACTAGATATTGATGTTGCTCCCATCCTATTAACTGAACTGTTACCTGATAACCTCAACAGTTTTACTGTAAAGATGAAAGGAAAGTTACCTATTCATGTACAACTTGACCTGTGTTATGGTATGGCTAGAGGTGTACAGTTCTTACATGATAATGAAATGATACACAATAACCTCCATGGTGGTAATGTGCTGATCACACAAAGTAACCAAGCAAAGATTGCTGACTACATCTGTCCACAAACTACTGAACTGAATGAGAAAACAACTCCGCAATATATAGTGTACATGTCACCTGAAGCAATCAAAAAAACTACCATGCGTTCCAAACCATCTGATGTTTATTCTTTAGGAATACTCTTCCTACAAGTAGCTACTCAAACACCTCCCACACCGATAGAAGATAGTGAACTAACTGAAGTACAGCGGCACAAACCACATCTAGATGACATTACTGGCAATCCTCTACTACCAGTGATAATACAGTGTCTTAACATTCTACCAGCCAGACCCTCTATTGGTCATTTATGCAGTCGTATCAACATTGCTAAACATAGTCCCCAGAATGTGATGTCTGGTGCTTTACATCGTATAAAGGTGAGACCTTGTCACCCTACATCCTTACATGTAAAATGCAGCAATGATACATCTTTGCATAGTCAATATACAATAATTTGACTTTATAGTTTGCATATGTTGCCGCAATACATAATATCCATTTGTGATTTATAGTGTAGCAACCTAGAAAGAAATAGAACCACCACATTATTACACATCTATATAAAAGAAAGCGTAGGAAATCTATGGCTTACATTCTAAATACCATAGGGAATGTTTGACATACTCAATGTCACACACAAAAAGATATTACACAAGCTGTGAAATAAAACAACTTTATTATTGCAATTGTATAATGCAACTTGTAATTAGCACAATAAATGAAACTTATTTCTTACAATATTGATATCCATTGGTGAATTCACTTATAATTAGTTTGGTAATACTGTACGGTGATCTACATGCATGTATGCATGCACAAAACTATTGTAAGAGTGTTGCCATCAACAACAGGATATATAAATTGTTTGAAATATATATGTGATATCAAAATTTGAGGCCAAGAAATGGCTAGAATCATCTGAATTAATGTGTAATTAATTGATACCAATGACACTACATCCATTTCTTCACCACCTTTGATATTGCATCTCTTTCAAACTAACCTGGCAACTGCACACTTTTTCCACAGCTCAGCTGTTTTTTTATTAGATATTGTTCACTTTTATAGTTATACAAGTATAAGGAAAAAATAAGAATTTCAAGTTCAATTAGAAATCAGAACAAAAAGCAGGGAAACAAGGGAGATAGCTAGCTACCTCAATGCTGAATGAAGTAGCAAGTGTGAAATTGTTTGGGGAACATGCCCAATGATGTTATCGTGTGACAGCATGGCTACCGCAAAACAATCCAGCTTCTTCATTTCCAAGTTCCTGTTCACAGAATAACACCTCTCCAATAACTGGAATCTACAATAATATCCTTGAAACACGATGCCCTCTGATGATGCTGTCTGCTGTTATGTCATGGAACACTCCAGCATCTGGTAGCGAGATTTAATTAGTGATCATGTGCAAATTAAGAATGTTTTTAGTTGTTGAAATCCTTAATATTATGTCTGAGTGATTGTATTCAAAAGTGATGTATTTATGACATTGGTCGTCCTCCCGGATGATGCAGGCACTCACAGTATAGTGCCTTTCCTCATGCATTTCTGATTTGTGGTACTGTTGTTCTGCCTCAAGGCATTCCAATTGTTCCCTGTAGAAAGAAATCCAGAAAGAAGCAATAGTTAAAATGTAAACTGATTGTAAATAACAAAGCCATGAAGTGTGCAGGCTGTATCAGGGATAGATCCGACAATAGCACCAGGTTGTACATTTTTCCTAATTGTTAATTTATTTCTGTATATTTTTAGGGAGTCTATATAGGGTATCTACTTTGTATACACCGAAAGCTGTGTCGGCGTTCTCCACACAATGCCCTGCCAGGCCCAATGCAAAACTACTGGTAGTTGAGTGAGTGCCGGTACATCAGTGGTGTGGCAATGGCATAATGATGCGTAACACAATACTGTACAACATACAGGAGATGCACTTTATACTGTAGAACTTTATGCAACAATGTATTATTATAGCACTGAACACTGGAGATGGAAATAATTCAGCTAGCTGAAGCCAGGTAAAGGATGAACAGAAGTATACAAAATGATACAAATACACAAACAAACAAACAGTCATGTTAACATGAAAACATACTTTTGGCCTTGTTCATCACACGCGGACGTGTCCATTAGCACTTGGCATGGCGACTTGGAACTCGCTGTGCACCATGAAAACTGCTTAGAAACATACTTGTAGTCTCAAGTAAAGTGGCCTCTGGCTCTCCTGCAATCACATGCAGTGGTTCGCTAATCTTCTCCTTCGCAAAATCTGAAATTAAAGCATGTGTGTGGTACTGGGCATTATATAGAATTACACGTACATTTAAGTCATCAGCACGGACAGGCGCAATGATTATACGTTTGTGTCTTCGTTCACAGGCGAATCAATCCCCTGTTAGTTTGTGTCTCTAGGCCTCGTAGTTTTCTCAAACAGTAATTATTATTTATCTATTATTTATGACATAATTTTAACTGCATTTCTTATTATCTTTAGTACTTGGTTGTATAATTATATGTTTGGATGTGTTGAGAAATGCTCCAAACAAGTTGGAAGATACAGAAGCTCACTAATAGGACAGCAAAAAGGTATTGCAAACACGACCCCAAAACAAGGGCAGAGTGGCTGATACGTTTGTGTGATAATGCATAGCTCTCAACCTGAAGCCTTTCAGTGCCAGGAATGAGATCACTTTGAGATAGAAACTACATAAACACTGCCGTAATTACATCCCATACAACCTGATTGAGATAACAAACACAACATACACAAAATGTGTCCTTAGGCTGATAATTGCTGCTGTTTATTTACTTACATACTGTTAACTATATTATCGTGTCTATACATAGTTACAGTCTGCAATGCTACCGCACAATGGAATTGTACTTTTTCCTGGTGGAATATCCATTATTTTCTGGTATTGGATTTTTATCCTATTAAAGGTACTGCCATCTTTCACAGTGATCAGCTGCATGCAGTCGTTTGTTCTACAAAATTTAATTTCATCTTGTAGTATATTCATGGCATCATGTCATCATTTAGCTACCCTACCATGAAAGACCACATCATGCATTGTCACTGTCCCTACTGCATGATTCTCACAAGTTAAGGTGCAAGTGCATGCTCTCATATCGATGGTATTGAATCTCACACCTGCAAGCAATGAAGCTTAAAAATCAATTAAAATTCAGTATCAACAGTAGCAGGTCCTCACGATTGGTATTGCATAATTTATGTTTACTGTATGTGCTACTGTGTATATGCATCTTTTCCATCCACACACACTGTGCTGGTCATGCACTGTTGTACATGCCCCATTTGGAGATTGTCCCATTGGTGGTTGTACTTAGTTGTATGTGCCCCGGGCCTAGTAATAATAATAACAAAAATAATAATATGCAATTTTAAAGCTAGACAGTTTTAAGTCTTATGATCTGATAGTGCGTACGTGACATTGGAAAATATATGTACAAAACCTATATTGAAATACATTTCTATAGGATTCTCCAGAGTTGGGATCTTCACTAGCAAGTGGCAAATACAAGATCAAGTGGAGCAAATGTAAAACCCTGCCAGTACCAATGCAGGGATCAAATGCCACAATCATTGATGATGTCATTTATATTGGTGGAGGGGAGTGTCCAGGTGCCGATGATGAGTATTACATATTCATGTATCACCAGAAAGAGAACAGGTGGACTAGACTACAAGCTCGTCTACCACAACATGGTGGTGTTATTATTAACATTAACAACAAGTTGACAGTATTAGGGGGGATGGAATCTGTTACTAATATCTCAACTAACAAAGTACTTACACTACAAAACAACCGCTGGATCTCACTATATAGTGACATGAATACTGCTAGGTACAAGCCTGCAGCATTATCATACCAGCACTACACTATCGTTGCTGGTGGTAAGGATAATAATGTAGTGCTGAACACTATTGAAGTATTTAATCTCAGCAATAATCAATGGACGATTAGCAAAACTTTTTTACCCACACCAATGTGGATCATTAGTGCAACGACTAGCTATGGTGCCTTCATTATTGCAGGACATCACACCATAATAGGTTGTAGTAACACTGGAGCATACATTACTACATTGGACAACATATTGAAACCAGAGCTTTCCAGTACCAGTTCCGCTGATGATAACAAATGGATTGTACTTGCTGCTATACCATATTGGAATGCTACCATTGTCCCCCAAACCACACCTCCTGTTATTGTGGGGGGACATGATGATCAGTTTAATACCACTGATGCCATCATGGTTTATGATGACAGCATCAACATTTGGAAAACAGTATCAGTTTTACCACTCAAATGCTGCCGTACAACAATGGTAACAACACACAATTCTATAATAATGGCAGGTGGAGTTACTGAGTATAAGACACCACAGACTATAAAATCTACTACCCTTACCACTGTGATGATAGGCAACTTGGTAGAGCAATAGCCAATTTTGTTATGTGTTGGAATTAATGATTAGTACTTTGTTAACATCACATATTGTACAGTTATATACAATCACCCACTTGTTTTATAAAAGAGTGAGTACTAGAAAATCAACACTAGATGATCATTAGTGATTCATACATAAATGTGACCAAAGTTTGGAAAATTACCCTTATGAGTGCATTCAACACATTAAATATTTAGTTTTGAAGCACAGCATTATAAGTTAAATTCTTACGTAACCATTTAAGGGTAGAATAAATGATAGATACCTTGAATTGCAAGAAAATTTTAGAAATATTTGAAAAGTGTTTTCTGCTATAACAGCACCATGCTAGTTTCAAAATTCTAATTGTTTCAGGCGCAACCATCAGAGTGATTTTCCAAAATTAGGTCACAAACGCACAATGATGTGAATAATTATAGTTACGTATATGGGTACAATGCGGAGTCTATGGACTTCCATGGCTGTTTCTGCTGTAGCATCTGTAAAAGTAAATACTAGTACCGTGGCAACCATGCATGCTTGTGACACACTTTAGCACCCCATGTTAGGAATGCATGCCCATTGGATGAACCTAGATAGTGAGCATATGTTGTATTATGCCTGAAAAATAAGGTGGAGTATATGAGATTTATAATCCATTAAAAACAGCCTGTAGAGTAGTGCTGAAATGATTATTTAGATATTCAGTCAGTATGACATTATTTGATTTGTTAATACCCTATTCAAATAATAGCTAATTGTTTGTTAGCACTGTCGGGGGCGGAGGAAGTAGTTGATATGAGGGGGGGGGGCTGACCAGAGGTGGATCCAGGCTTATGGTAAAAAAAAATGAACTGAATTAAGCACTACATTGTCTCTGGTTTGATAAGTGTGAGACCAAAAAAAGGTCGCAACCAGCTGACAATAGCTGCCCACCTCACCAGCTAAGAATAAACTACATAAAAATCCTTACATAGCTCACTACACACTGCTCTAATACCGTGATTGCTTTATTAGAGTGACTGCTCTATTAGAGTATCTCGATCTTGATCACGGTTTTCAGCCCCACTCCAAGAAGGATAATTTCGCGTGATATCATTCTGAGGGGGGGGCTAAGCCCCCCCTCAGCAGACCGACGGGGGGGCTCCAGCCCCCTAGCCCCCCTTTCCGCCGCCTATGAGCACTGTATTAACTATTAAGCTATGACCAGATGGATAAAGCCAACCCAGGTACTTGAGATTGTGAACAAAGTGATGTGGTATATATATTCATTCTATTTTAGAAGAGCTCTCAGACTTTGACCTTACTGCCAAACAAAGATTTAATAATAATCAGTCGTTTTGCTTGCAATTTGTTTCAGCACTACCGTAGAGTCTAAATGTGCAGCAGCAGAGGTTGGATTGATTTCTTTGAAACCCTTTAACTTATAGAAAATTCAGCTGTATTACAAGTCACTCTGTACAGAATTCAACTACATTGTATACAGTCGATCTTTAGAGTATTCAACTACAATTAATCTAGACACCATGTTGAGAGTTCAGCTATATTACAAGTCACCCTGTAGAAAGTTCAGCTAAGTTACAAGCAGCTACATTGCAAGTTACCATGTAGAAAATCCAGTGAATAAATAATATTCTGTTAACTATTAAGATATCAGTTAGTGTGGTACAAAGCGATATGAAATAACCTATCTTATTTGATGTTATTGACGTTGAGGACAATATGGTGAAAGTTATTCAGGTTTACCAGTTACATACACAGGCTACTGCAGTGATTAAATTCAGGAGCAATTCTAAAGTGGTCAGGCCAAGGGGTAGGCACTATGAAATGCTGAGCACTTGTTATATGAATGCTAGGGGGTCTGAAGGAATGCTTCCCCAGGAAAATTTCCAAAATTGCATGAGCATGAGCCTAACATTTGAAACTGATAGCTATATAACTAATTTTTATGTGAAGTCACAACTCATTGAATAGCTAGCTAGGAACTAAACTTATCAAGACACACGGTAGTGTGTCGTGCGGCCCAAGAAGTTGGCGCGCAACACCCGTAAGTATATTGACAGGAAGAAAGAAAACGCAATTTTTGCACTTCCGTAGCTCTGTGCTGCCTTTATGAAACAAGCCGATTTTTGCTGTGGACATGCCCTCCAACTTCAGCACTCCACATTCCAAATATGAGCGAAATCGCTTCAAGCGTTCCCGAGATATGCGACTTCAAAAATTGGCTTAGTTTCTTCGTTTTTTTCTTCTTATTTTTCTTCCTCTTGTCGCACACTTACAAAAACTGCTATAAAACGCGAATGCTATATCCGATTGCCTTGAAATGTGGCACACAGAAGGGGGGTATAAAGGCGCATCTCGGTACCAACTTTGGCTAGAATACGATAAACAGGCAAAAAGTTATGAGCGATTATTCACGAAAAATAACACCAATATGTTGTCACGCCTACAGGGTAAACTGTGACGGATGTGCGAATAATTCCAATACCGGTCGTCACAGTTACCAGGTTCTATTAGGCAGGACGTTCGAAGAAAGCCACTCTGCTCTTGTAACGTTGCACACACGAGGCGGGAAAGAGTCTTCTAACTAACGAACACACAAAGGATCACGTGTACAACCACAATACTGAATAACTATAGTAAACCTAACCTAATACATGAACATCAAGTTTAGCTATGAATAGAGTAAGTTAGTCATCATCCTCGACATCCTCCCGGGGGGCGACGAAGTATATCAGTCCATTCTTTCAACTGTTCCCTTGCTCTCACTACAGCTCTCCTGGGATGTCTTTGTGAAGTCCTACTATCACTTGGCTGTGCTGTTGACTCAGGTTCCTGTTGGGGAGACTCCACACTTGAAGAATGTTCCACTTCTAAGGGGTAGAGACGTGCTATTGGACGATTGGTACGCCCACTTGCTGTACGTACAGTAACTGATCTAACAAATTCATTGTTTCCTTTCAAAAGTTCTTCAATCACTCCAAGTTTCCACTGGGATCTGGGTGTGTCTTCATGTATTTGAACCACATCACCTATCTTGACTGCTTGCTCAGTAGTGCCTGTTGTGCGGTGTACCTCTCGCAGTGATGTCAAATACTCCTTCCTCCAGCGTGATTGAAAGTGTTGTAACAACAAGCCTTGTCTGTCTAGCCTACTTCTCAATTGATTAGCAGAGTGGTAATCTGGATCAGTCATCTCTTTATCGTCCACATCTGGGTGTGGTAGAGAAACAATCCGGCGTCCACACAATAGATGTGAAGGTGTAAGTGGCTCTGGGTCTTCTGTGGTGGATGAGAGGTAGGTCAGTGGTCGATCATTAAGCACTGCCTCTACTTCAACAATGGTGGTCTGTAAAACAGTCAGAGTAATGAAGGCTCGGCCTAACGTCTTCTTCAGAGACATCTTCACCATCCCAACCAGTCTCTCCCAAAAGCCCCCGTACCATGGGGCTCTCTTGGGGATGAATCTCCACATTGTACTCTTGTGCATTAAGGCAGACTCCAGTGTAGGTGACTGAAACAGTTCATTCAACTCCTTGGCTGCTGATGTATATGTTGACGCATTGTCTGATATAACCAGACGGGGCAGTGACCTCCGGGCAGCAAACCTTCGGAAAGCCTGTAGAAATGTTACTTCTGTGAGGTCAGTTACCACTTCAAGATGAATTGCACAGGTGCTGGCGCAAGTGAACAGACAGACATACACCTTGTACTCACCAACTGCACCTTCATTCTTCACATACATTGCTCCTGTAAAATTTACTCCGGTTACACTAAAGGGAGGTCCATCCTGAACTCTGGCCAGTGGCAGTGGTGGAGGGTCAGGGGTAGGGAATGGTTTTCCGGCAACTCTACGGCAGATCACACACTTTCGCAGTAACTCTCCGTGCTGCTGGGATCCAATAACGTTGTCTCAGAGCTGTTACAGTACTGAGTGTGCCTCCATGTAGTTGAGTGGCGTGAGTAGCATACACAGTTAGTGAAGTGAATCTATGAGTGGCAGGGAAGAGATAGGGGAACTTGGTGTTGTGGTTAAGTGGAGCATTATGTATCCTCCCACCACACCGAACAAAGTTGGAAGAGTCCAAAAACAGTCGTAGCTGTCTGACAAGTGGGAGACGTCTACTGAATATCTGGCTTTTCTGCAGGGAAGTAATTTCCTTCAGGTATGTTGAATGCTGGCAGCTTTGAACCCATAACATCTGTGGCTTACTTAGTTCACTGGCTGTAATTGGCCCTGTAGGCTTGGATCCATGAGATTTAACACATTCAATGAATCTTAGCACATATGCGGTCACATACAACAGTTTAGATAATGTACTGTACTGTACCTCTCTATGTCAATGATGTCTGCCATCGTAGAATACTTGTTCACTTCACGGGGTTCCTCAACTGGGTCAGATGATAACACCTCTACTTCTGCTGCAGTAAGTTGGACATGTAGTATGTCAGTAGGATTCCACGTTGGCCTTAAATCCTCAGATACAATCCACTCTGGTCCATGTATCCACAACACCGATGTTTGTAGGGATGAAAGTGGAATGCCCCTAGTCAACAAGTCTACAGGATTTTCTGCAGATGGGCAGTAACCCCACCACTGAACAGGACAGACTTTGGTGATTGTCGACACACGATTCGAAACAAACTGCTGTAATTTCTTGTTACTATTAAGCCAATGGAGCACAATTTGGCTGTCACACCACATGTGGGTCGAATCAATCTGGCATTGAATTGAGGAGGTGATCATAGTCAACATCTGTGCTGCGATAGTGGCACCCATTAACTCAAGTCTGGGTAAAGTTAGCTGCTTCAGTGGAGCTACCCTGTTCCTGGCGATCACATAGGCTGTTGTGTTCCCTTGACGGAAGTATGACACTGCGCCATAGGCCTTGGTACTAGCATCACAAAATATGTGCAGTTCAATCGGAGCATCTGTACTCATTCCATTCTTCCAGTAACATCTAGGTATTGAAACAGTGTGCAGATGTTGAAGATCATGAAGGAAGGTCTGCCATTGCTGTTGATACTCTGATGGGAGTGGAACGTCCCATGATAACTTCTTCTGCCATAGCTGTTGTAGCAGTAGCTTAGCACTAATTGTAACTGGGGCTGTGAAGCCCAGTGGATCAAAAACTCTTGAGGACTGATGCAACACGTCACGTTTTGTGGCCGAAGACTGATCAATAGAAAAAAACTTCTGAGCAAGTGACAAATTATCATTGGTAGTGTTCCACACTAGTCCAAGAGTGTTGATCTGTT
Source organism: Dysidea avara (assembly GCF_963678975.1). NCBI lineage: Eukaryota > Metazoa > Porifera > Demospongiae > Dictyoceratida > Dysideidae > Dysidea > Dysidea avara. Next base: position 34,858,284 of record NC_089276.1, read on the forward strand.
CACAACTATCTGCAACTTGATCCTTCTCTGCCATGCTACGTAACTGTTTGCTGTTAGATGCCCAGCTCCGTAAGTTGAAGTTAGCCTCAGATAGTGCTGTTCTAGCTTCAGTATAGTATGCTACAGTCTCCTCCTCAGTGGGACACCCTAGCTAATGTACCAAAGTAGGGACTTTCCCATTGAGCTACAGCAATAGCATGCATCATTTATCTCTTGTTTTACTACTTTTTATTGCATAGATCCCTACTTTATTTTCAAATTAACAATTTTAAAGTACTAGTTTGTTTAGTTTTTGTTGAAGCACACCTAGGTACAATGTAACTTGCGACTGTTCTTTTAGAATATCTTACATGACTGCTGTATTAGAGTGACTGTTGTATTAGGGTATATTTCGAGTCAACCAAGGGGTGTGCAGCTAGCTAGAGCTGGGGTGAGGTCATCTTGTTTACTGATAAGTAAATAGCCAGATTGTTAAGAGGTGCATGTGGTCTCCCAACTCTATCGCTATTAGTCCACCTATATAGACCAAAATCTTTGTGTTTACTATGAAGGTTTGTTCTATTCTGTCCTTATTTCAGAGAGTAGGTTAAGAGAAGTTTTACTGTATTACTGTAATGTATGATAGCAGGGATGAATTTAGGGGGGGAGGCTAAGGGGGCTGTAGCCCCCCCTTCCTTTCTAAGTTAGTACTTGGCCAATAAACCCTAAATCTTCTTTGTGTATCAAAAGCAGACTTATTTCAGGAACTATGCATCACTACCAACACAAATAATGTCTATGTAAGTATACCTATTGTTCAACTCTGTTCCAGGAGAGTATAGCTTCCTTTTCCTCTAGAGTTCTTCAAGAAAAGGTTTCAATTGTGGGTTGCATCTTTAGTTACAAAAGTTTTAATTGTGCGTTTTGTTTAATTCAAATAATTAGCAGTGTTTTCCACTATGGCTATAAGAGGTGATTAGTGTGGTTTTATATGAATTTATTATATGATTTAAAAAGTGTTATTTGGTTTAATTGGTTAGAGTTATCAGCTTCAGTATAATATGTACGTAGTTACCAACTCAGCCATTAGCAAACGGTAGTCTTTTGGTGTTTTTAAAAGCAGCTATAGCACTTTTGTTTATGAATGTAAAATCTGTATCAGTTACCTTCTGATATGACCCCATGCTGTGTGTTTTGGTGCTGGTATTTGTAGCTAGCTATAGATCAGTCTTCATAACCGGCAGATCTAGAAATAAGTTGACTATCACAACAGCAAATTCAGAAACCCCATAAATGCAAATATAGTTGCACTTTGCTAAGGATTTCCAGTGGACTAACTAATAGCTACAGTATCTTTCACTGTGTTCTGGTTTTCAGTACACTTTATTGGTGTTAAGGCTAACAAAGTGTCAGTAGGCTAAGGAGCATGCATACTAATGATTGTGACATTCAACACCACTACTACTTTGCTATACATGTTTCTGCATCTGTTTAGCTATACATGTTTCTTCCACACAGTATCCCACAAGGCTTCCCCTATTGTCTGGCTTGGTTTGATCATGGGAGTATTTAGAAACAGCATCCTTCACAGGGGCATAGCCAGGATTTTTTGAAGGGGGGTTCCAGACCAGCATTGAGTTACCAGAAGCAGGGGTCTGGGGGCGCAGCCCCCGGCCGCTGAGAGACTTTAAATATGTTAATGAATCAAAACTCAGCAAATTGCTATATTTTACGCAAAAGTACATTGTATATAAGTGCCCCGCGATGAAGGTAGTACTAGATAAAGCCACCTAGTGGAAACAGACAGCATAACACATAGAGACACATACTAGTAATCTGTAAGTGATAGTTATCTCACTGTGGTATAAGAGCCATGAATCCACTGATACAAATGGAATGACTTACAATCAAAACAATATAACTATACAAATATGCATAGCATGAATTCATTTTGCATAACACAAGTGATAAACTACTGGAGCTCTATATCTTTAAACACTGCACACCAAAGCTATCGCAGTATAAGGTCATGCTAAGTTTTGCATTTAATGTTAGAATGTCTGAAAAACTTCATATGGACATGGATATATTTACATGCATGTTCTATTAGAGTGTACCTGACTGCTCTATTAGAATATAAACCTGACTGCTCTATTAGAGTATATACCTGACTGCTCTATTAGAGTATATACCTGACTGCTCTATTAGAGTATATCGATCTTTTAAACAAGTTTTGAAGAAGCCTAAGGCTCATGTTACCCCTGTAAATCCTTCCTTGAGAGATGAATGCAAGCTTTATCAATTGTTGTGCTGTGCCATTACACTATATTACTCACTCATTTTGTCCTGCCACACTAAATGGTGTGTTAGGATCCTGCTTGCAGAAGTCAAAATTTACAGGGGGGGTTCAGGCCGGAACCCCCCTCCCTATGCCCCTGCTTCATGCAGACTACAAAATCATCACAGTCAAACTTGTAGTCATAGTCACCCAATGTTGATAAATCCCAGATGGTCTTTAGAAGATGATAGTCTAGTGTTCCATAAAGAGAGCCTGCCTTGAATCTGTTGATGTTAAGGCTGGGGTAAACATTTTCCACAATTCTTCCAACTTCATGATGTGTGAAATAATCTACTCCAACTTTCCAGTGGGATCTAACAACATTAATTTTAGCAGTAAGATAGACAGTTGGGGCTGTTTGAGGCTGTTGAAGAGGAGCTGATGCATTATGGTATATAGCTAGCTATATCTAAATGCTTGGTAGCTACAAATGAAAAGATTATCATGCATGCATGATAGCTATTCAATGCATATTGCAATCAGTCTTGATTAAATGGAAAAGTAAAAGTGATTTGATAACTGAAATTCCATTATTTCCACTGAAAAACTGCTAAAAATACTCTCAGATTCACCTTTAGAGGAAAGTTTCCTGGGGGGCATGCCCCCAGACCCCCCTAGACTTTGCACACTAATGTAGTCATTATTCCAAATTGCTAATTTGACCATGGACACTACATGAATCTTACCACTAGGGCCTTGTGAGAAGGCTAGTTACCTATGTCCCTGTCCAGCTTAGCCCCCCCTTTCAAGATCCGCACCTGGATAGGATAATATGTGTGGACCAGTAAAGACACAACATTTTGCATATCATTGATCACACAAAACACTCACTAGTGTGGAACTAGTTTGAATTAGTATTGTATTGTGTATTTGAGGTTCACTGGAGCCTGCAAAAAATTCAGCATCGAAAAAAAATAACCAATGACTTCATGTCTTTGTTATTAAAGTTTCATTCACTACTTACATAGTAGAAGGTGTACAAATCAATTGTGGGTTTTGGTTTTACACATGTTAACAAGTAATAGTTGTATCATGGTCCCAAGTGATTTGCCTGATATGTGCATCCCAGCCCAAGGGCCATCAGGCCCAAGGGCATGGGTGTACATATCAGGCAAATCACGAGGGCACATGATACAACTGATATGTACCAAGTAGGCTAATAGCCTACTGTGGTGGGTGACTAATCACCCAAGGCAATACAAGGTAACCTACTGGATTTATTATATAGACAGTCTTGTAAAATTTGACCATCCAAAAACAGCTTGTAGCTGTAAAAAAAGTGCACATCCAAGTAAAGCAGAGTTAATTGCGACAAAAAGTAATGATATCATAATGCGGCCATGTGTGAGGTGTGCAAGTTGTAAAATCACATAATACAATGTTGTTGTTAAAGTGTTAATGAGAACTATGTGATGTTGCTAGCTTTTAAGTGTGTGAGCATCTTCATAAATGCCACACAAATTTGATTCTCAATAAAGCAATGTGTATAGATTCTCTGATAGCAATAAATAGTTTGAGTTTGGCCGCCTTTCCTGTATACGGCAATGCTATGAACAAAGGAAAGACGGCCAAACTCAAACTATTTATTGCTATCAGAGAATCTATACACATTGCTTTATTGAGAATCAAATTTGTGTGGCATTTATGAAGATGCTCACGCACTTAAAAGCTAGCAACATCACATAGTTCTCATTAACACTTTAACAACAATATTGTATTATGTGATTAGCTAATATTAATTTTACAAACTTGCACACCTTGCACATGGCCGCATTATGATATCATTACTTTTTGTCGCAGTTAACTCTGCTTTACTTGGAAGCGCACTTTTTTACAGCTACAAGCTGTTTTTGGATGGGATTTCAATACCTTTTGTTAGAATAAGCATACGCTGTTGAAAACAGTAGGTGAGTTTCCATGGTTTTGACAGAAACCCCAGATTACAGTGACAGAATATTAAAATACAACTTAATTTTAGTGGCATGCAACTGCAGTCAACTAACACCCATTTTAACTAGTAAACCCTTGGTAACACTTTGCCTTTCATCTTGTATTACAACTTCTGCCTAGCATTGCTTAAATTACTAGCTACTTACAGACTTTACAATATAAAAACACAGCACTTGTAGAAACGTGACTGTTCTATTAGAGTGATTGACTGCTCTATTAGAGTATCTCGGTCATTTACTAATTCAAGCAGAGAAGCCACATCCCTGCCCATATCAGTATGAGCTCTAGTGAAATAAAATGAGAATAGTAGAGAAATGGTAAGTATGTACAGAGACAATAGAGGGGCATGTAATTATGTCCTGTTGAGTGTTGTAAATAAATGCCTTTAATATTTATATTACTAATAAATAAGCGGACGAGAATAGGCTGTAATCTTTGCTGACGAGATTCTTAGGTCTTAAGGCTGTTGCACATCGATGCAGATATATTCATGTAATAATTCTACCTTTAGCTACCAGTTAAACTGCATAGTACAAACTGAAAATAAAATTATTGCAAAATTCTACAGTAATTTGAGCTGAAGTGTAACCATATCAATTTAAAATTCCATAGTAACTTCAAATCAATGATAGTAAAAGTGGCACGTGTCAAACTTATATTACATGCCTAACTGCAAACTACCATAACAGGTGATATGTACTAATACAGAAAATGCACCAGAAATGTAAACAAATTACCTTGAAATTTCCGCATAACTGGAAATCACCTGGACAGGTGGTATGTACTAGTACAGGAAATGTTCCAGAAATGTGAACAAAGAACTCCTTGACAAAATATGGTTGTGGAATTTCCTGCACAACTGGAAATTAGATGGAAGAGTGATATGTAGAAGTACAGAAAATGTGTCAGAAATGTAAACCAAAAAATTTCCTTGACATTTCCAGTTCCAGGAAATGTGACATTTCCTGCATGAGTGGAAATTGCCTGGAAAGGTGGCATGTATTAGAGCAGGAAATGTGCCAGAAATATGAACAAAATATTCCTCGACATTTTTGAAAGTGGCATTTCCTGCAAAACTGGAAATCACTTGGAAAGGTGATATGTACAAGTACAGGAAATGTGTCAGAAATTCAAACAGAAAATTTCCTTGACATTTCCTGTACCGATATAACCGCCGGAAATGTGGTATTTTTTGCTGTGATATATAGGTTTTGGGACATTTCTGATGTGATGAATCACCACAGACTACATAGTGATATTAGTAACAGCTGATGACAAGTGCACTGGAGCATTGAAGTTTTGCACACATACAGAATAAAATCTTACTAAAGCACTAGATTAATTCTAAGGAGTTATTTATAGATAAAGCATTGCTGTGTGTGATTCATCAGACTGTGACAAATGGAATCCATGCCAAAATACAGTATTGAGAATTGCCTGCTTACTGAACCACTGACTTTGACATCATTTTGGTGAGCTATAGTTCATGCTATCAGTGCTCGCTATGGCTTGTCACTACCACTCAAGAATAAGCTATAAGAATCTAGATGGAATTATTCTAACAGATGATGGAATATTATAGGAATCATCAGAATCCTCTAAAGGAAATGTATTGCAGATGACTGAAATCTTGTACAACAACCATCTGATATTATACTTTCAATCATCCGGTTATCATCCTGTTTACCAAGAGCTGCTTTTTCCCAAGGTAGTTACAAATGTATTTTGAGTGAGAAGATATGTGAGTAGAAAGTGACAATACAATAGAAACTTTTCATTTTTACAGTGAACAAATAATTTGTGCACCTGGAGCAAATGTTCACAAACTTCTTCATCATACAGTACTATCGTTCTGAGCAGGGACATTGAAGGTGTGGGCATGGCCCACATTAAAAAATGCCACAAAAAACTGTTTCAATTATTCCTCACAATGACATGACAGTATTGGTTGGGTAAAATCAAACCCCAAAATGCCTTTAGATCAACCCAAAACGTTTTTGTCAAATTGCTACAGAATTTTAAAATTTTTTCTACTGCCTGTCTGATGTGTTCAGTCAAGTGCAGCAGAAAACTGGCTACAGCTACAGCCCTACTTCTTTCACAGAAACATTTCAAATTCACTAAAGAAGAAACCGCTGGTGTATTAACAATGTACAATGCTTGCGCTATTGTCATACCGTTTATCCTTCTTTAGCAGGGTTCAGCATAGGGCTTCCATCCATGGGCATACATGTATATACATCTTGCAATATTATGCCACCCATAGTGGCATTTCATCTATCTTCATTCTATTGCTGATCATACCACCACCCATAGTGGCATTTCATCTAAAGTGGCCAGAAGAAATTTACTCAAGCAACTTTCTGTTTGTTTATGGACAAATAATGCTCACATGATTTTACAATATTGGGCTCTGCAAGGTGGTGATGATGACTTTCCCCTTTCCTGTAGTTGTTCTTTCTTTGTTGTTCCCCTTTCCCCGTAGCTAGTTGTATTTGCATTTTATTTGTTGTGGTTATGTAGTTTGTTTTTTAGTTCTTTAGTGTATGCTCTCGCCCATGTGTTGAAGACATAGCACTGTTGAGCAAGGTGATGAGAGTGAGCTATTTGAGAAGCTCGGAGCTCGGAGCTATTCAGTGAGCTATTCAATACTGAAGTGTTTGTATTCAGTAAAAGATAGCTAACTGGCAAAGTTAAACTGCTTGCATTTCTTAATGCATTCTCATTTGCTGTGACCAATGTTGTTTACTAGCTGCTATTCTTATAAATATTTTGTCACATCATTGGGTTTAACCAAGTGAATAATATTGTCACTGAGTAAACAACAGAGTTTTAAAAGTTCATGGCAGTCTCAACATAACTTTTAGCAAATATTACAAAATTTCAATTATGTCCCAAAATTCCCATTATGTGGTCACCTAATTTTTTAAATGGTCTTTTGTCGCTGGCCCTTTCAATTATATTTTTTCTAAGATGTGTGGACACATTACAACATGTGCATAAAAGAAATGCTACATACCATTTTAGCATTCCAAATCACCACATTAAGTCAATAATACTGCATAATTCCCATCAGTAAACCTGAAGAGGAAAAGTTATGAAAAGTAAAAATGCATATAAGTACATACAGTTAGCAATGGTGAACAATATTAATGGTCAACAATACGCACTGAACCCTTACTCAGGTCACTTTATGGCCAACCTTGTGGCAGAGTGCTCTGTATACAAAATGACACATTCAGATATTGTATTTAGATAGATAATAATGTGATATAAATACTCATGATGTGTCACTGCTAGGCAGTATACTGATATGGCTACCATATATACCTGAGTAAATCAGATAAGTAGGTGCAGTAAGATGGTTACCTTTGGACCAAAATTTCTTGGCTTAATAAGCAGGTAGCTGCTCTAGCAAGGCACTGATTTAACCACATAGATGTCTCACAGGAGAATCTAAAAGTTGGCCTTCTTAGAGAGGCAGCCTTCTGTACAAGTCTTCTGTACAAGTGGCCACCAAGGCAGGTTCACTGTGGATGAAAGTCAGGCATTAGATATTTGGCATTTCATGTGTTCAAGGAATTCCAGGGCTTCTGGTAGTCTGAAAGCTCACGACAGTTAACTCAGGCAGTGTTGTGGTCACCACTAAACCACTGGAATACTGTATTTTAGTCTTATGCTTGAACTGAAACGGATACATATATTCTGAAAAATATATCCTATAGATAATGAATTCCACCACTTTCTTCATCAGGAGCTTATCAGAACCAAAAGTGAAAATTCTTACACCTTGGGCTAACACCCAACTTGGAAATATCCCATCTGTGATCCTATAACCTATGTCAGGAGCAGTGCCTTTGGCACTCTAGCAAATTGGTTGCAACTACTTATTTATTGGCAAAACCCTTAGGGATAACACAATAATGAACAAGTACAATAATAATCATTATTCAAATAAGTACAATCTAGATGTTTCTATGTATAAACAGTGATACAGCTACAGCCAGCATACCTGGGAATTTTACTGGACATCAGATCACTTCGCCTGGGCATCACAAAAGTTCTCAGAAATTCTTCATTCAACACTGTCCACAAATTTTAGCCTTCTCACTAAAATTTAGCCTTAAAATCGTAACCACAAGAGATTTTAGCCTTCTCATCAATAACTCTAGCTAATCAAAATATCTTATTAAAATTGTTACGCCAGTTCTGCTGTTCACTTCCCTACTTCACATATCATTGTACTCCAGCGAAATTAATTAAAGTGGTCTCCTGTTATGTGCTGTTGAGTTATGAGTCTTTCTGAGGTACCTACAACATGAGATTTGTAGTCTCTGCCTATTTGATGGTATATATGGTATAATTAATTCAGTTCAGTAGAGTGTGCTTAGCTGAAGGCATTAGTTAGTAAGTTAGTAGAAAATTCAGTTAAATAAAAAACATCTTTCCATAAAAACTTTTTGTTTGAAGGATTTGGGGTTTCTCTGAAGGCTGATTGTTTTGTGTCATCAGTGATACACAAAATGTTATGTCTTTGCTGGTACACACATTTTAGACATTTTCCTATGTATAACCCTGGTCTTTGTTCACCTACACTCTTTTAATCCAGATCACAAAAATAAGTCTCATGTTTCTTTAAGGGTGAATTCAGTAGGGTATCACTAAAAGGAGGAGTGGGAAATTAGGAAACCAGAAATGGGAAACAGTGTAGCTATTTTTCTTTAGTGCGTTTCCGTTGTATGGGCGGTATTGCTAGAGGTAGCTACAAATTGGACACAAAAAGCCAAGTGCATGGTCAAAACTTGAATTCATTATTCAGCGTTCTACACTAGTCAGTGCGGCTTTGCTAGGAGTGACAATGAGCAAGACTGATTGAAAGCAGCTCTTCAAGCGTTCTCACTAGTATTAGCCTCATTCTTCCAGCATGTGCATGATCTCATATTCGTGCTGTGATTATACTGTAGCGTGATTACTCTATACCCAGTGTCAAAACTCAAGTTCTCCTGCACCAAAAGCAACCTACTGCCATGGCATCAGAGCCACTACTGAATCAAACAAGAATTATTTTATTTTGAAGTTCGGTACTAATCAGATTATGATTCATCAAGAATCACGAATTAAAGTAGCTACTAATGACACATGTGCATGGCCACACAATATGATTATATGTAGCTACATGTATATGACATATGTGCAATCAGTGTAGTCTGGTAGTAGCTTGGGTAGAGTGAAATCTCACTAGTCAGCTATGTTCTGGTTCCTTCAAAAAGAAAATAATGTGTTCCAAGAAAGATGATCCAATTTTATTTGTTAAGGATATGGTGAAGTAAAGACACCAATGCACTACTAGCAGCTCCATGCTATCATGACTGCATAGTGGGCTAGAGTAACTCAAAAGGGAATCTCTTATACTCTGTCATGATTACAAAAATATTATGCTTACATGATAACATGTACTATAGCTACTACAAACATTGCAAGGTGTGATGCTATTAAGTTCCTTCACCGACCACTACACCTGAGACTACATTAAGCATGTCACAATGTCATGAGCTATCATCATCTGATAGCTACAACATCACATGTACAATATACCAGTGTTAGCAGCAGTGATAGGAGAACTTGTGACACTGGGTAATCACACTATAGTAATCACAGCAGGAGGTACACAAATATGAGATGATCAGGCCGAGTTTGCACATTACTGACTGAGAACACTTGAAGAGCTACTTAGTGCTTTCAATCAGTCTTGTTCATTGTCATGCACTCTAACTACTCCTAGCAAGACTGTGGAATGCCAAATAATGGATTGAAATAGTAAGTTTTGACCATGCACTTGGCTTTGTCCATCACTGACAGCTTCTGACGCCCTCACTGGCTAGTAATACCACCCATACAACGAAAATGCACTATAGAGAAATACTCTGTTACCCATTTCCTCATTTCCCATTTCCGGTTTCCTAATTTCCCATTCCTCCTTTTAGTGACACCCAATTCAGTATGTTTGTAGATTACTATAACAGTGTCAGTGGCATAGCTAGGAAAAAATTTTTACCGAGGCAAAGTTTATACATTGTCAACCAAATTGAGAGGATCTGCTTCTGACTCAACTGATTTACAAATACTTTCAAGTATGGGTGGTACTGGTACAGCATTTGTAGGTTGACTATCTGCTTTAATTATTAGACTAGTTCAATTGCATGCAACACAACTTACTCCAGAGATATTTGAGCGGTCAGGCCGTCCATGGACTGTAACAGAGGTCATAGTCATGTTTATTGAACAGATCTGATGTGATGCTTAAGTCAGAGATAATTATCTCTTTCATGTGATGCTCAATTGCATATGCTATGTTTCATATCCAACAATTAAGCGACTTTTAATAAAAAAATTTTTATTGGCAAGATACACGCGTCTACACTGGAAGCAGGTTTTCAAGGCTCTGTTATGGAGCGTCAGATAACTTTTAATCCCTTTCCAGGTTCTAGCAGGAATGGCCAGCATGACATCTACTTTCACGTAAAATGTAACAGCTTAATACGGCCTTCTTCATGGTACAAAGTAGGGGATTTAACATTACACATAGAACCATTGGCAATGAAAATATTTGCTCACCCCAACAATCCAGGCGCGAACTTTTTAACGATTCCAGGTTATCCCAGGCTAGATCTATCCTTTCTTGAATACTTCAGCTAGCTATACCGTTCGTGACGAACGTTTTACACGGTACAAATAATTTTATAAAAATCACCATCTCGATCCAATAGTCGCATACCCTGGCTGAGCACTGATTATTAATGACGCGCGCGCTATATTGCGTGGGCGAGTTGCAATGGAGAAGTATTCCGTTCTTGAATGTTTAATTCATCAACTTTTCAATGGTCAGTAGTCCTTGTACATCATGCTAATAACTTTTTTTTGATCACGTGATACATCTTTGTATTTTGTACATGTAATCAAATAAATATTTTGAAAAATGGTCATTATAAAAATTTCAAGTTATTTGTTTGCAGTTCTCCAACGTATAAACCTGTGGAAAAAACAGTCACATTTAAATTGGTGAATTTAAAAAAATCTTTATCACGCACACACTACACACACACACACACTCACACACTCACACGCACACACACACACACACACACACACACACACACACACACACACACACACACACACACACACACACACACACACACACACACACTCACACACACACACACACACACACACACACACACACACACACACACACACACACACACACACTCACACACACACACACACACACACACACACACACACACACACACACACATACACACACACACACACACACACACACGTACACACACACACACACACTTCACTACATATTCACATAAAAATAAAACACTACAAGGTTTGGTAATGGTTGTTTACATTGGCTAATTTTGTGGTGTGCCACATATAGCAACTAGGGAAATGTGTATCTGTGATCAAGAATTTAATTTAGTTTGTAATATCATAATTAGATGGTCACACTATCTTTGTCAACTAGAGATGAACTGGCTTTTGGTAAAAAGGGAGGGGTAGCCAATGCCTCGGGACTCTTGTATGCTATGTGAGAAATCCAATCAGAAATACACAAATATATTAGAAACCAAATCCTAAATCCAAAATCATGTAAAAGTAATGGAGAAAGTGAGTTTAACAAAGTAGACAATGATCGATCATGAATAACTAGAACAAGATGTAGATCAACAACTGTACAGATAGTTACTAGTTAGCAATATCTCTAAATGCTTTTAAAAATACATAAAGATTGGGAGTCTCGTACACGCCAGTTGGGTGCTTTGTGTGGGCGTTGGCAACCCCTCTGGTACACCATTTCTGTGTTTTACGTGGGCGTTAGCTACCCCTCGGGAAAAATAAAATAATGAAAGACTATACAGAAGCTGATCTGTACAGAAGATGAGCCCTACACAGCTACGTGGGCTTCTTTTTACAAAGCATACACTCACCTTATTTGCACATAGCCCAATCATCATCATGGACGCTTCCACCTCCCACCGTGCACTAAAGTAATAGAAACAAACATCATTAAATAATATAAGCATTAATAGTATTATAGCATAACACAGCAGCACAATATTACAGCATGATAAACAAACCAAAGTATTTATACAGAAAACTATGTCATAGACATTTAATCGTCTTTGAGCAAGGCCATTTTAACGAAGGCGCAAATTGGGCGTGGGCGGGCAATTCATTACATTCTTTTCGCCGTTTATAACTATCACTTGCAAACTAATGCATATACATACAATGTCAAAGAACGTATATATTTAAACAGTTGTATGATACTTATAGACTGTTTTTTCACTGTCAACCACTTCCACCCACCCCCTATATGATATACGTGCTATACAGCTGAGCATATAAAAGTTGCTAAAATTAACAGGTTTTTGTAGAATCAGTTTTATTTTTAAAATTCTAATTGAACAAACAGTACATTTTCATACTGTAGCTGAATGACATTAAAATACATTGAATTGTCTGATATGTGTAAATCTAAGGAGTCTCCCTCAAGGAAAAGTTTGAAAATATACACTTTAAAATGGCATGTGGAGGCTATTTTTTGATTGTAACTGCTAATCCATGATATGTATTATCAATTAGCTCAATGTAATACCATGCAGTTGACTCACTGGAACTTTTGAAAAGTACAGGTTTTTGCAACTGAATTCGGCGACTTTGCAATTGAATTCGTCCCGTTTGCAATTGAGTTCGTCGCTTTTGCAATTGAATTCGTTGCTTTTGCAATTGATTTCGTCCCGTTTGCAATTGAATTCGTCGCTTTTGCAGTTACAGGTTTTTGCAATTGAATTCGGCGACTTTGCAATTGAATTCGTCCCATTTGCAATTGAGTTCGTCGCTTTTGCAATTGAATTCGTCCCGTTTGCAATTGAATTCGTCGCTTTTGCAATTGAATTCGTCGCTTTTGCAATCAATTGAATTCGTCCCGTTTGCAATTGAATTCGTCGCTTTTGCAATTGAATTCGTCGCTTTTGCAGTTAAATTCGTCCATAACAAGAATGGCAGCTGGAGCAAACATGAAAACATGATGTAGCAGCTGCTACAAGAACTTGTTCAAGTACAACAGAAACAACTCTTTATAAGGCAATAATTCTTCCTCTACAGCCTCTCCAACAACATTCCAAACTCTACTACGCCATTCGCGATGGGTGTGGTCACTCGCGAGCAAGCTAATTAACTTGTCAGACAGCTATCAACTTCGCGTACTACCAGCTTCAATTACCTTCTAGTGTCTCAAATGTAACTCTCCAAGGCATAAATAGTTCATCTCTTAATGAACGGGTTGGTTTCTTGAAGCCGTTTTGTTTATGACGAATTGTAATGCAAACGCGACGAATTCTATTGCAAAACCGACTAATTCAACTGCAAAAGCGACGAATTCAATTGCAAAACCGACGAATTCAATTGCAAACGGGACGAATTCAATTGCAATACCGACGAATTCAATTGCAAACGGGACGAATTCAATTGCAAAGGCGACGAATTCAATTGCAAAACCCTGTAATATAAAGACAATTAACATAAATGTAAATGATCAAGCAGTGTAATGAGAACTGTGGCTATAATCTGTATTGAATGCTCTATTAGAGTATATTACGATGACTGCTCTATTAGAGTATCTCGATCTTTTACAAATTCAAACCACACAAAATAGAATATATGGCTGTAGTACTAAGCAGGGGTGGAGCCTATGGTAACATGGTGCCTTGCATGGTGCTAGACCACTTTTTAGCTACTGGGGTACAGTAATGCTGTCTAGTAACGTTTGAGTAGAAATTCCGGGGTACCAAAACTCAGGTCTGCTCAGCCTGTTGTTGAGCATTTTTACCGAGGCAGCTGCCTCGGTTGCCTCAATGGTAGCTACGCCACTGAGTGTACATGTATCATACAGTATGATAGTACTGTATATTAGGGATCATGAAGGTTTGGATTTTCTTGCCCTTCAAAATTCCCAGAAAACAGCCTCAGCATCCCTTCAAAACAGCAAACAGCTTGGTTAGTCATAACCAAGCCTAAAATGGACTAGTTTGAATTAAATATTGTATTGTGTATTCAAGGTTCATTGGAGCCTGTCAAAAATTATGCAAAAAGTCGATATATGGAGCTGCTTAGTCAAGTTTCATTCACTACTTATATAGTAGAAGCTGTACAAATCATTTGTGGGTTTTACTTTTCATAGCGATCATCCCACCACATTACTTGTTCTATATCAAAACGACATTCTACAAACAACTATAAACACTATAATGGAATCACTACAAGTTCCTCTTGATATTTTATTATCATACACACTAGCTGTATTTCCATATTTACACAATTATCATAACACTTCTATGCAAGTACACAAGAAAATTTGGAATTTTCAACTAGAGTAGAGTAGGGACCATAGCACATTGATAAACTAGCTGGATTAGTACACTACATTAAATCACAATAAGTTATAGTTATATCCCATTACGAGGGTGATATCATTGTTATTACACAAGTCCGAGGCAGAGCCGAGGATGAGTGTAATAACAATGATATTATCCAAGTATATGGCCTATAATATGGGATATAACTATTTTACATCCCAGTGCGTGGGAGTGTGCGGAAGTTTACGGATAGTAAATTAAGTTCCGGTTTGAGTTCCTGTCACTGTGCTCAAGATTTCGTCCAAATTGTGTGGAGATTCTACTTCATAGCTACAAGAGAGACCTTGCATATTGCCTAAAAACTGTAGTGAAGGGCGGTGTTACGAAGCAGCGGTTCCAGGTACGATTTACCTTCGTCAGAAGTTGGTATGGTGGTGTCGAGAGAAACAAAATACCAGCAAGTGGCTATACTATTATTATTATTGTTAATTAGCAAAGCCCACTAGGGGCAACACGCTAATGAGCATTACAATCACATATTATATTATATTACTTACAGCATTCTTAAATGTTTCAAGATCTATTGTGTTGATGTTAGGAATTTGAAGGGAGTACTGTAGTCCGAGATAGAACGATGAAGCTAGAGGAAGTTAGTTCTTCACCATAGTGACTGTTAGGAGTGATTGCTGGAGTGAAAATCATCACAGACAGTTCTTGACATTTGTTAAACTATCGTATTGGTAACTTGTAGTGTTATTGTGTAAAGGATTAACAGTTTTCTTGTGAGATTTAGCTAGTTTAAGTGCTGTATTGGTATGCTTTGTATCAATGTTTCCTTATTTGGCTCTTTGTTCTATTGGTAAACAATACCATTCGCAGTTATTATGATGTCACGAACGAGACTGAGTGGCTCAGCAACTGGGTGATAAGTTATACCATCGTACAGTAGCAGCGCCACTCTGTCTAGCTGTATGGTAGTTATAACCCAGCACGGCGCTTTGATACTCCCATGCACTGGGATTTAAGTGTATGTTAGATACCCACTGGAGGTTTTTTAGTAGGGTTGACAACCCGAGGGCGCGGTTTCAGTGGTCACCGAGGCGTGGCATTAATTAGTGACCGAGGCGCAGCCGAGGTCACTAATTAATGCCCGCCGAGGTGCCAAACCAAGCACGGGGGTTTCAACCCTACTAAAAAACGACAGTGGGTATCTAACCTATTTAGAAAGCAGCTCGTTACCAGCACTGACAAAAGAAGCACAGAGTCACGCTAGGTAAGGTCCTTTACAGCGTGTTTGCTTGTGTCGCCGGCTTAGTGTTGTTTTAGTAGCTGTTATTTAGGTCCAAGACTTGTTTACTAGCTAATACAAGCTGGCCACGAAGCGACAAGCTTTATTACTACGCGACAAGCTGTATTACAACTAGCCACGAAGCGACAAGCTTTATTACAACTGATGCCGCAAAGCGATAAGCTTTGTTAGCTACGAAGCGACAAGCTGTATTACAACTGGCCACGAAGCGACAAGCTTTTTATAACAACTGGCCACGAATCGAAGCGACAAGCTTTATAACAACTGGCCACAAATCGAAGCGACAAGCTTTATAACAGCTGGCCACGAAGCGACAAGCTTTATAACAGCTGGCCACGAAGCGACAAGCTTTATAACAGCTGGCCACGAAGCGACAAGCTTTATAACAGCTGTCCACGAAGCGACAAGCTTTATAACAGCTGGCCACGAAACTACAGGCTTTATAACTGGCCACAAAGTGACAAATGTTACAAACAGGTGCAATAGCATAGCTGAAGTGTGTTGATGGTACAATGGCGACAGTGCTGACAAGCAGACGAACGCAAATGGCTTGCTGTAAACTCGCAACATCAGTAGTTTCACTGATGGCTAGCTAGTTGTGAATGTGAACATTGTTGGGGTAACTGTGATATGCATCGAGCAGCTGGCTCTTTCGGTTGATGGCTAGATTGGTCAAGTGCTGGTATGGCTGATGAAGGTAAAAACCCAACTCTCACTAACCATACAACCACTAATTAAATCAGTGACATAGAAAACTCTTTGGAGTGTTGCTGAATTTACCATAACAGTTTCACATGACAAGAGGTCTCTAAATGAAACTTAGAGCCCTTACCTCAGGTCTCTAAGTGGTATTAATAACCTCATTAACTGTGTCAACATCAAAGAGAATTATTCATGCTGCTTTCTAAGAAATGTTTTATCCCTACTGTGCATTTCCACTATGGTACAGTATCTTGAGCACAGTAGGGATATAACACTTGTTATTGTTTTACTGTGATTTAATATTGTGCACTACAGCTTTTTCATCAATGTGCTATGGTCCCTATACACACCCACTTTCACTTTTTCTACACGAGCAGGGTGAAGAGATCCGTTAGCTGATTAAGGCTTACTCATAGTAGTTGAGAGGTACTTGTCTGGACTTACTTTTGCATACAATTTTTCCTCACTCAAACCATAGATCTACATTAGTCACATAGCATCTATGCTAAACTAGGTAAACCTGCCGATTATGCTAATTTTATTATGCAATGTTGCACTGCTCAATTTTGCCTTAAATTAATGCTCAGTATTTACCTATTATGCTCAAATTATGCTCGATATTTATACCTCAGTTCGCATGTTTTCCTAGCAAATTTGGGAAAATAGTGAGTTGCTGAAGCACAGACGCCATCCTTGCTTGTCAAAATGCATGTCACAGAAAAGATTGATATGCTCTAAAAGAACAGTCAGCTACCTGATTATTACTGACTGTTCTATTAGAATATATCAATCTTTTTCTGTGATATGTATTTTAATAAGCAAGAATTTATGGTACTGCACAAGTGTTCTGCCTATTATGCTAGCATTATGCTCAATATTTTAAGGCACCTATTGTGCTCATTGTTATGCCAGCATAACAGGCGGGGCTTTACACTTAAACTGTTGCAATACTTGTTTATGCCACTAAAGTCAAGCAGCGTGTATCATCAATCTACCACAGTAAAACATCTGGCTCAGTATTCAGAACTGGGCAGATACATTTTCAAGCAGACTTTCCTGTACAACACAACCTTTTGTAAACTCTTCACTGACTTGGCAAAGCTGTGGCACAGGCATGACTACACTGGGCTGACCATTTTCTAAAACAGTTAGACACCACATACCAACATCTTCAAGGCATAAATGTTGAGTAAGAGGTATTCATATCAAAACATATGTAAAGGATTTGTCAAATCAAGCATTTTCAGGTGGTCAACATTACAGGTGTCCTACAGACCTTCAGCACTTGTGCTATAAAGCCTTAATAAATAAACTAATATCCATTTGGTTCCACATGGGGTACTTTGAGATAATAAGTCACTCCAATGGTGGATCCAGGATGGGGCATTTGGGGCAAATGCCCCCCCCCCCCTCTCCACCTTGTGGAGGAGCCAGCCATGCTTCTGATTAAAACAGCTAGTAAATTTTATGTCAGGCCAACCAAGATCAGTTTAAAACTTACGAAAATATGCACATTTTACTAGCATTTATTACAAATTCACCTGAGAACAAAGCGAACGAAGTCAAACTAACTGTAAAATAGTCACCCAGCACCTTCGTGCGTACTAAGCACCTCTAAAAATAATTATCGTGTTGCTGTTATTTAAGACATTCAGAGCCTTTTAAACAGTTTTAAGACTTCACAACCATCTGAAAAGGCCAAAGTGGCAAATATCAACAGTGAGACACCACTAAGAGGTGATTATTTGCTGCTTTAAAAAAGCAGCACTGAACTATAGAGAATATGGTTCTCCCCATGCATGCAACCACCTACAACTTACCCTGTTTGCGCCCCTCCCCTAGCCAGCTCCTGGATCCGCTCCTGCATGCTCTAGAGTTCCTTGGATACATATACATGAAATTGACAAGAAAACATCCTGACCGCCAGGTAGACTTGTGTAAGTGTTCGAGTGTTAATCGGATGGCTGCAGATTCGAGGCTACCTAAGTCCAGTCATGAATTTTTTCTCCTTTCTCCACTTTTTCAAACACACTTTCTGTGATGACTTTAAACAGGCTGTAGGACCAGGTGTCCTACAGACCTTCAGCACTTGTGCTGTAAAGCCGTAATAAATAACAAAAAGTAAAATTAAAAGTTTTCATAACACTGGGTTAAACCCTTAAAAAATAAGAATTATTCATTAATATCTGTTTAATATCTTTTTTGAAACCTCAACTTGGTGAAACAGGCTGATCATAAAATCTCATCATTCTTCGTCATTTGTTGTCCAATGCAAAATACATGTACCATAAGCATATTAAATTTCGTGGGTAAAATTTTTGTGGTTTGCCAAAAAGACAGGCTTGCAAGTGTATTAAATTTCGTGGGTATAATTTTTGTGGTTTACTCTTGCCGAGCCAGTTTATTTTCTCGAGGAGCTGTGGGGAGCAAAAGTTGTGTTTTAAGGTCGCGTTTAAGGTTTACAGCTTAATAACAGTTTACTATTGTTTGCAGGATGCTTAATAAGACTCCGACCGTACAAATTGTTAAACAGGTTAGTTTACAGAAATGTGTTGAAAAACATGTGTTTTTACGGGCATTCTGAACACGTAAATTTTGTGGTACAAGGCTCCTTTTTAGCTTCCTCTTGCGTTACTACACAAAGAACTTACACATGAATCAAATCGCCTTTCATCAAGGAATCTGATAAACCAAACTTTGTGTCTGTCAACCAGAGTATGTGGAAGTTATGGTGCCTTGTTTAGAAGACGGTGTTATTTTATATGGAACAGACATGCATAACCCGTTCGGAAGTCTGGAATATCTTACACAAGTTTGATATGTAGAATGATGCAACATGAACTGAGGAGTAGTGTCTAACTATACTGAACTAAAGTACTGTGGTGACAAATTGTATTAATTTGACCAGTTGATTCAGTCAGAAAATTGTGCGTGATCAACCAAAAGCCTTATGAATATTCCTGAAGGCTTACAAACTGTTTGGTTGCCCGTTTTAGTGCCGGCTTGATCGCTTAATTAAACTAGACCTGGGATCGATTCAGATACTGGCAGCGGTGATATTCAGTGATCCTGGCACTGCTTGAAGGTCCTTAGTTTACTAATTTGTTAAGCTGCTTTACTGTAGTTATACTGATAGTAAAATATCAGTAACTTTAAGTATATGGAACATATTGTTTTACTAAGTTTTAAACTCTCAGTAAAACATCAGTGAATGCAGGTTTACTGAAAAACTACTAAAATAACAAACAATTAACTGTTCCATATACTGGAGATATACCACCCTAGTAAACCAAGTAACTTCAAGCAGTGTGGGATCAAGCGCTGCCACTCTCTACCCCTTGGGGTCGTTTAAAAAGTATTATACCAATTATGCAACTGGTCCCTCATCACAACATGTTGTAATAATAAAATGATATACTCACAGCCACAC
Source organism: Dysidea avara (assembly GCF_963678975.1). Lineage (NCBI taxonomy): Eukaryota > Metazoa > Porifera > Demospongiae > Dictyoceratida > Dysideidae > Dysidea > Dysidea avara. Next base: position 34,878,425 of record NC_089276.1, read on the forward strand.
TCCTTGTTCTGGTTCCTCTTCCCGTTTTCACTCGATCTACTGACTTTTCTGTGGTCCGGCTGAGTTGAACTAAAGGCACTGTAGCGTCAAACGTTTACATCACATTTTGCTAGACCACTAATATCAGGCGGTTCTTCAGATACTAACAACTTGTTTTTGTGTTTTACAGCAAAGAGCTAGCTGTAGACTGTGGTAGGCTGTTTTGAGTCACAAAGTGAGCACTTTGTGTCACATTGAATTTCCCATTGCTGTAAATTAACAGTTGTGGGCAGAGTGTCAGATGCTGCATGCAAGAGAAATGGCAATTGACCAGGGTGGAAACCCCCCAACAGACGATTCCAAGATTTACAAGAAACTTCTAACTCTGCTGAACCCTCAAACTTGGATTGTACAGTCAGTGTCTGCAAGTGATCTTTACATTGATGTGGTGTAAATTTTTTTATTTTACGTGACGTAATAAACTGTCTTGAGGTTGAAGGCATTTTTGATAGTTTTGTGTATTTCAAAGTATAACATAGAGTCTAGCTACAGCAGAACTCAACCTGGAAGCAGACCTGGTTGTGAGAAAGCCAGCCACCCAAACCCCGTGCAGCTGTGAAGCCTACCATCTTTGTGATGGGGCTCACGCACATACATTTGTTTTAACTTTAAAAAATGTTTTAAAAGGCACAACTAGCTAGCTATGTGTGGATGCATACTGCCGTTTACCGCAGCTTATAACATCTCCATGCTACAGTGTAGCCCGGCTATTATGACAAGAACCTACTATCTTTGCAGCTTCATCGTTGAATCACGTGATATCAATCTTTCAACTCAGTTGATGTACTGTTTCACCAGTGATTCCGCATCATTGAATTCAACTCTCATTTCTTGAGTAATCAGTATCCAGCAGTGGATTTAGTGTTCAGCACAGATTTTTTGCACAAGTACACCACACAACAACCGAAATTAAGCCGCAATAAACATTTGTAATAATCATAGATACTACACCCAATGGCGGATCCAGGATGGGGCATTTGGGGCAAATGCCCCCCCTTCAAGAAATTGCATACAAGATCGAGATACTCTAATAGAGCAGTCAATTACACTAATCAAGCAGTCACAATGCTCATGAGGCAGTGTAGCTTACCTATGAAGCTATAAATAGGATCAAGACACACGGTAGTGTGTCGTGCGGCCCAAGAAGCCGGCGCGCCACACCCGTGAGTATATTGACAGGAAGAACGAAAACGTCATTTTCACACCTTTGTATCTCGGTGATCACTTATCCGATTGGAACCAAATTTGCTACACAGTTGCCCGCCAGCTAGGGGAGTCTACATTCCAAATTTGAAGGAAATCGCTCCAGCCATTTCCGAGATACGAGTCGCCAAAGTTTCGTTTTTTTTTTCATCGTTTTTTTTTTCCTTCTTCGTCTTTTCGCACACTTGCAAAAATTGCTATAACAAGCAAACGAGTACTCCGATCGCCGTGAAATCTGGCACACAGAAAGGGAGTCCAACGGCGAATCCTAGCATCAAATTTGGTACAAATCCGATGAACGGTTCAGGAGGTATGACCGATTATTCGCGTAAAACAAGATCGATTTGTTGTCACGCTTACAGGGTAAACCGCTTCATGGAATGAGTTGAAAATTGCTATGTAGATGGAGTAACCATCGTAGGAGTGCCTTTTGGTGGTTTGAAAGAAATCGAGATAAAGACCACGGAGATATGACACAAAACCCAACCTGTGTCACAATTACGCGATCGATTTTTATGAATAAAAAAAGTATTAGTTTTCACGCCTACTAGGCAAACCGCTTAGATCAATGAGCTGAAAATCGGTGTATAGCTGGAATAATCTTCATAGAAAGTCCTTGCAGTAGTATAGAAGAATCGGAGTACAAACCACTGAGTTATGATTCGAAAGCCAACTCCGTGTAGCAAATGCGAGATCGAGATACTCTAATAGAACAGTCACCCTAATAGAGCATTCAGCTAATTTATTTACTCCATTGTAGAATTTTATTACGTCACAAGTTATTCTGTAGGGAGTTCAACTGCAAACAGTTAATCTTATAGACAGTTCAGCAAGAAGCAAGTCACCATGTGGAGAGTTAAGCAAATATATCACTATAGAGATTCAGAACATTACAAGTCACACTGAAGAAAGTTCAGCTATAAACAAGTCATGCACCCTGTAGAGAATTCAGCTACAATTAAGTCACTCTCTAGAGAATTCAGCTATACAGAATTCAGCTACACACAAGTCACTGTGGAGAGAGTTCAGCTACAAACAAATTACCCTGTGGAGAGATCGGCTACAAACAAATCAACCTGTAGAGAGATCAGCTAGAAACTAGACACAATGTAAGGAGTTCAGCTACAACCTGCAGAGAGATCAGCTACAAACAATTCAGCTTGTAGAGAGATCAGTTACACACAAATCAACCTGTAGAGAGATAAGCTAGAAACAAATCACCCTGTAGAGAGATCAGCTAGAAACTAGACACAATGCAAGGAGTTCAACTACAAGCAAATCACCCTTTAGTGAGTTCAGCTACAAACAAATCAACCTGCAGTGAGATCACCCACAAAAATGCACCTTGTACAGAGTTCAGTTACAAACAAATTACCCTGTAGGGAGATCAGGTAGAAGAATTCACCTTGTAGAGAGTTCAGCAACAAAGAAACCACCATGTAGAGAGTTCAGCTGCAAACAAATCACCCAGTAGAAAGATCAGCTAGAAGAAGTTACCTTGTAGAGAGTTCAGTTACAAAGAAACCATCATATAGAGAGTTCAGCTACAAAGAAATTACCCTGTAGAGAGTTCAGCTAGAAGAAGTCACCTTGTAGATAGTTCAGCTACAAACAATTCACCCTGTAGAAAGATCAGCTAGAAGAAGTCACCTTGTAGAGTGTTCAGTTACAAAGAAACCATCATGTAGAGAGTTCAGCTGCAAACAAATCACCCTGTAGAGAGTTCAGCTACAAAGAAACCGCTATGTAGAGAATTCAGCCTCAAACAAACTACCTTGTAGAGAATTCAACTACAACAAATCACCCTGTAGAGAAGAAGTTACCTTGTAGAGAGTTCAGCTACAAAGAAACCATCATGTAGGGAGTTCAGCTACAAAGAAACCACCATGTAGAGAGTTTAGCTGCAAACAAATCACCTGTACTAGAGAGTTCAGCTAGAAACAAATCACCCCATAGAGAGATCAGCTGGACGAAGTCACCTTGTAGAGAGTTCAGCTACAAAGAAACCATCATGTAGAGAGTTCAGCTGCAAACAAATCACCCTGTAGAGAGTTCAGCTACAAAAAAATCACCCTGTAGAGAGTTCAGCTAGACGAAGTCACCTTATAGAGAGTTCAGCTACAAAGAAACCATCATGTAGAGTGTTCAGCTACAAAGAAACCACCATGTAGAGAGTTTAGCTGCAAACAAATCACCTGTAGAGAGTTCAGCTAGAAACAAATCACCCTGTAGAGAGACCAGCTAGAAGAGGTCACCTTGTAGAGAGTTCAGCTACAAAGAAACCATCCTGTATATAGTTCAGCTACATTTCAAGTCACCCAGTAGAGAGATCAGCTGCAAAAAAAATATCCTGTGGGGAATAATGGGCATGTAATAAATATATCTATATAATTTGTATAATTACTAATAAAATCAAATATAATTGAAGTATTAAAAATCTTCTCTAAGTTCTTTTCTTCTTCCTGTGGTAAAGAAAAAAACACATGGGTTAAAAAAGCCCCAAAGCCAGCCATAGGCCGGCTTTGCAGTATTCAAATACAAAAAGAAGTGATATCTAATCAAAAACAGCCAAGCTGTAAAAAAAGGTGCGGCCCCCAAAAAGGCCATGGTGAAAAAAGATGTGAAATCCAAGGTGGCGGCCAAGAAATGGCTGTGATGGTAGGTTAATGGTTACATTTTAATAACGACAATTCAGGTGAATTTTGTGCCGCTTGGTCTTGGAACCAAATTAACCTGAATTGTTGTTATTAAAATGTAACCATTAACCTACCATCACAGCCATTTGTTGGCCGCCACCTTGGATTTCACATCTTTTTTCACCATGGCCTTTTTGGGGGCCGCACCTTTTTTTACAGCTTGGCTGTTTTTGATTAGATTTTATTTTACATAACAGATGTGATATATTTGGTAAAGGATAACTAGCTATTATTGTTGTGACCTTTTTTTCTTTTGGTCTTAAACTGTTTTTCAGCAAGGTGCCCCCCCCCCCCCTCTTTCCAAACTCTGGATCCGCCCCTGTTGTGATCTGTGTGATTGGATTACAAGAGTGTAGGTGAATACAGACCAGGGTTATACCAATAGGAAAATGTCTAAAATGTGTGCCTGCCTGTACATGTCACTATATATTGTGACATATTGAGTTGATTTTGGATCATAATTTCAATCATGCTTTCATGCACCACCTAGTCGTGTGCATAGCCTCACCAGGGGATTGTAATTCCTGCACACATGTCCAAGTTTGCCTTCAAAATACTGTGTAGTCCTAGTGTCCATTGTGTTTTAGTGATCAATACAGTTTGTCCTATCCTATCCTATTGTACCATGTGACAGGATGGACAGTACCATGGACTTCCCTGAGGGGCCTAATCCTATGTCCATCCTATCCTACTGTACCATGGAACAGGATGGATAGTACTATGGAATTCCCAGTCCTTCACTGAGGTACCTAACCCTATGTCCATCCTATCCTACTGTACCATGGGACAGGATGGACAGTACTATGGTATTCCCAGTCCTTCACTGAGGGGCCTAATCCTATGTCCATCCTATCCTGCTGTACCATGGGACAGGATGAACAGTACTATGGAATTTCCAGTCCTTCACTGACAGGCCTAAACATATGTCCATCCTATCCTATTGTACCATAAGACAGGGTGGACAGTACTATGGAATTCCCAGTCCTTCCCTGAGGGGCCTAATCCTATGTCCATCCTATCCTACTGTACCATGGGACAGGATGGACAGTACTATGGAATTCCCACTCCTTCCCTGAGCTATGTCCATCCTATCCTGCTGTACCATGGGACAGGATGAACAGTACTATGGAATTCCCAGTCCTTCACTGACAGGCCTAAACATAAGTCCATCCTATCCTATTGTACCATAAGACAGGGTGGACAGTACTATGAAATTCCCTAAGGGGCCTAATCCTATGTCCATCCTATCCTACTGCACTGTACCATGGGACAGGATGGACAGTACTATGGAATCCCCACTCCTTCTCTGAGGGGCCTAATCCTATGTCCATCCTATCGTACTGTACCATGGGACAGTACTATGGAATTCCCAGTCCCTTCTCTGAGGGGCCTAATCCTATGTCAATCCTATCCTACTGTACCATGGGACAGGATGGACAGTACTATGGAATTCCCACTCCTTCCCTGAGGGGCCTAATCCTATGTCCATCCCATTCTATTGTACCATGGAATAGGATGGACAGTACTATGGAATTCTCAGTCCTTTACTGACAGGCCAAAACCTATGTCCATCCTATCCTGTTTTAGGTATTGACACTGCATGTGATACACATATATACCAGGTAGTAAACTATGCGCAATGCCAGATCACATACATGTAATGTTAATTTGTGCAGCTGGCTTGAATACAACTATTTATTGTACTGTGTGTATGTTTGTATGTATTGTATGTATGCAATCTACATGCATGCATACATACAGGAACAAGCAGCACACAGATTAATGTTTCAGTTAAATTTGAGCTTTTTAGGTGATGGGGCATCAGCAGCACTTTGTTTTCTTGGGCTTTTTCTTTGTGGTGTTGTTGTCTCCCTAAATAATGCAAAACATGTGTAATTCTATTATGAATTATTAGTACATCAAGCATGTTAATATGGGATGTATTAATTTACTAGGTGTATTTTTTAAACCAAGAAAACATTGCATCACATCCATAAATAATCGCTTTTCTGTATTTTTGTTTATTCCCATGAGAACAAAACTTTTAATGCTATGTAAGGTTATATTGAAGACTAGCATACGTACCATATTAGACACCCATGAAGGTTAGTTTTCTTAGTTACAAACAGTTTCCTTAGTGTTAACCTTTTGGTATATACTGGTTAAATTCTGTGGCATTTATTACCTAGACTTAAAATATTTATGCAGGCGACTGTTAAGTTACTACTAGACAGTCAAAAATTGTATATGTCTTTATTTAAAAGCACTGCTCAAGTCTGGTTACTATTCAGGGTATGGCATTTAACTAGGTATATAGCTGCAATTTTGTGGATATGCTCACTTCCGACTTAACGGATTACCTGGATTCATTGAGTTACATTACAGTTGCAATTATATAGTAACTACTACATTGAGTACATACACCAAGGATATAGTACATAGTACGAAGTTTGTGCTCACATTTGACTATCAAGACGTCTTGAATAGTCTAACAGAGAGACATTGTATTTGGCTAGTTTTGCAGCCAGAAGTTTCTTCTCCTCAGCATTGTCTGGGATATCTATTTTGTGGAATTCTCAAGTCTAAAATTATAAACATGAGTTTTTCCTATTATATTAGCCTGATTATTAACCTTGACAGTTCTCTTGCTCTTCTTCTCTTTCAGGGTTCCCAATCCATCATTTTCCAGTTGCTTCATTGCTTTCATTGCTCCCTCCCTACCATTTCAGTGTCTATATTTTTTTATCTTTATTAACAAGGGTGGATACGTCAAGGCAGTTCCCAGGCAAGGTCAGCGTGAATGCTTCATCACATATTTTGGTAGTTGTGGGTGATGGCTTCTTCATTTCTATTGATATAAAAACATTTTACATTAAATTCTGCAGCAGCTTATATACAGTACAATATCATTTATCACCATTCACTAAGTTTTTAAAGTTGTTATTATCTGATACCCTAAACTAAAGGACAATGCCTTAAACAACTTTTTTTTGTATTTTAGATATGGTAGAGTAATGCATAATAGTGTGCATGCAACTCTACATTAGTAAATTAACCTGTTTCAACAAGGACTACTTCTTCAGCAATGTCTCTGCGGCCTGCTATATATGCAGCATGTTGACAACATGTTTCCACAAAATCAATGGCAGCTTTAATAGCAGGTTGTGATACTGTGTTGGAAGGTGGTTTCTCCAGGTCAGTGTGGAATAAGATATGCATCGCCATGCTGACTCTTAGAATTTGTCCAACAGACTTGTTGATCATGCCTAAGACAAGCAGAAAGTATTCAGTATAGGCAATATTATGTATTATGTATTATAAACATCTGAATAATTAGGCAATCTTCTATATAGCACAGATTTGTATGTGTAAATAGTAATACATAAGTCTATGTACATAAAAGTGTAACAGATTTATTTGCTAGTGTGAAGAGTAGGCTCTCACCTGATAAAAGGTCATCCATTCCAGCTATGGATGACAGCTGTTGCTGTACTGCATTATATTTATCTATGAAACCCTCCATATCCTTTGGCAGGCAAAATACAGTTGTATCAATTCTTCTATTGCCTTTTTTCCAAAACGCAGCCAGTCTAGAAACTGCAAGATGCACACACGTTGTTATGTAATGCCTGCTAATTTATATTGGTGCAGGCTATACAATTCTACTTATTTAGGACCACTGCCTTTACCACATATTTGTGAATATTGCATATATTCTAAAATTTGTGCTGTAATGCTTTATTTCCCCAGTCATATATCACTTCCGATGGTGAACGCAAATGAAAGTGCATTTCCTACAGTATACTACTAGTGCTTGGTGGTATTAAAATTTGAATACACGGTATTAGTGACAGGAAAAGATCACGGTATGTTGATGTATAGTTATCTACTATTGCATCATTTCTTTGGCCTAATATGAAGTGGTATGCATTTCAAAAACCAAAGAATGTAGTTCAGTACAAGTAGGCAGGTGCTTGTAATGTGGCAACTCAGTTCTTGTTTAAAGTGTGGCTTACAAAAACATCAACAAATTGAGTAATTAAACACCAAAGGGCAATCTTGGTATTTTGACATACTGGTTATTAAAGACTGTCATGGTGTGATAACTGCATGGTTACTAGTGATGGGCGATATTGAAAAAAATGAGAACAATATATCATATACACTGAATATCACAATATTACGATATACGATATCATTAAAACAGTAAAAAGTAAGAAACAAGAAAATCACAAAGGGATGTAAGGTGTCATTCCACAAGAAGAAGCTACTAATAGTCAACAGGTTATAAATGCATGGTCACAACATGCTACAAGTAGGCTGGTACTGCATCTTAACCACAGCGTTTGTTTACTGTATGTGTTTGTGGGTGACCATGAGACAGGCAACCACAGGGTGTATTCAGGGCAGGGCATGTAGTCATCACTTTACAAGCAGTAAAAACTCAATTAAAATGCCACTAATCACTTAGGGATGTCTGCTCACAACATTACAGTGATATAACAATAATTATGTTGATTGACATTCGGTATACATACCGTAATTTATATCACTGAGCACTACTGCTATGTACTAAATATAATTAATTTACATACATACATACTTTTTGTTTGAAAAGTATGTTCTCACCAATTTTATCAATAAACTCTTTATTAGTTGGTTCCAAAGTAGTGAATTCTGTATACACTGGTTTTGGAAATAGCCACAAAAATTGCTGGCTTAATCCCTTTTCATAATTTCCTGGCATCTCAATGAGTGATCGTGCTACTGCTGGCTGATTGAAACCACCAACAGTCAAGCTGGTTGCTTCCATGGAGAAATTTGCTTCTCCAGTAACTGTATCAATAAGTAAATCATCACTTTCAAAACATCAACATAATTATCATGTATAATGTAGACATATATAATAATTTATTCTTATTGCACACATACATCATACTGTATATATTTACATACGTACACACATGCATACACACTTATGCATCCATACACATTCTACAACCATGATATACACATTACCTGTTGCTCTAGTCCATGGGTTCTATTGTACAGCTCTAAAAACATTGCCAGTTCATGAGAATCGGATAGAGAACGACCGCTGTATAATTAAATTGTTGTTAAGAATGACGAAAGCTCATCAAAAAGTCCGAGTAAGCGACCGTCATTCTCTGCCATGAGTGCTCCCATTTTTTCAAAAGAAGCACACAGGTATGTTTTCCCTATGAGTAAGATGGTTGTCTTAATTCACATTCTGTAGAACATGTACATGTGTATGCCACAGGCATTTACATATGTGTGCGTTTGTACATATGTATGTATGTCAGTATGCATGTATGTATGTATGTATGTATGTACGCATGTACATAACACGTATGTATGTACACATGTACATAACACGTATGTCAATCATGTTTATTTATTTATTGATTGTTGCTTTATGGCAGGAAGTCCGTAGGTAACCAGTGCCTACAGCTTTAGGTTTACATAAAAACTATGAAATAATTTTGACACTAATTCAAATTGTGAAAAAACACTGATTTGCCCTTGCATGTACTACAAAACTGTCATACTTCAAACAGTTACACATATGTTAAAAGTAGTGTGGTTTAATTTAGCACATTCCTGTTCCTATCCTGGATGTGGAAAAGTTCTCATTTTGGATGGTAATATGAAGAATCACAGGGATGTGTGTTTTGCAAAGGATGCTGGTTTCATTAAATTTGAAGGGCTGGATGGATCAATTAAAACAGGTTGCCCAGAAACTCCTGCCTTCAAAAATAGATATTGCACAGACCACAAGCCACAAGTATGTAATTTGGATTGTTCTGAAGAGAGGGACGAGTCTTTGAATATTCAAACCGGACCAGAGTTACGATCAAAAGCACAAACATTATATAAAGACAGTTCAAAAGGAGAGCCGATTGCAGAGATGATATTAGGCAAGAAAACTACTAGAAAGCAATCATACTATCAGGTAATTATGCATACCTGCACATGTTGTTTTGTTCCATAGTAAAATAACCAACAGGTATTGTGGCTTGGTCAACCACAGTGTAATGCAACATGAGAACCTGCATCATCACTTCCACCAGACCTAATAGAGCATTATGAGACAGGCATCACTAGAGAAGCCACAGTTGAAGCAAAATCTATGTATGGTCATGTATTTAACACAATGACCATATCAAGAGCTGAATCAGATGCACCTGAAACCAAAAGAAGGAAAGAAGAAAGAAGAACGAACATGCATTGAAGATCTTGAAGGGTATTTATTATTATTTCTTTGTGGTATGACGATTCTAAGGGGTACTACTCCCTGCTAAAAGTTGCAATATAGTATGGCATTCTATACAGCGGTAACTCATTATACAAGTAAAAGATAAATAGGAATTTTATACTAAAACAGGGACAACAGTACCCCATTGAAACAAGCCAGATCTTTCAGTACTTTTTATTAGGATACTATTGTCCCTACTCTATAGTTTAAAATTCCTACTATTTTTATAGCTACTTGTTTTTGAACTTTGATTTTTGTAAATTCATGACCACTAATACCCTTGCATACCACAATCATGCAACAAATATCTGGTCACCGTTAGATTGGTAGGCATAATAAACTATGTACTTATGTATATGTGCCTTTGCCATGAGCTAGTTCACTACAGCCTACATAGTTGACAGTACTTTGCTGGTGTATATGCTTTGTACATATACCTTCTAAAAGCAGTTCATTTCCTGATGGCAGGTGACATCTTGTTTACAATGCAGAACAGCTTACTTTGCTGTTTAATATAATATCAATTTCACGTTGGTGCAATAATATCGTGTAACATGTATGCTTGTAAATGGTAACCCCACCATGCTTGCAGAGCTTATGATAAGAATTCTCTGCTGTCCTGCCACAATATCCTGACAAAGCAAAATTGGCCAGACTATTGCTAAAAACGAAATTAATGCCCAATATGTCTACTGTAGCATAGCAAATGAACATTATAGTGGTAAGACATCACATGCCTTAGCTGTTATGTGGTTAAAGTACACCAGAGGGTTGGCAATGGTACATTTATGGTCACTCCCTTGGGTTGTAAGAATGTATTCTATCTCCTGCAAACCAAGTGACTGTTATTGTTGATAGCATGCCAGCTCAGCCCTTAGGCTCCTTCTTTATGCTTTGATGAGACACTGTGTCCAGACAAATTGCATTATGGTCAGACATCTATGCAATTTGACCGGATTGTGACCGGATTTTGTCCGGTGTCTGGACGTTATTGTAAGCTCTGTGCTTAAGTGATGGTTATGGTAATAAAGACAATAGCACACACATTGTTTATCAATATGCCAAAGGTAATGTTTATTCTTAAGTGAATACGAAGTGCTTCTATGGAAGAAGTAGGGCTGTATAGCCCTAACACTACATTCGACTGAATGCATCAGACAGGCAGGCTGTACAAAATCCTGTTGAATGTATATTAAAAATTTGATGAATGCATTGGTAACACATTTGAGATCTAACTAATACTACCATGTTGTTGTGAGGGTAAATTGAAAGATATTATATAGTTATACAACGGACACGAGTGCATTTATACAGGCAGAGCACAAGTGCACGTTGTATAACTGTTATGTACCAGCTCTCACCTAAGGTGGAAAGATCCAACACTGCAGCTACATTTCTTTTATAAGGCAGAATTCCAATATCGATTGTGGCGCTCTAAAATTAACGACATTATTACGTATCAAGCATGGCCTTGACCATACAATCACATGGCAACATCACAATCGATTGTTATGGTGAGTTTCAATTAGAATAATATTATTTTAAAAAGCGATTTGTTAAGGTGGGAGCTTCGATCAAACTAGTAACTACATTTATATATATGTAAATAGAGTTTTACCTGCTGTGTTTGCCTCTTTGATCGTCATTGGCTGCTTTTAGATCACATGTATAACATTGTAGTGACGTTCCCTGTATGGCCACACAATCGAATTACGCATGTTAGGTAGGGACCCGCCGATTATGCTGGCATAATAATGAGCATAATAGGTGCCTGAAAGCATTGAGCATAATGCTAGCATAATAGGCAGAACACTTGTGCATTACCGTAAATTCTTGCTTATCAAAATACATATCACAGAAAAAGATCGATATACCCTAATATAACAGTCAGAAAATAATCAGACAGCTGACTGTTCTATTAGAGTATATCGATCTTTTCTGTGACATGCAGTTTGACAAGCAAGGATTTAGAATCTGTGCTTCAGCAACTTACTGTTTTCCCATAAAGTGCAAATTTACTAAAAAAACATGGAACTGAGGTATAAATATTGAACATAATTTGAGCATAATAGGTAAATGTTGAGCATTAATTTAAGCATAATAGGCAAAAATTTGAGCAATGCAGCATAGCATAATAGGTAAAATAATGAGCATAATCGGCGGGTCCCTAATGTTAGGCTATAGACTATAAGAATTTGAGTAAACAGTGTAGCGTCTTGCCACCTATTAGGTAAGGTGTTGTAGCGGCCTTAGCCGCCGGCACTTGTGCAATGTAGCACAAAACCGCAGCCAGTGCAATATAAATATATTGCACTGCGGTCAGTGTATTATAAGTTATAATGCACTCGCTGCAGTTAGTGCAGCAGTGCTATATACGAATTATAGCACTCGCGGTGCCTTTGAACTGCCCACGCACAGTGGTACATTCTATCATGTACCAAGTCCAAATCATACTATTATCTGTATGATACAGGGGTCTGCACTGCCACACATTAATTCAAGACATAATATGAATATCTTAGAAATGTTTTGTACTGTTTTTGCACTGAATCATGCATACTGTATGTATTATTATATGTATGCATGAGCATAATTATGTATGGTAAATATGCTAACATTTTAGCGTTTTCAAGACTATAGCTGGACAAGACAATCAAGTAATAAAATGCAAAACAGAAAAAGATCGTGGCATTACTTTAAACCACAAAACTGCAGGTAATATTGCATAGTTTATTTGCCTAGAAATTAATTTTGTGGCCAACATATGGATTACTATAACTGAATATATTTTTCTAGTAACTAGCCGATAGTCACCATTTTCCCATAACCCATTCACTATCCCATTTTACATTCAATTAACTCCTGCAACAATATTGCGGTTACAAAATTATGTTCTCTGCACTTCTGGAGTGATCACTTGGATTAGATGTTTCTATATTAACTCTTGACACAGATGCAAGTGTCAATCAAATCAAGTCAAGGGAATGAAATGCAGTTCAATTAAATTGCACTGTGGTTATCAGTGTGCAATGCTAGATGAAAAAAAAACACATTATTATAGCTTTTTCAATAAGATCTAAATTTAGCCATACGCACTTCACCCTATAAGCATGAATCACATCCATCTATATGTAAACACTTATAAGTATATTAGACATCGTAAATGTATGTAAATTGAACCTTGAATCTCAGGTAGTCATAACCACCCCAAAAACACCTTCGCTGTAAAAAAGGCGCGCCCAAGAAACTACAAGTACCTGGAACCCAATGTAAAAAAGAAAAAGAAAAATCAGCTTAGCTGAAGTGAAAAGTAACTGGTAACTTAAAGAGCTGATATCTGAAGCGGCCAAGAATACAATTACTAAAGTATCCATGCAAGAACACCTTGGCTATAAAACAGGTGTATACATGAAAGTAACTGGCAACTGAAATGGCTGATATCTGAAGCGGCCAAGAATGAATGGTCATATACAACTAATTCAAAAATTTAACACTGAACCTTTATAATTCAGCTGTGTTCTATATTCACTCTTGCTGCATCGTAAAGTAATTTCTTTTAACTCTAATTGGCTGGTAATTTGGCTGCCTTTTTTTGCTCTGTTATACTGACTATTAAAAAAGGCGGCCAAATTACCAGCCAATTAGAGTTAAAAGAAATTACTTTACGATGCAGCAAGAGTGAATATAGAACACAGCTGAATTATATTGGTTCAGTGTTAAATTTTTGAATTAGTTGTATATGACCATTCATTCTTGGCCGCTTCAGATATCAGCCATTTCAGTTGCCAGTTACTTTCATGTATACACCTGTTTTATAGCCAAGGTGTTCTTGCATGGATACTTTAGTAATTGTATTCTTGGCCGCTTCAGATATCAGCTCTTTAAGTTACCAGTTACTTTTCACTTCAGCTAAGCTGATTTTTCTTTTTCTTTTTTACATTGGGTTCCAGGTACTTGTAGTTTCTTGGGCGTGCCTTTTTTACAGCGAAGGTGTTTTTGGGGTGGATATCACTCATTTTTGTCAGTGATAGACTCTACATTTGGTTTAAAAGGTAATTTTTTGGAAATGAGCAATTAACATTAATGCAGAATATTATCTTGGAGAGTCAGTAAAATCCATACATAATAATGATTATTTCATAACACCGTAAATTCGGAAGTATGAATTTACGGTGTAGTATGACTATTCTATTAGAGTAAATTTATCTTTACTGCCTGCACGTCATGAATATATCTCATATCTGTGGATGTTAAATGCTTCAGACACCTAATTAAACTTGCAAGTGCCTAATTAGTTCACAGTTGCTACACAGCTATAAATACATTTGTAATTGTTATCATCATAATCATTTATCATGTTATAACCATTTTTTAATATTTTGGTCACAACTTCAGGATTAGAGCAGCAGAGAAAGGAATAGAGGACTCAACCATCAAGACTTGTATATGGGAGATGGAACAGTATTGCGATGGACAATGCCGGTACTAACCCCTCAAGGGTGTTGCAGTACAGTATAGATGCAAGACCAGAGCCTCGATGGTCACCTTTTGACTGTGGTCACAACTTCAGGATTGGAGCAGCAGAGAAAGGAATGGAGGACTCAGTCATCAAGACTCGGGGAGATGGAATAGTATTGCCATGGACAATGCCAGCACTAACCCCTCAAGGATGTCACAGTGCAGTATCGATACAACCACTCCAACCAGTGCATAAGACCAGAGCTCGATCATCACCTTTTGACTGAAATTTTTATACTTGATGAAGCAATTAAAACAAAAAAGTTGTAGTACTTGTACTTTCCTGAGGGAGCATGTCCCCAGAGTCCCAGACTCCCTTGCCTGTTCAGCAGAATAATAGGATTGAGCATTACTACCACTTTCACCTTTATTCTTGGCCTGAATGTACATATCAGCAACATAATACAGTAGCTGTAGATAATGCTAGTTAATGCCCCTTGGCAGAGCTATAGGGGTGGGAATTTTTCCCTACTATCATACTATCATAGTAGTTCTTCTCGCAGTTCTTTGCCTGGCCATCATCAACTGCTGTCCATCAACTGCTGTCAAAACATTAGTCTCGTCCCCCAGACCCTTCCTCAAGCATGCTTATCACACAAAAATAACTTAGTTTAGCAGTGCACAAACAATTATTCATTGACAGCTTATACTACACTTACCGCATTGTTGAACCATGTATACCACCAGAATCCACCAGATTGACAACTAACATGTGATCTATTTAGGGGAAATCTCGTGGAAAGTCCCTAATTACCTTAAGCGGACACTCATGATACGTGGTTTTAAATTGAATGGTTTAAGAATGTAACTGGATGGTGAGGCGTACTTTAATCGGCTCGACTTTACTGAGAAACTCGAGCCCCTCGTGAGAAACTACATCGCTTGAGCAACGCTTGAAAAAGTAAGAGTCCGGCAAGAATACTGAGGGACTCTATGATATATGCCGGTCTTGAATGCTAACGAAACGAGGAGTGAAGTTTGTGCAACGTGTCACATCGCCACACACTGATTCACCGTGTTTGTGCGATAGGGTTTTTGGACCTGTCCACCAGATGTTGAAAGGAAATTCATTCCACCACATCCGGTTGAAAGGAAATTCATTCCAACTTGTGAAGTTATTGGTATACTCATTGTTGGGGTCCATGGGGACATCGATGATCATTTACCAGTCAGCTGTAAGTAATGTCACAACAGAAGGAAAGGAACCATTTCCATACCCCTATGGCATACTGATTTTCCAGGTCAGTTTATGTACACCCAACCACAGAAATGTAGAACTTTGGTTGCAGGTGGAAAATAAACACCTTTTTACTCAGTTACAAGAGATTCACCCAGCTGGAATAAAATGTTGAAGTGAATGTCATTAGTACCTACTTGTGATTCATCAGGTATTGGACAATTCCAAGTGTCCAGATTATGCAGTTGTCCTCATGTTCAAGTTTACACGTTTAGGCAAGTTCCACAACATCCTATAATCTATTACTATATCAGTGTGGAATAATGCTTATATAATATTTTTCATATTCCAGGCTTTAGGTATGTGTATTGTATTTAACACCTGCTTGTTGGTTTTTGCAGGCCATCTGGTCATACTGGTTTATCCACTAGCAATTGAATGTGATCTTATGGTACATATGTAAGTTGAGACCATGCAGGAACAAAGATACAGGTGTCATGAATTTCAGGTCAGTTGACATTCAGAGGAATTGTATTATTGCAATTGTTCTTTTTGTAGTTATCAATTATCAGTGACCAGTTTGTGATAACGTACTTTTGTTTGACTAATGACCAAATGTTCTGGTTTACATGCTTACCCAACAGTTATGTTACTCACTTAACCTGCATATGGGATATATATTTTTAGTTCATTTTGATTATTCATCCTTTATTGGTACAGCCTGGCATATTGATTTTTTGCACATTCTCTTTTTAATTCAGTGCCTGCTGGATTGTTTCGTCAGATATCGAAACAGATGTCTTTGGTGTTGCGACCTGTGTTCCAGGTCAGTTTGCATGTGTGTTTAATTTAAGGTTGACTTCAGTGCCTGCTTATTCTTTTACAGGTCTCGGTATTAAGTGTCATGATTTCAGGTCAGTTGACGTACAGAAGAATTGTATTATTGCAATTGTTGTTTTTGCAGTTATCAATTATCACTGTATACTAGTGATGTGAATTTGCAGGTCAGTCTACTCAGATGTATCAGGCATAGTGTTGATGGGTTCGAACAAGTATCCAGTGTAGACTGTAGTGGCATCAAGGGTGTTAATTTCCAGGTCAGTTTACATGTTGTGATGTTAGTGATTTTTTCCTAGTACCCAGATATTAAGTGTATTGTATTTAATGCCCACCTGTTATGTTTTTAAATTATGGTATATCAGTGTAGACAGTGCAACAGTAAGCCTTCTGTGTTGTAGTAACTATTTGTTTCATAATATTATGCTGTTGTCCCGGAATGGCACAATTTTTGGGCAACCAGTGTGAAGTCCAGTGGTACAAACATTGTATTATGACCAAGTTGTGATAGCGTACTTTTGTTTGACTAATGTCCTAATGTTCTGGTTTGACTAATGTCCTAATGTTCTGGTTTAACATGCTTACCCAACAGTTATGTTATTCATTCACTTAGCCTGGGATATAATTTTTGTTCATTTTGATTATCCATGCTATTATTGACACAGCCCAGCATATTGATTTTTTGTACATTCTCTTTTAATTCAGTGCCTGCTGGATTGTGTCATCAGATATCGAAACAAGTGTTTTTGGTGTTGCGACCGATGTTCCAGGTCAGTTGCATGAGTGTTTAATTTAAGGTTAACTTTAGTGCCTGCTTATTCTTTTACAGGTCTCAGTATCGTCATGCTGACATACAAGAAATCATCACTATTGTTGGAACTATTTTTAGTCAAGTCTTGATGTGATGTTAATTAACGTTGTTACACATTGTTGTATGTTTACCATATGGCAAGAAATTATCATGGCCATCATGAAATTTGAATATTGTGTAAGTTGTGTGGACCAACCCCAACTCATACACGGTCACTGGCAAACCACGAACCACATTCGAGCCACAACACCACAAACCACATTCGGGCAATCCATTACAAAATTTTGTTGCACCATTTGTGTGTGCATAATACTTAATGAAAGCCACAACACAAGCTACATGGTACACACTACATAGAGGTGGTAACCCCTAAAGGCTTGTTACCTTTTGTATTCACCTTATCGGCCTTTGTGGTTAATCTATTAAAAATTACATGTAAATAGAGAATTGAAGAGTATGCTTAAAGCACCTTCGCTAGTGATTTTGTTCTTCAAACCATAACTGAGACAACTGGCGATTTATAACCGCTCGCATGGGGTGTGGTACTAAATGGAATTTAAAAGATTTCTGCTTAAAATGCCATTCCTAGGGAACTTACGGTTCAGCACGCTGTCACAACTTGTTTATCAGGCATTAGAGTTTGTGTCCACGTCGTGTCTTTAAAAGTTATTGTAGGGATTAGAGGTTGATTGAAGAAAATACGCGTATAGGCAAACCAGGATTGGATAATGTCAATGCTAGATGGACTATACAAACACGGCTATGTTGACTGGTTGACTGGTATAACGTGACAGTAGTTGTAATATAAGGTAGAGAAATAAAGTGAAATACGCCTATTTTTTATTTTGCGATGGTTACTTTTTTATTTTAGCAAGGTCACAAGAAAACTATGATGATGATGATGATAACGACTCCTAAAGATTTTTTATCACGTAACGCAATACAAATCTATTGAGAGATGTTGCATAATTTAGGACTAATATTGTGAAACCGGCCCTACACGTAAATAACTCACAGTAGTGGCCGCGCGTCTTTTAATTGGGCATGTGCTTTGTAGTTTCTTGGCCGCGCGACTCACTACCGTGAGTCTTGATACCAGTGTTGGTTTCTGACCAGTAGCTGTTTTATTGTCTGTAATACAAGTTTCCTTGCATTCAGTATGCCATGTAACAATGAATAGAAATTTCCTTAACTGTTTAACTTGGTACTGTAGCTCCAGATGATCAGTGCTACGCTTGGCACAAAAAGATGTGTACATGCCACAGTAGTTGTTGAGGATAGCTTATTACATACCTGATGTCAAAGCTAATCTATGTATACATGCATAAGCCATGCACACTATCCACTTTTGTTTTAACCATTCACTAATCAATGATGCATATATCAAGACACACGGTAGTGTGTCATGCGGCCCAAGAAGCCGGCGTGCCACCCATGAGTATATTAACAGGAAGAAAGAAAACGCAATTTTCACACCTATGTAGCTCTGTGATCCCTTATCCGATTGGAACCAAATTTGCTACAGACGTGCCGGCCAGCTAGGGGAGTCTACACACCAAATTTGAAGAAAATCGCTCCAGCCATTTCCGAGATACGAGCGAACAAAATTTCGTTTTAATTTCTTCGTTTTTTTCTTCTTCTACTTCTTCATTTCGCACACTTCGCAAAATCCGCCATAAAACACGAATGCGTGCTCGGATCGGGCTGAAATTTGGCACATTTAAAGGGCTCATTAAGGCGGATCTCTGTACCAACTTTGTTAAGAATCCGATGAACATGCACGGAGTTATTACCAATTATTTGCATAAATTAAGGTCGAAGGTCTGTCACGCCTACAGGGTAAAATCCTTTGAAGAATCAGTTGAAAATTGATATGTAGATGGAGCAACCATCGTAGGAGTGCCTTTTTGTGGTTTGAAAGGAATCGGGATAAAGACCATGGAAATATGACACTAAACCCGACCTGTGTCAAAATTACGCGATCGATTTTTATGAATAAAAAAACTATTAGTTTTCGTGACTACCAGGCAAACCGCTTAGAGCAACGAGCTGAAAATCAGTATGTAGCTGGAATAATCATCATAGAAAGTCCTTGCAGTAGTACAGAAGAATCCGACTACAAACTACTGAGTTATGGTTCGAAAGACAACTACGTGTAACAAATGCGAGATCGAGATACTCTAATAGAACAGTCACCCTAATAAAGCATTCAGCTGCATTTATAATTTACTCAATTATATTACATTGCAAGTTATTCTGTAGGGAATTCAGCTACAAACAAGTCACCCTGTAGTCAGATCAGCCAGAAGAAGGTACCTAATAGAGAGTTCAGCTACAAAGAAACCATTATGTAGAGAGTTCAGCTCAAACAAATTGCCCTGTAGAGAGATCAGCTAGAAGAAGTTACCTTGTAGAGAGTTCAATTACAAAGAAACAATCATGCAAAGAGTTCAGCTGCAAACACATCACCCAGTAGAAAGTTAAGCTATGAACAGATCACACTGTAGAGTCAGAATTCAGTTAGAATCAAGTCATCTTGTAGAGAGATCAGCTAGAAGAAGTTACCTTGTAGGGAGTTCAGCTACAAAGAAACTACCATGTAGAGGGTTCAGCTGCAAACAAATCACCCTGTAGAGAACTCAGCTACAAACAAATATTCCCTGTAGAAAGATCAGCTAGAAGAGTTACCTTGTAGGGAGTTCAGCTACAAACAGATCACCCTGTGGAGAGTTCAGCTACAAACAAATCAATCACTCTGTAGAGAGTTCAGCTAGAAGAAGTCACCTTGTAGAGAGTTCAGCTGCAAATAAATCGCCTTGTAGAGAATTCAGCTACAAACAAATCACCCTGGAGAAAGATCAGCTAGAAGAAGTTACCTTGTAGAGAGTTCAGCTACAAAGAAACCACCATGTAGAGAGTTCAGCTGCAAAAAAATCAATCACTCTGTAGAGAGTTCAGCTAGAAGAAGTCACCTTGTAGAGAGTTCAGCTGCAAATAAATCGCCTTGTAGAGAATTCAGCTACAAACAAATCACCCTGGAGAAAGATCAGCTAGAAGAAGTTACCTTGTAGAGAGTTCAGCTACAAAGAAACCACCATGTAGAGAGTTCAGCTGCAAACAAATCATCTGTAGAGAGTTCAGCTAGAAACAAGTCACCCTGTAGAGAGATCAGCTAGAAACAAGTCACCCTGTAGAGAGTTCAGCTAGAAGAAGTCACATCGGAGAGAGCTCAGCTACAAAGAAACTACCATGTAGAGAGTTCAGCTGCAAACAAACACCCTGTAGAGAACTCAGCTACAAACAAATATGCCCTGTAGAGAGATCAGCTAGAAGAAGTTACCTTGTAGGGAGTTCAGCTACGAACAGATCACCCTGTAGAGAGTTCAGCTACGAACAGATCACCCTGTAGAGAGTTCAGCTACAAACAAATCACCATGTAGAGAGTTCAGCTGCAAAAAAATCAATCACTCTGTAGAGAGTTCAGCTAGAAGAAGTCACCTTGTAGAGAGTTCAACTGCAAATAAATCGCCTTGTAGAGAATTCAGCTACAAACAAATCTCCCTGTAGAGAGATCAGCTAGAAGAAGTTACCTTGTAGAGAGTTCAGCTACAAAGAAACCACCATGTAGAGAGTTCAGCTGCAAACAAATCATCTGTAGAGAGTTCAGCTGCAAACAAATCATCTGTAGAGAGTTCAGCTAGAAACAAGTCACCCTGTAGAGAGTTCAGCTAGAAGAAGTCACATCGGAGAGAGCTCAGCTACAAAGAAACTACCATGTAGAGAGTTCAGCTGCAAATAAACACCCTGTAGAGAACTCAGCTACAAACAAATATGCCCTGTAGAGAGATCAGCTAGAAGAAGTTACCTTGTAGGGAGTTCAGCTACGAACAGATCACCCTGTAGAGAGTTCAGCTACAAACAAATCATCCTTTAGCAGGGCCGGAGGAGGGAAAATTGAATTGGTCAGGCCATTGACTATAATGTTGAAATTGCTACTATATACATGCCAATGAGAGAGGAGCTGTTGCACAGTGTGCGAAGCACACTCTGCGAAGTGCGAAGCACGAGCATTCTAGGGGGGTCTGGGGGCATGCCCCCACAGGAAATTTTTGAAAATTAGACACTTATATAAGCAATTTTAGTGACATTTCACTGCTAGCTAGCTATATAAATATGCTCAAGCCTATCTGTCGTTCTTCAGACTTTCTATACTATATGTATACCTGACATACAGGGGTGAGGGAACACAGCATGAAACTTGCTGTATGGTTCATTTAGTTATAGCTAGCAATTAGAAGTTCATGGGGGGCCTGCAGAATTTTTGCAATTTAAAGGTTTGAAATGCCTTAAAATTTAAAATTGATGCTAAATTTTAAAGTAAAACTAGCTAGCAACTTGCAACTTTCCCACCAAATTTCACAGGGAATCCATGCAGCATGGCCCCCTTTAGCTGGGATATAATATTCACACAGCTACAATAAAAAGCTACACAGCTACAAAAATACAGTATACTACTATACTGGTTTGTATGAAGTGAACGGATCATCACGTAAATATACTGGTGGACAGTCACGAGACTAATCAGTTTTCAAAAATGGCGCGATGTGGGTGAGGAGAGATTGCTTGGTATCTCGACAGGACAAGTGGGTAGTTGAAGAGGAGTGATTTCTATTCAACATCTCATCCAGATGGCCACCATGTAATGTATGGGTGTACAGCTTCTTTCCGCGGAATGAGTCATCTGGTTTGTCACTGCCAGTCCTTCGCCCAGTAAAAGAAGCCAAGAGAGACAAGCCAAGGAATGCTAATGATTATTTTATGAAGATTGAATTGTGATATAAGTGTGCTGGTTTAGAATCAAAGAAGGCACCTGCCTTACACGTGATAAATGCCAACTGTCAGCACACGTGATAGTGTACGTATAGAACCCACAATCATTTCTGTACGAAACGATACGAATGCTATGCTGTACTGTAAGGTAATTTGAGATACTATACGTGTAGTTCTGTGCTTTAGTTAGGCTGAGAAACTGGGTAACTACTCGTGTCATGGATTTTCAATAACAGCTGTAAAATGTACGTAGCTACATGTAGATGTGATCGTCCAAAGATTGCATGAGAGTAATGTAGTTCGAGCTGGTCAGCTAGTTGGTTCAACTCCAGATTATTGGTCCGGCTCAGGCCTGACCAACCGGACCGTCTCCTCCGGCCTTGTTTAGAGAGTTCAGCTATGAAAAGATCACCCTGTAGAGAGTTCAGCTAGAAGAAGTCACCTTTTAGAGAGTTCAGCTACAAAGCAACCACCATGTAGAGAGTTCAGCTGCAAAAAAAATCAATCACTCTGTAGAGAGTTCAGCTAGAAGAAGTCACCTTGTAGAGAGTTCAGCTGCAAATAAATCACCCTGTAGAGAATCCAGCTACAAACAAATCACCCTGTAGAAAGATCAGCTAGAAGAAGTTACCTTGTAGAGAGTTCAGCTACAAAGCAACCACCATGTAGAGAGTTCAGCTGCAAACAAATCACCTGTAGAGAGTTCAGCTAGAAACAAGTCACCCTGTAGAGAGTTCAGCTAGAAGAAGTCACATTGTAGAGAGTTCAGCTACAAAGAAACTACCATGCAGAGAGTTCAGCTGCAAACAAATCACCCTGTAGAAAGTTCAGCTATGAACAGATCACCCTGTAGAGAGATCAGCTAGAAACAAGTCACCCTGTCGAGAGTTCAGCTAGAAGAAGTTATCTTGTAGAGAGTTCAGCTACAAAGAAACCACCATGTAGAGAGTTCAGCTGTAAACAAATCACCCAGTAGAAAGTTCAGCTATGAACAGATCACCCTGTTGAGAGTTCAGTTAGAAACAAGTCATCCTGTAGAGAGATCACCTAGAAGAAGTATCACCTTGTAGAGAGTTCAGCTACAAACAAGTCATCCTGTAGAGAGATCAATGCAGCTAGAAGAAGTTACCTTGTAGAGAGTTCAGCTACAAAGAAACCACCATGTAGAGAGTTGAGCTGCAAACAAATCACCCAGTAGAAAGTTCAGCTATGAACAGATCACCCTGTTGAGAGTTTAGTTAGAAACAAGTCATCCTGTAGAGCGATCACCTAGAAGTATCACCTTGTAGAGAGTTCAGCTACAAACAAATCACCTGTAGAGAGCTCAGCTACAAAGAAATCATCATGTAGAGAGTTCAGCTGCAAACAAATCATCCTGTAGAGAGTTCAGCTATGAAAAGATCACCCTGTAGAGAGTTCAGCTATAAGAAGTCACCTTTTAGAGAGTTCAGCTACAAAGCAACCACCATGTAGAGAGTTCAGCTGCAAACAAATCACCCTGTAGAGAATTCAGCTAGAAACAAATCTCCCTGTAGAGAGACCAGCTAGAAACAAGTCACCCTGTAGACAGATCAGCTAGAAGAAGTTACCTTGTAGAGAGTTCAGCTGCAAACAAATCACCCCGTAGAGAATTCAACTACAAACAGATAACCCTGCAGAGAGTTCAGCTAGAGTCAAGTCACCCTGTAGAGAGAATCCTGTAAAGAGTTCATCTACGTACAAGCAGATCACCCTGTAGAGAGTTCAGCTACATTTCATGTTACCCAGTAGAGAGATCAGCTGCAAATTATCCTGTGGGAATTAGTTGACATGTAATAAATAAATGCAAGAGTTCATAATATAATGAACTCTTGATATGTGCATTATATATATAATTTGTACATTTACTGATAAAATCAGAATGAGTTAAAGTATTTATAAAATCTGCTTCATCTTTTTCTATTTCCTGTGGTAAAGAAAATTATATAGGTTAAAAAGCCCCAAAGCTGGCCATAGGCTGGCTTTGGGGTATACAAATACAAAAAGAAGTGAAATCTAATCAAAAAAACAGCCAAGCTGTAAAAAAAGGAGTGCGGCCCTTGAAAAGGCTATGGTGAAAAAAGATGTGAAATCCAAGGTGGCGGCCAAGAAATGGCTGTGATGGTAGGCTAATGGTAAAAAATTTTAATAACGACAATTCAGGTGAATTTTGTGCCAATTGACCAAGCGGCACCAAATTCACATGAATTGTCGTTATTAAAATTTTTACCATTAACCTACCATCACAGCCATTTCTTGGCCGCCACCTTGGATTTCACATCTTTTTTCACCATAGCCTTTTCAAGGGCCGCACTCCTTTTTTACAGCTTGGCTGTTTTTGATTAGATATATATATATATATGCACAATATCACAAGGACCAGAAAATTATTTTTGATCATTAGTATATACACGTATAGCCAAAAAAAAATGTCTGGCTGTCTGCATACTTTATACTATAATAAACTATACTGTTGCAAGATACCATTGCAGATCACAGAGCCTTGCATGTACACCTGCTAAAGTCAAGATAAAGAAATCAGCACATTCAAAGGCACCAATATGAATTGATCACAATTATATATAGAGAACATACATTACTGAGCTATACAATTTTGTGCAGTTTGGTGAAAGTTTGAACTGCATTTTAAAGACAAGGTCCAACAATAAGCAACATAATGATTTAACCTGCTTACAAACATCTTTCTTTCTATTTATATAGGAATATTGGCTGGGATATGGCCTTGTGGTATTATAACATTTATTAGCGAGCTGTTCATATCTGAGTCAAAATCACAAGTATATGGACACCTCCATGAGCTGTTGAGATCTTCTCCAGAAGTGGCATCTAATTTAAGCGAGGTTCTGTTTTCTTACCTGTTTGTCTACTGTTTGGTTGTGTGTCTATAGAGTATATTTGTTACGATGATGGCTGCCATCTTCGAAAATACGCTAGAAATCCCTGCCGATCGAGCCAAACTTCAACTACCAAGATTTTGTCAGAGATTAATATAGTGATTGATAAAATGCACATGGCTGGACACGTGGATCAATGGTGTAAAACGCATTGTGATCCTAATTTGTATGATGATTTGAAACTGGTAAATTATAAGATGTACATATGTGTGTTTTTATAATTATTGTGACTAGTCTTTGTCTATAGAGTCTGCTTGGTGCGTGTCTAGTTTAGTTTAGTACTACTCTATGTGTTTGTGTGTCTGTTTGTGTTTGTGGTATGGCATGGCTATCTAGAGCACCTGCCTGGTAATTGATGGGTTCCAGGTTCAATGCCTGGTTATGCCCATGCCTGTTGTTGTTGTTTCTTTGGGAAAGAAACTTAAATGGGGTCCTGGTGTCAACTAGGGAAGCAATCCACCCAACTGTAACATCAGTGTGTACCAGGGAAGCAAACATCAACTGTCCATGCTGTACACAGTGGGTAAATATCTACATGGAACTTGAGGTGTCCAGACCTTTGCTTGTGAGGCATGATACAGCCCTGCTCAAAGAAGGTTTGCCTGTGCTGACTCACAGTACCCAAATAGCACACAGGTGTCCCAATGTTGGTTCACTGGGTATACAAGGTGCACTGAAAACAGCAAAAGGCTTTGAAGGTGGACCTGTGTACGAGTTTGTGAAAGCACCTCATTATAGTACAACTGCATGAAATGCCAATGATTTTTCACAGCATAACTTAATCGGTCTTTAGAAAGTTGGAACATTGAAAAGTGCATGTTTGGTGTGGTTATTGGTGGTCAGTGTTGGGAGTAACGCGTTACTTATGTAACGCGTTACGTAATATTATTACTTTTGTGGTAACAAAGTAATATAACGAAATACGCTATGAAAGCAGGTAATATAACGCAAGATACTTTACTTACAAACGTAACGCGTTACCTAAGTAATATAATTACTGTAACGAGTCTAATATGACGTAATATTATTACTAAAAGTAACGAAGTTACTAATCTCGTTAGTAATCCTCTGAGTAACGAGGCCTACTGAATGAAGCTTATTCACTAGCTTCTTACTTATAACCAAGATTTGCACATTGTCCAACAACGCAATCATGTCACGTGATAAGGTGGTAGTTTCACACGTGACAGCTTAAAGCTGTGGACACAAAGTAATATAATATGTAATATTATTACAGTTACTTTATTTTATCGGTAATATGTAACTGTAACTAAATAGTTCTGTTGCAAGTAATATGTAATATGTAACTAGTTACTTTTACAAAGTAACTTGCCCAACACTGTTGGTGGTAGGGTCAATTTACCATGGGGCCATGAATTATGGCCAGTCTCATAAGGATCTGGTCCAATTACATACAAAAGGAGGTCATGTGTTGACCGTGCACTACATACAAAGATATCAGTATAATATAATTCATATGTTTAATCATTGCATTAGGTGGACTCGGAAATCTGTGAGCAGACATTTTCATGGCTATCACGTTATGGAAAGATGACACAAAGAATGAACAGGCATACTTTCATATTCTTCTTGTTATACATAGTAGAATTGCATAACAAACGTGAGCTTGCAAAGTTGCAAAGATCTGGATTCTTGTTAACATAGCTATGCATTATTAACAATTGCTGCACATAATCACAATTTTAGTATATTCGATTCCACATACATGCATACATACATACAAAGAAAACACGTTTTATTATATTTATAGTCATGAATAGTAGATTTGCATGACATTATTATGATTTTGTTGTTGCTTGTTTATGTGCCTATCTACATAATTATTTTGCAGTCATTCTGGTGTTGCACAAACATTGCAAATCCATATTGTCCATCCTGTCCCATGGTACAATAGGATAGGATGGACAGTAGGATTGGGGCCATCAGTGAAGGACTGGGAATTCCATAGTACCGTCCATCTTGTCCCATGGTACAATAGGATGGGATGGACAGTAGGATTGGGGCCATCAGTGAAGGACTGGGAATTCCATAGTACTGTCTATCCTGTCCCACGGTACAAAAGGATAGGATGGACAGTAGGATTGGGGCCATCAGTGAAGGACTGGGAATTCCATAGTACCGTCCATCTTGTCCCATGGTACAATAGGATGGGATGGACAGTAGGATTGGGGTCATCAGTGAAGGACTGGGAATTCCATAGTACCGTCCATCCTGTCCCATGGTACAATAGGATGGGATGGACAGTAGGATTGAGGCCATCAGTGAAGGACTGGGAATTCCATAGTACTGTCCATCCTGTCCCATGGAACAAAAGGATAGGATGGACAGTAGAATTGGGGGCCATCAGTGAAGGACTGGGAATTCCATAGTACCGTCCATCTTGTCCCATGGTACAATAGGATGGGATGGACAGTAGGATTGGGGCCATCAGTGAAGGACTGGGAATTCCATAGTACCGTCCATCTTGTCCCATGGTACAATAGGATGGGATGGACAGTAGGATTGGGGTCATCAGTGGAATTCCATAGTACTGTCCATCCTGTCCCATGGTACAAAAGGATAGGATGGACAGTAGGATTGGGGCCATCAGTGAAGGACTGGGAATTCCATAGTACCGTCCATCTTGTCCCATGGTACAATAGGATGGGATGGACAGTAGGATTGGGGTCATCAGTGAAGGACTGGGAATTCCATAGTACCGTCCATCTTGTCCCATGGTACAATAGGATGGGATGGACAGTAGGATTAGGGTCATCAGTGGAATTCCATAGTACTGTCCATCCTGTCCCATGGTACAAAAGGATAGGATGGACAGTAGGATTGGGGCCATCAGTGAAGGACTGGGAATTCCATAGTACCGTCCATCTTGTCCCATGGTACAATAGGATGGGATGGACAGTAGGATTGGGGTCATCAGTGAAGGACTGGGAATTCCATAGTACCGTCCATCCTGTCCCATGGTACAATAGGATGGGATGGACAGTAGGATTGGGGTCATCAGTGAAGGACTGGGAATTCCATAGTACCGTCCATCCTGTCCCATGGTACAATAGGATGGGATGGACAGTAGGATTGGGGCCATCAGTGAAGGACTGGGAATTCAATAGTACCGTCCATCCTGTCCCATGGTACAAAAGGATAGGATGGACAGTAGGATTGGGGATATCAGAGAAGGACTGGGAATTCCGTAGTACTGTCCATCCTGTCCCATGGTACAATAGGATACGATGGACAATAGGATTAGGCCCTCTCAAGGAAGGAATGGGAATTCCATGGTATTGTCCATCCTGTACCATGGTACAATAGGACTCCAGTGGATTTTGCAGGCAAACTTGGACAACCCTGTTGAATTAAACATTGTATTGTGTATTCAGGGCTCATTGGAGCCTGCCAAAAATTTTGAAAATTTTGATGTTTCCAATGATTTACTATTAGTCAAGTTTCTTTCACTACTTACATAGTAGAAGGTGTACAAATCAATTGTGGGTTTTAGTTTTCATAGTGATCATCCCACCACATTACTTGTTCTATATCAAAACAACATTCTACAACATCAGTCTTGTCACAACCACAGCTATAAACACCACACAACAGAATCACTACAAGTACCTCTTGATATTTTATTTTCACACACACTAGCTGTATTTCTGTATTCACACAATTATTTTAACACTTCTATATAGGATGGGTAATATTGATATTTTGTTTATTTTTTCAATTAACGTTTGAATGCTTACAGGAGTTTGCTGGGAAATCAGAATGTTTTCTCCTTGTCACTTTCAAGTATTATGTATTGATAGAACTTGAGAGAGTAACTTATTATCTCAAAGTACCCCATATGGATATTAGTTTATTTATTTACAGCACAAGTGCTGAAGGATTTACATTATGCACTGAAACCAATACTGTGCTACTGGTTTACAGGGTAATCGGGAAAGAAATTGAGGACAAAGAAAGATAAAGGTAAGTTCATGGTGCAATATGCATTGCAATGATGCATTTATTGTAGTGCTACTGTAGATGAAAAGGTATGTCTCACAAATTGAACAGTGAAAAAATTGAACCGGTAGCATTTACCATAGTAGAGTTATGCTTCACCAAATCATTAGTACCATGTCTTACAGCTCTAAAACATTCATTGCCATACGTATATTGCATGGACAGAGTATTTAAGGGTGTGTCATAACATATATAGCCACCACATATTCTGCCATTTCACCAACACATCATTATATTGTATGTAATATTATACAGTTTGGTAAGACTGTTGAGCATGGACCACAAAGACTTGCTACTTTCCTGCCATAAAAATCACACAGTAACCAGTCTCACCTTTCCTTCATGATGACTTATCAATATTGGTTAGGTATTTATCAAACCCATAAGTTCGTTCAGAGTGACTCAAAATGCCAGTAAAGTATATTTTAATATTTTTATTTAACTGAATGCTCTACTGACTATCTGATTCCTTCAGCCGAGCATAACTACACTATGGCAAATGTTTTGGGCTTGATTTCTTCACTATTTGGCATCACTTGCATTGGCCCAAGATGTGCCTTTCACCTACTACTGCAGATGTATCTAAAACTTACCATTGTCCTCCTTTGTGTCCAGAATTGTCTGTAATTTCTGTAGGGAGAGAATTGATTGTTGAGGCTCTTCTCAAATTGTTTGTTTGTAACACAGTATAAAGGGTGGAACAGAGGTGAAAACAAAGTGAGGTAGTTACTTCACTTCAGGCAAGTTCATTTATTTGATAATAATGTTCTGTGTTTGATGCAGTATACACTGGTTCACCAGACGTAAAAATTTTTAAATTAATATTCTTATTTTTCTTATTATACAGCATGTAGTAAGGACCACAAAGGTGTGGGCATGACTCATAAAACTGAAAACCAGAGAACAAAGAAGTGACTCCTTGAGATGCAGAGTGATCGATAGTTTGGCACAAACCAAGTCTGCCCCAACTGAGAGTTCCCAACTCTATTCTTTCAGTATCCTTCAGAACTACAGTGGGACCTCCTTAAATTGACTATTTTTGGTCTGTTTTTGTGACATTGTAGAAGGTTATCTTTTTTCAGTGATAAAATATATTATGATGCTAAACAAATCCTTGTTTGGAGAGCAAGGAAATTGATTTGCATAGTGACTATACTAAAAATAAACTGCAGACGCTTATACATTCTCAGCCATAAATTCCATTTGGATTAGTCTACAGAGTCGGGATTTGACTTACTATGTTCACCATGGATTGGCAGATCAACCAAGGTTTAGTTTTTGCCCAACAGTTCCTTGCGCATAGGTGTATGAAGGCAGTTTTATTGAAGAAACAGCAACAATTTTGTTTACGTCTACAGCATCATAAACAAACACATGTGACACCACTGGGGCTACAGAAATTAAACAAAGCTTCCCATGAGTAGGCAATAAGATGGCGTATAGGTTTAATTGATTTGAGTCTTCTTTCTCTGAGTAATGACTTGATTAAAACGTGTGTACAATTTTCTTGTAAAATGTGTAATTTCACCAATTTTAATTTTTTTTTGTTATTCTCAAAGTGCATGCTTGTGCAAACTAGATGGGTTTTCACTGAGACGGTCACAGTTAACAATTTTTTTAAAACTTACTAACACTCTTGGTGATCACTTCACTATTTTACCAGAAATAGTGTTTAAATGTAGAATTAATTTTTGCATGACAATGAAAAATTAATATTTACTGTAAAAGAATGTTGAGGGAAGCATAGTTGAAAGTTATCAGTTACATACACAGGTTACTGCAGTCTTACCCTTCAGGTGTAATAGGCCAGCAAACAGTGTTTTATTGCACCCCAAAGAGTGCTTTAATCATACAATAAAGCACTCTTTACAGTGCAATAAAGCAGTACAGTTGCCCAAGTGCTCTAGTGCAGGCTAATATCCCATGGCACTCATGCCAGTATGACTAATCACCCAAGCCGGTGAAGACTGTGATGCCCTCACCACACTGAGTAGTCAATCACCCCAGCCAACACAAGTGGTATGTACCACTGGATTGCTTTTATAGACATACCTAAATGTTTTGATGATACCACTGGATTGCTTTTATAGACATACCTAAATGTTTTGATGATGGGTGGGAGAAGGTAACATTGCTGTTACGTTTGTTAATATAAAGACAAGTCATGGAGATATCACGGAATACTTCACCATGTGTTACAATAGAATCGATTGTGGGTTTTGACCAAAACCTGACAAAAAATGCGATGAACTTATACCATGCCAAACTATATATGTACAACATGTGTTAATTACGAGTCCAAATGTACAGTGAAGCTACACAACTAGAAAGTTCCATAAATCATTTAAAGCATTACCTTGCTCGTGTTATATGAAAAATAAAGCACTCGGCACTTGGCTTTGATGCTAATAAAGCACTTGGCTTCACCTCGTGCTGTATTAGCATCTCGGCTGGGTGCCTCGTACTTTATTTTTCATATAGCACTCGCTGCAGTGCTTTAACATAAATTATACTTATTTCAGAGAGTTTTAGGAGAGGAGTTTCACTGTATTAGTGTACTGTATGATAGGATATATATTCACTAGTTTGAATTAAATATTGTATTGTGTATTCAAGGCTCATTGGAGCCTGCCAAAAATTATGAAAAGAAGAAAGCACATATCAGCTATTGTAGTACTAGTTAAGTTTCACTCACTACTTATATAGTAGTACATTAACAAAGTGATTGTGGGTTTAGTTTTACACATGTTAACAACTACAATCATCATACCATCAAACACACATCATGTACTCAACACATAACTACTTTATCAGTGGGTAAGAACTAGAGGTGTACCGATATACCGATACATATCGTATCGGTGGCCGATATAGACATTTCTACTATATCAGTGGGAGCCGATATTGCTGCTAAAAACCGATACGATACACCAATATACAACTGAACTATCTTGAGGACACTGTCCAATGATCAAGCCATATTATAAACCCTACTATTTAGCTAACAAGGGTGGGAAACAGTAGTTATCTTCCTTGTCTAAAAGCAGTACGTTACGCGAAGCCATCTAAGTGCGTGGATAATTACTGTTTTGTTGTCACAAAGCTTACCAATCATACAACAAACACTCATAGCGATGAGCCTGGGGAAACAGCAAAAAGATGAACCAAGAGCACAGCATAAAACAACTAGCCATCTCTACAAGCCATTAAAATGCGGAGTAATCCGGACTAATCTTGGCAGGGGCATGTATTAAAATATTTGTGGGTGCCTTATAGTCTGAGCTGTCAATAGAGGCCACACCACCATGGGTAACCAAGCATAGCCAATAATCTTAAGACTGTCTTCAGTAGTTTCTTCAGTAGCTAAAATAAAGTTAAACATGGCATATGTGGTTCTTCAAACATAAATAGCTACACTTAGTTATATCGGTATATCGTATCGGTATCGTATCAGTTTGAAAATGATTAATCCATATCGTATCGGTATCGGACCGGTTTAGTTTTCTTATATCGGTACACTTCTAGTAAGAACTGAGTTATGACATGTACGTATATATTGTGAAATATGCACAAGCTATTAAACTGGTGTTTTGAAAAAGTACTGACAACTTGTTATAGCAACAACTGTATCTATAATTATATACTACACTGAAATGGTAAGATTCAAGTGTTAAACCATTTGTTGGGATGATTTAACCACATACAGTAGTTTGCTAAACAGACTGTAACCACAATTCCATAACATGGATCTGTCCATAATAACATTAGAGCTGTTAGCAAATCTTCTAGAACCACCCTGGGATATTTTCCCTAGGATTCAGCCTGTTAGGGGCCACAGACAGTGTTGAAACAGTGTTACAGTATTTCATCAATACCTAATTTCCTATTCTGCTCCGGGCCCCTTATAATCTTAGGGTCGCCTTCTCTCTCTCTGTTTCCACACACACACACACACGCACACACACACACACACACACACACACACACACACACACACACACACACACACACGCATGTGTGCGTGTGTGTGTGCTTGTGCATGTGCACATGTATACACTCACATACACACACGCATGCACACACACAAACAAATATATATATGCCAGTTTCCTAACCTCAGTGGTAAACTGTTGTAATCATCCAATATTGATGGGTCCTCCTCTGTGACATATAGGTTACAACCACCCACACACAAGTCACTTGTTGGACACACCATCCCACAGGTCATACCAACACCATTGTCACACAACATGGCCTTGGATGAGCCATACTAGTTCTTAGTAGCTATACTACCTGAAAGACACAACATCAATACAATGACATACACTAGTACTATCAGTGTGGAACTAGCTATACATACACTACACATATCAAGACACACAATAGTGTGTTATGCTACCCTAGAAGATAGTGTGACACCACCAGGGTGTTATTAACTAAAAGTTTTGATACAAAACTAACTCCATGTCCTCCAATGATCAACACGCATCTATTTATGATGTGATCAATGTAAACAAAATCATCATTTCTTCATTTTAAATGCCTTCATAGTTGTATGCACAAGTAAACACAGGGCTACAAATATACCTTCATCAATTTGCCAATTCATGGTAAACATTTTAAGCCAAATGTTAACTCAACTCTGTAGAACAATGCAAAACAAACGTTGTGACTGCAAATGTAAGTGTCTTAGTTCATTATCAATTTTAAAAATTGATTTCTTTGCTCTTCTTATGTACCTATAATTCCAAAACTACTCATAATAAACTTTGGTAACACATTCCTTGGATGCTATAGATAATTCTGAGAAAATAAAAAGAAATTTGGAAATGTGCACACTAAGCGGGTTTTGTTGAGATAGTCACATATTATTAAATCAGTTTTGTACTGAATTCAGGCAACAGTGTAACTACTTTACCAGAGGAAGGTAAGTTTGGTTGTATATTTTCTACATTTCAAATAAAACAATACCATATTCATTTTCCATAGTGTCTAAGTATTGATTGCATGTTCTTAACTCTTTCAGCATCTCAATTGTGGGAGTGTAACACTGATTGAAAAATTGGCCATAATTGAAACATTTATGAATTATTTAAACTATAATATTATCCACATCTCACTAGCTATATAGTCCCTTACAATCCACACAAACAGATGGGACAAAAATAGGCAAAAAGTATAATAACAAGTACAAGGGAAAATTTGGACTTTTAAGTCATCAAAGAAATAGAAACTAGTGGAGGCACATACACCTGAAGATATACTAGTGGACATTTAATCCCTACTTTACTCTACAACCATGACTTATAATTATACAGAAGTAAACATGCAAGGTATGATAAAGTACAATGGCAATGTTTTATGGCTACATGTTGTATGATGAACATTTAATTGTACTGGATGCCTGTGACAGAGATAGTTCAGCCTCAACTTCTCTATGTTTGCAACTGCAGTGACGTGCAAACTTATACTGGCAACCCTGTATGCCATTCTTTCTTCTACAACAACGTGCTCATTCCTCAAGTGTTTCTACCTACAAACCACCAAAAAATTCACAAGTGGAAAATATTCATGAGTGAAAATATTATTTTTGGTAGTCGAAACAGTCACAAAAATTCTTACTGTTGAATTCCTGATCTACAGTATTCTTTGATGACAATCATGGAAGTGATTACTCTGTAGTAGCCAATTTTATAGTTACAGGCCTTTTCAAAAATAAAGGATGATTTCTTTAAAATATGAACAGTGTTTTTACTGTTGCATTGTCAGTCTGAGAAAACAACACTCATCACACTCAGAACAAACCATGTCAGTTGAAGTGTGTGCAAAAATTCAATAACTATCTTGTTATATTGTTATTGTAAGCTACAAAGGTAATAACATAAGATCTAAACTTGAATCAAAAACATGTGACTTACTACTGTGACCTACACAGGTGAATTATACATGTGATTAATGGATATACAATATGGCAATGCCTAAACTATGCAGACCAGCAATGGAAAATGTACCATTGATCACACAAAACACTGACTAGTGTGGGACTAGTTTGAATTAAACATTGTATTGTGTATTCAAGGCTCATTGGAGCCTGCCAAAAATTCTGTAATATGGACAAAACTTCAGACAAAACTGCAGACTGTGCAAGTTCATTTAATCAAGTTTCATTCACTACTTATATAGTAGAAGGTGTACAAATCAATTGTGGGTTTTAGTTTTCATAGTGATCATCCCACAACATTACTTGTTCTATATCAAAATAACATTCTACAAACATCAGTCTTGTTTCAACCAGAACTATAAACACCACACAATAACAGAATCACTACAAGTACCTATTGTAGCATGTGTACTAAATGATTGTGGGTTTAAGTTATAACACCACAACTATAATTATGTGATTATTTCAACAAAAACGTGCTTAGTTGGCATAAGCATACATTTTAATGAAACACTTTAATAACTGGTGAAGCTGTGTATGCTTAAAGGAAAAAAAAAGAGTTTTAATTGAGTCATTTAGGAACCCAACTATCAAATCTATACCACCTTATTCACTTATTCAAGGAGAGTTTAAATATTGTTATATCGTTTTCTGTAACACCAAGGGTTATTATTTAGGATGCAGTTAAATGTACATAAAATTGTTGTCATTACAAATGTCTTCATAGTTGTATGCATAAGTAAATACATGGCTATCATACATTGGTCAATTTTCCAATTCATGGTGAGCACGTTAACAAATGTCAACTATGTAGAACAATGCAAACAAATGTTATGACTGCAAATGTAAGTGCCTGTAGATTATTTTCAATGTAATCAATGTACAAATTGATTTTCTTTGGTCATCTTTACTGTCTAGTGTGACAATTCCAAAATTACTCACCATAAACTGTAACCCATTCCTTGGACACTGTAGATAATACTGATACAACAAATACACAGAAAAATTTAGAATTTTCGATTAGAGTAGGGACCATAGCACATCGATAAAAAGTATTGAAACAAGCTGAAGTATATAGTGCACGATATTAAATCACAGTAAAACAATAAGAAGTGTTATATCCCTACTGTGCATTTCCATAATGGTGTCTTGAGCACAGTAGGGATATAACATTTCTTATTGTTTTACTGTGATTTAATATCATGCACTACTCCAGCTTGTTTTAGTACTTTTTATCGATGTGCTAATGTCCCTACTCTAGTTGAAAATTCCAAATTTTTCTGTGTACTTGTTTGTTAACTTTTTTTGTAAATAATTATTATGACTGGTGAACCAACTCATACCACATCTGAAATGGCACCGCACGCCCCAGCTACGTATGTCAATTATTGTCTTCATTGTTAGCTATGTTCAACCTGTTATACAGCATTTCAAATCAAGAACTGTTCAAAAAGTGCCTCTGCAATCCATGTTTATCAAAATAAAAAATGGTGCCATGTGCCTCAGTTATATCAATTATCGTCTGAAAAGTGAAGTATCCATTACACTTCATTGTCGGCTATGTTCAACCCGTTACACAGCAGTAAAAATCAAGAACTGTTTGAAAAGCACCTCTGCAATCAAATTAGTCACTATGAAAAATACAGACAATTTCCGTTATGAAGGGAAGCCATCACCAAATTGACACTTTTCGCTGTCAGCAAAGATAAATGGGACACAAAGGAGGTCACTGGTAACTCCATGAAAAATGCATTGTACGTACTGCAGTATGCCAAAAGGCACCTGTCAGGCCAAAGCGACATTGAACAGTGAAAAAATCAAGCCCGTAGCTGTAGCTGTTATTGAGTTATGCTTGTCTAAAAGCATCAGTCAGTCAGGCAGTCAGTAGAAAACTCTGTTAAATAAATTGTTCTTAAAATTCCATAGCAACTTGTTAAAAGCATTTCAGATCAATCTGAAAGCTTGTTTGGGCTTAGTTTTACCTGACCAATACTGCCTCATCGCTGAAAGGGAAAATTGAGGCTGGTTTTTGGGTGATGTTACTTTGTGGGCCACGCCTACTCTTTTGTGGTCCCTACTATACAGTAATATCGTACTGTATGATAACATTCATTTCCATAGTGTCTAAGTATTGATGTCATGTTCCAACTTTGTCACCATCTCAACTGTGGGAGTGTAAAACTGAATGACAAATTGGCCATAACTGAAACAGTTACAGGTAAGAATTACGTTATATTATAGAGCTTTGCGTGGGCGAGATCAAAGGAAAAAGTGTACTTTAAATTTCATAAAGTACACTCTCAGTCGGCCAACAGTGCCTCAGACCACAAAGAGTGCTTTATTCGTTCAATAAAGCACTCTTTGTGGCAATAAAGCACAGTTGCCCACGTGCCCTAGTGCAGGCTAATAGCCTGCGGGGCTCACACCAGTACGACTAATCACCCACGACAGTGAAGGCTGATAGCCTCGCCGCGCTGAGTGATCAATCACCCCAACCAATACGAGTTCTACCACTGGATTGCTTTTATAGACATACCTAAATGCTTCGATGATGGGTGGGAGAAGGCAACGTTGCTGTTACATTTGTTAATGTAAACGGACGAGTCCTGGAGATATCACGGAAATATTTCGCCATGTGGCTGACAATAGAATCGATTGTGGGTTGCAAGCAAAACCTGCCAAAATACGCAATGAACGTCTACCATGCCAAACTATGGTAAACTACTCGTGAGTTACTTTGTTAAACTAGTTTATGTGCATTCAGGCTGCTAATAATTAGTGCACCGTGTGTTAATTACGAGTCCTAGTGTATGGTGAAGCTACACGACTAGAAAATTCCATAAATCATTTAAAGCATAGCCTTGCTCGTGCTATATGAAAAATAAAGTACTCGGCCACACGCCTCGTACTTTATTTTTCATATAGCACTCGCAGCTATGCTTTAACATATACATATTATCTACATCTAGCCAGCTATATAGTCCCTTACAATCCACACAACAAGGACAGAACTACAATGAATTTTAAAGTGAATCGGAAACACAATTTTTTATTATTAATAGCCTATAGTTGTCCAGTGCACAATGATTTTGCCCAAGGAAAATGACACATATATATACAGCTGCATGTGTGAAGTATTTATTGTATAACTAATATAGTAACAAAACAACACTTTTACTCCTCTCAATATCTTTATTCTTGCTAAACACCTCTAAATGAATTATCATTGTGATGTTAGATTCTTATAGTTACTTTTAGTTGCTATTGTAAGGAGTGATTGTATACCGTATATCTCATGCCACAAAACCTGAGGTAGCCTATACCTGGAAGATGGTAAGTCAATAAATGTATAATAACAGAACATAGAAGTGATTCTGATTACATAGTAACGCAGACAGTGAACTTTCCACAAGAATAAACCTTTAAAAGGTAATGGATATTTTATTAACGTTATTTCCTGTCGTATTGTAAGTCAGTTTGAGAAGAACAAGAGTAACTGAAAACAACACTCACTTATTACACTCAGAACAAACTATAATTGTGTGCAGCTATTAAATAATTATCTTGTCATATATGTAATAAACATTGTAAAGCATAAAAGTATATAAGGTATACATGTGATGTATGGAAAAAAAATTAATATCAAAATATGACAATGCCTAAACTGTGCAGACCAGCAATGGCATAACTTTTAGTGCATCACTGATCAAACTCACTAGTGTGGGACTAGTTTGAATTAAACATTGTATTGTGTATTCAAGGCTCATTGGAGCCTGCCAAAATTCTGAAAACTTAACATTACACTGTAACTGGATGGTGACTGTTAGTCAAGTTTCATTCACTACTTATATAGTAGGTGTACAAATCAATTGTGGGTTTTAGTTTTACACATGTTACCAACTACAATCAACACATCATCAAACACACACGATCCACTTCATGTACTCAACACATAACTACTTTACCAGAGAACAATTGTGGGTAAGAACTGAATACGTGTATGGCTGGGTGGTATTGAAATTTTACTATCACAATATATCATGGGAAAATATCACAATATTACTAATTATCACAACAATCTTTTCATATTTTGACAGTTGCTATACTATCAAACTACACCTACCTACACAAGTGATATAATACAGTAGCATGAATAGATGTGCAAAATAACATAACACATGGCATGATTCATTTAACTATGTATGGAGATATAGACATCAGGTAGACTTCAAGTTTGCTACAATCAAGTGTAGTGCAGATGTGTCTAAGTGCATGACATAAATTCAGGAGTTCTATACATTCCCATGCATGCTGCTGACTATAGCAATAGAAAGTCATACTCAATTTTGCATCACCCACATTTTATTATATTGCTAGAATGTGTAGAATTTTCCTTCCTTAATAAAAATCCAATTAATAAAGCTGGTCCCTTAAGACAATGACAACTGTTATTAATGTTCAACATGGCAAATCTGCATCAGTAATGGCAATGATACCATCAATACAGGATTAGACAGAGTTTGCTTGTTTGAGCAAGGCAAAGACTTTCTTTTTCTTAAAATGCTGCATTTGTAAAAACTATATCAGCAAGAAAGAAAAAAACAAACTTGTTAGTAGATACTTTCATATTCACACGAATGCTCTATTAGAGTAATTGACTGCTCTATTTGAGTATTGGTGATTGCTCTATTAAATTGTCCAGATCTATCTTTAACACCCCCCCGATCTACAATCTGGATCTTCCATGGATCTGGATCCTCAGTGGCTTTCCTGGAGCTACAACAGCAGTGGTGTGACGTCCCACCATGTTTACAGTAGTTAATATGGATATTATTGAAGAACACTGTGGTAATCTAGATATCGCGATAATATCATTTCTAAGAATTTTTGACAATACTGGTATTGTTTCATCAGAGTATTACGATTTAACGAGATGCTGCCCACCCTTATGTATGTGTAGTTACACTCACTAGCGTCCACTAGTTTGAATATGTGACTGTTTTATTAGAATATTGAACATACCTGTTGTATTAGGGTGACTGGTTTATTAGAGTGGCCTCAGCCAACTGCAATATTTAAGGGGCTATATCTGGTGGATGCACTCATGTTGGTTTGGATGATTGATTGCCCTGTGCAGGCTACCAGTCTGATACGGATGGGAAGTGTTACATATTAGCTATAGCACGGGGCATTCGGGCTTTTGCCTGATATGCATGCCCACCGCACTCAGGTCTGCAACCCTCGAGTAGTCAAGCATATATATCAAGCAAATCCCTTGTGCCCGTGTTACAACTACTACATGTATATTGAAAATAAATTAAAATTGTATACTTTCACAGCCATAACATTTAATTGCATTGTTCTACAAAGTTAGAATTTACCTTAAAATGCTCATCATATGAATTGACATATCAACCAAGGTATGGTAGTCCTGTATTTATTTGTGTATACAACTATGAAGACATTTATGATGAAGAAATGAAATTTTTGTTTATGTCTACTTCATCACAAAATGTATATATTACATGCATATCCATAGCATTACAGAAACAAAACAAAAATTTCAAACTCTCCATGAGCAGACAAATAAGATGGTGTGTAGGTTTAATGAATTTAAGCCTTGCCTCTCTAAGTAATTATACAATGGCTTGATTAAAACTTGTATATTTTTTCTTTGAAGCATGTGTAATTTCATCTAGCCATTTCCTTTTATAAAAAGGTACATTTGCGTGAGATGGTCATATATAGTTGTGGTTTTATAACTTAAACCCTCAATTCTATGTCGTGACGAAGTTGCATACATGACAGTGTATTTGGCCTCAAATATCAATCAATACTCAACAACTTTTAAAGCGTCTCTATTAATAATCAAGTTCACGTGATAATAGCTGGTCTCTTATTTTGCTCGGCATGAGGTGGTTGTGTTTTTTGGTGCCATTATTTTAAATGTGTATTTCAGCCATAATATTACTCCTATGACATTACTAGTGCTTCATCAACCATTACCAATCGTCGAGAGACTTTATCCATCAGGGAGCTCAGAATTGGTTGATTGTCTCAAAATCCCGCCTTTCCCCCCATGGCCATTGAGAAAGGACTGATACTCAGACTGATAGCTCTAATTGTGATATATGATGACTCATCGATGCTGGCATGGAGATTTAAGGAACCCCAGCCAGTGTGAGTGAGGGATCACCACCATCTACCCACAGTTGCCGGTTGGACTGTACTACGTGTGACCACACAGTTCGCCTGACAATTGATTCTGGCCTCCACTCAGTCTGTCCGGCACCATCCATAGATATCTATTCTCTCACTTCGTTGGTGTGGTGATTGATTCAGTCTACCCTGACATTTGATTGGTCTGGAAATTAGTGCAGTGCTACTAGCACAGTTGATTTTTGTACAGTGATTCAGTCTGTCATTCATCTGGTCTGACAATTATAGTACCGTCCACCAATCATGCAGTTGGATTGACAACAATTCAGCTTGATGATTATTCCAGCCTGCCTCTCAGAGGGCTTGATATTTTCTGTGATAGTCTTTTGTACTGCAGGACTGTATTGGATTAGTTGCGGAATATTGACAATATGCAGGTCAGATCGAGCTAGTGTACTACTATCACAACTCACCAGCCAAGCTGGACTTATGTTATAACAGGTCAGAATGAGCTTGATACAATAGCTCACCAGCTGGGACTGTTAGAAATATGATTCCCTACCTTGAGGGATGTACATAGGTCAGATCGAGCTAGTGTACAGCTATCACAGCTCACCAGCCAAGCTGGGCCTATGTTATAGCAGGTCAGACCAAGCTTGCATATAGACATGCAATAGCTCGCCAGCAACAAAAATGCTGGACCTGTTGGAAATATGATACCCTACCCAGAGGGATGTTAGATTGAAGTAGTGTACTACTATCACAGCTCACTAGCCAAGCTGGACTTATGTTATAACAGGTCAGAACGAGCTTGATACAATAGCTCACCAGCTACAAAAGTGCTGGGTCTGTTGGAAATATGATCCCCTACCCTGAGCGATGTACATAGGTCAGATCGAGCTAGTGTACAGGTATCACAGCTCTAGACCTACGTTATAGCAGATCAGAACGAACTTGCATATGGACATGCAATACTGTAGCTCACCAGTTACAAAAGTGCTGGGCCTGTTAGAAAAATGTTCACCAGAATATGGCTACCCTGAGAGATGTAAAACACCTCTAAGTGCCTGCCTGCATGAGTTAGAAAGCCAGCTGGGTATCGGCTGGCGTCAGGAGTTATCTGAAACTGATTTCCACAGCATTATAGGTCCAGTAGACAATCAGAAGGTATGTTTTATTCAACTCATTTGTTGCAAATTGCTGTAATCTTACACTGTAGCTACATGATACAGTCTCTTGTGCATGTATAAGTTTATGCTTTTAACGAAGAGCAAGTAGCTAACAGATATAACACCAAAATTGGATATCAATTAGCCAGGTGACACACATCAGAGAGTAATAAGGAGAAGGTTTTAGTCATGCAGCCTTCAAGACATATTCTGGAGGTTGTATATTCATGACAAATAGCCTTTAGTTCATGTGGTCAGAAAATGCTAGCAGAAAACACTGAGTTATGATTTGAAAGCCAACTCCGTGTAGCAAATGCGAGATCAAGATACTCTAATAGAACAGTCACCCTAATAGAGCATTCAGCTACTTCATGACTTACTCCATTATAGATTACTATTACATTGCAAGTTATGCTGTAGAGAGTTCAGCAGCAACCAGTTAATATTGTAGACAGTTCAGCTACAAGCAAGTCACTCTGTAGTGAGTTCAGCTACAAATGTATCGCTGTATATTAACAAGTCACACTGAAGAGAGTTCAGCTATCAACAAGTCATGCACCCAGTAGAGAGTTCAGCTACAAACAATTCACTCTGTAGAAATTCTGCTACAAACAAGTCTTCATGCAGAGAGTTTAACAACCAAATCCACCATGTAAAGAGTTCAGCTTTACTAACAAGTTACAGTACTCTGTAGAGAGATCAACTAGAAACAAGAGAGAGCTCAGCTAGAAAACATCACCTTGTAGAGAGTTCAGCTACAAACAAATCACACTGTAGAGAGATCAGATAGAAGAAGCCACCTTGTAGAGGGTTCAGCTGTGAAGTGATCACCCTATAGAAAGTTCAGCTAGAAAAAAAATCACCCTGTAGAGAGTTCAGCTACAAAGAAACCATCCTGTAGAGAGATCAGCTAGAAACAAGTCACCTGTAGAGAGATCAGCTACAAAGAAACCATCCTGTAGAGAGTTCAGCTACAAACAAATCACCCTGCAGAGAGTTTGGCTACAAAACACCACCATGTAGAGTATTCAGCTACAAATAAATCACTTTGTAGAGTGTACAACTAGACACAAGCCATCCAGTAGAGAGATCAGCTAGAAGAAGTTACATTGTAGAGAGATCAGCTAGAAGAAATCACCAGAGAGTTCGGCTACAAAGAAACCATCCTGTAGAGAGTTCAGCTACAAACAAATCACCCTGTAGAGAGTTCAGCTAGAAAACGTTACCTTGTAGAGAGTTCAGCTACAAAGAAACCACCATGTAGAAAGTTCAGCTACAAACAAGTCGCCCTGCAGAAAGATCAGCTAGAAGAAGCTACCTTGTAGAGAGTTCAGCTACAAAGAAACCATCATGTAGAAAGTTCAACTACAAACAAGTTGCCCTGTAGGGAGATCAGCAAGAAGAAGTTACCTTGTAGAGAGTTCAGCTACAAAGAAACCATCATGTAGAGAGTTCAGCTACAAACAAGTCACCCTGTAGAAAGATCAGCTAGAAGAAGTTACTTTGTTGAGAGTTCAGCTACAAAGAAACCATGCATCATGTAGAAAGTTCAGCTACAAACAAGTCACCCTGTAGAGAGATCAGCTAGAAGAAGTTACCTTGTAGAGAGTTCAGCTACAAAGAAACCACCATGTAGAGAGTTCAGCTGCAAACAAATCACCCTGTAGAGAATTCAGCTACAAACAAATCACCCTGTCGAGAGATCGGCTACAAACAAATCACCCTTTAGAAATGTGTTGGAAACAAATCACCACGTAGAGAGTTCAGCTAGAAACAAGTCACTCTGAAAAGAGTTCAGCTACAAACAATGGGAGTTCAGCTACAGTTCAGTTATGTATAAGAAGTCACCTTATTACCTACAGTTTGTGATTACCTTTCATTGTTAAATATACAAATATTTTTAATCAGACAAAAAGCTGTACACAAAATTCCTTCCTTGTTCCACAATTCCTGCAGAAAAGAGAAAAAAAACAAGTTAGAAGGAAGTACCAAAGCCAGTTAATGGCTGGCTTTGTGGCTTGCAATACAAAAAGAAGTGATATCTAAACCAAAACAGCCAAGCTGTAAAAAAAAGAGTGCGGCCCCCAAAAAGGCCAGGGTGAAAAAAGATGTGAAATCCAAGGTGGCGGCCAAGAAATGGCTGTGATGGTAGGTTAATGGCAAAAAATTTTATTACGACAATTTTGGTGAATTTGATGCCGAATCCTAGTGGAGGAGGCAATGCAAATTCACCTAAATTGTCGTAAATAAAATTTTTGCCATTAGTCTACCATCACAGCCATTTCTTGACTGCCACCTTGGATTTCGCATCTTTTTTCATCCTGGCCTTTTGGGGGCC
This sequence comes from Dysidea avara, assembly GCF_963678975.1. Classification (NCBI taxonomy): domain Eukaryota; kingdom Metazoa; phylum Porifera; class Demospongiae; order Dictyoceratida; family Dysideidae; genus Dysidea; species Dysidea avara. The sequence goes on from NC_089276.1 coordinate 34,923,373, forward strand.
ACACTCTTTTTTTACAGCTTGGCTGTTTTAGTTTAGATTGTATTGTCTTGTAACTGTACCTGTTACTTAGAGTTCGATATCTTCTTGCCTGGCTGAAATATGATAGATCAAAAGAATTTCTCCATAGGCGCCTGTACATTAGTACCCCAAATAAAGTGGCCATCTTGTGCTCGTGATGTCATTATGGATAAAGTCCATTGGTCATAAATTTTGATCCGTTCATCAAATGTTCACCAAATTTGATACTAGGATTTGCCTTTGGACCCCCTTTCTGTATGCAAAATTTCAAGGTGATCGGAGTACGAATTTGCATTTTATAGCAATTTTTGCAAGTGTGCAAAAAGACGAAGAAAATAACAAAGAAAAAACCCTGAAAGTTTGGCTGTTTGTATCTTGGAAATGGCTTGAGTGATTTCCTTCAAATTTGGAATGTGGACTTCCCTAGCTGGTGGGTAACTCTGCAGCAAATTTGGTTCCAATCAAATGAGGTATCACCAAGATACAAAGGTGTGAAAATGAAGTTTTCTTTCTTCATGTCAATATACCCATGCACGGTGTGGCATGCCGGCTTCTTGGGCCACATGACACACTATCGTGTGTCTTGATTATGAACTCTTGATATAATACATAAAACAGCATTAAATACAACAAAACACTCACAGGTGGCCGGATATAATTTTTTTTAAATCACCAAAACTCAAATTGTAGTCTCACTATCTCACTTCCTACCTCACTGACCAGTCGCAAGGTTAGATGCCAGCTAAAGTGATGTCAAACAATGAAAAAATCAAGTCTGTAGCCTTAGCCCTTATCGGGTTACACTAGTCTGAAGGCATCGGTTACTCAGTCAGTCAGTCAGTAAAAATTCTGTTTAATATTTTAAAAAAAAATCTGTAGCAACTTGTTGAAAGCATTTCGATCTGAAGGCTTTTTTGGGCTTAGTTTTACCTAGCTCATCGCTGTCAGGGAAAGTGAGGCTGGTTATTTGGTGAAGTTATTTTATAGGCCACACCCAAACCATTGTGGTCCGTACTATACAGTACTATCATATTGTATGATTATTTTCTGCTTCAATAATACAGCAGCTAACAAGAGAATCTGCTCTCCCCAACCACCTTGCTACAACATAACCTGTTTGTGCCCTTCCCCTTGTCAACTCCTGGATCAGCCCCTAATCTAATAATTGAAGTATATGAGTGAAGGTGAACATGAACATAGATTACTACAATACAAGTTTTAGCAGTTAACGCAGGGGACCAAAAAAAAAAAAAAAAGGTCAACAGCAATAATGGCTGTCCTTTACCAAGTGTATATACTATAAAGTATATAAAGATCCTTATTCAGATCCTCATCCATAGCTTCGTAGTTAAGCTACACTTCTTCATGAACACTGTGACTGCTTTATTAGAGTGGTTGGTGATTGACTGCTCTATTAGAGTATCTCAATCTTATATGCATTTTTAAAAAAGGGATGAAGGGGGAGGGGGGGGGGGGATCCCCCTGCCTGGATCTGCCACTGTAATGTGATGCATGGAGTAAATACAACAGGAAATGTGTAGACCAGCAATGGCATAACTTTGTGTATCATTGATCACACAAAATACTCACTAGTGTGGGACTAGTTTGAATTAAATAATTGTTGTTTTGTGTACTCAAGGCTCATCTGCCAAAAATTCTGAAGAGCAACATTCAAAGAAGATGAGTGTTAGTCAAGTTTCATTCACTACTTATATAGTAGAAGGTGTACAAATCAATTGTGGGTTTTAGTTTTACACATGTTACCAACTACAATCAACACATCATCAAACACACATGATCCACTTCATGTACTCAACACATAACTACTTTACCAGAAAACAATTGTAGATAAGAACTTAGCTAAACTTTCAATTTAGACTGGTCTAGGCATGAGTAAGCAGAAGTAGTCAGTTGTGTTACATAATCATGGTGAATTGAAGTGTTCCTAGTTGAGTTCATTAGGTAAACTAGCTATGTAGTCCCTTACAAACCACACAAGTCATTAAGAAAGATGGTAGATAAAATAGGCAAAAATGTACAATAACAGAACAGTCCTCACAAGAAAAGCAATTACAGACTTCAGATTAAGACTCCAAAGAAATGAGAACACAAAAGTAACTAACCTTTGATGATGACCATGGAAATAACACGTACAAGAGCAAAGATATAATCAGCTGATGTGTGTGTGCTAGTATTCAATAATTGTCTTGTACTGTTATTGTAAACTACAAAAAAATAATAAAAGTGTTAACATGTGACTTACTTTTGTGATTTACATATATACTGTAGTAGAATTATGATAGTGAAGGTGAACACAGATCATATTATCATGCAGTACAGTAGTGCTGTATATTAAGGACCATGGAGATTTTGGCTTTCTTGCCTAAAGACATGAACAAAAATGTCATTTCTTCATTATATTAATGTCTTCATAGTACTATACACAGTAATACAGAGCTGCCACACTTTGGTTGATTAGACAATACAAACAAAAGTTATGACTGTGAATGTAAGACCAGTGCCTGTATTTCATTTCAATGTAGTCACTTTACAAATTGATTAACATGCTGATTGGTGTGGAAACACCCTGGGGTGGTGTGCACTCAGCATATTCGAGCAGTGCACACCCCCGGGGTGCAATCACCACTTACCATGTATTTAGTATGTGTGCATACAAAATAGACATGACTATATAATGTTTTCCTAGCTATACACACCACCCTTCCACCGCATCTAGCTCTATTACCTACTTTTGCCTATATAGTTCTAACCACAGTAACATTTTCTACAGAGCCATAAAATGTACGCAACAACACCAAACAAACAAACACTCATGCAAATATCTACCACATAACATTGCACAATTACCATAAAATATACATAACAGCACAAAATACGAATAACTTTCATACAGATATCTATACACAAGTACTTTGGGGAAAGGGCAAAACTGAGGAAATTGTTGGAGTAGAGTGTAATAACTTTTGCACAAGCCACGCAGACAAGCATTGTGGATATGGCATAACTGGATTTACAGTTGACCATGAAGCAAATATGTCTTCCAATTAGTAGAAGATTGCAGCAACGCACCATATATGCATAGCAACACAACGTGATAGCAGCAACCAATGAGTAATCATATAAGTTAAATTTAGTTATAATTGTCTGTGAACACACCATGCACTATGACATGATCTCGTGATCTCAAACCTGTCAAGCCAGTTTATTACAATGAATCATTATGATGTCATTACGTCTCATGTATCCTACAAGATCGGTTCAAGTTTTACCTGAAACAAATGCATTGATTTCAGTGCTAGCACTGGGCTACTTTGCTAATGTACAATGCCACTCCAATGGACCTTACAGTCATCTCATGGATTCTGTGTTGCTGAATTTAATCAGTTTACCTGAAAAGCTAGTTTATCACTAAAGGATGCTGGCTTCATTTACTATGGTATGGTACGTAGGTTTGCACTGAATCCACTCTATGCCCACGTTAACTTCAATTTATTGTGTTGCAATAAATCTTCAGACTTATTATTCCAAAACTACTTATCATAAACTTTGCTAACACATTCCTTGGACACTGTAGTTGACATACTGCAGTCAGGCTAACAGTGTAGCTACTTTACCAGAGGAAGTAAGTTTGGTTGTATATTCTCCACATTTCAAATAAAACATTAACACTGATCATTTCCCACAGTGTCTAAGTATTGATGTCATGTTCCAACTCTGTCACTATCTCAATTGTGGGAATGTAAAACTGAATGACAAATTGGCCATAATTGAAACAGTTATGAAGGATTTAAGTTATAATATTATCCATATCTCACTAGCTATATAGTCCCTTACAATCCACACAAACAGATGGGACAAAAATAGGCAAAAAGTATAATAACAAGTACAAGGGAAAATTTGGACATAAGTTTGATTAGAGATCAAAGAAATAGAAAATAGTGGAGGCACGTAAGACACACTAGTAATCCCTACTTCATTGTACAACCATGACTCACATGCAGCAGAAGTAAGCGTGCTAGGTATGATAAAAGTTGGTCAGGCACAACAAAATGTTATACAACTAACTGTTGTACGATGAACGCGTGATTGTAATGGTTGCCTGTGACGGAGCTATGTCAGCCTCAACTTCTCTATATAGCTATGCAGCTACAGTAGATACCTTGGATTACAAAAATATCTAAAGCCAATTTTACACAACAAAAGGTAAATGCATAACATCTAAACCTGATCTGAAAACATGTGACTTATTATTGTTGAATTATACATGTGATACATGGATTAAAATACAATTATGGCAATGTCTAAACTGTGCAGACCAGCAATGGCATAAGTTTTAGTGTATTATTGATCACGGAAAACACTCACTAGTGTGGGAATAGTTTGAATTAAACATTGCATTGTGTATTCAAGGCTCATTGGAGCCTGCTAAAAATTCTGAAAAGCAGTGCAAGTTTCACTAGTCATGATACCTTAGTCAAGTTTCATTCACAACTTATATAGTAAAAGGTGTACAAATCAATTGTGGGTTTTAGTTTTCATGGTGACCATCCCACTACATTACTTACTCTATATCAAAACAATATTCTACAAACATCAATCTTGCCTCAACCACAACTATAAACACTACACAATAACAGAATCATTACAAGTACTACTATTGTAACTTGTGCACAAAATGATTGTGGGTTTAGGTTATAACACCACAACTATATGTGATTATCTCAACAAAATCTTGCTTAGTTGGCATAAGTGTACATCATCTACTTAAAAAAAGTAAAGCGATGCATGCTTTAAGACAAGTTTTAATTAAGTGATTACTTAGGAAGACAATTCTCAAATTTACATATTTCAGCCAGAAACAAGTTCACCCTGTAGAGAGATCAGCTAGATACAAGTCACCCCATAGAGAGATCAGCTACAAGAAATCACCTTGTAGAGAGTTCAGCTACAAAGAAACCACCATATAGGTACAAACAAATCATCTGTAGAGAGTTCAGCCAGAAACAAGTTCACCCTGTAGAGAGATCAGCTAGAAACAAGCCACCCAGTAGAGAGATCAGCTACAAATAAACCATCCTGTAGGGAGTTCAATTACAAACAGATAACCCTATAGAGATTTCAGCTAGAAACAAGTCACCATGTAGAGAGATCAGCTAGAAACAAGTCATCCAGAGATCAGCTAGAAACAAGTCACCCTGTAGAGAAGTCAGTTTGAAACAAGTCACCCTGTAGAGAGATCAGCTAGAAACAAGTCACCCTGTAGAGAGAACAGCTAGAAACAAGTCACCCTGTAGAGAGATCAGCTACAAAGAAACCATCCTGTAGAGAGTTCAGCTACAATCAAGTCACACTATAGATAGATCAGCTAGAAACAAATCATCTTGTAGAGAGTTCAGTTGCAAACAAATCACCCTGTAGAAAGTTCAGCCACCCTGTAGAGAGTTCAGCTTGAACAAGTCACGTTGTAGAGAGTTCAGCTACAAAGAAACCACTATGTAGAGAGTTCAGCTGAAAACAAATCACCCTGTAGAAAGTTCAGCTAGAAACAAATCATCCTGTAGAGGGTTCAGCTAGAAACAAATCACCCTGAAAAGAGTTCAGCTACAAACAATGAGAGTTTCAGCAACAGTTCAGTTATCTTATTAACTACAGTATGTGATAAACATCATTCAATGTTAAATATACAAATATTTCATCAGACGAAAGCTATGCACACAATTACTTTCTTTGTTCCACAATTCCTGCAGTAAAGAAAAAAAAAACAAGTTAAAAGGAAGCATCAAAGCCATATGGCCAGCTTTGTGGCTTGCAATACAAAAAGAAGTGATATCTAAACCAAAACAGCCAAGCTGTTAAAAAAGAGTGCGGCCTCCTAAAAAGGCCAAGGTGAAAAAAGATGTGAAATCCAAGGAAGAAATGGCTGTGATGGTAGGTTAATGGCAAAAATTGTAATTACGACAATTCAGGTGAATTTGGTGCCGAATCCTAGTGGAGGAGGCAACGCAAATTCACCTGAATTGTCGTAATTAAAATTTTGCCATTAACCTACCATCACAGCCATTTCTTGGCCGCCACCTTGGATTTCACATCTTTTTTCACCTTGGCCTTTTTAGGGGCCGCACTCTTTTTTTACAGCTTGGCTGTTTTGGTTTATATTATTTATAGTCAAAGTTTTCACCATACATTATAGGAACATTATAGGAAGCCATAAAATAATATAGCCTATTAACCTTTCCTGAACTGTTGGTGGAAGCACGTGTTTGCTCTTGACATCTTTGTTGTCATCACCAACCATCTTGGTTGGTTGAAACGTTGAGAAAATATCCTCTTTCATTTTTAGATGTTTTCTCAGAGTTCAGCTCAACTTGTTCGCGGTCTGACCCACACAGCTAGAACAAGCCAGCTACAAGGCTCTGGCCTACACAAGCATGGTATACAATCCCAGGAAGCTACTATGGCATGGGAGATTCCTGTCTAAAATTACGACGGTAGTTATATAGCCGTTTACAATAACTTAGAGCTATACACGAACTTACCCAGCAATTTTCTGGAAGAATAGTGTGATGCATTCAGTGCCGTCAGGCTTCATGTCCATTCCGAGGCATACATTCAGCAACAACTCACAGCTGATTCGGCTCCACTTGTCATGCACAGATTTTGACTAGACTAGTTATATCACCAAACCAATGCTTCAGCAAGAACAGTTAAGACTGTAGCCTCGACTTTGCCGGTTCTTATTTACGTGAAACATCACGTGAGATATCACGTGAGTCCTTGTGGGAATTTGAACATTATTTTCAGTTTGAATGAATTTTCTCTTAGCAGGTCACTTTTAGTAGCACTTCTAAACACTGAACTTGGAAGCTTTTGCTACTAATTTAGCTAGCTAATATGTTGCTGAAGCTGTTATTATGCATGCATGCATGCAGTGTCTCCTATGTAATATAATACCTAACTGTATGTTCTCTATTCAACAAAAAGTAGTGTTATCCTGTGCCAAAAACAGCCCAGCTGTAAAAAAAGGCGAGGCCAAGAATGCACAAGTACATGTTCATGGAGTAACCAAAAGACATGATATCAAAATCTGGCCAAGAAAGCATTTACTGTATAGGCACTTTTGTGCATTCATTTTCTATATGCTTCACATTATCACATCCAGCTAGCTGTACATGTGTGCTTGCAATATAAACAATATTGCTGAGATGATAAAAGATATTACACTGCATTGTCACCAAAATTAATTTAACTAAAAATTTACAATTGGTTTCTACTTGGCCATCTTTTTGCACTGTATATTAAAATAAAAAGATGGCCAAGTAGAAACTAATTGTAAATTTTTAGTTAAATTAATTTTGGTAACAATGCAGTGTAATATCTTTTATCATCTCAGTAGTATTGTTTATATTGCAAGCACACATGTACAGCTAGCTGGATGTGATAATGTGAAGCATATAGAAAATGAATGCACAAAAGTGCCTATACTGTAAATGCTTTCTTGGCCAGATTTTGATATCATGTCTTTTGGTTACTCCATGAACATGTACTTGTGCATTCTTGGCATCGCCTTTTTTTGCAGCTGGGCTGTTTTTGGTACATAATATTATCCACATCTAGTTTGCTATGTAGTCGACAAATTGTCTTTACAACAATAATGAAGCTAGTGAAACTTCCACTGAGCTACATTTAAAAAGGGGTTTCTGTTGAAGCCACAGAAACCCACCTAGATCCGCCACTGGGCACATACACCTGAAGATATACTAGTGGACATTTAATCCCTACTTCAGTTTACAACTGTGACTCATACGCAAAAGTAAGTGTGCAAGGTATGATAAAAGTTGATCAAGGTACAACAACAATGTTATATGGCTACCTGTTGTATGATGAATGTGTAATTGTAATGGACGTCTGTGACAGAGCTAGGTCAGCCCTAACCTCACTATATTTGCAGCTACAGTGGTGTGCAAACTTATTCTGGTAGAGATTAGAACCTTGTAGGCCATTCTTTCTTCTCCAGCAGTGTGCTCATTCCTCAAGTGTTTTGACCTACAAACCACAAAAATTCACAAGTCGAGAATATTCATGAGCAAATATATTTCATATTATTTAATTTTGGTGGTTGAGGCAGCCACAAAATATTCTTACTGTTGAATATTTCCCGATCTATGGTATTCTTTGTTGACAATCATGGAAGTGACTCTGATTACTATATAGTAACATAGACAGCCAATTTTCCACAAGAGTCACAGGCCTTTGCAAAAATTCTTTAAAATATGAACAGTGTTTTTACTGTACGTGTTGTACTGTCAGTCTGAGGAAAACAATGGTAACTGAAAATAGCACTCATCCAGAGTTTGGGGTAATTACTTCAAAAAAGTAACTAGTTACTAGTTAATTTTATCCCATGTAATTTAGTTACAGTTTAAAAATTTAACTAAGTATCTAGTTACTAGTTACTTTCATATATAAGTCATGCTTGTTTGTTGGCTTTTGTAATATGTTTATTTTGCCCAGAGCAAGGGAGAAGATAACTATATATAATAATTATATGCACACTTTCTGAAATAACAATTCTGTAGCCATTTCAGCTCAGTTTCAACTGTTACGCCTATATACTAAAGCTGAATCATGAAGGTCAGCACTTAGAAAGTGTTTACTTAATGTGACTGTAGCACAAACAATTGAGCTTTTAAAGCATAATTACCTTAATGTGACTGTAGCACAAACAATTGAGCTTTTAAAGCATAATTACCTATAGTTACAATGTAACCATTGTAACTTAGTTACTATTGTAACTAAGTTACTTTTCAGGCAGTTGTAACTAGTTACAAAGCAGCTAACTAGTTATATTACTAGTTACTTTATAAAGTAACTAGTTACGTAACTTAGTTACTCCCAAATCTGCACTTATTACACTCGGAACAAACCATGTTTGTGTGCCATAGCTATCTTGTTATATTGTTATTGTAAACTACAAAGGTAATAACAAGAGTTGATAATAGCATAAGGTCTAAACTTAAAATTTATGCGACTGGGCCTGCAAAAATAGGGCATGTGGGCACATGATTTTTACCTACCTTTTCAAACTTTCATTGCTCATAACGTTTTGTACCATCATGCTATGGCAATGCAATTTTCAGCTCTTAGTAAGCATTTAATTGGCTTTATGATGCAAGTTACAGAATGTAAATATTCTATTCCAGTACTAAGATATTACCAGTAAAGTGACAGGATGTAGTTTGTGCCCACATGCCCTGTTTTCGCAGGCCCGGTCACAAATTGAAAAACATGTGGCTTATTATTGTGATGAATTTTGGGAGTGAAGGTAAACACAGATCATAGTATAATGTTTTTCCAGTAAGATGTGACACATGGATCAAAATTCAATGACTTAACTGTGCAGACCAGCAATGAAATAACTATTTGTGCATCACTTATCACACAAAAAACTCACTAGTGTGGGAAAAAATATTGTATTGTGTATTTAAGACTCATTGAAGCCTGCCAAAAATTCTGTACATTGGAGAGCTACAATACACAATGCATTGAAGGAATTGTTTGGAAAGTTTCATTCATTAATTATACCGTAGAGTCGGGTTGTTAAGCACATGCATCTGTTAAGCACATATCACTTGTTAAGCGCATACACATTTCTTGTAATTAACCATGGATGATAGGCGCATATGGGCTAATGCAACGATAAAGCTACACACAGCAAGAAATGTCAGGAAAAGCTAAGAGTATTGAAAACTTTATGTCTCCTCAAGCGCTTACGTCTCCCTTGGGGTCTCCCTTCGCTATGTATACAGCAAATCAGTCATCTGGATAGTGATAATCACAAAGGATTTCACCCAGAAATGGGAGTCAAATATCGTGGTGACTATTAACTACTCTCACAACGTGATGATTCCATGTTACACTCACCAAAATTATTTATTAGGCGTATGCACCTAACAGATAGTATGACTTTTACAGAAAGTTTTCTCCAAAAATTATAAGCGCAAGCGCTTAACAACCCGACTTTACGATATAGTAGAAGGTGTACAAATCAATTGTGGGTTTTAGTTTTACACATGTTAACAACTACAATCAACACATCATCAAACACACATGATCCACTTCATGTACTCAACACAGCGTTGAAACCGCGTCGGGTCATCCGGGTCACATTTTCTCCGGGTCATCCGGGTCTGACCCGGTTTACAATTTATCCGGGTCTGACCCGGATTGGATCACGTGAGAAACGAAATTGTTCGTTTGACGACGTGGAACTTATAAACGCTATCGTGTAGCTCTTTCGTGAGCCACGCCCACTTATTGCATTACCAACATATGCTCAGCCACGCCCATTTGTTAGTAAGTGCAGTATGTAGCACGAAACTGAGGGTATCTATGGTGAGGGGTAGCTATTGTCAGTAGGTGAAGACCTTTTTTTTGGTCTTCAACCTACAGCTAGGCTGAAGTTGCAATATTTACTCAACACGAATCGAACGTTCAAAATGTAGACTCGTTCGCTCGCTTGAGACTAGCCGAAACACGTCTCGGCTTTAATTAATCCGGGTCACATCCGGGTCAATCCGGGTCACATCCAGGTCAAATCCGGGTCTGACCCGGATTACTATCCAGGTCAGTGGGTCATCCGGGTCAGCAGTAGTGACCCGGTTTCAACGTTGACTCAACACATAACTACTTTACCAGAGAACAATTGTGGGTAAGAACTGAGTATGTGTAGCTTAACTTTCAATCATCTAGACTGGTCAAGACATGAATAAGCAAACAGATCAGTTTGGTTGCATAATATTTGTGAATTGAAGTATTCCCAGTTGAGTTCATGTGGTGCACATGATGCTGAAATCCCATAATTGATAGCTAACATTAATACATCATAGCTAGGAAGTTCTCACAGCTATAGCAAATGATAAGCTGTTATTCTATAATACATAAATGATTGGTCAAAAGCTGCAGCTAGACATGTACTTGAAAGTAGCAATTTGATGAATGCATGTATGGCCAAGAAAGCCCAAAACTTTATGATCCTTAATACACAGTACTATCATACTGTATGATACACTGTTATAGTAAACTACATACATACTGAATTAGGTTATAGTTGAAGAGACATGTGACATATTATTGTGATCTGTGTAATTGGATTACAAGAATATAGGTGAACACAGACCAGGCATTATGCATAGGAAAATGTCTAGAATGTGTGGACCATAACATTTTGTGTATCATCCATCAATCACACAAAACACTCACTAGTGTGGGACTAGTTTGAATTAAATATTGTATTGTGTATTTGAGCCTGCCAAAAATTCTGCAGAGCAAGAACCTTCCTCTTTAAGACTGTTAGTCAAGTTTCATTCACTACTTATGTAGTAGAAAGTATACAAATCAATTGTGGGTTTTGGTTTTCATAGTGATCATCCCACCACATTACTTGTTCTATACCAAAACAACATTCTACAAACGTCAGTCTTGTCTCAACCACAATTATAAACACCACATAATAACAGAATCACTACAAGTACCTCTTGATATTTTATTATCACACGCACTAGCTATATTTCCATATTTACACAATTATCTATGCAAGTATACAGAATTTTTAACCAGAGTAGGGATGATAGCACATCGATAAAAAGTACTGAAACAAGCTGGAGTAATGCATGATATTAAATCACAGTAAAACAATAAGAAGTGTTATATCCCTACTGTGCATTTCCGTTTGGTATCTTGAGCACAGTAGGGATACAACACTTCTTATTTTTTTACTGTGATTTAATAATGTGCGCTACTCCAGCTTGTTGTTTCAGTACTTTTAATTGATGTGATATGGTCCCTTCTCTAGTTTGAAAATTTCAAATTTTTTGTACACTTGTTTGTTAACTTTTTTTTTGTAAAAAAATAATTATGACTGGTCAACCCACACATACCACATCCAGAGAAGATATGGTGCATGCACCTCAGTTATCAATTATTGTCTGAAAAGTGACGTATCCATTACGCTTCATTGTCAGCTATGTTTAACCTGTTAACATCATTACGAATCAAGAAGGGTTGGAAAAGCACCTCTGTAATCACTATGAAAAATACTGACGATTTCCATTATGAAGGGAAACTATCTCGTACTACCGACAAATTGACACTTTTCACTATCAGAAAAGATGAATGGGACACAAAGGAGGACACTGGTAAGTCCATGAAGAATACAATGTACGTACTGCAGTATGCCATAAGGCATGAAATGACATTGAACAGCAAAAATCAAGCCCATAGCCTTAGTCTCAGCTAGTTACTGAATGTGTGGGCACCTAAAGTCCCACCTGGACCTTCACCCACTGTGTGAGATGTGGGCAGTTAGCATTTGTAACAAACACACACACATACAGACACACAAAAACGAATATACTGTCTAACCTCAGTCGTAAACTGTTGTAATCTGTGATCAGTCCCTCCTCTGAGATATACAGGTCACACACAAGTCACTTGACGGACACACCATCCCACAGGTCACACCAACATGATTGTCACACAACATGGCCTTGGATGAGCCATACTAGTTCTTAGTAGCTATACTACCTGAAAGACACAATATTAATACAATGACATGATATATGCTAACTGTGTGGAAGAACAAGATGTGTCCATGCACTATATACATAAAGACACACAATAATACTATCTGTACATTTAAACATCTTTGAAGCATGCAATAGTACAGGACTTGGTCAACTATTGTATTGTGTGAATAAAGGATCATTGGAGCCTGGTATAAATCTATATGGCTGGAGACAGAAAACAATAGTACATTTTGTTAATGCTTAATAACTATTTACACATGTAGAAAATGATTGTGGGTTTTAGTTTTCATAATGATCATCCCACCATATAGCTTGCAAAACAACATTCTACAAGTTTGTCTTGTATACACCACACAACAACTAGGAGTGCTAGTATATCGTATTTATCATAAAGACGCTCCGGTGCTTCTTATAATCCACTCATGAAAAAGCTAAAATTTTTGGTGCTCCTTGTAACAGTTGCTGTTAACCTCTTTTTGACAATAGTGCTCTGCGATATACCAGTGATACTGTTTATCGTGATAAAATATCATGACCGATCATCATACAGTGAAAGCCTTTGATAACCGACATATTGAAATACCGGTTTATTGATGAATACCAGTATAGGATTGCTTTAACCCAGCCTTTGGTGTTTAATTACAGAATTTGTTAATGGTTTAGCAAACACGCCCTAAACAAAAACTTGAGGTTGTCACATTACAACACATGCCTACTTGTACTGAACTATATATATATTTTTTGTTTTTGGGATGCAATACTGCTTCATACTAGGCCCAAGAAATGATACTATAGTTACAATAACTAGCTAACTATATATTGATATACCGCGATATTTTCCTGTTACTACAGGTATATATATATACCGTGTATTCAAATTTCAATACTGCCGAGCACTATTTGACAAGTTATGGGTTTCATCATTGCACTAAATATTGTTCTACAGATTAAGCTTTCATGATCTTGTACAAGACCTTGTGTATAAAGATAGTGCTCCCTAGCTTTTGTTTATTTAGTTTAATATGGACAATTTTGATGGGCAAGAAAGCCCAAAACTTTATGATCCTTAATACACAGTACTATCATACTGTATGATACACTGTTATAGTAAACTACATACATACTGAATTAAGTTATAGTTGAAGAGACATGTGACTTATTATTGTGATCTGTGTAATTGGATTACGAGAGTGTAGGTGAACACAGACCAGCTGCAGGGTTATACCAGTTACATGTGCATAGGTAAATGCCTAACTTAGACCAGCAAAGACATAACATTTTGTGTATCATTGATAACACAAAAAACTCACAAGTGTGGGACTAGTTTGAATTAAACATTGTATTGTGTATTCAAGGCTCATTGGAGCCTGCCAAAAATTCTAATCCAAAAAGTACAGTGCTGCCAATAAGAAAACTTGCTAGTAAAGTTTTATCCACTACTTATATAGTAGAAGGTGTACAAATCAATTGTGGGTTTTAGTTTTCATAGTGATCATCCCACCACATTACTTGTCCTATATCAAAACAATATTCTATAAATATCAATCTTGTCTTAACCACAACTATAAACACCACACAATAACAGAATCACTATGAATAGCTCCTGAAATTTGTTATCACACACACTAACTGTATTTCCATATTTACAAAATTATCATAACACTTCTATACAGGATGGGTAATATTGATTTTTATCACATGATTATTATCATTAATAATTGATTAATTACCCATTACTACTTCTTTACAACACTACATATCAACATATTACACCACAACCAAGTCAGTATGAAGTTGTTTCGTGACTACCACACTCATTGTTCTAATTGAAATGCTTCACACTTCCTGATAACATGTGAGGCAACAATAAGAACAGCTGATAAAATATCTGTGGTCATCTTTGATAGCTAGATCAATTTCAGTGTTATTTACAGGTGAAGCAATTTTACTAATTCCACTCTTCATGGGTTACAAGTTACCTACATATTGTAAATAGACTCATCCACACACAAGTCACTTGTTCACATTGAAAATGTCTAAAATGAGTGCACCAGCAAAAGACATAACTTTTTGTGTATCGTCAAGAGTTTATAATATAAAATAGTCAGGATATTATTGATCATACAAAACACTCACTAGTGTGGGACTAGTTTGAATTAAACATTGTATTGTGTATTGGAGGTTCATTGGAGCCTGCCAAAAATTCTGAAATTCTTTAGACAACTAGTAAAGGTATACTGATCAACGCATCATTAAACACACATAACACTGCCCTATCAATGGTATTTAATGGTTTATTTTTATTGTGTAATAATCCACTAAATTAAATTATATTTGGGTGGTACCAATACATCTCCACCAAATTTCATGCTTTTATCACAAAGTGAACGTTCCTCTTTATTTTTGAGGCTTAACCGTTGCACTATCAAGAGTTTGTAGTATAGATCAAATATTCTTCCTATTATGCTAACAATATGTTCAATGCTTTCAGGAACCTATTATGTTCATAATTATACCAGCATAATTGGTGGGTTCCTATGGGCGTGGTCGCAAACCTATCGTGAACCGGATCGCAATCATGAAGTTGCAGATATCTAGCAAGTGCACGTCTCGTAGTAGCGCCAGACTGAAGCACTTCTGAATCCAGCTCTGAAATAATTCTATGGCATCTAAACATGCTGCTGAAAGAAAGTATTGATATGGAAAATTAACACCTCGATATGGTTTTGTTGGATGAAGAAGAAGACAAGCAGCCTGATTGAAGATAAAAGAAAAAGCAAGGCACAGAGGACCTACACTCGTCAGAACCTCAAAGGGCACATCCCACTGGTGAGTTTGTTATTGTGATGTAAAATGGTAACCATACGCTGCTTCGTTTGGCCTCTTGCCTTGCGACTGTGGTCAGTGAGGCAGTCAGGCAGTCAGTGAGACTAAAATTCAAGTTTTGGTAATTTAAAAAAAATTCTATATCTGGCCACCTGTAAGTGTTTAGCTATATTTAACGAAGTTGCTATTGTTCCGGCAGCCGGAAATATTTTGTCAGTGCTATTGTTCCAGCAGTCCATTAGATTTCTCACTATCAAGCATACTAGTTGTATGCTATTCCCTGAGTATTCGACTTTAGGGCACACATCTAGTAGGTTCACATCACCCAAAAACCAACGATGAGGCAGTATTGGTTAGGTAAAACTAAGCCCAAACAAGCTTTAAAATTGACCTGAAATGTTTTCAACAAGTTGCTATGGAATTTTAAAAAAGAATTAATAGAATTAAAAAAAATTTAATGGAATTTTCTACTGACTGACTCCTGATTCCTTCAGACAAGTGTAACTCGATAACGGCTAAGGCTACTTACTGGCTAGATTTTTTTCATTGTTCGACGTCACTTTGGCCTGAGAGCTGCCTTTTGGCATACCACAGTACATACAATGCATTCATGGACTTACCAGTATCCCCCTTTGTGTCCCATTCATCTTTACTGACAGCTAAAAGTGTCGATTGGGCAGTAGCACGTAATGGTTTCCCTTCGTAATGGAAATTGTCCATATTTTTCATAGTGGTTACTTTGATTGCAGAGGTGCTTTTTGATCAGTTCTTGATTCGTACTGCTATGTAATGGGTTAAGCATAGCCAACAGGATATTTTGCTTTTCAGACCATAAAATATCAATTACAATATCATTGATCACACAAAACACTCACTATTGTGGGACCAATTTGAAATAAACATTGTATTGTGTATTCAAGGCTCATTGGAGCCTGCCAAAAATTCTGAATGTTCGAAGAATAGTTGAGAACTGTTAGTCAAGCTTCATTCACTGCTTATATAGTAGACAATGTACAAATCGATTGTGGGTTTTAGTTTTCATAGTGATCATCCCACCACAATACTTGTTCTATATCAAAACAACATTCTACAATTAGTCTTGCCTCAACCATAACTATAAACACCACACAATAACAGAATCACTACAAGTACCTCTTGATATTTTATTATCACAAACACACTAGCTGTATTTCCATATTTGCCAACATATTACACCACAACCAAGTCAGTATGAAGTTGTTTTGTGATTACCACACTCATTATTCAATTGAACTACTTTACTCTACAGTGGTATCAGAGTAAAAGTAAAAGTAGTAAGGCTCAGTCTGGGGGCATACCTCCAAATCCCACAATACATTACACACTGGGCAAAGCAATGAACCAGTGGAAGAATTTGTGAGAAGGTGGTTATGTGCACTGCAGCTAGAGCCATGACAACAAGGTGGAGTATTCCTTTGAGGTATGTGAGCATTAAATCACAGGCCATTCTTGTGGGTACCACCACGTAATGTTATTGGCTTTTCAAAAGTACATGAACTCACTGCATTTTACATGATCTTGGGGCCATGTCATTTTCACTGGTAATGTATCACTAATCTTCAAAATATTTTGACATGCACAGTCAATAGTTAGCATTAATGCATCATAGCTAAGAAGTTTTCAACTGCTAAAATTATTCTATATGCACACACCATAAATCAACTACTGTAGCTGTGCATGCCAAATACTTGAAAACAGCAACTGACAAATGCACATACAATCCATCACAGATTGTTTACTGCATGGACAAGCTATACAAGATAAGGCCTGTTTGGGTGTTAGGCATTCCCTTGACACCAAAATAGAGACTTGTTATGATATTTTCAGAACAACAGCAACATTTGTACAGTGTCTATGCTGTCTTTTACCAGACTACAACAAAATCAGGTTTAGATTACAACAATATTATTATCATCACAGGACCAACAAACACACATACAAATTATACAGAGTGCACACACACACACAGCATGTTCTTGCCTACCTAATGAACTAGTACCAGGACACATGCCCATTACTTAGGCACAGTAAGTCAGCATAGACAAATCCACCTGGGGGTAGGACTACTATGTGGGTACTCGAATGCCCACTAGGACCTTCACCCCTGTTGTATGAGGCATTGTAGCATGCGTACAAAATGATTGTGGGTTTAAGTTTTAACACTACAATTACATGTGACCATCTCATCAAAAACCTACTTATTTGGCATAAGCATTTTACTAATACAAATTTTTAAACAAAAGTAGCAGGTGAACTTATACAGGCTTAAAAGAAGTGAGTTATCACCGAGTCATTACTTAGGAAGACAACTCTCAAATCTATACCATCTTATTCACCTGTTCATGGAGAGTTTAAACATCTTTGTTTTGTTTTCTGTAAAACCAAGGGTCATGTGTGTTAATTTAGGATGCAGTAAATGTATGCAAAATTATTCATTGTAAATGCCTTCATAGTTGTACACACAGGTAAATACAGGGCTACAACCATACCTTAATCAATTTGCTAACATGCTGAGTACGTTATGCCAAATTCCAATTTTGTAGAACAATGCAAATAAACGTTATGTCAGTGTAAGTGCCTGTAGTTTATTATCAATATAGTCACTGTACAAATTGATTTCTTTATCTTCTAACTGTCTGGTGTTATAATTCCAAAATTACTAATCACAAAATTTGATAACCCATTCCTTGGACACTGCAGATAATACTGAGATAATAAAAGAATTGGAAATTGTGGGAACTAGATGGGGATGATCTCATATGATCAACAAATCAACCAGTTTACATAATCATATAATATGGTGGTAGTACTGTATGTATATGTTAAAGCATAGCCGCGAGTGCTATATGAAAAATAAACATGAGGCGCGCGGCCAAGATGCTAATAAAGCACGAGGTGAAGCCGAGTGCTTTATTAGCATCGAGGCCAAGTACCGAGTGCTTTATTTTCATATAGCACGAGCAAGGCTATGCTTTAAATGATTTATGGAATTTTCTAGTCGTGTATAGCTTCACTATACACTAGGGCTTGTAATTAACATACGTTGCACGAATTATTAGCAGCCTGAACGCACACAAACTAGTTTAACAAAGTAACTCATGCATATTTCACCATAGTTTGGCATGATAGACGTTCATCACGCAATTCGGCAGGTTTTGCTTGCAACCCACAATCGATTCCATTGTGAGTCACATAGTGAAACATTTCTGTGATAACTCCACGACTTGTCCGTTTACATTAACAACGTAACAGCAACGTTACCTTCTTCCACCCATAATCGAAGCATTTAGGTATGTTTATAAAAGCTATCTAGTGGTAGAACTCGTATTGGCTGGGGTGATTGATCACTCAGCGCGGCGAGGCTATCAGCCTTCACCGGCGTGGGTGATTAGTTATACTGGCATGAGCCACGCAGGCTATTAGCCTGCACTAGAGCACGTGGGAAACTGTGCTTTATTGCCCACAAAGAGTGCTTTATTGCACCGCAAAGAATGCTTTATTCGTTCAATAAAGCACTCTTTGCAGTACAATAAAGCACTCTTTGTGGTCGATGAAGCTGTTGTCCGGCTGAGAGTGTACTTTATGGAATTTAAAGTACACTTTTTTCTTTGATCTCGCCCACGCAAAGCTCTATAAATTTATTTAATGCAGAATTTTTAAGTACATAATGTGTATAAGCTACGCTAATTATTTAAGGTGAGGAACACTGGCAATAGACTAAGACACTAATGCAAAAGCAAAATTTTAATTGATAAGCAGTTCATAATAAGTATAAATTTTACAGAAATACAAACAGTGGGTTATGTCTCCAGATCTCTACCCTCAGATATTACTCAATCATGTTCCACGAACACCTACAACATCTTCTCTTTCACTAGTATATTATTTATTCTAGAATACGTAGCTTTCATCCTACCACAAATAAAGTTTCAACATCAAAAACATTGAGAGTTATAATGCGAAATCCAACTCTGTGTATAGCAAGTGTGAATCGAGATACCCTAATAGAGCAGTCAACCATAATAAGTAAATTACCCTATTAAAAGCATTGCTTTTTATTGCAGTACTATACACTGTCCCTACTCTAATTTAAATTCCTAATCTTTTCTTATAGGTCACTACAAGCAAAATGACAGACAACACAAGGAATGTGGAGTATATAGCAAAACAACAGTTGTTATTCTTCACTGCTACATGCATAACAAATAATCCTCCATTGTTACAGTGGGTGTTTCACCTTCCTCAAGTGGACCAGTGAATAACTCTTCTGTTAACTACTAAGATATCAGCTACTGTGGTACAAAGCAAATATGAAAGAAAAACATATCAATCTTATTTGACGTTATTGACATTGAGGGCAGCATAGGTCAACACAGACCAAGTTATTCAGGTTTACCAGTTACATACACAAGTTACAGTTTTACCCTTCAGGTGTGTTAAACACAAACCATCGTGATCCCTACTATACAGTACAGTAGAACTTCTCTATAATGGACAATTTGGGATGGGACCAAGAATTTTTTGTTGTTATCTTCTTTTAGAGATAACAAGTTGATGTTGTGCCGGCTACTTCTAAAACCAGGCACCATGCAGCTAGCTAACTTATCTGGAATTAACCATAGATAATATATGCTACTATGAATTAACCAGCTATGTATTACTATTTTACAATAGGTAGTTTTGGGTTGTGTAATAATATTATTAACTAATTCTCGTATTTCGTAATTCATGAAATTTTTGTATTTCGTTCAATTACGTTGCTATGCACTGCTAAGGAAGCGCTTGTTAAACAAACCGCTTTTACCAACATATTACGCACAGAAGTAACTTCTAAATTGTTTTATAGTTTGACTATTGTGTTTTTTTCCCACAATTCTCTTGACAAAGCCTCAAAGCTGCTCTTCATTTTCGTTTGCATACGTAAGGGATACACCCCCTTTCAACTCGAAGTGATAGGCAATTCCTGGTAGTGTACAAGGCCTGCACCATTGTTTTTCAGTTGCTAAATGCCTGAAAATCTCAAAGGGAAGATAGTTTACAATGTCTGAGGAAAATCGCCACACCCATATTTCAGTCCGACAAAAAGAAACCACCTCAGAGCAAAGTTCACCTGTGCAGAAGTTTAATACAGACTTCATTTCGATTTTACTTCTTATGTAAACTATTATTTAACGGTTGTGCTCATGTGGGTGCGTACAGACAAACATAGGTAGATCACACACACACACAAACACACACACACACAACACACACACACACTTTTACGAAACAATTTCAGTAAACCAGGCACATGCCTGGTTTAAAAATGTATTAACCACATCTGTTGGGACCAAAATCTTTGTGTTTACTATGGAGGTTTGTTCTATTGTGCCCTAATTTCAGAGAGCTTGTTAATAGAAGTTTCATTGTATTACTGTACCGTATGATATGTGTGGACCAGCAAGAAACAACTTTCAAACACTCACTAATGTGGGACTAGCTTAAATTAAACATTGTATTGTGCATTCAAGGCTCATTAGAGCCTTCCAAAAATTCTGAAGGAAAGTATCACAATCACTTCATTCACATGTATTGGTCAAGTTTCATTCACTACTTATATAGTAGAAGGTGTACAAATCAATTGTGGGTTTTAGTTTTACACATGTTAACAACTACAATCAACACATCATCAAACACACATGATCCACTTCATGTACTCAACACATAACTACTTTACCAGAGAACAATTGTGGGTAATGACATGTAATCACCTTTACATAACATTACTATGGAGAAACAACTTCCAAATTACTTTTATTTTCTCAGGATTATCTAGTGTCCAAGGAATGGTTACCAAAATTTCAGTAGTTTTGGAATTATAGCACTAGACAGTAGGAAGAGCAAGGAAATCGATTTGTACAGTGCACTGACATTCACAGCCATAAGCATTAGTCTACAGTGTTGGAATTTGGCTTTAAATGTTCACCATGGATTAGCAAATCAACGAAGGTATAGTTATCCCAGTAGTTATTACATGTACATATATGAAGGCAGTTTTATTGAGAAAATGGTGACAATTTTCTACCTTTTTGCTGAGACGTATAAGCCATTAAACTAGTGTTTTGAAAAACGTACCGAAACTTGTTATGACATCATCAGAATAATAAAATAACAACAATCTGATCTACAATGTACTGTCCTTCACATGATTACGGCAGAAAATAATGGTTATAGACTGACAATCACACACACACACATACACATACTCTTGCTACATTGTACATCAATGTAGTCTACATAATACTATAATATGTGACCAGATTTTACAAAACCAATCCAAATCGCACATCAGGCAAAATCAAACTAACACCACCAGTGGATAGCTACACTATCATACTTGTAGTTCTGACACTCAGTACCACTCAAACTACTTGACAGTGGTTTCAACAGACATCTTTTCTGCATGGGTGGTGTGTAGAGTTTGAATGGCAGTTTTAGGCCTTGTGAAGGACCTGCTTGGCAGAATCAGTGTTTTACTGGTGGACGTTGTCCAGATGTTTTTCTGTGGATTTTGCTACATATCAGCCACTAATGAGCCAACACAGCCCTGTAATCTCATCTCTGGACTCCGATTGTGGTCTACCTCCATTTTGAGGTCTAACCCTTGCCCACCTCGCCATCCCCCATCCCTTTGTGAGCATTCGTTATACTACTTCACTCGTCCAACTGCTCAGATTTTCAATCTTATTTGGCGGGAAACACTATGAGCAACTACAAGTACTAGCAGTGGTCTGAAAAGTAACAGATTGATGCATCTTTAGTGTAAATTTCATACACATGCTTGCTATCCTTGGAGATTTATGCTGGCTTGAATTCTTTAAAACCGTTTAAGGTAAGTGTGGGTAATTCCAGATGGCAGTTAATTCCAGATACTGAGATCGTTCTCAACAATGGTTAAATCTCTGGGCCTATAATTTGTTATGCTAATGCAGTGTCCTATGGCCTATCTACAAACCAACATTGAAGCAAATCCATTATTCCACTGCAATGTTTGACACGAATTTGTATCACAATCACGGGTAATTTTGTTGAAAAACTTGGAAAATGTGCAGGTAGCCCAAGCTAGCATTTTCAATTTTCAAAGGTTTATAGAAAGATCATACCCTTGGATAATTGCATAGCAAAAAACATAAGAATCCATGCAGCACAGGCAAAGTGGCAGTTGATTTTTCAGCAGCTGTTTGGTTGAAATGCAAAGAAAACATTTAAAAATCACATAAACTTTTTAAAATACACTTGCTGCTTTCTCCCTAACGGAGAGTATGACACCTCTCCAAACCACGTATGCCCTTCAGCTACCAAATCACAAATCAACAAAATTCTGAGTGGTTTCACCCATGCAATTAATTAAAACTGCTTGAAAACAAATACTCTAGAAACATATTTCTAAATAATACAAGCTCACAGTGATACAATACTAGTTTTAATCATGATCTACTGTCCTTCAGAACACAGTAATAACATCACAAATCAGACTACAGCAATCACGCATGAAGTTTCAAATCAAGTATCAAATCACAAATCCAAACAAATCAGGTTTCAAATCACGTCACATAGTACAGATTTGCGAAGGTGTCGCACCCCTCCCTCCCAAAGAGTATGAACTTTCTTCTTGTTTTATAAGCTACAGATGAGTGGTACTTTAGTATCCATACTTTTAAAGAGGATTGGTAACCTGTGGAAGGCTCTACTTACTTGTTATTCGAAGTGTCCGAAATTAGCCGCATGTTGCATTTTTATATGCTGTTAAATTTCGACTCATAACTCCTTAGCAGTTGATTATATCGAAACGAAATTTGTACTGTAGATGCACCATAAAATAGGCATTAAAACGATTCCTAGAGTTTGTCTTAACTCATTGTGAGTGCAATGTTAGAGTGATTTTATCTAAGAGTGTCCGGAATAACCTCAATTACCTGTACATTATCTCAAAACTTCTAATATGCATGTGCGATTTGGATCGTTTTTCCAAAATTAAGTCACATATAATGTTTTAATAACAACAACAGAACTTGAAGCATTACTATGAGTTGATCCATACCAGTAGTCTTGTCACTCAAAGCATTTGAAAACAATGTAGAGTATTATCAGCAGGTACCAATTATCAGTACTTGTCACGTAAACAGACTATGGAGTGTATAGAGCCTACCTAGCAACACAGTGGGGTGTTATACTCTCAATAACTTTTCTTAGTTACCAATCAGTAATTACTGCAGTGCTCTACAAGCTATGCTGGCTGATGGTGAAGTTGTGTTAAATAATTTTGTATTATCTGTTTGTGGTAGGCTACCACTGAGGATCAAACACATGTACTCCACCATTGGGGCATTGATCCACATCAATTGTACACTAAATCCTCTATTATTCCCTGGAGTAGGAGGTGGGGAATAACATTGACAGGTACATAAGAAATAAGAATCACTTGACAAATGATGTTTAATAATTGGCAACTTGTACTATAGTCTTAATCAATATCATCAATGTATAAGGCTGGTACAATTTCATGTTTTTGAATTTTACCATTTAATACCAAATCAGCTACCTACCAACAATAAAAACTTTTGATGTTGACTGGGTCCAGCAGTGTACTAGATCAGATGATGTTAATCAGTAAGGTAGGGTTTGCAGGGGTGTAGGAAGTATGGGTGCCATAGTTGCTTGGGTACACATAAATTAAGGCAGTATCATCCTTCCTTTTCTAGCTCTTGCCAGTGATCCCATCTGGATACTCCATAGGCTTATAAACACAGGTGTGTATTATAATAATATAATACAAGTCTGATCAAGACAGTATAATACAGCAGTCATAGCTATACTCTAAACGTAAAACATTCAAGAGTATAGGATTATTATAAGCACTCATTTAACTGTTTAGCTATCAATTATCTAAACAGAGTTGCTGATTCCACCGTTTTTAAGGTAGAACAGAGGTGAAAACAAAGTGTTCAGTTATTTAATAACAAGTCTGGCATTATTCTGTTTTTGATGCAGTATGCACTGGTTCACCAGACATAAAAAGTAAACAAACAAGTATATATGAAAAGTAATTGAACAAAGCAGGTTGTCAACACCTGCAGCTATACTTATTCACATTAATTTTAATCTCTATTTCAGTCATTACTATACAAGTACACAGAAACATTCAACTAGAGTAGGGACCATAGTACATCGATAAACAGTATTGAAACAAGTTGGAGTAGTACACGGTATTAAATCACAGTGAAACAATAAGAAGTGTTATATCCCTACTGTGCTCAAGATACCATAATGGAAATGCACAGTAGGGATATAACACTTCTTATTGTTTTACTGTGATGTAATATGTGACAGGGCTAATAGCACCAAAAGAGGTCTGTAATCAACTGGGATAGCTACAAGAGGAGTGTCCATTGAACAGTGTCATGACCCAAGCCAGGGACATAGGAAGATGTTTAGTTTATGAGTTTCCTATTACTAATGATTTTCATCTCCAAAGAATTTCTAGACACATTAAAAATGGTGGAATCAGCAACTCTGTTTAGATAATTGATAGCTAAACAGTTAAATGATTGCTGCTACTCTGACTGTTTTATGTATTATGGTGACTGCTCTATTATACTGTCTTGATCAGACTTGTATTGTATTATTTTAATACGCACGTTTATAAGCCTATGGAGTATCCAGATGGGATCACTGGCAAGAGTTAGAAAAGGAAGGATGATGCTGCCTTGTTTTATGTGTATCAATATGACAGATTCATGGGTAGCAACCATCATTAGAAATAGTATGTTAGCAATGCTTTGAAGTTCAATAAAATAGAAGTTTCTATATCACAAAAGAGACTCAATAGAAGTCTCTTAGTACTAAGGTTGACCACCAGTTAATTAGTTATCACTATGCACACAAGAATAAACTGCTGAAATATTATTTTTGTTAGCTATACCACTGCAGTGCCAAGTGAGGCAGGTATTGGTGCATTACTTTCCTAGAACACAGGCTGCATTTTTTGACACACCCACTTTCACTTCTTCTACATGAGCAGGGTGAAGCTGATCAAGTGTTTCTCATGGTAGTTGTGAGCTACTTGTCTGGACTTACTTTTCCATGCATTTCATCCTTACTCAAACCATAGATACTAATCATACTATTATTAGTAACATAGCATCTATGCTGAAACTGTTGCAATACTTGTTGATGCCACTAAAGTCAAGCAGCATGTATCACGAGTCTACCACAGTAAAACATCTGGCTCAGTAAATCAGAATGGGGCAGGTACATTTTCAAGTGGAGTCTCCCGTACAGCCTTTCGTAAACTCTTCACTGACTTGGAAAAGGGCATGGCTACACTGGCTGACCATTTTCTAAAACAGTTATATACACACCAAATACCAGCATCTTCGATGCATAAATGCTGAGTAGAATGAGGCAACATAGAAACTGCGGTGTAGTATCTAACTATACTGAACTAAAGTACTGTGGTAGAGAAACTTGTCAATGAATGACAAATCATATTACTTTTACCAGTTGATTGTGCTTAATCAACCAAAAAGCTTTTTTTATGAATGTTCTTAAAGGCTTACAAATTGTTTGATCGCCCATTTTAGTGCTTGGTCTGCTTAAAATAGACCTTGGATCAATCGATACTGTGACACTGATCCTGGGATCAAGCGCTGCCACTCTCTACCCCTTGGGGTCGTTTATAAAGTATTATATCAATTATGCAACTGGTACCTCATCACAACATCTTGCAATAAAATGATATACTTACAGAACACTCCTTGTCCTGGTTCCTTTTCCTGTTTTTACTCAACTCCTCTATCTGTGGTCCGGCTGGGTTGAACTAAAGGCATTGTAGCGCCAAACGTTTATATCACATTTGCTACACCTCTAATATTAGGCGGTCCTTCAGATACCAACAACTTGTTTTGTGTTTTACAGCAAAGAGATAGACACATGAGTAGCTATGCATGGTGAAAACAACTGCGAGGCCTGACTCAAATACTCTAATTGAACAATCATTTTAGAGTCATGATACAGAGTTACGGAATAGCACGTGGACACCTTTCAGCTTACCAAGGGATATCCTGGTCACAGAGTAGCTACTAGTGTGATCATAACTGAGTTGGACATAATAAGACAGATCATACGCTACACTAGCTAGCTAACAGAAAACAGATTCTGTGTGTGCAGTGGAGCTCAAATCAGTTTCTCCAATCTGTAGAATAGTTATAGCTATAACCTGGTATATAACCACTGACTATTTGCACACCATCAATTATACTGACATGCACAATAATTACGTAGCTATAATGACAGTCATGCCTGTAAGTATAGCAATATGATGCTCTGAATTCAAACAATGTCACTAAAACTATACACTCTAAAAGATAAATTCTCATTTGGTACTTTCTGCAGATCACTGGTGTTCCATTGAGTGGTGAACTTGTCTTATCTCTGACCTCTGGTCAGTAATTAGTAGATTGTTGGTCTTCTCCTCTCAACTGATCAAAATGGTGACTGATGTACTCATCCTTTTTCACCTGACAACATTATGTCCATGTGGCTATGAAGTTTTTGCGTAAATTGTAACGACAAGACAGCTACCATGATTTAAGCAGTAAACTGAGGACTGTAAATTTAAAATTTGTGATATATTGTTATGTCATGATCAGTGTGTGGTGTTGTAATTGTGTGTGATTCCTGTGTGGGTACTCCATCACAGAAGAACTGCTAGTCCAAGTACTGGAGTTTATCCTACTAATCAATCTAATAATTTGGATTGATATATTCTGTACACATGTAACCACCACTTGATGATGAAGGTGGTGGATAAGTAAAGGAGAACTTTGACAATGAAAGATAGTGGTGTTAGCATTCATCAGTAGCTTTGCATGCCATTCTGGGGGTGATGAAGTTGCAGCATCTCCTTGAAATTGAACCTACGTATTTCTACTGTGATTTTACCAAACAAAATAAAATTGTGACTATTCTATAGAGTACTGTGATCGGCTATATGGTTATACTGCATGTCTAAAGCTTTGGCCTGTACCCCACTCCTCTCATTACTCTCAAGCATGCATGTAGTCTCACATAATGGAATTAGAATTGATAATATAATTATAATACACAGAATTCAAAATGTTACAGGCTCCATTACTTTACATACATTAACGTAGTTGAATGCTGGAAAGATGTCAATGTTTAAATTATAGGTTGAATCATCACTTGAATGTATAGAAGACTCCAATTCCATTCCCTGCAGTTGTAGAGGCATGAATGTTACTGGGACAATGGAACCAACTCTTGATCACCATTGGGTCAATAATTTTTTCTACAAGTTTAGTAACATGTTTCTCACTCCCAGTATTAACAGGCTCTAACTGTGTATAGTGTGTATTCCTTTTTCATGTACTGACTAGATTGAAGATCATCTAATGGTATACGTGCATGCTGAGTTACTGTTCCATCCAAATATTATAGAATGCTTTTTTGATTAAAGCATACGTAAGTGGACTAATAGCAATACATTATGCAGACCACACCTTTTAACAATCTAGCTATATATACGTAACAGTAAACAAGATCACCTCACCCCTTATTGGTCTAGCTAGCTGCACACCCTTTGGTTGACCTGAGATATATTCTAATATAACAGTCATGTATGATAGAACAGTTACAAGTTACATTGTTCTGGTAAACATATTTTTATAAGAAAAAGAAGCAAGCACAATATTGTTCTTAAGGAGACAGGTGCACTTCAGCAACAGCAAGGTTGACAGCTGGAGACACACAGGGATGCTTGGATCTAGAACGCGATCCCCTGATGCACATTATTGAAGAGCACAGCAAGGAGAACTCCTAACTACAGCAAAGCCACCCCATAACCACAAAATATGGGGAACTCCACTTTTCACTGAGCAAACGGGCAAGATGTTTATAAGTGATGATATCTGTCTCCCCATACCTACAGATATGGAAAATACAAGTGGACTATTACAAGTTACATTGTAGCTAGCTGTGCCACAACAAAAAAACTAAACAAACTAGTAAAAAATTGTTAATTTAAAAATGAAGTAGGGATTTATGCAATAAAAAGTAGTGAAACAAGAGATGAATGATGGTAATACAGCATAGCTTGGTGGGAAAGTCCCTACTTTGGCACATTAGTTATTATTGTTTTGTTCAATGCCAAAGTAGGGACTTTCTCAATCATTCATCTGTTGTTTCACTACTTTTTATTGCATAGATCCCTACTTCATTTTTAAATTAACAATTTTCAAAAGTATTATTCAATATTGGTTATTGGAATGTTGACAAAATCTCATATGTATTCAACTTCACAATAATATGAAACTATGCAATGAGATACGTAATAGAACAAGACATAGCAAACACTTTAAATTGTGTAAATATTTTATATCATCCATTACTGAATGCAAAGAGGACCCTGAAAAATGCAGTTTGTATGTGGATATATCCAGGGACAGAACCCACAGTCAAGCTGATCTGGCATTGTCCAAACCACTTTTCAGCTACTTGAGTTTTGTAAAAGATCGAGAAACTATAATAGAGCAGTCATACATTATTGCAGCTAGATCATTAAGGGGCTGATCACCTCAATCTGATCTTTATGGGTGTGGTGACATGTTCGGATTGTTTAAGGTAGTGGTCATACAATGAGAGAGTTTACAGGTATCTACTCTGTAGTGTAAATGTTCAATAGCTTTACTTTGGTAGCATTTAAATATACGCCCCTCTAAAGAAAGTGTCGATACAGAAAATGATATCTTGGTGTGGCTTCCTAGCGTAAAGAAGATAACCATCATATAATTGAAGATAAAAAAGGTGAACTTCAAAAGGCAGACACTCATTGGAATCAGAAAAGGCACAAACAAAGCAAGAGAGGAAGTTCCAAATTGATAATACTGTAATCCCCACCTTCTTCCAAATATATCCTAGAGGGATTTAACACTACATCAGCATGATACTGACAGGTGTTAAAGGCTTAATAATTAAGCCTGACAAAAATTCTGCATGATAGCAGAAGATACACATGTACTGTGAGAAATCAGTTTTATTGACTACTTATATAGTAGAAGGTGTACAAATCTATTGTGGGTTTTAGTTTTACACATGTTAATAACTACAATCAACACATCATCAAACACACATGATCCACTTCATGTACTCAACACATAACTACTTTACCAGTGAACAATTGTGGGTAAGAACTGAGTATGTGTAGCTTAACATTCAGTCATTAAGACTGATCAAGGCACGAGTCTGCAGAAGTATTCTATCAGTTCAGTACATAGTGAATTGAAGCATTACTAGTTGAGTTTATGTGGTGCATGTGATGATGAAATCCCACAACAAATAGTTAACATTAACGCATCATAGCTAGGATGATATTGCAGCTATAGCAAATGATCAGCCACTGTTATTATTCTGTATGCACAAAGGATGAGTCAGCAGCTGTAGCTAGCCATGCTATATACTTGACAATAGCAATTTGATGAATGCATGTATGGACCCCCACAGGTTGTTTACTGGATTAGCTGTACAAGGTATAATGGCCTGTTTGGGCATCACATATAGCTAGATATGCTAAAATAAACACTTCTTGTGACATTTTTGTAATAGTTAGACACTCACAATAGGTATCTTCGAGGATTTAAAAACCTGAGGTGATGTCAATAATTTACCGAGGTGCAGCCGAGGTAATTATTGACGTCACCAATGGTTTTTAAATCCTCGAAGACGCCTATTGTGAGTGTCTAAGTGGTTTAGACAATGGCGTAGAAGCAGTGAGTTAGTATACAGAGTTCCCATTGTAAACACCGAGGGTATTTCAGTGAGCAAAAGATATGAGGCCGCACAAGCCGAGGAGCATGAATAACTGAAGGTTTGTAAAGTCAATAAAAAGTATATTTGAGGCATTATAGATACGTGTGAATGGCAGCGGATGGGAATAGCTGGTGCCAGCATGGCTGTCTAGGTCTACAGAACGTGCTTTAATATGGTGAAGGCCACAAACTGAATTAATGGCTTTTTTGATTAACCAGCTACCACGATGGTCTATAAATCCACTGAGCTACCCACTATAACACTGAGCATACCTGAGTGTAATTTCTTATAATCTTCTCACAATCGCTTGGTGTTTACTGATGTGCAAAGTACTAATTGTCCACAAAAGGCTAATTGCATTACTGTGGGCCACATTGTGGTTGTAAACAACTATCAGGTATCTTACCAATAAGACACCTGACACCAGGTTTCTTTGCAAATAAGAGACCTCCACACATCAAACGAAACGTTGCATACCATTGTTTAAAGAACAATAGCAACATTAGTTACATTACCTATGCTGTCATTTACCTGACTAGAGCAAAATTGTACAACAATGGTCAATACAGGCCATACATACAATTACCAACACACAGGCATAAATGTGTTCACACACATGCACGCACAGCATGGTCACAACCACCCAGTAAACCAACACTGGGACTTCGGTGCACCACATAGTCAGCACAGGCAAATCCTCCTGAGGTAGAGGTCTTACTGGTGAACGTGTGGTCACACAAAGTCCCACCTGGACCTTTACCCGCTGTGTGGCAGTTGGCATACACACAGAACACACAATAACACTACACACACGCACACACACACACATACACACAACACACTACATATACACACACATACATGAATATACTGTCTAACCTCAGTGGTAAAGTGCCTGAGAGTAATGAGTCCCTCCTCTGAGGTATACAGGTCCACATACAAGTCACTTGTTGGACGCATCATCTCACAGGTCACACCAACACGACTGTCACACAACATGGCCTTGGATGAGCCATACTAGTTCTTAGTAGCTATACTACCTGAAAGACACAATATCAATACAATGACATGATTTATGCTATCAGTGTGGGAGAACTAGATGAGTGCATACACTACGCACATCAAGACATACATTAGCATCTCACACCTCACTATTGTATATGTGTCTCTTGATGTATGTAGTGTATGCACTCATCTATCTGTGTAGGCCCCTTACCTACAGCTAATCCAGTAAACACAACTTGTGGGGTCCATACATGCATTAATCAAATTGTTGTTTTCAAGTACATGGCTTAGCTAGCTAAAGCTGTAAACTCATCCTTTTTCCATGCAGAATAACAATGGCTTATCATTTGCTATAGCTGCAATATGTTCCTAGCAAGCTAATATTTTAAGCCAAATTCCAACTTTGTAGAACAATTCAAATAAACAATATCACTAAGTTCCTGTAGTTTATTTTCAATATAGTTATTCAGTGAGTTGACTTTCATAGTGTAACTCAGTGGTTTTTTATCTGATTCCTTATAAACCACTTAAAGCTCATTCTAAAACAATTAATCTACCTCTGTACTTATTTTCAGATACTAGTTTGCCTGGTAGACGTGGCGAGTAATACTTTTTTTATTAACAAAACTTGATCATGCGCTTTTTACACATAGTTGGCATTTTATTATAACTCCATGACAGTTAATGTGATTTCTTTCAAACCATAAAAGGTTTGTACTTTGATGGTTACTCCATATACAGACCGATTTTCAAGTAATTCTGTCAAGTGGTTCACCCTGGGGTCGTGACAACAAATCACCTTGAAAACTCATGCATAACTCTCTTGTTCATTGTCTGATCTGTACCAACATTGGACTGTAAATGTGCAGTATTATGATCCTACTGCCTTCCAAATTTTAAGTAAATTGACCAAAGCACACTCCAGTTATTACAGTTTTTCTAAGGTGTGCAAGACGAAGAAGAAACAGAGGAAGAAAAAGATTTAGAAGAGAAAATAAGACGAGCTTTGAAGGCGCGTATCTCAGTAATGGATGGGCGGATTCACCTCAAATTTGGAATGGGAGGTGCCCTACCCGACGGAGTGTCCACAGCAAAAATGGTTAATTTCCATCTTGCCATTACCGAGCTACGGATGCATGAAAATGGTGTTTTCTTGGTTTCTGTAAAATACACACTTGTCTGTCACACACCCGCACTAGCTATACTTGGCCACACGACATTGTGAGGCTGGGTTTGAGGTGTTATTTTTGGCAAGAAAAGCCCAAACTTTCATGATCCCTAATACACAGTACTATCATACTGTATGATACACTGTTACAATGTAAACTACATACATACTGAAATCAGGTTACAGACATGTGACTTATTATTGTGATCTGTGTAGTTGTATTACAAGAGTGTAGGTGCACATACACCAGGATTATACCAGTTACATGTGCATAGGAAAATGTCTAAAATGTGTGGACCAGCAGACACAACATTTTGTGTATCACTTGATCACACAAAACACCCACTAGTGTGGGACTAATTTGAATTAAACATTGTATTGTGTATTCAAGGCTCATTGGAGCCTGCCAAAAATTCAAATCTGAAAAAAACTACTAGCATCCATTCAACCTGTAGTAACGTTTTATCCACTGATTATATAGTAGAAGGTATATACACAAATCAATTGTGGGCTTTAGTTTTCATAGTGATCCTTCCACCACATTACTTGTTCTATATCAAAACAACATTCTACAAACATCAGTCTTGTCTCAACCACAACTATAAACACCACACAATAACAGAATCACTACAAGTACCTCTTGATGTTTTATTATCATACACCAGCTAGCTGTATTTCCATATTTACACAACTATCACACTACACTTCTATTTTAGGATGGATAATTTGTCACATGATAATTATCATTAATAATTGATTAATTACCCATCACTACTTCTTTACAATGCTACATATCAACATATTACACCACAATCAAGTAAGTATGAAGTTGTTTAGTGACTACAGTCAAACTTCTCTAATCCGACACCTGCGTAATCCAGAATCCTCATTAATCCAACCAAAATGTCTTTTACCAACACTTTTGTACAGAAAACAACCTCTATAATCTGACACCTCTGTACTCTGTAATCTGACACAAAATTTAATTCCCTAGACTTGGAAATACATTGTTTTCGACTTCTGTAATCCAACAGAGAATAATAGCAGCATTTAAAACAACCACAGAAAACAATTTTAAGCATTTAATTGGTTGACAATGATACAAAAAAAGTTTTAATACTTGCAAATTCTGAAATTAATTCATGTTAAAAACATTGTGTGGTCTGTTTTACCTGTAGTTTACTGCATAGTTTACTGCATAGTTTACTGCATAATCCGACATAATTCTAGATATTGTACAATGTCGGATTACAGAGGTGACTTCATAATCCAACAACCTCCTTAATCCAGCAAAATTTATACCTGTAAACAGATCCCTACTATAGAACTTCTCTATAATGGACAATTTGGGATGGGACCAAGAACTTCTTGTTGTTATCTTCTTTAAGAAATAATATTAACCAGACCTGTTGGGACCAAAATCTTTGTGTTTATTATGGAGGTTTGTTCTATTGTGTCCTTATTTCAGAGAGTTTGTTATGAGAAGTTTCACTGTATTAATGTACTGTATGATATTATGTGTGGACCAGCAAGAAACAACTTTCAATCACTCACTAGTGAGGGACTAGTTTGAATTAAACATTGTATTGTGTATTCAAGGCTCATTAGAGTCTGCCAAAAATTCTGAAAGATATATCTAACACTGACTCCCATTAACTCACTTGATTAAGTTTCACTCACTACTTATATAGTAGAAGGTGTACAAATCAATTGTGTGTTTTAGTTTTACACATGTTAACAACTACAATCAACACATCATCAAACACACATGATCCACTTCATGTACTCAACACATAACTACTTTACCAGAGAACAATTATGGGTAAGAACTGAGTTATGACATGTGATTACCTTTACAAATGTGACCACAAGCAAAATACCACCTAGTTCGCATCCAAATTCTTTTTATTTTCTCAGTAACATCTACAGTGTCCAAGGAAGGGGTCACCAAAGTTTCAGTAGTTTGGAATTATTCACTAGACAGTAGGAAGAGCAAGAAAATAGATTTGTACAGCGACTATACAGGTACTTACATTCACGGCCATAAGCATTAGTCTACAGTGTTGGAATTTGGTTTTAAATGATCACCATGGATTAGCAAATTAATGAAGGTGTGGTTATCCCTGTAGTTATTACATATCATGAACCACGAAAGTGTCATGGACCACGAGTGGATTCATAATAGGGATCGCATGTTTTTTGCAAAAACTCTAATAGAACGCACACCTAAAATCTATTTTGGAAAGCATCCTCCAACTCAAAACCACCTTCTGGTGGTTATTTTCAATCAGTATTGGTCCACTAGTAAGTATCAAGTGAAAAGGAAACAATATGTGTATTTGGGACAAAACTGAAATTTGCTGTTTTGTTCATCTTCATATTATTATTATTATTATTCATATTATTATTTTGTTTCACTCGTGTACAGCAAAAGTTATCCACTTTTTCACTATGTGACCGTATCTGCGAAAACAAGACATAATCACATTTTTTCGAATTCCTGTTTATTAAATATTTATAATCTATTTAGCTAAGTGTACCCACTGGCAAAGTTTCAGCTTCATATGCCAATAACTTTGGGAGTTACAGCCCTACAAAATAGCAACAACAGAAAAATCGATTTGTACAGCATGTATAGGGAAAATAAATTACAGGCGCTTACAAAAATGGTTGTAACTTACCAACGGATTGAGGTACGGAGCTAAATGTTTCACCATCGTGTTCGCCATGAACAGGGAAATCAATTGCTGGGTACGTTTTTCCTTTACTCCCCTTCTTCACTGCATACAAAGACAAAATTGGTGAAGAAAAATCGATCGTGTACGATCGCTTTGACATGACGTAAACAAACGCTCATAACTTGCGTGTCCTTGGGTCTACTACAACAAAACAAAGATTTTCCAACCCCTCTTGAGCAGGCGAATAAGATGATATCCAGGTTTTTATTGTTAGACCCTTCCTTCACTAAAAAAAGGGGTTAAATAATTTACGGAATTTTTCAATAATACGCAAGTATTTCACACAATGTATTCAATGCTTTATACTGTAATTTTAGGCTTGTGCGATTATGTCCATTTTTTGCAGATCCAGTCACATGTTTACTGAGTCCTCCCACGTGTCCACGACCTATTTTTGATTTTGTTTTCGGATGGAAACAGCCCAAGCCAGGCTATTTCTTCTTGCCAAAATGCCATTACGCACAAGAAGCCATACAGATCACACTCAGAGTTAGGTTTTATGGTGTGTGCTGCTTGTGGCTAATAGAATCTGTCTTTATTAATATTAAACTCAGTATAGATTAATCTGTGCTGAAGACTTTGTTGCACGGTGGTTTTATTCGCTCTGTGATTATGCGGGTTATCCAGATTAACATATCAAGAAGTTTGTGGACATTTGCTACACTTTTGTACATGGCAAAAATGCCAGCTGGAACAATACATTTTGATTGAAAATCCATTAAAAACCAAATTAAATATTGCCTACCTCGAGTCTGTTTAGTAACTTTCCGGGTTTGATATGTGTAGAGCTGCGAGTAAAATGAAATCCAATTCACGGAAATTTAGATGCATCAAAATGACGTAAACTGACCCGGTGTAGCAAATTTCCCCATACATTTTGTATTGGGCATTTCGGGGACATGTTATAAAAGGTGTAATAACCTGCGACACTAATTTGTCAGTTTTGCCATACATGTAGTAGTTGCAACATGGGAATGGGGGCTTTGCCTGATATGTATGCCCGACTGCCCTAGGGCCACAGGCCCGAGGGCATATGTATAACACAAAGCCTGAATTCCCTGTGTTACAACTAATTTATAACACTTAGCAGGCTGATAGGCTGTACAGGGAGATCAATCACCCTACTGGATGAGTGGTTTTCATGGCAAAATCCAAGTCGTGCATCCTAATCACATGAGTATTAATCGACCCCCACAATCAATTTCGGCCTCAACATCTTTATAATTATTGCCCAGTTGTAGCCTGGGTACATTTTGTACGTAGTTCGGCTAGCTGGGCTACCATATGAAATGTGGCCAGGGCAACTCCTTTGATCTGAGGTGTGAAAGTGTTATGTATAGTAGCACATAATACTAATTAAGCTTTAATAACAACAGAACTTGAAGCAGTACTATGGGTTGATCCATACCAGTAGTCTTGTCACTTAAAGCATTTGAAAACAATGTAGAGTATTATCAGTACGTACCAATTATCAGTACTTATCAAGTAAACAGACTATGGAGTATATAGAGGCTACCTAGCAACACAGTGGGCTGTTATACCCTCAATAGCATTTCCTACTTGTCAATCAGTACTATTGCAGTGCTCTACAAGCTATGTTGGCTGATGGTGAAGTCACATTAAATAATTTTGTATTAACAAATGATGTTAATAATTGGCAACTTGTACTATAGTCTTAATCAATATCATCAATGTATAGCCAGGTTGGTACAGTTTCATGTTTTTGAATTTTTACCATTTAATACCAAATCAGCTACCTACCAACAATAGAAACTTTTAATGTTGACTGGGTCCAGCAGTTTACTAGATCAGATGATGTTAATCAGTAAGGTAGAGTTTGCAGGGGCTTAGGAAGTATGGGTGCCATAGTTGCTTGGGTACACATAAATATTTCTAAATCACTAAGGCAGAATCATCCTTCCTTTTCTAACTCTTACCAGTGATCCCATCTGGATACTCCATAGGCTTATAAACATAGGTGTGCATATAATATTAAGTCTAATTGAGACAGTATAATAGAGCATCCAGGGCCACCAAGAGGATTTAGGGGGCCCAGGGCAAATTTAGAATGTGGGGCCCTATAACCTATAATTTTCAATAAAGAAAAACAGACAAAAGGACAATAGCTATAAGAACAAGCTTAGCTAACTAGCTACTAGACTACACCTAAAATCAAACTAGCTACTAACTGATAAGCCTATTAACAGTTTTAGCATGCTCCCCAGGAAAAGTTTAAAACTTAGACTCTCTGAGATTGAATATGAGAGCAATTTTACAAGAACAAACTAAGTTAACTAGTTACTAGACTACAAGCTACTATAAATGATAACCTTATTGACAGTTTTAGCATGCAAAGCATGGCAACCCAGGGGTTTGGGGTGTGCCCCTATGAAACTTTTGAAAATTAGACTCTTTGAGATTGAATATGAGAGTGATTTTACAAGAACAAGCTGACTACATATGAAAGCAAACCAGTAGCTACTAACTGACAAACTTATTGACAGTTTTAGCAGGCAAAGCAGGGACATTGGAAACAGAAAACTGACTAAAATTGGTCAAAACTTCATATTAACAGGTACCTCTTAACAAAGACCACCTGTATAATAAGACCACCTCTAATAAGACCACCTTATTATAGTAGTTATGTCAAGTAGGTCCAACAAAAAGGCCATTAGGTGTACTCATAATGTAATAAAGTATCAATCAATCAGACAGTTCGAGGATGCTTATTACGTGTGCCTAAAAATTATCAAGACACAAAGTCAAGAATCATTAATGTTGATTTTGTAACTATATATGCAACTCCTAAATCATGCACAATTCATGAGAAATCTATTATAAAATCCAGTATCAGTGGAGTAAATTATGCATGCAATTGCTCCATTTTCATTTGTGACATGACCATGGACTTTAGATCTTGGCATGGTAAGATAGTATATCCTTTTGTACAACCCTGCAGCTGTCATTTTAACTTTTAAGTACTGTCTGATTGATTGATACTTTATTACATTATGCCTTAGCCATATTTTTGTACCTACTTGACATAACTACTACAATGAGGTGGTCTTGTTTTAGAGGCGGTCTTATTACAGAGGTGGCCTTTGTTAAGAGGTACCTGTTAATATGAAGTTTTGACCAATTTTAGTTTTTCAGTTTCAGTTTTTCAGTTTCAGTTTTTCAGTTTTCAATTTCCACTGTTTCCAATGTCCCGGTGAAGCATGCCAAGCCAGAGGCCTGCCCCCAGAAAATTAGGCTCACTGAGATTAGATATGAGATTGATTTCAACACAGTATAATTATATTATTTATTTATTGGATTGTTGTATTAGGGCATCTCGAGTTTGAAATTTACAGCAAGCTTTCTGCCAAATACATGCCACCTAGGAAATTTTGTACCCTATGCCAGACTGATTTTAACAGTTACTATGACTGAATATTTGCCTGACTGCTGTAATAGGATGACTGTTCTATTACTATTAGAGTATCTAGATCATGTGTAGACGTCACACTGTCTATACAGGTGCCTTATAAGATATATTATGAGTAATGGTTTGCTGCCACT
Source organism: Dysidea avara (assembly GCF_963678975.1). NCBI lineage: Eukaryota > Metazoa > Porifera > Demospongiae > Dictyoceratida > Dysideidae > Dysidea > Dysidea avara. The sequence goes on from NC_089276.1 coordinate 34,962,198, forward strand.
GCTGCACTGCATTGCTATGGATCTCATTGAGCTTGGATACTATCTCTTATACTGAGGCTTACAGGGAAGATTTATTCTGTTATACATTCGTTTTATTGTAGCTAAGTATGGCCATGGGACAGCTACTACTATATGAGGAACCTGGAGGTCCCCTTGGGGCCCCTTACAAAGTGGGGCCCAGAACAAAATGCCCCAGTTGCTTTCCCCTGTTGGCAGTCCTGAGAGCAGTCATAGCTATACCCTAATACGTAAATCAGTCAAGAGTAGTCAGTCTATTATAAGCAGTCATTTAACTGTATCTAAACTAGTGCTATACACCTACAAAATTTTTGTCACCAGTTAATTTCCTACCAATAACTGGCAATAACTGGATAATTGGTTTGTGTGTATATTGGCAGACATAATATATACTCAACAAACCTGCTGGAAGGTCTAGGGTATACCAAAGTGACCATCAACATCCTGTCTTGCAATAACAGTTATTACAATCACATATTTACACATGCTTTGAGGTTATGTTATGATGTTAACACTTGTCAGCAGAGGTACTTTATGGTTTACCAAGTGGGTGGGCAATAACTGGTTAGTTAATTGCACACCAGTGCACAGCACTAATTTAAACAGAGTTGCTGATTCCACCATTTTTAATGTGATTGGAGAAGAAAATCATTAACCATAAGTTAAATATCTTCTTACACTTGTCATAAAACTGTTCAATGGACACTTCCCTAGTAGCTATCTCAGTTGATTACAAACCTCTTTGGGTGCTATTAGCTAATACCGTAGAGTCTGGTTGTTAAGCGCACGTATATATTAAGCGCATATTACCTGTTAAGCGCATACTCATTTCTCGTACTTAATCATGGTTGATAAGCGCATGTGGACAAACATAAAGCTCCAACATGAGACGAAGATATACAAGAGAAGAAATACTAGAGGTTTACTAATAGCATATCGTGCGAAATTTCACAAACTATACAAAGCTGAAATATGTGCCTTTACTATACTTACCAAGCGAAGCGGTCTTCTGGAGTATGCTCCACATGAAGGATTCAGTGCACAAAAACTGGACTTCAAAAATTGGTACATGGTATGACTGCAATTCACACCACCCCCAAGAGAGTAAATCCACAATAATCATGACGTTATTAGGCGCATGCGATTAACAATTATAATGTTAATCAAAATATTTTTTGCAACTTTTATTAGACTATTGCACCTAACAACCAGACTCCACGGTAAAAATCAATATGACAGATTCATGGGTAGTGACCATCATTAGAAATGGTATGTTAGCAATGCTTTGGAGTTCAATTAAAATAGAAGTTTCTATATCACAAAAGAGACTCCAATAGAAGTTTCTTAGTACTAAGGTTAACCACACCAGTCAATTAGTTATCACTATGCACACAAGAACAAACCATTAATAGGAACAATAGCTCCACTAACCTAGTAGCTAGCTATAGCTACTAGTGAATTAACTGCAGTGCCAGCTGAGGCAGGTATTGATCCATTACTTTTCTAGAACATGAGATGCGTTTCTGTGACAAGCGGCATTTTAATGTTGCTAGCTTTATGACACACCCACTTCTACATAAGCAGGGTGAAGCAATCCATTAACTGATCGAGTCTTACCCATGGTAGTTGCGAGCTACCTGTCTTGACTTACTTTTGCACGTATTTCGTCCTCATAGATCTATATCAGTCACATAGCATCTACACTTAAACAACTGCTGTAATACTTGTTGATGCCACTGAAATCAAGTAGTGTGTATCACTTGGAACACACCCCCCCCCCCCCCCCCCCCCCTCCTTTGTAATTCACTCCCCTACCTTAGATGAGTTTTGTACTAACCTGAACATTCATTATGATCACACCTGTGCACAACAATCTTTTTGATTTCTGCACAGTAATAATAATAATAGTCTATCACAGTAAAACATCTGGCTCAATATTCAGAACTGGGTGGGTACATTTTCAAGTGGAGTTTCCTATACAACGTTTCATAAACTCTTCACTGACTTGGCAAAGCTGTGGCACAAGGCATGGCTATACTTTTTCTAAAACAGTTAGACACCAAATACCGACATCTTTGAGATATGAATGCTGAGTAGCTAGGTGTTAGAATGATGCAACACAGAAACTGAGGAGTAACGTCAAACTATACTGAACTAAAGTCGATCGACTAATTATAAGTACTGTGGTAGAGAAACTTGAATGACAAAATTTAATCGTATTAATTCTACCTGTTGATTCAGCAAGATTGTGCTTATGTTCTTGAAGGCTTACAAACTGTTTGATCACCCGTTTTAGTGCTTGACCGCTTCAAATAGACCTTGGATCGATTGATACTACGTATGACATTTGATCCTGGGATCAAGCGCTGCCAGTCTCAGACTCTCTACCCCTTGAGGTCGCCTATAAAGTATTATATCAATTATGCAACTGGTTCCTCGCCACAACATGTTATTAATAAAACGATATACTTACAGAACACTCTTTGTCCTGGTTCCTCTTCCCATTTCACTCAACTTCACTCAATTTACTGTCTAATACATTACAAACTAACTTTTCATTATCAGTTTATAGCACTGAATAGTGATCAGATGTGACTAATTGATGACAAATCACTTTGTTGACAAAGATCACCATTCTTACAATCTAAAATTAAAGAAAAGAGATTCTTGAGAGTTTAATCATGTGTTCTTTGCGCTTTTTCTCAATTAAATCACTTGTAATATTGTGTAAAGACAGGAAAATGTTTGGTTTTGGGAATGAACAAATCACCCAATTTGTAAGTTAATTGTTGTCCCACGCATTGTGAAACTACTACATGGTGTGATATAATTCGGTGTATCTCCTAGATAAAAGAAGCTATGGGTGTGAAATTTCACAGCAAGAAGGCTTAATAGTTGCTTTATTAGAATATGTAAAAAAATTAATTTTAAAAAAATCACTGAAATTTTCAATTGAGAATTCCCACAAATTTTGTATGTGCCTAGATGTATGGTTTTCCAAAATAGGGTCACATATACTGTCTAACCTCAGTCGTAAACTGTTGTAATCAGTGATCAGTCCCTCCTCTGTCATATGCAGGTCACACACAAGTCACTTGACGGACACACCATCCCACAGGTTACACCAACATGCTTGTCACACAACATGACCTTGCATGAGCCATACTAGTTCTTAGTAGCTATACTACCTGAAAAACACAATATCAATACAATGACATGATATATGCTAACTGTGTGGAAGAACAAGATGTGTGCATGCACTATATACATCAAGACACACAATAGTACTATCTGTACATTTAAACACCTTTGAAGCATACACTAGTACAGGACCTGGTCAACTATTGTATTGTGTGAATAAAGGATCATTGGAGCCTGGCATAAATTTATATGGCTGGAGACAGAAAACAATAGTACATTTTGTTAAAGCTTAATAACTATTTACACATGTAGAAAATGATTGTGGGTTTTAGTTTTCATAATAATCATCCCACCGCATCACTTGCAAAACAACATTCTACAAGTTTGTCTTGTATACACTACACAGCAACTAGGAGTGCTAGTATATCGTATTTATCATAAAGATGCTCCGGTGTTTCTTATAATCCACTCATGAACAAGCTAAAATTTTGGTGCTCCTGATAACAGTTGCTGTTAAACTCTTTTTGACAATAGTGCTCTGCGATATACCAGTGATACTGTTTATTGTGATAAAATATCATGACCGATCATCATACCATGAAAGCCTTTGATAACCGACATATCGAAATACCGGTTTATCGATGAATACCAGTATAGGATTGCTTTAATCCAGCCTTTGGTGTTTAATTACCCAATTTGTTAATGGTTTAGCAAACACGCCCTAAACAAAAACTTGAGGTTGTCACATTACAACACATGCCTACTTGTACTGAACTATATATTTTTTATGTTTTTGGGATGCAATACTGCTTCATAATACCATACCTGTTTCACTACCCATACAAAAGTCTCAATAGTAGCAGTGAAATTTATCCCGTATTTCACTGGTAGCAGTGAAAAAGTTGTAATTGCAATTTCATTGGCTAGAATTTATGTTAACAATGTAGCGTCAATTAGTGTTGACACGTGTTTAGTACATACAGTAGTGACAAATTGTATACATGGCAACGCTAATGCACAGCACGTATGGTATTAACTGGGAATAGCATGGGTAGCAGTGAAATTTGAGATAAATACCACGAGTGCTGTATTGGAAATAGTTACAATAACTAGCTAACTATATATTGATATACCGTGATATTTTCCTGCTACTATATAATACCGTGTATTCAAATTTCAATACCACCGAGCACTATTTGACAAGTTGTGGGTTTCATCACTGCACTAAATATTGTTCTACAGATTAAGCTATCATGATCTTGTACAAGACTTTGTGTATAAAGATATTGCTCCCTAGCTTTTGTTTAGGACAGGCTTTAGTTTAATATGGATACATATGGATAATTTTGATGGGCAAGAAAGCCCAAAACTCCATAATATCCCTAACATACAGTACTATCATACTGTATGATACTATAGTAAACTACATACATACTTAATTCAGGTTACAGTTGAAGAGACATGTGACTTATTATTGTGATCTGTGTAATTGGATTACAAGAGTATAGGTGAACACAGACCAGCTGCAGGGTTATACCAGTTACATGTGCATAGGTAAATGCCTAACTTGGACCAGCAAAAACTCAACATTTTGTGTGCCATTGATCACACAAAACACTCACTAGTGTGGGACTAGTTTGAAATTAAACATTGTATTGTGCATTCAAGGCTCATTAGAGCCTGCCAAAAATTCTAATCCAAAAAGTACAGTGCTACAACAATAATGATGACTTGCTAGTAAAGTTTTATCCACTACTTATATAGTAGAAGGTGTACAAATCAATTGTGGGTTTTAGTTTTCATAGTGATCATCCTACCACATTACTTGTTCTATATCAAAACAATATTCTGCAAACATCAGTCTTGTCTCAACCACAACTATAAACACCACACAATAACAGAATCACTATGAATAGCTCCTGAAATTTGTTATCACACACACTAACTGTATTTCCATATTTACAAAATTATTATAACACTTCTATATAGGATGGGTAATATTGATATTTTATCACATGATTATTATCATTAATAATTGATTAATTACCAATTACTACTTCATTACAACATTACATATCAACATATTACACCACAACCAAGTCGGTGTGAAGTTGTTTTGTGACTACCACACTCATTGTTCTAATTAAAATGCTTCACACTTCCTGATAACATGTGAGGCAACAATAAGAACAGCTGATAAAATATCTGTGGTCATCTTTGATAGCTAGATCAATTTCAGTGTTATTTACAGGTGAAGCAATTTTACTAATTCCACTCTTCATGGGTTACAAGTTACCTACATATTGTAAATAGACCCATCCACACACAAGTCACTTGTTCACATTGAAAATGTCTAAAATGAGTGCACCAGTAAAAGACATAACTTTTTGTGTATCGTCAAGAGTTTATAATATAAAATAGTCAGGATATCATTGATCACACAAAACACTCACTAGTGTGGGACTAGTTTGAATTAAACATTGTATTGTGTATTGGAGGTTCATTGTAGCCTGCCAAAAATTCTGAAATTCCTTTAGACAACTAGTAAAGGTATACTGATCAACACATCATTAAACACACATAACACTGCCTTATCAATGGTATTTAATGGTTTATTTTTATTGTATAATAATCCACTAAATTAAATTATATTTGGGTGGTACCAATCCTACAATGATTCAGAATGCTTTACTCTACATCTCCACCAAATTTCATGCTTTTATCACAAAGTGAATGTTCCTCTTTATTTTTGAGGCTTAACCGTTGCACTATCAAGACTTTGTAGTATAGATCAAATATTCTTCCTATTATGCTAGCATTATGCTCAATGCTTTCAGGCACCTATTACGCTCATAATTATACCAGCATAATCGGCGGGTCCCTATGGGTGTGGTTGCAAACCTATTGTGAACCGGATCGCAATCATGAAGTTGCAGATATCTAGCAAGTGCACATCTCATAGTAGCGCCAGACTGAAGCACTTCTGAATCCAGCTCTGAAATAATTTTATGGCATCTAAATATGCTGCTGAAAGAAAGCATTGATATGGAAAATTAACACCTCGATATGGTTTTGTTGGATGAAGAAGAAGACAAGCAGCCTGATTGAAGATAAAAGAAAAGGCAAGGCACAGAGGACCTACACTCGTCAGAACCCCAAAAGGCACATCCCACTGGTGAGTTTGTTATTGTGACGTAAAATGGTAACCATACGCTGCTTCGTTTGGCCTCTAGCCTTGCGACTGTGGTCAGTGAGGCAGTGAGGCAGTCAGTGAGACTAAAATTCAAGTTTTGGCGATTTAAAAAAATTCTATATCCAGCCACCTGTAAGTGTTTAGTTATATTTAACGAAGTTGCTATTGTTCCGGCAGCCGGAAATATTTTGTCAGTGTTATTGTTCCATCAGTCCACTAGATTTCTCACTATCAAGCACACTAGTTGTATGCTATGCCCCGAGTATTTGACTTTAGGGCACATATCTAGTAGGTTAACATCACCCAAAAACCAGCTTCAATGTTCCATGATGACGATGAGGCAGTATTGGTTAGGTAAAACTAGCCAAACAAGCTTTAAGATTGACCTGAAATGTTTTCAACAAGTTGCTATGGAATTTTAAAAAAGAATTAAAATAAATAAAAAATTTAATGGAATTTTGTACTGACTGACTCCTGATTCCTTCAGACAAGTGTAACTCGATAATGGCTAAGGCTACTTACTAGCTAGATTTTTTCATTGTTCGACGTCAGTTTGGCCTGAGAGCTGCCTTTTGGCATACCGCAGTACATACAATGCATTCATGGACTTACCACTGTCTTCCTTTTTGTCCTCTCATCTTTACTGACAGCTAAAAGTATCGAATGGGCAGTAGTACGTGATGGCTTCCCTTTGTAATGGAAATCGTCCATATTTTTCATAGTGGTTACTTTGATTGCAGAGGTGCTTTTTGATCAGTTCTTGATTCGTACTGCTATGTAATGGGTTAAGCATAGCCAACAGGATATTTTGCTTTTCAGACCATAAAATATCAATTACAATATCATTGATCACACAAAACACTCACTAGTGTGGGACCAATTTGAATTAAATATTGTATTGTGTATTCAAGGCTCATTGGAGCTTGCCAAAAATTCTGTATGTTCTGAAAAATTGCTGACAACTGTTACATTCACTACTTATATAGTAAAAGATGTATAAATCAATTGTGGGTTTTAGTTTTTTCATAGTGATCACATTACTTGTTCTATATCAAAACAACATTCTACAATTAGTCTTGCCTAAACCACAACTATAAACACCACACAATAACAGAATCACTACAAGTACCTCTTGATATTTTATTATCACAAACACACTAGCTGTATTTCCAACATATTACACCACAACCAAGTCAGTATGAAGTTGTTTTGTAATTACCACACTCATTATTCAATTGAACTACTTTACTCTACAGTGGTGTCAGAGTAAAAGTGAAAGTAGTAAGGCTCAGTCTGGGGGCATGCCTCCAAATCCCACAATACATTACACACTGGGCAAAGCAATGAACCAGTGGAAGAATTTGTGAGAAAGTGGTTATGTGCACTGCAGCTAGAGCCATGACAACAAGGTGGAGTATTCCTTTGAGGTATGTGAGCATTAAACAGGCCATTTTTGTGGGTACCACCACGCAATGTTGTTGGCTTTTCGAAAGTACACGAACTCACTGCATTTTACATGATCTTGGGGCCACATCCTTTTCACTGGTAATGTATCACTAATCTTCAAAAATATTTTGACATGCACAGTCAATAGTTAGCATTAATGCATCATAGCTAAGAAATTTTCAACTGCTAACATTATTCTATATGCACACACAATAAATCAACTGCTGTAGCTGTGCATGCCAAATACTTGAAAACAGCAACTGACAAATGTACATACAAACCGTATATGTACACTGTAAAGTTAATTATTATATTATTATTATTATTATTATTATAACCATCACAGATTGCTTACTGCATGGAGAAGCTATACAAGATAAGGCCTGTTTGGGTGTTAGGTATTCCCTTGACACCAAAATAGAGACTTGTTATGATATTTTCAGCAACATTTGTACAGTATCTATGTTGTCCTTTACCTGACTACAGCAAAATCAAGTTTAGATTACAACAATATTATTATCATCACAGCTACAACAAACACACATACAAATATACAGAGTGCATTCACACACACACACACACACACACACACACACACACACACACACACACACACACACACACACACGCACACACGCACACAGCATGTTCTTGCCTACCTAATGAACTAGTACCGGGACACATGCCCATTACTTAGGCACAGTAAGTCAGCATAGACACATCCACCTGGGGTAGAACTACTATGTAGGTACTCGAATGCCTTACTAGGACCTTCACCCCTGTTGTGAGACATTGTAGCATGTGTACAAAATGATTGTGAGTTTAAGTTTTAACACTACAACTACATGTAACCGTCTCAACAAAAACTTGCTTATTTGGCATAAGCATTTCACTAAAACAAATTTTTAAACAAAAGTAGCAGGTGAGCTTATGCATGCTTAAAAGAAAAAATAATTATGTGAGTTATCACTGAGTCATTACTTAGGAAGACAACTCTCAAATGTATACCATCTTATTCAGCTGTTCATGGAGAGTTTAAACATCTTTGTTTTGTTTTCTGCAAAATCAAGAGTAATGTGTGTTAATTTAGGATGCAGTAAACGCATGCAAAATTTTTCATTGTAAATGCCTTCATAGTTGTACACACAGGTAAATACAGGGCTACAACCATACCTTAATCAATTTGCCAATTCATGCTGAGTATGCTATGACAAATTCCAATTTTGTAGAACAATACAAATAAATGTTATGTCAGTGTAAGTGCCTGTAGTTTACTATCAATATAGTCACTGTACATATCAATTTCTTTGCTTTTCTAACTGTCTGGTGTATAATGTTATAATTCCAAAATTACTCACCATAAACTGTAACCCGACACTGTAGATAATACTGAGATAACAAAAAGAAATTGGAAATTGTGGGAACTAGATGGGGATGATCTCGTATGATCAACAAATCAACCAGTTTACATAATCATATAATATGGTGGTAGTACTGTATATTGCAGAATTTTTAAGTACATATGTATAAGCTAAGCTAATTATTTAAGGTGAGGAACACTGGCAATAGACTAAGGCACTAGTGTAAAAGCAAAATTTTAATTGATAAGCAGTTCATAATAAGTATAAATTTTACAGAAATACAAACAGTGGATTATGTCTCCAGATCTCTACCCTCAGATGTTATTCAATCATGTTCCACAAACACCTACAACATCTTCTCTTTCACTAGTATATTATTTACATTAGATTATTTAGCTTACATCCTATCACAAATAAAGTTTCAACATAAAAAAACAATGGAAATTTCAAAATGAAATTTTACTGACTCTAATAGAGCACACAGACATACTGTGTTTGCCAACCAATCCATGAGCCTAGCATACACCAAAACAGCCAAATGATGAAAAGGGGTGTGGCCTTCAAAAAAGCTTGTATGAAAAAGATGCGATACCAAAGATGTAAGCCAAAAATGGCTGCTACCTTTGATATCACATCTGCCTATCAGGGGGGTAGGACAGGACCACATGCACTACAGAGTGCTTAATATTTATTTTAAATGTAGTCATACTACCTGTTGAAAATAATAGATCGCACAAAAAATGACTGTATTGTAATCATTGATGACCACTGTTACTGTTGATGTGAAAGTCATCACCGCCACACATCGTCATCGTTGTAAGTTTAATTACTCCATAACAGCAGCGTTTTTCCAATCATGAATCACACCATTGCACACAACAAACTAAGTAGAACTAGAATATGTATTAATCCCCGCCAATCCCCTCCCTCTAATTTTTGTACAGGGTCTATTCAGCTCACATGAAATACTTTCAGTACTTGTGCAATATTATCATGTATTCACATGGGCTTATATGTCTGCCTATAATTATTTTGGAAGGCTACACCACTTTTCCACAGCTTGGCTGTTTTTCATTTCTTTTTGTATTTGTATGTACAAGCACCAAAACCTTTGGGGTTGGATTTTGTCCATAATTTTTAGTAAACAGAAGAACTAGACTTTAAGTGACATTTTTACATTTATGAAATAAATTTTGTACTATTATTTTATGACTGCTTTATAAGGCTTTTAGCTTTAGATATCCGCTGACCTTTGGTATCTTTCACGATGACTTTAAGGGTGATTTTTTGACACTGGTATGCAGGTTTGTGGGTTTTGCTTATGCTACAATTATGGAAGTCCACAAAGTACCAATTTGCTTTTAATGCTGTCCAGTTGACAGAATGGTTCTGAAGATGGTGTAGTACCTGGAGATAGCAAAGAATTACTGTACAGCTTCTGAAGCATTTTGGTTCGTTATAATATTCATTTCCTTGCTGACAAGGAAACAAACACTCCAAAGTGATTCTGATCTTATAAAAGAAAGGAAATGGTAAGGAGATAGACTAGACACATTTTAACACTCTACTGGGTGGTTTAAACTTCATAGATTAATTGCCTTGTGGGTCAAACACCTGAAAACCAGACTTCCAGTGAATCGCTTCAGATGTACCTGTACAGTACATGGACTGGAAATCTTCATTGTACTGTTATAGAGAAGGTTTACAAATCAATGGTGGGTTTTAGTTTTCATAGTGATCATCCCACCACATTACTTGTTCTATTCTACAAACATCAGTCTTGTCTCAACCACAACTATAAGCACCACACAATAACAGAATCACTACTAATACTACTATTGTAGCATGTGTACAAAATGATTGTGGGTTTAAGTTTATGACACCACAACTATATGTGACTATCTCAACAAAAACATGCTTAGTTGGCACAAGCATGAAGCAAATCTTTAAAAAGGGCAAAGATACACATGCTTGAAGGAAGAAAAATACATGAGTTTTAATTGAGCGATTACTTAGGAAGATAAGTCTCAAATCTATGCACCATCTTATTCACTTGTTCATGGATAGTTTGATTATTGGTAAAAGCAGTTTAAATATATCTTTGTGTTGTTTCTGTACCAACATGTGTCATCAGTGTGCATTTATTTATGATTGAATAAACATAAACAAAAATTGTTGTCATTTCTTCATTGTAAAATGTCTTCATAGTTGCACTTTTAAGTATGATAAAGGATGGAGGCACCAGTGGCAGATCGATGAGTATTAAAAAGAGGTTTCTGAAAGTTGATGCAGCTGAAAAATAAGGCACCTGAGCATCTCTCCAGAAAACTTTGAGACTTTAGAAGCTCTGAAATTTTAGGGCACTTTTAGTAAACAATTACATTGAATCCAGTACTGTAAACTATGAATACTATAATTAACTGTAAGATAGAATTTGTGATTATGTTGTAGCCTTAATTGCTCTATTAGAGAAGCTATTTGGCTGGTCTATTAGAGTATCTCGATTGTTTTAATGTCGTGGGAGGTGAAAGTAAAGTGCTACTGATGTAAAATGCTTCCAGTTGCATGCATGCTACTAAAATACAGTGGTATTCAGTTGTTTGCTATGACAAATTGTATAATGAAGAAAAATTTCCATTGAACTAAATTTGAAAGGAGGTTTCTGTCGAAACTACAGAAACCCACCTAGATCCGCCACTGGGTACATACATCTGAAGATATACTAGTGGACATTTAATCCCTACTTCAGTCTACAACTGTGACTCATACACAGAAGTAGATGAGCAAGGTATGATAAAAGGTACAACAAAAATGTCATACAGCTACCTGTTGTACTATGAACGTGTAATTGTAATGGATGCTGTGACAGAGCTACATAGGTCAGCTTCAACTTCTCTATAGTACGTATTCAAGCAGAGATTAGAACCTTTTAGCCCATCCTTTCTTTCCCAACAGCATGCTTATTCCTCAAGTATTTTGACCTACAAACCACCCCAAAAATTCACTAGTGGAAATATTCCTGAGTGAAAATATTTCGTATGATTTATTTTCAGTGGTCGAGGCAGCCATGAAACATTCTTACTGCTGAATATTTCCTGATCTATGGTATTCTTTGTTGACAATCATGGAAGTGATTCTGATTGCTATATAGTAACAAAGACAGCCAAGAGTCACAGGCCTTTACAAAAGTAAAGAATGATTTCTTTACAATATGAACAGTCTTTTACTGTTCCATAGTCAGTCTGAGAAAATAGTAACTGAAAACAACACCCATCACACTCAGAACAATATTGTTATATTGTTTTTGTAAACTACAAAGAGAATAACATAACGTCTCAACCTGAATTGAAAACGTGTGGCTTATTGTTGTGATCTACATAGTTGAATTTTGGGAGTGACGGTGAACACAGATCATAGTAAAATATTGTACAGGATTTTCCAGTTAGATGGATCAAAATAAAATAGGACAATGCCTAAACTGTGCAAACCAGCAATGGCGTAACTATTTGTGCATCGTTGATCACACAAAACACTCACTAGTGTAGTGAATTAAACAATGTATTGTGTATTCAAGGCTCATTGAAGCCTGTCAAAAATTCAATATTTACATCCCAATAATCAGTTTAGCCAAGTTTCATTCACTACTTATACAGTAGAAGGTGTATAAAGTAATTGTGGATTTTAGTTTTACACATGTTAACAACTACAATCAACACATCATCAAACACACATGATCCACTACATGTACTCAACACATAACTACTTTACCAGAGAACAATTGTGGGTAAGAACTGAGTTATGACATTTACATAGTTATGTGATTACCTTTCCATATGTGACCACAAGCAAACTAGTTTGCACAGCTTCCAAATTTCTTTTTATTTTCTCAGCAACATCTACAGTGTCCAAGGAAGGGGTCACCAAAGTTTCAGAATTATTGCACTAGAAAGTAGGAAGAGTAAGGAAATTGATTTGTACAGTGACTATACAGGCGCTGACATTCACAACATAAGCATTAGTCTACAGTGTTGGAATTTGGCTTTAAATTTTCACTATAAATTAGCAGATCAACAAAGGTATGGTTATTATCCTTGTAGTTATTGCATATACATAAATGAAGGAATGCACAGTTTTATTGAGAACAAGTTGATGTTGTGCTACTTCTAAAAACCAGGTGCCATGCAGCAAACAAACCTAACTGGAATTAATTAACAGTGTACTAGACTAATATTTATATTGGGTTTTGCTTTGTGCTACATAAACAATTAAATCATAGTAATTTGTATTTCATAATTGATGAAATATTTCATAATTCTGCAATTACGTTGCTAAGCAGAGCTAAGGAGACGTACCTCAAACAAACTGCTTTAACCTACTAGTGATGCACAGAAGTATCTTTTTATCTGTTTTATAGACAATTTCTTATGCAAATTCTCCAGGCAAAGCCTCAAAGTTGCTCTTCATTTTTGTTCACATATGTACATGCTCACCCTCTTTTCAAATAGAAGGAATTCGTTATACCTGGTAGCCTAGGAAGATAGTTTTTTTTTGGCTGTTTGACGTCCCCCATTAAGAATGGTCTTCACTGCGTCCTTATAAACTCGATTTACTGGTATTTAAAACTGGCACATATTAACCATCTTAAACCAAAGCTTAGCTGCCCAGAAGTTTAATACAGGCTCTGTATGGTCTTTATTTATCATATAAAGGCTGTTTTTAGCGAACAAAGTTTTGCTCACGTGGGTGCGGAAAGGCAAACAAATATACAAACATACATACATACAAACACACACATTTTTCGGAAAACAATATCAGTAAACCAGGCTTGTTTAAAAATGATGACAATCTTGTTTACATACATCTACCTTTTTGCTGAGATGCATGCATAAGCCATTAAACCAGTGAAATCGGTTTTAGACTGATAATGATCACACACACGCACGCACGCATGCACGCACGCACGCACATACACACACAGAGTTTCTTGAACTCTTGCTACATTGTACATCAATATAATAATAATGGTTTAATAACAACAACAAAACTTTGAAGCAGTACTATGGGTCGATCCATACCAGTAGTTTTGTCACTCAAAGCATTTGAAAATAATGTACAGTATTATTAGCAGGTACCAATTATCAGTACTTGTCACGTAAACAGACTATGGACTATATAGAGCCTACCTAACAACACAGTGGACTGTTATACTCTCAATAACTTTTCTTAGTTGTCAATCAGTAATTATTGCAGTGCTCTACAAGCTATGCTGGCTGATGGTGAAGTTGTATTAAATAATTTTGTATTATCTGTTTGAGGTAGGCTACCACTGAGGATCAAACACATGTACTCCACCATTGGGGCATTGATCCACATCAATTGTACACTAAATCCTCTGGAGTAGGAGGTGGGGAATAATATTGACAGGTACAGAAGAAATAAGAATCACTTGACAGATGATGTTAATAATTGGCAACTTGTACTATAGTCTTAATCAATATCATCAATGTATAGCCAGGCTGGTACAGTTTCATGTTTTTTTTAATTTGTACCGTTTAATACCAAATCAGCTACCAACCAACAATAGAAACTATTAATGTTGACTGGGCCCAGCAGTTTACTAGATCAGATGATGTTAATCAGTAAGATAGGGTTTGCAGGGGCTTAGGAAGTATGGGTGCCATAGTTGCTTGGGCACACATAAATATTTCTAAATCACTACAGCAGTGTCATCCATCCTTTTCTAACTTGCCAGTAATTTCATTTTCCAACCATTAATTACCCATTACTACTTCTTTACAACACTACATATGTACATATTATACCACAACCAAGTTGGTGTGAAGTTGTTAGTAAAGTGGTCCCAATCTTCATGAGTTACAAGTTACCTACATACAGTACATAGGCTATTCAGAACAATAGTCATTGAAAATGTCTGAAATAAGCGGAACAGCAGTAGACAAAACCCAGGGGTGGTTTTAGGGAATTTTCAAGATTTCCATAAACTTTGGCTTACTTTAGAACAGTTGTCCAGCCATTGATTAGGCAACTGGCTATAGCTCAGTAGGGCTCTTCTGGTACCACAAACCATCCCATAGGACATAACACATGAATTATACTCACCAATATTCATTAGCTAACTAATACTAACATAAGAAGAGGTGATGGTAGCAGTGACAATGAAGGACAAATGCCAAGACAAAGAAGCAAAGAGTTGATTAGCTTCGTAGTTTGATACTTTCTAATAGAACAGTCACTCTGTTGTGAAATACTCTAACAGAGCATTTATTGATTAAAATGTTCCAAAATGATTGTAAAATTTTGCTAGTCTAGTGAGCTATAGCTGGCGTAAAGCTAGCTAAGTAAGCTAACCATATAGTAAGAATTCACTAGATAGACTGACCTGTTTATTATCTATTCTAGACACTGATATCCAATTACATAACTATATCACTAGCTATAGTAACTTGGCTGCAATTTATTTTGTATGTTCAGTAAGTAGCTATACATGGGAAGCTAATGTTTTCCACCAGTAATTTTAATCGAAGAAGGAGAAGTTTAAAGTACTAAATAAAGTTCCATTTATTTTATCTAAGTTTCCTACAAGATTAGATCATAGAATATGGAAGGTATTAATCTTTTAACTGAACATGGTTTAATGAGTGTGAATGGATTGCATACGTACTGTACCACACATAGTTATAGCTAGATAGAGTGTAGGCACTGTATGTATTGTACCCGTTCAAAGATTCTGGTAAAATTGATCAACTATATATAGTCAAGACACCATTGTATTTCTGTACTGAAGAAGTTCCAAGAAACACTCAAATAGTTGGTGATGGCGTGAGATGATAGTAGTGAGGATCAGTAGACCAAAACTAATGTGTATAGCAGTGTTAAACCATCAAGTTTGTTAAATTCCAAACATTATAAAATATTGCCAGTGTCTGGGGGCTGCCACCCACAGCCCACTACCACTGGAATCCCACTGTTAGAAATCCTAGATCTGTCCCTGTACCCTTGTTGTATCATCATAACATAAACTTTGCATTGTATATTCAAGGCTCATTAGAGCCTGCCAAAAATTCTTAATGGTCCTAAAACAATGGTCTAACACTACTGATCAAGTTTTCTTTACTACTGAACTTATATAGTAGAAGGTGTACAAATCAATTGTGGGTTTTAGTTTTACACATGTAAACAACTACAATCAACACATCATCAAACACACACGATTCACTTAATGTACTCAACACATAACTGCTTTACCAGAGAACAATTGTGGGTAAGAACTGAGTATGTATAGTTACACTATACATGCACATAAGCACTTTTTTTTTGTTCTAAAAATGCAATAAATAGTGATGCAGCTACAGCCAGCATACAGAGACATTTTCCTGAGCACCAGGTCACTTTGCTCGGACACCAGAAAAGTTCTGGCACAGCAGCCATACGTGGAATACTACATTAATGTTAATGCTGTCAATCTCTTACTAAATTTTAGCCATAATGCCTTCACATCAACAACTCTAGCTGATCAAAGCATCTTATTAAAACTGTTACACCAGTTCTGTTGTTCACTTCCCTACTTCATATCATTGTATTCCAGTGAAATTAATTAAAGTGGTCTCCTGTTATGCGGTGTTGAGTCATGAGTCTTTCTGAGGTACCTACAACATGAGAATTGTAGTCTCTGCCTATTTGATGGTATATATGGTATAATTTAGTTCAGTAGAGTTTGCTTAGCTGAAGGAACTAGTTAGTCAGTTAGTAGAAAATTCAGTTAAATAAAAAAACATTTTTCCATAAAAACTTGTTTGAAGGGTTTGGGGTTTCTCTGGAGGCTGATTGTTTTGTGTCATCAGTGATACGCAAAATGTTGTGTCTTTGCTGGTACACACATTTTAGACATTTTCCTATGTATAACCCTGGTCTGTGCTCAACTACACTCTTTTAATCCAGATCACAATAATAAGTCACATGTCTCTTTAAGGGTGAATTCAGTAAGGTGTCACTAAAAGGAGGAATGAGGAATGAGAAATTAGGAAACTGGAAATGGGAAATGAGGAAACGGAGTATTTCTCTATAGTGCATTTTCATCATATGGGCGGTATTACTAGAGGTAGCTACAAGCTGGACACGAAGAGCCAAGTGCATGGTTGAAACTTGAATTCATTATTCGGTATTCTACACTACAGTCAGTGCTGAGAGTGACAATGAGCAAGACTGATTGAAAGTAGCTCTTCAAGCATTCTCACTAGTATTGGCCTCATCCCTCTGGCATGTACATGATTTCATATTTGTGCTGTGATTATACTGTAGCGTGATTACTCTATACCCAGTGTCACAACTCAAGTTCTCCTGTCTGCACTGCATCAAAAACAACCTACTGCCATGGCATCAGAGCCACTACTGAATCAAACAAGAATTATTTTGTTTTGAAGTTCGACACTAATCAGATTATGATTCATCAAGAATCACGAATTAAAGTAGCTACTAATGACACATGTGCATGGCCACACAATATGATTATATGTAGCTACATGTATATGACATATGTGCAATCAGCGTAGTCTGGTAGTAGCTTGGGTAGAGTGAAATCTCACTAGTCAGCTATGTTCTGGTTCCTTCAAAAAGAAAATAATGTGTTCCAAGAAAGATGATCCAATTTTATTTGTTAAGGATATGGTGAAGTCAAGACACCAATGCACTACTAGCAGCTCCATGCTATCATGACTGCATAGTGGGCTAGAGTAACTCAAAAGGGAATCTCTTATACTCTGTCATGATTAAAAAAATATTATGCTTACATGATAACATATGTATTTTCTGGCGGTTGAATGTAGTGAATTATACAGAAAATAAGCTCCCACAAGAATACATAATGTGTGGCGTCACACCTTACGTGATGCAGGGGGGTACATAAGGTTGGTATAGTGTGCTTTAATTCATTCTGCACCATGTGTTTAGTACAGATTGGCTGCGTGTGTCTTGGAAAGAAGAGAATCACGAGTACTATGGAGGGGAAGCTCGATACTCTTTTAGCTGAGCTCCACCAATCCCAATACAAGGTCTGCCAACTCCTACAAGAAGTGGAGGAAAAGCTCGATGCTTTTATAGCTGAAGTTAAATGGGAAGTCAATGCGGCCCAGGAGAAGACCAGCGAAGATGTTGCCATAAAGATTGGTAACACTAGTTACCAGTTCAAGAAGAAAGGCCACTAGCATCACTACCGCTTTAATTGCGGAGTGGAAGAAGCGATTAGCTCTGCCCAAGCTGATTTATTGAAATTGAAGCTGGTGAATCCAGACCAGAAGACAGCCCTAGAATCAGCCGAGACAAAGCTTGAGCAAGGTATGAAGGCGTTGGCTCCGAGGCAAAAGCACATAAAGATTGCCGATCGCTCCGAGCACGGATGGGGCATGGTTGCTCACTATCAGGAAGATCCCTTAGCATCCAGCCCCGATGATGATAAAGAGATAGAATGTGCTGAGAATAAAGCGGAGAAGGATGCAAAAGAGAAGCCGATAGAACACAAAAAATGAGTTTCAAGAGTCAAGGTGGAGGCGGAGGTGGAAAAAGAAGGCAGGCACAGCTGTACCCGGGTGAGCATCAGGCTCCTGGGTATTATGACAGAGGGGAGTAGTGGGGTCCCCGCCCCCCCATGGTGCCTCAGAGGCCTACAGAACATGAGTGCTTGGACCTTGTTTCCAATGTGGCAGCTATGGGCATATAGCCAAATTCTGCTGAGGACTGAACATACCGTATCCTTTTTCTCAGCCTGTGGTAAGCAGTGCTATAGAGCATGAGCCTAGCCCAGGGCTAGATGAGTTGTCTTTATGTTGTGAAAGTGTCAGTGGCGTTATTCCCAAGTCAACCACACACAGTGTATGTGTTAATGAGCTGGTTGGTATTGACCACGTTATGTCAGAAGGTGTTGATGGTCAATCTCATAAGCATGCAAGTGATGACAAGGGTATGTCTGACAATAAAATGAATTCAGAGATAACTCGATTATGGGAGCTAGAGAGCCAAGGGCCAGTGCAAATAACAGATGTACAGGACTGCCTTAAACAAAGATTACCCTTTTGGAGGGAAGTACTGCATACACCACCCCACATACTTGAATGCATTGAACATGGCTATCTTAAAATTCATTCCCCCACCCCACATCCAACATAACCACCAGTCATCAGAGACCCACCAGTGTTTTGTGGATGAAGCGATAAGTAGCTTAATCACAAATCATTACATCATCAGGGTGGATGCACAGCCACATATCTGTAGCCCTATATCTGTTGTATCCAATGCAGTGGGGAAATTACATCTGGTATTGAATTTAAGGTATGTTAACCAATTTCTGCATGTCTTGACCTTTAAATACGAAGACTTGTGTGTAGCAGCCCTTATGTTTGAAATGAATGAATTCTTGTTTAAATTTGACCTCAAATTGGGTTATCACCATGTGGACATCCACCCTGAGTCCTAGGCTTTCAGTGGAAGGGAGTTTTCTATGTCTTTACAGTGTTGCCCTTCGGGCTTTCTCATGCCTGCTACTTATTTACTAAGCTTCTACAGCCACTTATTCGGCTGTGGAGAGGTGGAGGTCTGAAAGCTATTATTTACCTTGATGATGGTATTGTGGCTGTACGTGGGAAAGAGAGAGCCATAAGGGAAAGTGCCTCAGTGAAAAGAGACTTGGAGAGTGCTGATTTTGTTGATAACATAGAAAAGAGCCAGTGGGACCCTTCCCATAGTATTGAATGGATTGGGTTCCTTGTTGACCTGTCTAAAGGTGAGTTCTCAGTTCCAGATGACAAAATAAATAGACTAAAAAGTAAATTGCTAGAGCTGAAAAATGCCGAATCAGCTGGTGCAAAGCAAATAGCTAGTATTACAGGATCAATAATTTCAATGTCACTAGCCCTTGGCTCAGTGTCCAAACTAATGACTCACAGCTTGTTTGCTGTACTCAATAGTAGAATTTCATGGTGACAAAAACTTAGCCTGACTAAACAAGCACAGGATGAGGTAGGCTTCTGGCTTGCTAGAATTTCAGAGTTTAATGGGCAGAATATATGGCCTAAGCCATCAGCCCTCCGCATTGTTTATTTAGATGCTAGCTCTACACACTTTGGTGGGTATACAGTAGAGCATGGTAACCTAGTGGCTAATGGTCAATGGTCAGTCGAGGAGGCAGCCCAAAGTTCTATATGGTGGGAATTGCGAGCAGTCAGATTGGTGTTAGAGTAATTTCAGGGAAAGCTGGCAAATAAGTGAGTCCGCTGGTTCACAGATAATCAGAATGTGCTTAGAATTGTACAGCACGGTAGCCCCAAGGAGATCTGCAAGTGGAAGCTTTAGAGATATTTTCTGTGTGTGTTGATAACTCAATCAGACTAGAGCCCAAGTGGATACCAAGGGAACAGAATGAGTTGGCTAACTATTATAGCCGTATTGTGGACCATGATGACTATATGCTTAATCCATCTGTTTTTGCTTGGCTAGATGAGCTTTGGGGTCCACACAGCGTTGATAGATTTGCCAGCCCAAATAATGCCCAGCTTGACAGATTTAATACCAGGGCTCCTGGGTCAGAAGCGGTGGACGCATTTACGTGTAACTGGGGCACCGACATCAACTGGTTGTTCCCACCTGTCTACTTAGTCCCACGGGTGATTAGGCATGCACAGCAGCAGCTGCTAAAGGTACTCTAATAGTTCCCCAATGGGTTTCTGCTCCATTCTGGCCCTTAATATTCCCAAACAGCACTGAACCAGCAGATTTCATTATAGAATGGCTTGAATTACCACTAAGCAATGCATTAATTTTACCAGGCCTTTCCGGTTCGAACTTATGCTTTGGCCTCCCAAATACACCAATCTTGGCTGTCAGGTTTCATTGTTAAGTTGTAAGTAGTTTAAAGTTTGTTTAAAAGCATAAATAAACTTATTAAATAAAAAATGGGGTGCCATAGCTGGCCAATACAGGAGTCGCAAGTGTAGAGATGTGTAGACAGACAGTGAACAGGTAAATGCATATCCTGTCGATCGCTGCACAAAAATATATGGTATGTTGGTCACACCTCAGAGGCTTATGCTGTGTTGGTCACAGCTTAGAAGATTATGCTGTGTTGGTCACAGTTCAGAGGCTTATATGGTGTCTTGGTCACAGCTTAGAGGCTTATGCTGTGTTGGTCACAGCTCAGAGGCTTATGGTGTGTTTGTCTCAGCTTAGAGGCTTATGCTGTGTTGGTCACAGCTTAGAGGCTTATGCTGTGTCAGTCACAGTTTAGAGGTAAATTACTGTGTTGGTTACAGCTCAGAGGTTTATGCTGTGTCGGTCACAGCTTAGAAATGTAAGGTGGATCAGTCTCATCTCCTCGTTAAAGCATGCTGTGTCAGTTGTAGTCCCAGGGTTGTACTGGTCGCATGTGTTGTAATAGAAAGGTTTTCACAGAGCAACTTTAATGACTGATTTCAAGTGGACTAACAAATTGTACAACAATATGCTCTTTTATAGACTACAATTCTGGAAGTCTGGAGATAGTTCCAGAATAAGAACAATAAACAACATAATAATTAGCTGTGGTCTAATTACACAATAATTAGTCAATTCAACAGTTAAAAGTCAATTTACTCCACAACACTGCCACTTAAATTGACTTGACACTGGGTAAGTCCCATCTCCAGCCGAAAACGTTCAAATCTGTCACGTGAGAGAGGTTTGGTAAGCACATCTGCCACCATTTGTTCCGTTGGACAAAAAATCAATTCAGTACATCCATTACTTAGAGCTTCTCTCACAAAGTGAAACTTAATATCAATATGCTTAGTTCTAGCATGAGTAATGGGGTTTTTAGCAATGGCAATAGCACTTAGGTTATCCTCTCTGATTACGGTTGGTTTTTCTGGTTCTGCTTCTATAATAACAATCTTCTGAGCCATACAGCCTCTTGAGTGGCTGTGCAGAGAGCAATGTACTCTGCTTCAGTAGTTGACAGAGCAACCACTGGTTGCTTCCTACTCAGCCAACTAATCGCAGCTCCAGACATAATGAACAGATTTCCTGTTGTGGAATGTCTACTGTCTATGTCCCCGGCCCAGTCAGCATCAGAAAACCCAAAGAGCTTGTGATCAGCTGATTTGTTGTACATCAGACCAAGATTGATGGTGCCCTTAAGGTAGCGAATTATTCGCTTAACTGCAGTAACGTGAGCTTCAGTGGGACAGGAGTTAAATTTTGACACAGCTCCCACTGCTTGGGCTATGTCAGGTCTTGTTGCAGTGGCTGCATATAGCAGAGTGCCCACCATGGACTGATAAATTATTTGGTCAACAGACTTACTGACTCCATCATCCTTTACTAATTTAACACTAATATCAGCTGGTGTTGTGGATGGTTTGACTTCACTTAACCCATACTTATCCAGAAGTGTTAGGATGTACTGCCTTTGGTGCATCCACAAGGTATTTTTCTCCTCATCATACTCCATAGCAATCCCTAGGCAGTAGTGGATCTTTCCCAGATCTTTCATCTCGAAGTGGTTGGACAAATCATCTTTCATCTTCTTCATCACTAGTAAGGTTTTGGTAGCAATGATTAGATCATCAACTTGCCAGAACTTGGTCCTGGACCTGCCCTGTTGCTATGTTTGAGCGTTACTTACAGAGAGTGGGAATGACAACAAGTGACAGCAGATTTCTATTTCGAGCAATCCAAAAAACGAAGAATGGAGAGAGTCTGCAAGAATCTGGAAAGATAAGTTACACCTGCCTATGCTATCTATATCTTAAGAAGTTGGAAAGTCTGGGTTTCCCAGCTCAAGAGTTCGGCCTTCACAGTATGAGGTCAGGGGGTGCCACTGCTGCAGCTAATGCCAATGTGCCAGACCATATTTTCAAGAGACATGGGAGATGGAAAAGTGAGAATGCTAAAGATGGACATGGGCTGGAGAACCAATTGGAGGTTTCAAGAGAAATTGGATTGTATCTTCAATGTAACACACTCTTTGTGGCCCTAGTATATCAACAGCCAACTGCTGTGCTGGCACAACCCCATTGGGTGAGAGAGTATATGCCCTGCCTCAACTGGTCGTTCTTGCTGTGCCTGATACGAATTGACATCATCTCCCCTTTGACAACAAAATTAGTTGGTGTGATATCTACTAGCTCACTGAACCTTAGAAATGCAGCATACCCTAGAACACATGGCTGTTGCAAGCCTCGAATCCGACAAAGAACCTGATTGCTCAGCATCTCTAACAACTGCCTCGATCATCCCAATGGTCATTTGCTCTTTTTTCACCACTGGCTTAGCTAAGGAATGCTGCAGGCCTGCCAACGTATTTTTCACCAAGGGGTGAGTTGCTGGTGAGGCTAATCCTGATATAGAGTGGACCCAGGACAATGCATTGCAGGCTTCTTCTGCTGCTGACTTTGATCCCAATTGCTCACCAATGAACTGAAGATACAACACAAATTCATGTGGCCTGGCTGGAATGGGTGGTAGCTTGTGTGCCTCCACCCAAGTTTTCCACCTCCTGACAGCACCACAGTACTTTTTAACAGTGCTGTTTGTACGGCTGTGCATTATTATGTGTGGCAGCCTGCTGGTGAGATCCTTTAGCTCTGGGTCCTCTAGGTCTTTCATGAGTAACCAGCTCCCATGTGCTAGCATACCTACAGAACAAAACATGCACATTTAGTGAAGTTACTCAGCTCAAGCAGATACTGGCTGCAAGCTGGATTCTTGTGGGGCCATGACACCGTGCTGTTGTGGAGTAGATCGACTTTTTAACTGTTGAATTGACTAATTATTGTGTAATTAGACTACAGCTAATTATTATGTTGTTTATTGTTCTTATTCTGGAACTATCTCCAGACTTCTAGAATTGTAGTCTATAAAAGAGCATATTGTTGTACAATTTGTTAATCCACTTGAAATCAGTCATTAAAGTTGCTCTGTGGAAACCTTTCTATTACAACAGGCTATGGGCCCAGAGCGTCTTGCTGCGTTTTTTGGCTTTGAAGACTGACGCCTCGACTGGAAGAGGAAGGCAAGGCTTCAAGCAATTCGTCTGGAGGAGATGAGAGAGAGAGACGCGCCAGGCTACCTTCGTGACCTTTGACCTTCTGGCTTACAGCACTTGGGACTGGTGGAACGATGGCTGAAGTCGACAGGTGGTCGATAGACAAGCTGGATTCGTCGAACTGGCCGATGTGGAAATTCCAGATGAAGCATCTTCTGCTGGTGAGAGGGCTGTGGGGGCTGGTCAACAGAACGGAGGCTCTACAGGATGAAGCAAACGCCCAGCAGCAAGCGGACTACAACAAGAGATCCCAGAAAGCTTTCTCAACAATGGTAATGGTGATAGGCTTGTCGCAACTCTACCTAGTAACTTCGTGCGAAGGTCCAGTAGCAGCATGGATGGCTTTATGGAACCATTTCGAGCGTCTCCAAGTTAATGCTGAAGAAGCAGTACTTTCGCATGGAGATGGAGGAAGGAACTTCTGTTGAGGAACACATCAAGAGAATGAAGGAGTTGACGGACAGACTAGCAGCTATCAATGCTCCAATAGCAGAAGAAGACCAGATAGTGACGCTCTTAGGGAGCCTACCTGCTACTTATTCCACCCTGTTGACAGCTCTGGAGGCCAGAGACACAGTTACTCTTGGCTATGCTCATCAGGCTCAAATCAGAGAGGAGCAGAGGCTGAAGGGACTGACAGATGGAAGTGTAGCTACAGGAGGTAGCACAGGGCGAGCACTACTTGGAAAGCAGTCTGATAAGGGCAGAAAACATAGCCAGAAGAAGGTATGCTTTTGTGTGGAGAAACTGGTCACTTCTGTAGGGGTTGTCCAAGAAATCAGCAGAGTTCCAGGCCTAAGCACAAGGCAAAGCTTGTTAGTACTGAGTCTGTGGGATCTCACTCCGATTGTGACACTGATGATGGAGCATTTGGAGCGTCATCTAGTTCATGTGAACCTGGGAGGTGGATAGTTGACTCTGGAGCATCAAGCCATATGACACCAGTAAAGGAGACACTGGTCAATTATGTAGAGTTCGACAAGCCCCAAATGGTTTGTCTAGGGGATGGCCGAACGGTAGAGGCCTTTGGAAGAGGAAACGTCCACCTCTCTATGGTTTTTAGCTCATGTAATCCTAAGAAGATTACTATGTATGATGCTCTGTATGTTCCTAATTTGAAATGTAATTTGTTCTCAGTTAGAGCAGCTGCCACTAAGGGAAATGTCGTCAAATTTGGAGAAGCCAAGTGCTGGATTCATGGGAAGAGTGGCAAGCTGTTAGGAATGGGAACAGTTGCTAGCAAATTGTACTATCTAGACTGCCACACTGTTGCTCAGAACCATGTGACTGTAATATCAAGACCTCAATCTGGAAACACTGCTGACCTTTGGAACCAGCGTTTAGGTCACTTGAATGGAGGTCAACTGAAAGAGATAGTTACCCATAACATGGTGATGGGAATGAGGATTTCCAAAGCTGTGAAGATCTTTCTTTTTGTGAGAAGTGTGTGGAAGGGAAGATGGCTAAGATACCTTTTAAGTCAGTGGGAGAGATTCACCCGGTAAGAAAGTTACAGTGTGTGCATAGTGATGTGTGTGGGCCTATGCCTATTGTATCAATTGGAGGTAGAAGGTACTTTGTTACCTTCATTGATGATTACACAAGATGTTGTAAGGTTTATTTTATGAAGAATAAATCAGAGGTGTTTGACAAGTTCAAGGAGTTTGAGCTCTGTACTACTAATGAGTGTGGTAATTTAATTGGAACCTTGCGTTCAGATAATGGTGGAGAGTATCTCTCAAAGGAGTTTGAAGAATACCTACGAACTAAAGGAATACACCACGAGCTTTCAGCTCCATATTCACCTGCTCAAAACGGTGTTGCTGAGATGCTGAACCGCACCCTGATGGAGTCTGCACATACTATGACAGCTCAAGCAGGACTTTCAGAGGAATACTGGGCGGAAGCTGTGGCTACTGCAGCCTACCTGAGAAACAGAACAGCTACCAGATCTCTGGAGAAGATGACACCCTACGAAAGATGGTATGGTCGTAAGCCAAATCTTGCACATCTTAGAGTGTTTGGTTGTGTGGCTTACGTGTATATTCCTGACAGCAACAGAAATGGAAAGCTGAGCAAGAAGGCTGAAAGGTTACGTTTTGTTGGATACAGTCTTCAAACAAAGGGATACCACTTGATTGATGAAAGCACGTCGAAAGTCATCATACGTCGAGATGTCATATTCAGTGAGGCTGATTTCCAAAATGACCGAGGTATCAACAAGAATTTGGAGTGTTTCAATGATGATGTGATTCCTGAGGGAGAGGAGTCAGTTGTACAACAACCTGATGACCAAGGTCAAGGTCAACACCGGTATCCTGCAAGACAGAGACGTCCGCCAGTAAGGTATGGCATTGATGAGTACACAGACATGGCATTGTTAGGTGGAAGCCAAACAGAAGATCCTCAGAGTATTGAAGAAGCTCTACGGAGTAGGCTTTCTAAGAAGTGGCAAGAGGCAGCTGATTCAGAGTTCCAGTCACTGACAGAAAACAACACATGGGAACTAGTAGAGTTGCCCAGTGGAAGAAAGCCAGTTGGATGTAAATGGATCTTTAAGACTAAGTGTGGTAGTAATGGAACAGTAGAACGTTACAAGGCACGACTAGTAGCAAAGGGATACACTCAGAAGTATGGAGAAGACTACAACGAGACGTTCTCACCTGTAGTTCGGTACTCATCTATACGTGCGATGTTGGCTTTTGCAGTTCAGAATGGTATGATCATTCATCAGATGGATGTGGTGACAGCAATCCTAAATGGAGTGTTAGATGAAGAGATCTACATGGAGCAGCCTCCAGGGTATGTTAAAGAAAGTGAAGAGCATCTTGTCTTTAAGTTGAAAAGGTCTCTATATGGGTTAAAACAGTCCTCTCATTGCTGGAATACTGTATTTACAGCACACATGGAGTCTGGAAACTTCAAGCAGTGTTCAGCTGATCCTTGTGTTTTTGTTCGCAGTGAGAGTACTGATTTGGCCATTGTTGCTGTGTATGTTTATAAGGTTGGTATGGTGTGCTTTAATTCATTCTACGTCACATGTTTAGTACAGGTTGGCTCCCACCCACCCACCCTATTTTCCTTAGCTCTGTTCTAGATGAGACGGATGGCGATGAAATGGATCAACAATTTGGACTTTACATAACTCATTGTCACATTTTGCATACATGGCAGAGTGGAACTATTTTGGGTTTTTCTCTGATGGTTATAAAAAAATACCATCATGTTTTTCCTAGGGCTGCTTGGGCTGAGCAGTTCTGGATTTTTTTGTTAAGTTTATTATTATTATGCTAGCCCCCACTCTGCCTCCCGAGTATTCATGCAAATTCCCAATCATCACAGTGTAAATGCAGTGTATGGTGTGATGTGTTTTATGCTTGTGTGTATAGTTACAAAACCATTATCATTAGCCAACCACTGTGGTGGCACAACCCCATTGGGTGAGAGAGTATATGTGGGGTGTATGGTGTAGTCAGGATATGATGTAGGAGGTACTATAGCTACTACAAACATTGCAAGGTGTAATGCTATTAAGTTCCTTCAACGACCACTACACCTGAGACTACAATAAGCATGTCACAATGCCATGAGCTATCATCTGATGGCTACAACATCACATGTACAATATACCAGTGTTAGCAGCAGTGATAGGAGAACTTGTGACACTGGGTAATCACACTATAGTAATCACAGCAGGAGGTACACAAATATAAGATGATCATGCCGAGTTCACACATTACTGACTGAGAACACTTGAAGAGCTACTTAGTGCTTTCAATCAGTCTTTTTCATTGTCATGCACTCTAACTACTCCTAGCAAGACTGTGGAATGCCAAATAATGGATTGAAATAGTAAGTTTTGACCATGCACTTGGCTTTGTCCAGCTTGCACCATCACTGACGGCTTCTGACGCCCTCATTGGCTAGCAATACCACCCATATGATGAAAATGCACTATAGGGAAATGCTCCATTTCCCATTTCCGGTTTCCTAATTTCCCATTCCTCCTTTTAGTGACACCCAATTCAGTATGTATGTAGTTTACTATAACAGTGTACGTGTATCATACAGTATGATAGTACTGTATATTAGGGATCATGAAGGTTTGGGCTTTCTTGCCCTTCAAAATTCCCTGAAATCAACTTCAGCGTTCCTTCAAAATAACAAACAGCTTGGATAGCCATAACCAAGCCTAAAATGGACTAGTTTGAATTAAATATTGTATTGTGTATTCAAGGCTCATTGGAGCCTGCCAAAAATTCTGTACAAAGTTGACATCTGGAGCCACTTAGCCAAGTTTCATTCACTACTTATATAGTAGAAGGTATACAAATCAATTGTGGGTTTTAGTTTTTGTAGTGATCATCCCACCACATTACTTGTTCTATATCAAAACAACATTTTACAAACATTAGTCTTGTCTCGACCACAACTATAAACACTATAATGGAATCACTACAAGTACCTATTGATATTTTATCACACACACTAGCTGTATTTCCATATTTACACAATTATCATAACACTTCTATGCAAGTACACAAGAAAATTTTCAACTGGAGTAGAGTAGGGACCATAGCACATTGATAAACTAGCTGGATTAGTACACTACATTAAATCACAATAAGTTATAGTTATATCCTGTTACAAGGGTGATATCATTAACTATTTTACATCCCAGTGTGCGGAAGTTTACGGATAGTAAATTAAGTTACGGTTTTAGTTCCTGTCACTGTGCTCAAGATTTCATCCAAATTGTGTGGAGATTCTACTTCGTAGCTACAAGAGAGACCTTGCATACTGTCTACAAACTGTAGTGAAGGGCGGTGTTACGAAGCAGTGGTTCCAGGTACGATTTGCCTTCATCAGAAGTTGGTATGGTAGTGTCGAGAGAAACAAAAGACCAACAAGTGGCTATGCTGTAATCTGAGATAGAACGATGAAAGCTAGAGGAAGTTAGTTCTTCACCATAGTGACCATTAGGAGTGATTACTGGAGCGAAAATCATCACAGACTGTTCTCGATATTTGTTAAACTATCGTATTGGTAACTTGTAGTGGTACTGTGTAAAGGATTAACAGTTTTCTTGTAAGATTTAACTGGTTTAAGTGCTGTATTGGTGTGTTTTGTATCAATTTTTCCTTATTTGGCTCTATGTTCCATTAGTAAACAATACCATTTGCGGTTATTATGATGTCATGAATGAGACTGAGTGGCTCCACAACTGGATGATAAGTTAGTTATCACTGGGTGATAACTAATACATCATACAGTAGCAGCGCCACTGTGTCTAGCTGTATGGTAGTTATAACCCAGCGCAGCGTTTTGATACTCCCATGCACTGGGATTTAAGAAATGTACTGTGCATTTCCACTATGGTATCTTGAGCACAGTAGGGATACAACACTTGTTATTGTTTTACTGTGATTAATATTGTGCACTACTCCAGCTTGTTTTAGTACTTTTCATCAATGTGCTATGGTCCCTATACACACCCACGTTCACTTTTTCTACACGAGCAGGGTGAAGAGATCCGTTATCTGATTAAGGCTTACTCATAGTAGTTGTGAGGTACTTGTCTGGACTTACTTTTGCATACATTTTTTCCCCACTCAAACCATAGATCTACATTAGTCACATAGCATCTATGCTAGACTAGGGACCCACTGATTATGCACATTTTATTATGCTATGCTGCACTGCTCAAAATTTTCCTTAAATTAATGCTCAGTATTTACTTATTATGCTCAAATTATGCTCGATATTTATACCTCAGTTTGCATGTTTTCCTAGCAAATTTGGGAAAACAGTGAGTTGCTGAAGCACAGATGCCATCCTTGCTTGTCAAAATGCATGTCACAGAAAAGATCGATATGCTCTAAAAGAACAGTCAGCTACCTGATTATTACTGACTGTTCTATTAGAATATATCGATCTTTTTCTGTGATATGTATTTTGACAAGCACGAATTTATGGTACTGCACAAGTGTTCTGTCTATTATACTAGCATTATGCTCAATGCTTTAAGGCACCTATTGTGCTCATTATTATGCCAGCATAATCGGTGGGTCTCTATGCTTAAACTGTTGCAATACTTGTTTATGCTACTAAAGTCAAGCAGCGTGTATCGCCAGTCTACCACAGTAAAACATCTGCCTCAGTATTCAGAACTGGGCAGGTACATTTTCGAGCAGACTTTCCTATACAACCTTTCGTAAACTCTTCACTGACTTGGCAAAGCTGTGGCACAAGCATGACTACACTGGGCTGGCCATTTTCTAAAACAGTTGGACACCAAATACCAACATCTTCAAGACATAAATACTGAGCAAGAGGTGTTTGTATCAAAACATATGTAAGGGATTTGTCAAATCAAGCATTTACAGATGGCCAACATTACAGGTGTCCAGCACTTGTGCTGTAAAGCCTTAATAAATAAACTAACATCCATTTGGTTCCACATGGGGTACTTTTGAGATACGTAAGTCACTCTCTAGAGTTCCTTGAATACATATACATGAAATTGACAAGGAGAAATATCCTGACTGCCTGGTAGACTCATGTAAGCGTTTGAGTGTTAATTGGATGGCGAGGCCACCTAAGTCCAGTCATGGATTTTTCTCAGCTTTTCAAACACACTTTCTGTGTCTAATATCTGTTAAATATCGTTTTTGAAACCTCAACTTGGTAAAACAGGCTGATCATAAATAATTAATCTCATCATTCTTTGTCATTCATTGTCCAATATAAAATATATGTACCATAAGTGCATTAAACTTTATGAGTAAAATTTTCGTGGTTTGCCATATAGACAGGCTTGCAAGTGTATTAAATTTTGTGGGTATAATTTTTGTGGTGTAATGTCGATGAGCCAGTTTATTTTCTCGAGGAGCCATGGGGAACAAAAGTTGTGCTTTAAGGTCGCGTTTAAGGTTTACAGCTTAATAACAGCTTACTATTGTTTGCATATGGCTACTCCATTTAAGCTGGCATACTTATCTGGCAAGCATTCACCACAAAAGAATCTTGCCAGCTGGAATCTGAGGAAGCGAGTCTTACATACTTGAACAAGGCCATCAGTATCTATTCATGTGGTAAACAGGTACACGTGTTGTCGTCAGGTCGTACATAGCGAATTCCATAGAATTAATATAGCTATTATGCATGTTTATAGTCTGAGTATGGAAAGTGCATTGGTGGCAATGGTTAATAGGTCTGCTCGAGCTGAGACATAGTTTCTAAATGGATTAATTTCGTGTTATGTGGATTAATTTTTGTGGATCAGCTACAAACCACGAAATCCATGAAAATTATACACCACGAAAATTTCTACTCTTATGGTATTTTACACTACATACAAAAACACTGATTTACTCACAAAATCTCTACAGCACACCATACAATAAAAGAAAGCCCTTGAATTTCTCTATCCAATTCCGACCATAGAAATGGGAAAATATCACCATAGCGACAGTTATTTATTGCTGATGATGACATAATACGCACTCCATACATTAACCTATTGGAAAATTTAATTACCTCGGCAGGAAAATCCCAATTTACAAGTTGTTGTCCTCAACCAAATTCGCTAAATTTGGTATCACTCTACGCAGCGAAGGATGTTTAATAAGACTCTGACCGTATAAATTGTTAAACAGGTTAGTTTACAGAAATATGTTGAAAAACATGTGTTTTTACGGGCATTCTGAACACATAAATTTTGCAGTACAAGGCTCCTTTTTAGCTTCCCCTTCATTACTACACAAAGAACTTACACATGAATCAAATCGCCTTTCATCAAGGAATCTGATAAACCAAACTTTTTGTCTGTCAACCAGAGTACATGGAAGTTGTGGTGCCTTGTTTAGAAGACGGTGTTATTTTATATGGAATGGGCATAACCCATTCGGAAATCTGGAATATACAAGTTTTGATATGTAGAATGATGCAACATAGAAACTGAGGAGTAGTGTCTAACTATACTGAACTAAAAGTACTGTGGTAACAAATTGTATTAATTTTACCAGTTGATTCAGTCAGAAAATTGTGCTTGATCAACCAAAAGCCTTATGAATGTTCCTGAAGGCTTACAACTGTTTGATCGCCCGTTGTAGTGCTTGATCGCTTGAATTAAACTAGACCTGGGATCGATTCAGATACTGCGGTGACATTCAGTGATCCTGGCATCAAGCGCTGCCACTCTCTACCCCTTCAAGGCCTTGGGGTCGTTTAAAAAGTATTATATCAATTATACAACTGGTCCCTCATTACAACATGCTGTAATAATAAAATGATATACTCACAGCCACACTCCTTGTTCTGGTTCCTCTTCCCGTTTTCACTCGATCTACTGACTTTACTGTGGTCCGGCTGAGTTGAACTAATTTAAAGGCAAACGTTTATATCATATTTCGCTAGACTTCTAATATCTGGCAGTTCTTCAGATACCAACAACTTGTTTTTGTGTTTTACAGCAGAGATAGGCACGTGAGTACGCATGGTGAAAACAACAGCGAGGACTCAAATACTCTAATTCGCTCGCTCTAATTGGATAATCATACAGAGTTACGGAATAGCACGTGAACAACTTTCAGCTTAGTAATAGCAAGATTCATCCCGGCCGGGTCATTGAGTATTCTAATGATTTGGAATCAGTAAGCTAGCTATAGCTTAACAGTGTGATCATAACTGACATAATAAGACAGGTCATTTATGAACAGTAGCTACACTATAGCTAGCTAGCTAACAGAAAACAGATTCTGTCTGTGCAGTGGAGCTCAAATCAGTTTCTCCAATCTGTAAAATAGCTACCTAACCTGGTATATAAGTGTTGACTATTTGCAGACCATCAATTATACATATAGCTAGCTAGCTACGTAGCTAAAATGACAGTTACGCCTTTAAGTTTTGATGCTCTAAATTCGAACAATGTCACTAAAAGTGTATACACTCAAAGTGATCTGCAGTTTTTTTCTGCAGATCACTGATGTTCCATATACACCCCAAGTGGTCAACATGTCTGACCTCAGTAATTGGCAGATTGTTGGTCTTCTCCTCTCAACTGATCAAAATGGTGACTGATATATACTCATCCTTTTTCACCTGACAACATTGTGTCCATGTGGCTATGAAGTTTTGTGTAAATTGTAACAAGCCAGCTGTCATGATTTAAGCAGTAAACTGAGGACTGTAAATATAAAATTTGTGATATATTGTTATGTCATGATCAGTGTGTGGTGTTTTAATTGTGTGTGATTCCTGTGTGGGTACTCCATCACAGAAGAACTGCTAGTCCAAGTACTGGAGTTTATCCTACTAATCAATCCAATAATTTGATTCTGGATTGATATATTCTCTACACATGCATGCATCACTTGATGGTGGAGGTGGTGCTTTGACAATGGAAGATATATAGTGGTGTTAGCATACATCAGTATAGCTTTGCATGGCAGGGGTGGATAGAAGTGGGGGGGTCAAAGGGGGCTCTTGACCCCCCCTCCAAAAATTTTTAGTATACCAAGATCAAGATACTCCAATAGAGCAGTTACTCTAATAAAGCAGTCACGGTATTAGAACAGTGTGTAGTGAACTATTTAAGAATTTTATGTACTTTATCAGCTATAAATGCGTAGTTGGTGAGGTGAGGAACTATTGTCAGCTGGCTGTGACCTTTTTTTTGGTCTCACCGAGACAATGCAGTGCCTCATTTTTGACTCCCCCCCCCCCCCCTTTCCATAAGTCTGGATCCGCCCCTGTTGCATGGCATTCTGAGGTTGGAAGCATCTCCTTGAAGTTGAATATTCTATAGAATAATGTGATCAGCTAGAGTATTAAAACAGGTATACTGTCCAAAGCTTTGACCTGTACCCCACTCCTCTCCATTACTCTCAACCATGCATGTAGCAACCCCACCAAAATGCACAACTAGAACTGATAATACATATAGAGAATAATAATATTTCTTTTTTACATAATGTGACACATTACAAGTTCCATTACATACATTAATGTAGTTAAATACTGGAAAGATGTCAATGTTTAACTTATAGGTCGGATGCAGAGAAGACTCCAGAGTCATTCCCTGCAGCTGTTAAGGTATTCCTATAGATTGCATGTTGCTGGGATCAACTCATGATCAACACTGGTCAGTGATTTTTTTACTACATTCCACAAAGTTTTGTAACATGTTTCTCACTCCAGTATTAACAGGCTCTAACCTTCTCACAGGTCCCTAGAGGGATAACATCTCAAGATAAAATTAAATATGTTAATGTAGTGTAGTACCTTTAGCTATAAGACATTAAAAGGATATTTCCATGCATCGAGATTATCTGATAGTTTCAAGCTGAGTGATTGTTCAATTAGAGTAGTCCAAATTTTGATTACATTATTTTAATTCATGTGAGAATATATCAATTTACTTTAAAATTTGTTTCTTCTCTGTTAGATTATTTAGTTAAAAACCAAATTGGCAAGTATGATGTACAGAGGGGTTTCCTGACACCTCTGGACACTTAACCATGTAAAACTAAAGGTTGAGCTATATTTACAACTAATATCATTATCCACTAAATAGATTTTAGCCCACAGACAAGGAAATATTCATTAATTATTTATATCACCACCACACAGTGACTTCAAATGTTTACCAATATCATACAGTTGGTATTGCATATAGTAGCTATAAGAAAAAATTTATAATTTTTTGTATACTTGTTGGTTTACATTTTTGTAACATTATTGTGGCTGGTGAACTCACAGAGTTGGGGTACAGTAGTTACTTCAGAAAAGTAAGTAGTTTATCTCATGTAACTTAGTTATAGTTACAGTTACTATTATGTAACTAAGTATCTAGTTACTAGTTAGTTACCTGTACTTTCATAAATAAATTATGTTTGTTAGTTAACTTTTGTAACATGATTACTTTGCCCAGAACAAGGGAAGAAGAGAACTATTATAATAATTATATGTACACTTTCTGAAAATAACGATTCTGTTGCCATTTCAGCTCAGTTTTAACTGTTACGTCTATTACTCAAGCTGAATTATGAAGGACAGTACAGTGGAACCTCAGTTATCTGGACCCCACTTATCTGGATTCTCGGTTAATCGAACTACGGAATGACTGCTCTATTAGAGTAGTGACTGTTCTATTAGGGTAGTTGATAATACTATAAATTTTTAAAGGTTATTTATACACAGTTTCGGAGATACAAACTTTTCAGACTTATGGACCACCCCTGGTCCCAAGGAGTTCGGATAACTGAGGTTCCACTGTACACAGAATGCGTCTACTTAATGTGGCTGTAGCAAAAACATTGAAATGCTCTAACTTGTTTTTAAAATGTGATTATCTATAGTTACAATGTAACTATTGTAACTTAGTTACAATGTAACTATTGTAGCTTAGTTACAAAGTAACTAGTTAAAACCTGGTCTTTTGACAAAATTGATTAATACCATATGTATGTATCACCATACAGTTTGGTAGCACTGTTGAGCATGGACCAGAAAGACTTGCCACTTTCCTGCCATAAAAATCACACAATAACCAGTCTCACCTTTCCTTCATGATGACATCAATATTGGTTAGGTAATTCAAATTAAAACTGAATATTCTGACTGCCTTCAACCAAGCATAACTCCTCTATGGCAAATGATTTGGGCTTGATTTCTTCACTGTTTGGCAGTGCTTGCATTGACCTGAGATGTACCTTTTGCCTACTACTGCAGACATATCTAAAACTTACCTTTGTCCTCCTTTGTGTCCTGTGTATACAGCTATCACAAAAATCGTCTGTAACTTCTGTAATTGATTACTGAGGCTCTTCTCTTATTGCTTGCTTGTAACATTGTACAAAAGGTAGAACAGAGGTGAAAACAAAGTGAAATAGTCACTTCACTTCAAGCAAGTTCAGTTATTTACTAACAAGTCTGGCATTGTTCTGTTTTTGATGCAGTATGCACTGGTTCACCAGACATTAAAAGTAAACAAACAAGTATGAAAATATAAATTGAACAAAGCAGGTTGTCAACACCTGCAGAATTAAATTTTAGCTACAAGTATGTGCAACTTTCCTTGTTTTATCCATAAAGTTTCTTATTTTTCTTATACTTGTAATACGAGCATAATCAACCCATAGTACTGTACTGTTGATCACTATAAATACACAACACAGCCTGGCTTTACCTGATAACACCTGAACCATAGTTAGTCTGTATTCATCCCGTCCTCCCACCCAAAAAAAACAGTATAGTATAAAAATTACACTCACTCCAAATGGAACAAGCATGTATTTGTGTGTGTTGCAACTGCAAGTATGTTTGCATACCTAAATGGTCTAAACTGAACGTATGGAATATTTCTAAAACCTCATAATCCTTGCCTATATTAATGGCATTATGGTATTAAAGGGCTTATAGTACTGCTAACTCTTTGAGCAACTGACCCTTGTAACAAGAGTTATGAACAAAAACAAAAGTTCTGATGAACGTAAATCAACTACAGTAGTTTTACCAGTTACATGTGATGGAACCAAATATGAAAGGAAAATATCTAAAATGTGTGGACCAGCAAACACTGTGAAAAAAGCTCAGAATAATAAGGCCTATAACAGTCTTATTATGTTAGTATTGGAATGAAATAGTACAGCATATATTATTAGATTAGGACTTTACTATAACAAGCTTATTGAATACATTTAAGACAGTCATATATTAGAGATTAAATCACTAGTATACTGCGGTGTATTATCAGACTATACTAAGCCTATTTCAACCATATATTGGCTACTATACTACTGTACTTTTTTTACTTTCCTATAATCTGTGGCTAAATAATTTCTATAATTATATTCGTAATGAATTTAATTCTGTAAATATGTTAAAACCACAATAGGTACAGCTAGTAAATCAATGTCTCATTGGCCATGGCAGTATCAAATCAATTTCGTCATTTATCAGTCTTTATCCAACTGCAGCAGGTAAGACAGTAAATACAATTCCATTACAAATTACCTGTATTATCATCACTATGTAGAACTCTGTGACAATCTGTTAGTCGTCTGGTAGAACTGTCCCACAGCTCTAATACAAAGATGGTAAATATAATATGTATTCTGGATAATCGTTGGACTTACAGTTTGTAACAATAAGAATCTCATAAAACCACGACCTTGTCTGGAAACCTAGTATTACCATGTAGAATGGTGGCTAGGTCCCACAACTCTATTACAGATGGTAAATATAATGCGTATACTGAACAACCATTATACTTACAGTTTGTAACAATCTTTTAAAACTGAGACCGACAATCCATGTACATCTAAGACAAGTCTGATAAGACTAGGTCTCACAACCCTAAATGGAGGCAAACATAATTCATATTCTGGATTATTTGGTGTACTTACAGGTGTTATCAGTGAGTCTAACCAGACATAAAACAGCCACTTAGTATGTGACTTTGTTGGGCTAACGTGTTACGTAAGCTCACAAGAAGCATCTGATACACTCATAACCAAGTCCAAGAATCTTGTAATCACTAAGTACAACTGAAACAAGACTAAATATAATATAATTTGCATACTCTCAGTGAACTTACTTTTGTTAGCAATATGAGCATGGTCAGTGAAATAAGGACAAACAAGACGGAACAGGTTCTTGAAAGCACTCAACTCATTTACAGTGCCAGACAAGGTAGCAGCCGTCAGCTGTTGATAAAAAGTAGTGAAAACATGAAGAAATGAGACCGGTTCCCAGAAGAAATGAGACCAGTTTCCACAAACCTAAATGAAGGTAAATATAAATTGTATACTGGACACTCTCAGTGTACTTACTTACAGATGTTAGCAATAAGAATCACCAAGTCTGTAATTCCTACCCCATTGAAAAGAAAATGAATAAAAACACAATCAGGCTTAATGCACTTACAGCTGTAAGTAATTAGATGACGTTGAACAACTCCGTGAAAAAAGAACAAAACTGTCCACATATGGTCACTACCAGATTCTTTAAAGGAAGCAGCTGCCATTGAAGGAAACTAACACTGCAGATATTGTACACTGACAGCCTGTAGAACTAAGAGGTTCGACAAGAAACTGTACCTCTGAAGAGATAATATACAAAATCGTAAGAGCAGACCATGCATACTCTTACCGTTGATGGCTGATGAACTGTGTCCACTCGTCATCCGCCATAAGCTGAGATATAGCAGGATATAAAACATGTAATACGTACACAGCAACACCAAAGTTGAATCATTTGCAGGCCATTGTCATACAATACACAATAAACAATTTAATACGGCTAAACCTATCGTACAAGCTATCATTTTAGTCTAATACTTACTCATCTAGAGCTGTTATTGATTGCTGCCATCGAAGGAATTGTCCACTTGGCCGCGCCACTTCACCACTACAGCCAGCAGGGATGTACAGTTGTGGTCCATAACTATCATCGTGGCTCATTGGACGATGGCGCCGATCGCGTACACTCTCTCCGCGAGATACACCGTCGTATCACTCACATTTACAACCTCTGATACAACAATAGCGACAAAGATGGCGACTTAATTGCATCAGTAATACGCATACGCTCCCCTTCAATTTTTAAACAAGCATTACTACGAACTTTTGCAGCTGTGCTAACTGTGCAAGAAACTCTAGATTTGTATGGCTCTTAGATTGAATCATTAATTTTACTGGTATTATATGCTTTGCCATATGAAAATGTGTGCGTATGAAATTATCACAACAAACTGAAGCTAGTTAGCTAGCTATAGTGATTAACAGAAGTGTAGCTACTTATTGTAAAATCATCATGACTTTGTTTGGTACAGTAAAAAAAACCTTAAGTCACATGAGATGGTGATAATGAGATGGTGAAGCTAAAAATGAGACAATAATGAGATCTGATGGTGAAGCTAAAAAGTTATCACATTTAGTTAAGTAAACAAAGCCATACAAAGAATGTGTATTAAACTAAAGTATAATCTGTTTCCCATAATATAAGATGGGGTTTATACTAAAGTATAAGATAGTTAGTATAATGCAAGGCTATACTGAGATTATTTGTATAGTTTAAGCCATTAGATATACCATATTATATTCCTCTTTTTTCACAGTGAAACTTTTTGTGTTAAATTGATCACACAAAACACTCACAAGTGTGGGACTAGTTTGAATTAAACATTGTATTGTGTATTCAAGGCATATTGGAGCCTGCCTAAATTTTACTAAATTTTTTAGCTCAGTTAAAATTCTAATCACAATTAAGAGATTTTAGCCTTCTCATCAATAACTCTAGCAGATCAAAGTACCTTATTAAATCTGTTGCACCAGTTCTGTTGTGCAATTCCCTACTTCATATCATTGTACGTATACTCTGGTGAAATTAATTAAAGTGGTCTCCTGTTGTGTGCTGTTGAGTCATCAATCTTTCTGAGGTATCTACAATATGAGAATTGGAGAGTCTCTGCCTATTTGATGGTATATATGGTATAATTTATTTATTTCAGTAGAGTTGAGCTTGGCTGAAGGCATCAATCAGAAAATTCAGTTCAACAGAATTTTTTTTTAATTCATAGAATTTGTTAGGGTCACTCTGCATGGAGGTATTTTAAGCTTGGTGATGTTAACCAATACTGCCAAGCTGTTTTAAAGGTAAACTGAGGCTGTTTTCAAGTGATTTTGAAGGGCAAGAAAGTATAAAACTCTTGATGATCCCTAATATACGCTACACAGCGTTGAAACCGGGTCGGGTCACCGGGTCAACCGGGTCACATTTTCTCCGGGTCATCCGGGTCAGACCCTGTTTACAAATTATCCGGGTCTGACCCGGATTGGATCACGTGAGAAAAGAAATTGTTCGTTTGATGACGTGGAAACTTATAAACGCTATCGCATAGCTCTTTCGTGAGCCACGCCCACTTATCGCATTACAAACATACATTCAGCCACGCCCATGTATTAGTAAGTGTAGTATGTAGCACGAAACTGAGGGTATCTATGGTGAGGGGTAGCTATTGTTAGTAGGTAATGACGTTTTTTTTTTTGTTTTTTTTTGGTCTTCAACCTACAGCTAGGCTGAAGTTGCGTCTGGATCCACCCCTGTTTACTCAACACGAATCGAACGCTCAAAAAGGTAGTCTCGCTCACTCGAGACTAGCCGAAACATAGCTCTTACCGCACGCCTCGGCTTTAATTAATCCGGGTGAATCCGGGTCACATCTGGGTCAAATCTGGGTCTGACCCGGATTGCTATCCAGGTCAGTGGGTCATCCGGGTCAGCAGTAGTGACCCGGTTTCAACGTTGACGCTACACTGTTTTAGTAAACTACATACATACTGAATTCAGGTTACAGTCGAAGAGACATGTGACTTATTACTATGATCTGTGTAATTGGATTACGAGAGTGTAGGTGAACACAGACCAGGGTTATACCAGTTACATGTGCATAGGAAAATGTCTAACTAAAAACACAACATTTTGTGTACCACTGATCACACAAAGCACTCACTAGTGTGGGACTAGTTTAAAATTAAACATTATAATTGTGTATTCAAGGCCCATTGGTGCCTGCCAAAAATTCAAATACCTGAAACTAACATATGATGGAGTGCCTGTTAGTAAACTTTTATCCACTACTTATATAGTAGAAGATGTGCAAATCAATTGTGGGTTTTAGTTTTCATTGTGATCATCCCACCACATTATTTGTTCTATATCAAAACAACATTCTACAACATTAGTCTTGTCTCAACCACAACTATAAACACCACATAATAACAGAATCACTACAAGTACCTTTTGATATTTTATTATCACACATACTAGCTGTATTTCCATATTTACACAATTATCATAACACCAGCGGCGGAGGAAGTAGTTGATATGAGGGGGGGCTGGGCTGACCCAGACTTATTTCTATAGTTTGGTAAAGTGAGACCAAAAAAAAAAAAAAAAAAAAAAAAAAAAAGGTCGCAACCAACTGACAAGAGCTTTCCACCTCACCAGCTACCATTTCTAGCTGATAAACTACATAAAAATCCTTTCATAGCTCGCTACACACTGACTACTTTATTAGAGTGACTGCTCTATTAGAGTATCTCGATCTTTATCACGGTTTTCAGCCCCACTCCAAGAAAGATAATTTCAGTGTGATATCATTCTGAGGGGGGGCTAAGCCCCCTAGCCCCCCCCCCCCCCCCCCCTTTCCACCGCCTATGCATAACACTTATATATATACAGTAGGATGGGTAATATTGATATTTTGTCGCATCATAATTATCATTGATTTACAAGAAACTTCAAACTCTGCTGAACCCTCAAATTTGGATTGTACAGTCAGTGTCTGCAAGTAATCTTTACATTGATGTGGTGTAAATTTTTTATTTTACGTGACGTAATAAACTGTCTTGAGGTTGAAGGCATTTTTGATAGTTTTGTGTATTTCAAAGTATAACATAGAGTCTAGCTACAGCAGAACTCAACCTGGAATCAGACCTGGTCGTGAGAAAGCCAGCCACCCAAACCCCGTGCAGCTGTGAAGCCTACCATCTTTGTGATGGGGCTCACGCACATACATTTGTTTTAACTTTAAAAAAATGTTTTAAAAGGCACAACTAGTTAGCTATGTGTGGGTGCATACTGCTGTTTACCGCAGCTTATAACATCTCTATGCTACAGTGTAGCCTATTATGACAAGAACCTACTATCTTTGCAGCTCCATCGTTGAATCACGTGATATCAGTCTTTCAACTCAGTTGATGTACTGTTTCACCAGTGATTCCGCATCATTGAATTCACCTCTCATTTCTTGAGTAATCAGTATCCAGCAGTGGATTTAGTATTCAGCACAGATTTTTTGCACAAGTACACCGCACAACAACCGAAATTAAGCCGCAATAAACATTTGTAATAACCATAGATACTACACCCAATGGCGGATCCAGGATGGGGCATTTGGGGCA
The DNA here is from genome assembly GCF_963678975.1 of Dysidea avara. Lineage (NCBI taxonomy): Eukaryota > Metazoa > Porifera > Demospongiae > Dictyoceratida > Dysideidae > Dysidea > Dysidea avara. Next base: position 35,004,414 of record NC_089276.1, read on the forward strand.
AATGCCCCCCCCCCCCCCTTCAAGAAATTGCATACAAGATCGAGATACTCTAATAGAGCAGTCAATTACACTAATAAAGCAGTCACAATGTTCATGAGGCAGTGTAGCTTACCTATTAAGGTATAAATAGGATCAGCGGCCCAAGAAGCCGGCGCGCCACACCCGTGAGTATATTGACAGGAAGAACGAAAACGTCATTTTCACACCTTTGTATCTCGGTGATCACTTATCCGATTGGAACCAAATTTGCTACACAGTTGCCCACCAGTCCGGGGAGTCTACATTCCAAATTTGAAGGAAATCGATCCAGCCATTTCCGAGATACGAGCCTCCAAAGTTTCGTTTTTTTTTCTTCGTTTTTTTTTTCTTCTTTGTCTTTTCGCACACTTGCAAAAATTGCTATAACAAGCAAACGCGTACTCCGATCGCCTTCAAATTTGGCACACAGAAAGGGAGTCCAACGGCGAATCCTAACATCAAATTTGGTAAAAATCCGATTAATGGTTCAGGAGTTATGACTGCTTATTCGCGTAAAACAACATCGATTTGTTGTCACGCCTACAGGGTAAACCGCTTCATGGAATGAGTTGAAAATTGCTATGTAGATGGAGTAACCATCGTAGGAGTGCCTTTTGGTGGTTTAAAAGGAATCGAGATAAAGACCATGGAGATATGACACAAAACCCAACCTGTGTCACAATTACGCGATCGATTTTTATGAATAAAAAAAGTATTAGTTTTCACGCCTACTAGGCAAACCGCTCAGAGCAATGAGCTGAAAATCGGTGTATAGCTGGAATAATCTTCATAGAAAGTCCTTGCAGTAGTATAGAAGAATCGGAGTACAAACCACTGAGTTATGATTCGAAAGCCAACTCCGTGTAGCAAATTCGAGATCGAGATACTCTAATAGAACAGTCACCCTAATAGAGCATTCGGCTAATTTATTTACTCCATTATAGAATTTTATTACATCACAAGTTATTCTGTAGGGAGTTCAGCTGCAAACAGTTAATCTTATAGACAGTTCAGCAAGAAGCAAGTCACCCTGTGGAGAGTTAAGCTACAAATATATCACTGTAGAGATTCAGAACATTACAAGTCACACTGAAGAATGTTCAGCTATAAACAAGTCATGCACCCTGTAGAGAATTCAGCTACAATTAAGTCACTCTCTAGAGAATTCAGCTACACAGAATTCAGCTACACACAAGTCACTGTGGAGAGAGTTCAGCTACAAACAAATTACCCTGTGGAGAGATCAGCTACAAACAAGTCAACCTGCAGAGAGATCAGCTACACACAAATCAACTTGTAGAGAGATCAGCTACAAACAAATCACCCTGTAGAGAGATCAGCTAGAAACTACACACAATGTAAGGAGTTCAGCTACAAGTAAATCAGCCTGTAGAGAGTTCAGCTAAAACAAATCAACCTGCAGAGAGATCGGCTACAAACAAATCACCTTATAGACAGTTCAGCTACAAACAAATTACCTTGTAGAGAGATCGGCTACAAACAAATCAACCTGCAGAGAGATCAGCTACACACAATTCTACTTGTAAAGAAATCAGCTACAAACAAATCACCTTGTAGAGAGATCAGCTTGAAACTAGACACAATGTAAGGAGTTCAGCTACAAAAAAACCAACCTGTAGAGCAATCAGCTAGAAACAAATCACCCTGAAGAGAGGTCAGCTACAAAAAAATCACCTTGTAGAGAGATCAACTACAAACAAAACACTTTGCAGAGAGTTCAGCTACAAACAAATCAACCTTTAGAGCGATCAGCAACAAACAAATCAACCTGTAGAGAGATCATCTAGAAACAAATCAACCTGCAGAGAGATCAGCTACAAACAAATCAGCTTGAAGAGAGATCAGTTACACACAAATCAACCTGTAGAGAGATAAGCTAGAAACAAATCACCTTGTAGAGAGTGCAGCTAAAACAAATCAATCTGCAGAGAGATCAGCTACAAACAAATCACCTTATAGATAGTTCAGCTACAAACAAATTACCTTGTAGAGAGATCGACTACAAACAAATCACCCTGCAGAGAGATCAGCTACACACAAATTAACTTGTATAGAGACCAGCTACAAACAAATCACCCTGTAGAGAGATCAGCTACAAACTAAACACAATGTAAGGAGTTCAGCTACAAGCAAATTACCCTGTAGAGAGTTCATCTACAAACAAATCAACCTGTAGAGCAATCAGCTAGAAACAAATCACCCTGAAGAAAGGTCAGCTACAAAAAATCACCCTGTAGAGAGATCAGCTAAAAAAAAATCACCCTGAAGAAAGGTCAGCTACAAAAAATCACCCTGTAGAGAGATCAGCTAGAAACAAATCACCCTGAAGAGAGGTCAGCTACAAACAAAACACTTTGCAGAGAGTTCAGCTACAAACAAATCACCTTATAGAGAGTTCAGCTACAAACAAATTACCCTGTAGAGAGATCGGCTACAAACAAATCAACCTGTAGAGAGATCAGCTAGAAACTAGACACAATGTAAGGAGTTCAGCTACAAGTAAATCAGCCTGTAGAGAGTTCAGCTAAAACAAATCAACCTGCAGAGAAATCAGCTACAAACAAATCACCTTATAGACAGTTAAGCTACAAACAAATTACCTTGTAGAGAGATCGGCTACAAATTAATCAACCTGCAGAGAGATCAGCTACACTCAAATCAACTTGTAGAGAGATTAGCTACAAACAAATCACCCTGTAGAGAGATCAGCTAGAAACTAGACACAATGTAAGGAGTTCAGCTACAAGCAAATCACCCTTTAGTGAGTTCAGCTACAAACAAATCAACCTGCAGTGAGATCACCTACAAAAAAGCACCTTGTACAGAGTTCAGCTACAAACAAATTATGCTGTAGAGAGATCGGTTACAAACAAATCAACCTGTAGAAAGACCAGCTACACACAAATCAACTTGTAGAGAGATCAGCTACAAACAAATCACCCTGTAGAGAGATCAGCTAGAAACTAGACACAATGTAAGGAGTTCAGCTACAAGTAAATCACCCTGTAGAGGGTTCAGCTAAAACAAATCAACCTGCAGAGAGATCAGCTACAAACAAATCAGCTTGTAGAGAGATCAGTTACAGACAAATCAACCTGTAGAGAGATAAGCTAGAAACAAATCACCCTGTAGAGAGATCAGCTAGAAACTAGACACAATGCAAGGAGTTCAACTACAAGCAAATCACCCTTTAGTGAGTTCAGCTACAAACAAATCAACCTGCAGTGAGATCACCCACAAAAACGCACCTTGTACAGAGCTCAGTTACAAACAAATTACCCTGTAGGGAGATCAGGTAGAAGAATTCACCTTGTAGAGAGTTCAGCAACAAAGAAACCACCATGTAGAGAGTTCAGCTGCAAACAAATCACCCAGTAGAAAGATCAGTTAGAAGAAGTTACCTTGTAGAGAGTTCAGTTACAAAGAAACCATCATATAGAGAGTTCAGCTACAAAGAAATTACCCCGTAGAGAGTTCAGCTAGAAGAAGTCACCTTGTAAAGAGTTCAGCTACAAAGAAACCACCATGTAGACTGTTTAGCTGCAAAAAATCACCTGTAGATAGTTCAGCTAGAAACAAATCACCCTGTAGAGAGATCAGCTAGAAGAGATCACCTTGTAGAGGGTTCAGCTACAAAGAAACCACCACATAAAGAGTTCAGCTGCAAATAAATCACTTGTAGAGAGTTCAGCTACAAATAAATCCCCCTGTAGAGGGATCAGCTAGAAGAAGTCACCTTGTAGAGAGTTCAGTTACAAAGAAACCACCACATAAAGAGTTCAGCTGCAAATTAATCACTTGTAGAGAGTTCAGCTACAAATAAATCCCCCTGTAGAGGGATTAGCCAGAAGAAGTCACCTTGTAGAGAGTTCAGTTACAAAGAAACCACCACATAAAGAGTTCAGCTGCAAATTAATCACTTGTAGAGAGTTCAGCTACAAATAAATCCCCCTGTAGAGGGATTAGCTAGAAGAAGTCACCTTGTAGAGAGTTCAGTTACAAAGAAACCACCACATAAAGAGTCCAGCTGCAAATAAAAAATCACTTGTAGAGAGTTCAGTTACAAACAAATCACCCTGTAGAGAGATCAGCTAGAAGAAGTTACCTTATAGATAGTTCAGCTACAAACAATTCACCCTGTAGAAAGATCAGCTAGAAGAAGTCACCTTGTAGAGTGTTCAGTTACAAAGAAACCATCATGTAGAGAGTTCAGCTGCAAACAAATCACCCTGTAGAGAGTTCAACTACAAAGAAACCGCCATGTAGAGAGTTCAGCCTCAAACAAACTACCTTGTAGAGAATTCAACTACAACAAATCACCCTGTAGAGAAGAAGTTACCTTGTAGAGAGTTCAGCTACAAAGAAACCATCATGTAGGGAGTTCAGCTACAAAGAAACCACCATGTAGAGAGTTTAGCTGCAAACAAATCACCTGTACTAGAGAGTTCAGCTAGAAACAAATCACCCCATAGAGAGATCAGCTGGACAAAGTCACCTTGTAGAGAGTTCAGCTACAAAGAAACCATCATGTAGAGAGTTCAGCTGCAAACAAATCACCCTGTAGAGAGTTCAGCTACAAAAAATCACCCTGTAGAGAGTTCAGCTAGACGAAGTCACCTTATAGAGAGTTCAGTTACAAAGAAACCATCATGTAGAGAGTTCAGCTACAAAGAAACCACCATGTAGAGAGTTTAGCTGCAAACAAATCACCTGTAGAGAGTTCAGCTAGAAACAAATCACCCTGTAGAGAGACCAGCTAGAAGAGGTCACCTTGTAGAGAGTTCAGCTACAAAGAAACCATCCTGTATATAGTTCAGCTACATTTCAAGTCACCCAGTAGAGAGATCAGCTGCAAAAAAATATCCTGTGGGGAATAATGGGCATGTAATAAATATATGTATATAATTTGTATAATTACTAATAAAATCAAAAATAATTGAAGTATTAAAATCTTCTTTAAGTTCTTTTCTTCTTCCTGTGGTAAAGAAAAAAACACATGGGTTAAAAAAGCCCCAAAGCCAGCCATAGGCCGGCTTTGCAGTATACAAATACAAAAAGAAGTGATATCTAATCAAAAACAGCCAAGTTGTAAAAAAAGGTGCGGCCCCCAAAAAGGCCATGGTGAAAAAAGATGTGAAATCCAAGGTGGCGGCCAAGAAATGGCTGTGATGGTAGGTTAATGGTTACATTTTAATAACAACAATTCAGGTGAATTTGGTGCCAAGACCAAGTGGCACAAAATTCACCTGAATTGTCGTTATTAAAATGTAACCATTAACCTACCATCACAGCCATTTCTTGGCCGCCACCTTGGATTTCACATCTTTTTTCACCATGGCCTTTTTGGGGGCCGCACCTTTTTTTACAGCTTGGCTGTTTTTGATTAGATTTTATTTTACATAACAGACGTGATATATTTGGTAAAGGATAACTAGCTATTATTGTTGTGACCTTTTTTCTTTTGGTCTTAAACTATTTTTCAGCAAGGTGCCCCCCCCCCCCCTCTTTCCAAACTCTGGATCCGCCCCTGACATCCCCGGGGGTGTAGTATCTATGAAATAATGCAACTGGTAGGATTTTTTGAACTGAACACTCTAGCTACATTTTCAAACTTGAGTGAACAGCACTTATAATTTGTGATTGTTTGGGCTTAATCAGCTTTGCTGTCTGCCCTTTTCCCCCAAATAATAATAATAATAATTTCACCCTACTCTTCACCTTCCATGTGTGCTGAGTCTTTTCTCAAAGGATTTCACCTTCAAATAATGCTCAGTTCATTGAGTTTTACAGCGTAGTGACTCGTGACAGAGTAAAAAATACGGGAAACCGCCAAAATTTCCAGCTCAAAATACGGAGGCGCCCCAATATTCAAATTAACTGATCACATGATACCTACTACAAGACATTTGAGGCTTAAATCAAGGAGATTTAGAGGGGTTATTGCATAAAGCGGCCTTGTGGCCTATGGCCCAATGGCCTTAGCAGATGGCCCCTTGAAATCAAGGATTTAATTACGATTGAGCTCTGCTTCTGTCACAATGTAGTTACAGTGCCTAACTAGTCTCGCGCATCGGCTACTTATACGCCAAACTACTATAGAGTTCAACTAGTAAGGATGAATTGCCAAATTACGCAGACCTTAATCTACTGAGTATGCGCAGACATGCACGTGTGCAAACGGAAGTTACAAGCCATGCAGTACGCATATTATATACCTAGTCTTCGCCCAGACCACAAGTTGACCACATATTACAAACAATCATTATTAGGCACCTAATAAGATTAATATGTCATGCCATTAGCAAGCATAGTTTACCTTGCACATAATTTTTTATAACCATTTACAGCAAAAAAATGAGAGGGTACGTTAGTGTATTGGTCACGATCACGACAATACCTAAATCTTACTTTCAGCTGTCAGTTATTATGATCAGTATTATGATTAAAGTCCAAATTCCTTGGAAAGAGCTTCCTTGACTGTTGGTGGTACATTTGTAATAGTCAAGATTACTGAAGTCTGCTGGAAACCGATACAGTGGGCAACGTTGGAGGATAAAGCTTTTCTGTAAGTGATAATATTTATTCTGCTCCTTGCCTAGTTGCCATTGTCCATTGTTGGGATACCAATCCCTTTCCATATGACCTAAAATGTAATCTGGAGCAGTTCCATTTTCTGTGTCACGAAATGCTAGGCCACATACTGAGCACTTTTTAACTCGGTTAGTAAGGATGGTAAGGAAAAATGGTTGCTGACTTTTCACAGTAGTCGGCCTTGCTTGCATACCGTTAGATGTACTTCCACCAGATGTTGTCAATGATTGAATCAATGATGGCAAAGATAGCTGTGGTACAATTGAAGATAATAGGCAGTAAGCACTGAAGTACTTGTAGGTAATAGATGCTGACCCTGCTGAGGACAAATTGAACTAGTTGGAGTACTAATACTTACTGTACCAACATTCTGAGCATTTGAGCATATTTGAATATTTTTAGAAGATCCTACTGATTGACTATTATCTCTGCAATGTTTATCTAAGATGGCAGGACTTTGATGATTACATTTTTTACTTGGGTTTTTAGTGGAATCATAAGCAACTTTTGGCACAAGCACTGCAGAACCGTCTTGTAACTCACATCTACTAGACTGGCTAGTCAACCGGGTTGCAGCACTAATTTCAGATCCAGATTTACCATCATTAAACTTGTCCTTAGATGTTATACAGGACTGTGCATTAGAAATATCACGAAGAGCAAGTCTGTCTGCTTTCTGATCAGTTGGTAGGTGTGTCACATCTCCATATTTTCTACGTGGTGGCTTCTTTAGTCCTGCATGTTTATACGTTTCATGATATACAGCTTTTGTGAGGTTATATTCCTTTCCTTTTGACTGAGCAAACCAGGCCAAGAAGTCATCGAGTTCCTTATTGTCCTCAGCTGTAGCAACACAGTGGGCACAGATATTGTATGATTTCCATCCAACACACTGTTTGTCACAAACATATCTCCTAGGGTTAACTACCTATACTCCATAGCAAGAGTGGACAACCTCTCAAAGCTTGAGAGAGAGTTTTGGCCCAAAAGAATAACATTGCAAATTACGATGGCGAAAAATCGATAGAATTCAAGGTATTTCGCGTTATTTTCACTAGAAGAGATGGACGAAATTTGCTGCCACTCTAGTGTTTTCTTGATTAGACCTACCCCTACACATGACTATAGTTTTGAAGATATTGATTTTTCGGTTTGCGGACCCTACCCTTGATAAACACTTCTTTTGGTCGTTTTTTGTATGTACCTCTGGGTAAGGAAGAACGGCTGTAGCCGATTGCCTAATATAAACCGAATCAAATCAACGTACGTAGTCGTAGGGCAGGAAACTGCAGAATAGTTCCAAGTCTTTATTAAAAGGCACATTCGCTTTTCTGGGTAAGCGCGCATAGTTTGGTTGGTCTGAGTTTTAAGCCTTGTGATTAATAAACAAGAAGGTGAAGCATTTTACTTCAGGTGAACGCAGATGAATTATGGACGATTAAAGGCAAATTATGGGCGGATATTGCGCTATACGACTGGCGCCTTCATAAGCACCACTCCCACCCATTACTCAACAACAATCAACAAGACGTTAAGGAAAAATGAAGTGGTGAAGTCTATTAACCATCACGCGATCTCTGCTATCTATGCAAATTCTCTGGCCTCCAATCACCCGATGGAGGATCGTCATGTGGTACACACGTGCACCACCACAGGGGCAGCAATGTTCACGGTGATAGATGGTCATGGAGGATGGCGGTGTGGACAACATGTCAAACAACAGATTAGCAGTTATGTGATGAGTCATCTTGATGATGTCTCCATTAAAGTGAAACTTGAAGAAAACTTTGATAAACTAGAAGATGTTGACTTTACTGCCACACCTCCACTAGCTAGTAACTCCGTAGACGACATTAAGAGACAACTACAACAATCCTTCATTAGCCTGGATGATGATATTTCACAAGCAGCACTAGCTGATGTTAAACAAGTAGGTATTGGCCGATCACTGGAGTCACAACAACACATTTTAACAGCCTTTAGTGGTGCCTGTGTTAACACTGCATTATTATATGGACAGCACTTGTATGTTGCTAACACCGGGGACTGTAGGTGTGTCCTGGGGCAGTTGGAGGATGGTAAATGGCGTGCAGTACCATTGTCCATCGATCAAGCTTTTGAAAATGACGATGAAGTAGCTCGTGTTAAGAAGGCTCACCCTGGTGAAGAGTATACAGTGATAGTCCACAAGAGATTACTGGGTGGTCTAATGCCGTTAAGATCATTTGGTGATGTTATTTACAAATGGAGTAAACAATACCTTAACATCATTTACCAACAAGTCCCTCCAAATTACCTAACCCCGCCTTACCTGACTGCAGAACCTGTTGTGACTCATCGTAAACTGGATAAACAAGATAAGTTTGTTGTTATAGCAACGGACGGCCTGTGGGAATGCCTTAGCAGTGATGAAGTCATTGATATAGTTAGTAAAGGTTTATCATCTAGTGATAACATAGCTACTAATTTATTAAAGCAGTCACTGGGTTCTGATGATGAAACTGTTTACAGACTACTAACTGTTGATCCCCAGTATAGCAGGTGGTACAGAGATGATATCACCATTGTTGTAGTTGTATTTAAATAGTGTTGTAACGTGATGATTTATTGAGCTGTATATTGTGTTTTGTAGTACTATATATACAGTAGAAACTAATGAGGTTGAGACAAGTGTTAGATGTCAGGAGGTTGTGCATCACCTGTAAATGTTTAGTGTGTTATAAGCATAAGCTGACTGGAACCTAACTATCTAGTGCAAGACGGAGGTGACTGTTAACAATGTACCTTGGTTTACGCTTATATATAATATCTGCAATATAAAAATTAATAGTAAGAGTGTTTCAAACCATTGATATCTGTAAAATAATATGTCACATTTCATGCGGAGTTTCTCTAATCTTCGGTTGACCCATTGTAGTTGTTCGTTTCCCTTGTGTTTACAGTGATCAGGCCAAATCTCTGTCATGTGAAGGTGTTACAAGGTTAGTTTCCATCAAACACTTTCAGTCTAGACATCACTTGCAATAGCACATCACTATTGGACTAGTTGTATGGATTGGCAATACAACACCCAAAAAGTGTTGATAAAATTCAAACTAAGTATCAATGCCACTGATACAATACTATTGATTACCACAAGACTAGCTGGTAGATCACATGACCAATTAGTAACATTTCATCGTAGGATCAACGGTAAAATGTTTGCTGTTCTGTAAAACATGTGTACAACAAGTGGCACCATTAGGCTATCATATATACCTCTCCCTATATATTAGGCTATATCATATATTATACCTCTCCCTATATATTAGGCTATTATATATTATACCTCTCCCTATATATTAGGCTATTATATATTATACCTCTCCCTATATATTAGGCTATCATATATACCTCTCAAAGATGCATCAAGTTTCAACACTCAGCCAGACGTGTGCATTGCCTTGTAGCCAAATAATAAATTAGCTTGTTTTTTTTGTAAGATCAAAACTTGTCCTCAAAGTTAGTACTCCCTAACTGTCTGTAGCTGGTGGGGGCATGGATGGCTGTAGACAAGTTGTAGTATAATAGCATAACCTCTATGATCACTTCATGAAATACTAGAGCATTAAAATGTTACATATATCTTGATGTCACCAGCTATGTGAATCATGACCCCAACTGATCTGTGACAGGTCAGTCACTAACAATTGGGAAATACTGACTCAGCTTACACTGTGAAAAAAGCTCAGAATAATAAGGTCTATAACAGTCTTATTATGTTAGTATTGGAATGAAATAGTACAGCATAATTATATTATTAGATTAGGACTTTACTATAAGCTTATTGAATACATTTAAGACAGTCATATATTAGAGACAGTGTTGGGAGTAACGCGTTACATAATATTATTACTTTTATGGTAACTAAGTAATATAACAAAATACGCTATAAAAACGGGTAATATAACTCAAGTTACTTTGCTTACAAATGTAACACGTTACCTAAATAATATAGTATATTAAAAATTATAAATTTAAAAATAAAGTAGGAATCCAAACAATAAAAAGTAGTGAAACAAGAGAAGAACAATGGTAGCTATTACAGCATAGCTCGGTGGGAAATCCCTACTTTGGCATGATATAGCCATTAAGCACACAACTATACAGACCAATTATACAGACCATATAAGCACTCATATAAACATGCACACATACACAGGCATAAAATTAATGTGTATACACACAATGAACCAGCACTGGGATTCCTATGTACTACTCAGAACATACTTGGGGCATGGCACAGGAGGCTGTAATATGTCTCACTGGTGAATGTGTGGACACCCAAAGTCCCACCTGCACACACACACACACACACACACACACACACACACACACACACACACACACACACACACACACACACACACACACACACACACACACACACACACACACACACACGCACACATATGAATAATATACTGTCTAACCTCACTGGTTTCCTTCAATATTAATGAGTCTCTCCTCAGGTCTACACACAAGTCACTTGTTGGACACACCATCCCACAGGTCACACCAACACAATTGTCACACAACATGGCCTTGGATGAGCCATACTAGTTCTTAGTAGCTATACTACCTGAAAGACACAATATCAATACAATATCAGTGCAGAACTAGATACATACACTACATACATCAAGACACACAATAGTACTATCTGTAAATACCTTTGAAGTGAGATGCGTTACATTGATCACACATACAATAGTACAGGATTTAGTCAGCTATTGTACTGTGTGAATAAAGGCTTATTGGGACTGGAAAAAATTATATGGCTAGAGACAGAAAACAAGGGTAAAGATCAATAACTACTTAAAATGATAGTGGGTTTTAGTGATCATCCCACCACATCAGTTGCAAAATAACATTTTTCACATTTGTCTCTAACATTTCACAATATAGTATTTATCCATATAGATGCCTGAGCGATTAATTTGTATAATCCACTCGTGAATCAAATTTTGGTGCTCCTTGTAACAGCTGCTGTAGACCTCCTTTTGACAAGTCACACATTTCATTCATTGTAGTAAACCTTGTTATCAAATTAAGCTAGTTATTGTGATCTTGTACAAGACCTTGTGTATAAAGGTAGTGTCCCTGGCCTTCATTTAGGACTGTTTTATTACAGATAAATATGGTAGTACTATGTGTACAAAATATTGAGGGTTTACGTTTTAATACAACAAATATAATGTGACCGTCTCAGTAAAAACCCACTTAGTTGGTGCAACATACCTTTTTAAAAAGAAAATGGCTAGATGAAATAACACATGCTTCAAGAAAAAATATACAAGTTTGCTCATGGACTGGAGAGTTTAAGTATTTTTGCTTTGTTTGTGTAAAGCCAAGGATGTGTAATGTACATTTATTTATGATGTAATATACATAAACAAAAATGTCATTTCTTCATTATATTAATTTCTTCATAGTTATATACACAGTAATACAGAGCTGCCACACTTTGGTTGATTAGACAATACAAACAAAAGTTATGACTGTGAATGTAAGACCAGTGCCTGTATTTCATTTCAATGTAGTCACTTTACAAATTGATTAACATGCTGATTGGTGTGGAAACACCCTGGGGCAGTGTGCACTCAGCATATTCGAGCAGTGCACACCCCCGGGGTGCAATCACCGCTTACCACATATTTAGTATGTGTGCATACAAAATAGACATGACTATATAATGTTTTCCTAGTTATACACACCACCCTTCCACCGCACCTAGCTCTATTGCCTACTTTTTCCTAGTTCTAACCACAATAACATTTTCCCACAAAGCCATAAAGTGTACGCAACAATACCAAATAAACAAACACTCATGCAAATATCCATACAATTATGGCAATGTCTAAACTGTGCAGACCAGCAATGGCATACGTTTTAGTGTATCATTGATCACAAAAAACACTCACTAGTGTGGGACTAGTTTGAATTCAACATTGTATTGTGTATTTAAGCTCATTGGAGCCTGCTAAAAATCCTGGAAGTTTTATTGGTTGTGACAGTTTAGTCAAGTTTCATTCACAACTTATATAGTAAAAGGTGTACAAATCAATTGTGGGTTTTAGTTTTGATAGTGATCATCCCACTACATTACTTGCTCTATATCGGGGAAAGGGCAACTGAGGAAATTGCTGGAGTAGGGTGTAATAACTTTTGCACAAGCCATGCAGACAAGCATTGTGGATATGGCATAACTGGATTAACAGTTGACCATGAAACAAATATGTGTTCCAATTAGTACAAGATTGCAGCAACGCACCATATATGCATAGCAACACAACGTGATAGCAGCAACCAATGAATAATCATACAAGTTAAATTTAGCATAATTGTCCACGAACGCACCATGCACTATGGCATGATCTCGTGATCTCAAACCTGTCAAGCCAGTTTACAATGAATCATTATGATGTCATTACGTCTCATGGATCCTACAAGATTGGTTCAAGTTTTACCTGAAACAAATGAATGGATTTCAGTTTGTGGTGCTAGCACTGAGCTACTTTGCTAATGTACAATGCTCATCTAATGGACCTTACAGTCATCTCATGGATTCTGTGTTGCTGAATTTAATTACTTAACCTGAAAATCTAGTTTATCACTAAAGGATGCTGGCTTCATTTACTATGGTATGGTACGTAGGTTTGCACTGTATCCACTCTACGCCCACACCAAGGCATGTTAACTTCAATTTATTCTGTTGTAGTAAATTACATCTCATTTGCTCTTCATACTTATAATTCCAAAACTACTTATCATAAACTTTGCTAACACATTCCTTGGACACTGTGGTTGATGTACCAAAGTCAGGCTAACAGTGTAGCTACTTTACCAGAGGAAGTAAATTTGGTTGTATATTCTCCACATTTCAAATAAAACATTAACACTAATCATTTTCCATAGTGTCTAAGTATTGATGTCATGTTCCAACTCTGTCACTATCTCAATTGTGGGAATGTAAAACTGAATGACAAATTGGCCATAATTGAAACAGTTATGAAGGATTTAAGTTATAATATTATCCATATCTCACTAGCTATATAGTCCCTTACAATCCACACAAACAGATGGGACAAAAATAGGCAAAAAGTATAATAACAAGTACAAGGAAAAATTTAGATACAAGTTTTATTAGAGATCAAAGAATAGAAAATAGTGGAGGCACGTAAGACATACTAGTAATCCCTACTTCAGTGTACAACCATGATTCACACGCAGTAGAAGTAAGCGTGCTAGGTATGATAAAAGTTGGTCAAGACACACCAACAATGTTATACAACTAACTGTTGTACGAGGAACATGTAATTGTAATGGTTACCTGTGACGGAGCTGTCAGCCTCAACCTCTCTATATAGCTATGCAGCTACAGTAGATACTTTGAATTATAAAAATATACAAAAGCCAATTTTACACAACAAAAGGTAAATACATAACATATCTCAACAAAAACTTGCTTAGTTGGCATAAGTGTACATCTTAATGAAGCAAATCTATTTTTAAAAGGTAAAGCAATGCATGCTTTAAGACAAGTTTTAATTGGGTGATTACTTAGGAAGACGAGTCTCAAATCTACATACCATGACTACCATCTCATTCACTTGTTCGTGGATAGTTTAAATATTATTGTTTTGTTTCTGTAATAACAAGGGTCATCAGTGTGCATTTATTTGTGGTGGAGTAAACATAAACAAAATTGTTGTCATTTCTTCATTGCAAATGTCTTCATAGTTGTATACACAAGTAAATACAGGTCTACCATATCTTGGTTGATATGTCAATTCGTGATTAACATTTCAAGCCAATTTCCAACTCTGTAGAACAATACAAACTAATGTTGTGACTGCAAATGTAAATGCCTGTAGTTATTTCAATGTAGTCACTTTACAAATTGATTTCTTTGCTGCTCTACTTATAATTCCTAAACGATTCACCATTATTAACTTTGGTAACCAATCCTTTGGACACTGTAGATAATTATGAGACAATAAGAAGAAATTTGGAAAATGTGCAAGCTAAGCGGTTTTGTTGAGATGGTCACATATGATCAACAAATCAGTTTACATACTAAAGTCAGGCTAACAGTGTAGCTACTTTACCAGAGGAAAGTAAGGTTGGTTGTGGAAATGTAAAACTGAATGACAAATTGGCCATAATTGAAACAGTCATAAATCATTGAAGTGATAATATTATCCACATCTAGCTTGCTATGTAGTCAACAAATTGTCTTTACAACAATAATGAAGCTAGTGAAACTTCCACTGAGCTACATTTAAAAAGGGTTTCTGTTGAAGCCACAGAAACCCACCTAGATCAGCCACTGGGAACATACACCTGAAGATATACTAGTGGACATTTAATCCCTACTTCAGTCTACAACCATGACTTATATATTGTACGCAAAAGTAAGTGTGCAAGGTATGATAAAAGTTGATCAAGGTACAAAAACAATGTTATATGGCTACCTGTTGTATGATGAACGTGTAATTGTAATGGACGTCTGTGAGAGCTAGGTCAGCCCCAACCTCACTATATTTGCAGCTACAGTGGTGTGCAAACTTATTCTGGCAGAGATTAGAACCTTGTAGGCCATTCTTTCTTCTCCAACAGTGTGCTCATTCCTCAAGTGTTTCGACCTACAAACCACAAAAAATTCACAAGTCAAAATATTCATGAGCAAAAATATTTCATATTATTTAATTTTGATGGTTGAGGCAGCCACAAAATATTATTATTGTTGAATATTTCCCGATCTATGGTATTCTTTGTTGACAATCATGGAAGTGACTCTGATTACTATATAGTAACATATACAGCCAATTTTCCACAAGAGTCACAGGCCTTTACAAAAATTCTTTAAAATATGGACAGTGTTTTTACTGTACGTGTTATATTGTCAGTCTGAGGAGAACAATAGTAACTGAAAATAGCACTCATCCAGAGTTGGGGTAATTATTTCAAAAAGTAACTATAGTTGCTAGTTAATTTTATCCCATGTAACTTAGTTACAGTTTAAAAATGTAACTAAGTATCTAGCTACTAGTTACTTTCATATGTAAGTCATGCTTGTTTGTTGGCTTTTGTAATATGTTTATTTTGCCCAGAGCAAGGGAGAAGATAACTATATATCAAGACACACGGTAGTGTGTCGTGCGGCCCTAGAAGCCAGCGTGCCACCCGTGAGTATATTAACAGGAAGAAAGAAAATGCAATTTTCACACCTATGTAGCTCTGTGATCCCTTATCGGATTTGAACCAAATTTGCTATAGAAGTGCCGGCCAGCTAGGGGAGTCTACACACCAAATTTGAAGAAAATCGCTCCAGGAATTTCCGAGATACTAGCGAACAAAATGTTGTTTTAATTTCTTCGTTTTTTTCTTCTACTTCTTCATTTTGCACACTTCGCAAAATCCGCCATAAATCACGAATACGTACTCGGATCGGGCTGAAATTTGGTACACTTAAAGGGCTCATTAAGGCGGATCTCCGTACCTACTTTGGTAGGAATCCAATGAACATGCACGGCGTTATGACCGCTTATTTGCGTAAAATAAGGTCGAAGGTCTGTCACGCCTACAGGATAAACCCCTTGGAGGAATCAGTTGAAAATTGATATGTAGATGGAGCAACCATCGTAGGAGTGCCTTTGTGTGGTTTGAAAGGAATCGGGATAAAGACCATGGAGATATGATACAAAATCCAACCTGTGTCAAAATTACGCGATCGATTTTTATGAATAAAAAACTATTAGTTTTCGTGTCTACCAGGCAAACCGCTTAGAGCAACGAGCTGAAAATCAGTATGTAGCTGGAATAATCATCATAGAAAGTCCTTGCAGTAGTACAGAAGAATCGGATTACAAACCACTGAGTTATGATTCGAAAGACAACTACGTGTAGCAAATGCGAGATCGAAATACTCTAATAGAACAGTCACCCTAATAAAGCATTCAGCTGCATTTATAATTTACTCAGTTATATTACATTGCAAGTTATTCTGTAGGGAATTCAGCTACAAATAAGTCACCCTGTAGTCAGATCAGCTAGAAGAAGGTACCTAATAGAGAGTTTAGCTACAAAGAAGCCATCATGTAGAGAGTTCAGCTCAAATAAATCACCTGTAGAGAATTCAGCTACAAGCAAATTACGCTGTAGAGAGATCAGCTAGAAGAAGTCACCTTGTAGAGAGTTCAGTTACAAAGAAACAATCATGCAAAGAGTTCAGCTGCAAACAAATCACCCAGTAGAAAGTTCCGCTATGAACAGATCACACTGTAGAGAGCTCAGTTAGAAACAAGTCATCTTGTAGAGAGATCAGCTAGAAGAAGTCACCTTGTAGAGAGTTCAGCTAGAAACAAGTCACCCTGTAGAGAGATCAGCTAGAAATAAGTCACCCTGTAGTGAGTTCAGCTAGAAGAAGTTACATTGTAGATAGTTCGGCTACAAAGAAACTACCATGTAGAGAGTTCAGCTGCAAACAAATTGCCCTGTAGAGAATTCAGCTACAAACAAACCACCCTGTAGAGAGTTCAGCTACAAACAAGTAATCCGGTAGAGAGATCAGCTAGAAGGATCACCTTGTAGAGAGGTCAGCTACAAAGAAATCACCCTGCTTCATCTTTTCTTCCTGTGGTAAAGAAAAAAATGATACGTTAAAAAGCCCTAAAGCCGGCCATAGGCCGGCTTTGGGGTATACAAATACAAAAAGAAGTGAAATCTAATCCAAAACAGCCAAACTGTATAAAAAAGAGTGCGGCCCTCAAAAAGACTATGGTGAAAAAAGATGTGAAATCCAAGGTGGCGCCCTAGAAATGGCTGTGATGGTAGGTTAATGGTAAAAAATTTTAATAACGACAATTCTTTGTGCCAAGACCAAGCGGCACCAAATTCACCTGAATTGTTGTTATTAAAATTTTTACCATTAACCTACCATCACAGCCATTTCTTGGCCGCCACCTTGGATTTCACATCTTTTTTCACCATAGCCTTTCTCAGGGCCGCACTCTTTTTTTGCAGCTTGGCTGTTTTGGATTAGATAATAATTATATGCACCCTTTTTTGAAAATAACAATTCTGTAGCCATTTCAGCTCAGTTTCAACTGTTACGCCTATATGCTCAAGCTGAATCATGAAGTGCAGTACACAGAAAGTGTTTACTTAATGTGACTGTAGCACACAAAATTGAGCTTTTAAAGCATAATTACCTATAGTTACAATGTAATCATTGCAACTAGTTACTATTGTAACTAAGTTACTTTTCAGGCAGTTGTAACTAGTTACAAAGCAGCTAACTAATTATATTACTAGTTACTTTATACAGTAACTAGTTACATAACTTAGTTACTCCCAAATCTGTACTTATTACACTCAGAACAAACCATGTTTGTGTGCCATAACTATCTTGTTATATTATTATTGTAAACTACAAAGGTAATAACAAGAGTTGATAATAGCATAAGGTCTAAACTTAAAATTTATGTGACTGGACATGCAAAAATAGGGCACGTGGGCACATGATTTTTACCTACCTTTTCAAACTTTCATCGCTCATAACTTTTTGTACCATCATGCTATGGCAATGCAATTTTTAGCTCTTAGTACGCAATTAATTGGCTTTATGATGCAATTTACAGAATGCAAATATTCTATTCCAATACTAAGATATTACCAGTAAAGTAACAGGATGTAGTTTGTGCCCACATGCCCTGTTTTCGCAGGCCCGGTCACAAATTGAAAAACATGTGGCTTATTATTGTGATGAATTTTGGGAGTGAAGGTAAACACAGGTCATAGTATAATGTTTTTCCAGTAAGATGTGACACATGGATCAAAATTCAATGACTAAACTGTGCAGACCAGCAATGAAATAACTATTTGTGCATCACTTATTACACAAAAAACTCACTAGTGTGGGAAAAAATATTGTATTGTGTATTTAAGACTCATTGAAGCCTGCCAAAAATTCTGTACATTGGAGAGCTACAATACACAATGCATTGAAGGAATTGTTTAGAAAGTTTCATTCATTAATTATACCGTAGAGTCGGGTTGTTAAGCACATGCATCTGTTAAGCGCATATCACTTGTTAAGCGCATACACATTTCTTGTAATTAACCATGGATGATAGGCGCACTTGGGCTAATGCAATGATAAAGCTACGCACAGCAAGAAATGTCAGGAAAAGCTGAGAGTACTGAAAAATTTATGTCTCCTCAAGCGCTTACGTCTCCCTTGGGGTCTCCCTTCGCTATGTATACAGCAAATCAGTCATCTGGATAATGATAATCACAAAGGATTTCACCCAGAAATGGGAGTCAAATATCGTGGTGACTATTAACTACTCTCACAATGTGATGATTCCATGTTACGCTCACCAAAATTATTTATTAGGCATATGCACCTAACAGATAGTATGATTTTTATAGAAAGTTTTCTCCGAAAATTATAAGCGCAAGCGCTTAACAACCCGACTTTACAGTATAGTAGAAGGTGTACAAATCAATTGTGGGTTTTAGTTTTACACATGTTAACAACTACAATCAACACATCATCGAACACACATGATCCACTTCATGTACTCAACACATAACTACTTTACCAGAGAACAATTATGGGTAAGAACTGAGTATGTGTAGCTTAACTTTCAATCATCTAGACTGGTCAAGACATGAGTAAGCAAACAGATCAGTTTGGTTGCATAATATTTAGTGAATTGAAGTATTCCCAGTTGAGTTCATGTGGTGCACATGATGCTGAAATCCCACAATTGATAGCTAACATTAATACATCATAGCTAGGACGTTTTCACAGCTATAGCAAATGATAAGTTGTTATTCTATAATACATAAATGATTGGTCAACAGCTGCAGCTAGACATGTACTTGAAAGTAGCAATTTGATGAATGCATGTATGGCCAAGAAAGCCATGATCCCTAATATACAGTAGTATCATACTGTATGATACACCGTTATAGTAAACTACATACATACTGAATTAGGTTACAGTTGAAGAGACATGTGACTTATTATTGTGATCTGTGTAATTGGATTACAAGAGTATAGGTGAACACAGACCAGGCATTATGCATAGGAAAATGTCTAGAATGTGTGGACCAGCAAAACCATAACATTTTGTGTATCATCCATCAATCACACAAAACACTCACTAGTGTGGGACTAGTTTGAATTAAACATTGTATTGTGTATTCGAGCCTGCCAAAAATTCTGCAGAGCAAGAACCTTCCCCTTTAGGACTGTTAGTCAAGTTTTATTCACTACTTATATAGTAGAAAGTATACAAATCAATTGTGGGTTTTAGTTTTCATAGTGATCATCCCACCACATTACTTGTTCTATATCAAAACAACATTCTACAAACGTCAGTCTTGTCTCAACAACAATTATAAACACCACATAATAACAGAATCACTACAAGTACCTCTTGATATTTTATTATCACATGCACTAGCTATATTTCCATATTTACACAATTATCTATGCAAGTATACAGAATTTTTAACTAGAGTAGGGATGATAGCACATCGATAAAAAGTACTGAAACAAGCTGGAGTAATGCACGATATTAAATCACAGTAAAACAATAAGAAGTGTTATATCCCTACTGTGCATTTCCGTTTGGTATCTTGAGCACAGTAGGGATATAACATTTCTTATTGTTTTACTGTAATTTAATAATGTGCGCTACTCCAGCTTGTTGTTTCAGTACTTTTAATTGATGTGATATGGTCCCTTCTCTAGTTTGAAAATTTCAATTTTTTTGTATACTTGTTTGTTAACTTTTTTTATTGTAAAAAAAAATAATTATGACTGGTCAACCCACACATACCACATCCAGAGAAGATATGGTGCATGCACCTCAGTTATCAATTATTGTCTGAAAAGTGACGTATCCATTACGCTTCATTGTCAGCTATGTTTAACCTGTTAACATCATTACGAATCAAGAATGGTTGGAAAAGCACCTCTGTAATCACTATGAAAAATACGGACAATTTCCATTATGAAGGGAAACTATCTCGTACTACCGACAAATTGACACTTTTCACTGTCAGAAAAGATGAATGGGACACAAAGGAGGACACTGGTAAGTCCATGAAGAATACAATGTACGTACTGCAGTATGCCATAAGGCATGAAATGACATTGGACAGCAAAAATCAAGCCCACAGCCTTAGTCTCAGCTACTGAATGTGTGGGCACCTAAAGTCCCACCTGGACCTTCACCCACTGTGTGAGATGTGGGCAGTTAGCATTTGTAACAAACACACACATATACAGACACACAAAAACGAATATACTGTCTAACTTCAGTCGTAAACTGTTGTAATCTGTGATCAGTCCCTCCTCTGTGATAAACAGGTCACACACAAGTCACTTGACGGACACACCATCCCACAGGTCACACCAACATGATTGTCACACAACATGGCCTTGGATGAGCCATACTAGTTCTTAGTAGCTATACTACCTGAAAGACACAATATCAATACAATGACATGATATATGCTAACTGTGTGGAAGAACAAGATGTGTCCATGCACTATATACATCAAGACACACAATAATACTATCTGTACATTTAAACATCTTTGAAGCATGCAATAGTACAGGACCTGGTCAACTATTGTATTGTGTGAATAAAGGATCATTGGAGCCTGGCATAAATTTATATGGCTGGAGACAGAAAACAATAGTACATTTTGTTAATGCTTAATAACTATTTACACATGTAGAAAATGATTGTGGGTTTTAGTTTTCATAATGATCATCCCACCATATAACTTGCAAAACAACATTCTACAACTTTGTCTTGTATACACCACACAACAACTAGGAGTGCTAGTATATCGTATTTATCATAAAGACGCTCTGGTGTTTCTTATAATCCACTCATGAAAAAGCTAAAATTTTTGGTGCTCCTTGTAACAGTTGCTGTTAACCTCTTTTTGACAATAGTGTTCTGCGATATACCAGTGATACCGTTTATCGTGATAAAATATCATGACCGATCATCATACCGTGAAAGCCTTTGATAACCGACATATTGAAATACCGGTTTATCGATGAATACCAGTATAGGATTGCTTTAACCCAGCCTTTGGTGTTTAATTACCCAATTTGTTAATGGTTTAGCAGACACGCCCTAAACAAAAACTTGAGGTTTTCACATTACAACACATGCCTACTTGTACTGAACTATATATATATTTTTTTGTTTTTGGGATGCAATACTGCTTCATACTAGGCCCAAGAAATGGTGTAATAGTTACAATAACTAGCTAACTATATATCGATATACCGTGATATTTTCTTGTTACTACAGGTATATATATATACCGTGTATTCAAATTTCAATACTGCCGAGCACTATTTGATAAGTTATGGGTTTCAACATTGCACTAAATATTGTTCTACAGATTAAGCTTTCATGATCTTGTACAAGACCTTGTGTATAAAGATAGTGCTCCCTAGCTTTTGTTTAGGACAGGCTTTAGTTTAATATGGATAATTTTGATGGGCAAGAAAGCCCAAAAATTTATGATCCTTAATACACAGTACTATCATACTGTCTGATACACTGTTATAGTAAACTACATACATTCTGAATTAGGTTATAGTTGAAGAGACATGTGACTTATTATTGTGATCTGTGTAATTGGATTACAAGAGTGTAGGTGAACACAGACCAGCTGTAGGGTTATACCAGCTACATGTGCATAGGTAAACGCCTAACTTAGACCAACAAAGACATAACATTTTGTGTATCATTGATAACACAAAAAACTCACAAGCGTGGGACTAGTTTGAATTAAACATTGTATTGTGTATTCAAGGCTATCTGGAGCCTGCCAAAAATTCTAATCCAAAAAGTACAGTGCTGTAATAATGAAACTTGCTAGTAAAGTTTTATCCACTACTTATATAGTAGAAGGTGTACAAATCAATTGTGGGTTTTAGTTTTCATAGTGATCATCCCACCACATTACTTGTCCTATATCAAAACAATATTCTACAAACATCAGTCTTGTCTTAACCACAACTATAAACACCACACAATAACAGAATCACTATGAATAGCTCCTGAAATTTGTTATCACACACACTAACTGTATTTCCATATTTATAAAATTATTATAACACTTCTATATAGGATGGGTAATATTGATATTTTATCACATGATTATTATCATTAATAATTGATTAATTACCCATTACTACTTCTTTACAACACTACATATCTACATATTACACCACAACCAAGTCAGTATGAAGTTGTTTTGTGACTACCACACTCATTGTTTTAATTGAACTGCTTCACACTTCCTGATAACATGTGAGGCAACAATAAGAACAGCTGATAAAATATCTGTAGTCATCTTTGATAGCTAGATCAATTTCAGTGTTATTTACAGGTGAAGCAATTTTACTAATTCCACTCTTCATGGGTTACAAGTTACCTACATACTGTACATAGACCCATCCACATACAAGTCACTTGTTCACAATGAAAAAGTCTAAAATGAGTGGACCAGCAAAAGACATAACTTTTTGTGTATCGTCAAGAGTTTTAATATAAAATAGTCAGGATATTATTGATCATACAAAACACTCACTAATGTCAGTAATGTGGGACTGGTCTGAATTAAACATTGTATTGTGTATTGGAGGTTCATTGGAGCCTGCCAAATATTCTGAAATTCTTTAGACAACTAGTAAAGGTATACTGATCAACGCATCATTAAACACACATAATACTGCCCTATCAATGGTATTTAATGGTTTATTTTTATTGTGTAATAATCCACTAAATTAAATTATATTTGGGTGGTACCAATCCTGCAATGATTCAGAAAGCTTTACTCTACATCTCCACCAAATTTCATGCTTTTATCACAAAGTGAACATTCCTCTTTATTTTTGAGGCTTAACCGTTGCACTATCAAGAGTTTGTAGCATAGATCAAATATTCTTCCTATTATGCCAATATGCTCAATGCTTTCAGGCACCTATTATGCTCATAATTATACCAGCATAATCAGCAGGTCCCTATGGGCGTGGTTGCAAACCTATCGTGAACCAGATCGCAATCATGAAGTTGCAGATATCTAGCAAGTGCACCTCTCATAGTAGCGCCAGACTGAAGCACTTCTGAATCCAGCTCTGAAATAATTCTATGGCATCTAAATATGCTGCTGAAAGAAAGCATTGATATGGAAAATTAACACCTCCATATGGTTTTGTTGGATGAAGAAGACAAGCAGCCTGATTGAAGATAAAAGAAAAGGCAAGGCACAGAGGACCTACACTCGTCAGAACTCCAAAAGGTACATTCCACTGGTGAGTTTGTTATTGTGACGTAAAATGGTAACCATATGCTGCTTCGTTTGGCCTCTAGCCTTGCGACTGTGGTCAGTGAGGCAGTCAGGCAGTCAGTGAGACTAAAATTCAAGTTTTGGCGATTTAAAAAAAATTCTATATCCAGCCACCTGTAAGTGTTTAGTTATATTTAACGAAGTTGCTATTGTTCCGGCAGCCGGAAATATTTTGTCAGTGCTATTGTTCCAGCAGTCCACTAGATTTCTCACTATCAAGCACACTAGTTGTATGCTATTCCCTGAGTATTCGACTTTAGGGCACACATTAATGTCATTCCAGTATTATGAATTCTGTTAGTATAGTATTGGTATTATTAGTATTTGACCTTAACTTTCAATGATAGCAAAGTACTAGTAATACTTTTGGTATGTAAATTTTCAAAAGTAAGTATTTTAAAGTATTTACTACCAAAACTTTGATTTGGTAAAGTATAGTTTACCAAAAGTTTTAGTAAGTAGCTAGTTAGTGTATAACATAACTATATCTAACCAGTTAATAACAGTTATCTACAGAGTTCTTTGAACAAATATTTCTGTCTACATTAATCTGATTCTCCTTTCACTGTTAGCATACCCACCAGTTGATAAAATGTGTTTTTTGGGGCTGTTACTGCTAAAATATCAGGCTGTTAAGGAGCTAATGCTTCAGTTTCCCAACCCAGTCATCTTAACTGATCCATTCTATGCTCTTCAATGGCTATACTGATATGTTTACTCCCAAATTCCTAACAGTTACAATGTACTCCAACAGTTGCAGTTATCACTAAAATTATATACTGTACACTAACTTCAGTACTGATAGACCAGACAGCATGAGCAAAGCTATGGTGGATTGGTTGCATTGGTTTCCATCGAAACCCCTTTGAAAATTATGTGCACCCCAAATTTATTTACAATCCATCGTGTGTGTGTGTGCGTGCGTGCGTGCGTGCGTGCGTGCGTGCGTGCGTGTGTGTGTGTGTGTGATAAAATCGCCACGAGTTATACATATTGCCAAGTCTATTATTTACTCTTGATATTGTATTATATAAAGACTTTTCTACTGGCAACACTTCATACTTTTACTTTGAAATTACAATTACAACGTTTATTAGCAGGAGTGACCTTTCCTTTTTTGGTCTTCAACTCACAGCTAGGCTGAAGTTGAGTAGAACCGGAAACCTCCTTTCTAAATTTCTAGGCAAAGTGTTTATTGAAATATAAGCACAAAGAACGTTCTAAGGCTTACCTACTTGTACATTGGAAAGAAATCTTGAAAAGTTATAGCTATACTGTAAATAATGTAAGAACTCAGCTGAAATACTGAAAAAAATGAATGACAATACTTACTAAATTTTGGTGCAGAAACTGTAAGTAAATAGTAAGTATTTAGTATCTAACCATCCCTATACTTAAGTACTAAGTATCTCTTTAGTAAATTATCCAATATGTGGTATAGTATTAGTAAGTAATACTAACAGAAAAATGGCTATACTTTTCCAAAAGTAAATATTAGTAAAAGTATACTGGAACAACACTAGCACACATCTAGTAGGTTAACATCACCCAAAAACCAGCTTCAGTGTTCTCTGACGACGATGACGCAGTATTGGTTAGGTAAAACTAAGCCCAAACAAGCTTTAAGATTGACCTGAAATGTTTTCAACAAGTTGCTACGGAATTTAAAAAAAGAATTAACAGAATTTAAAAAAAAATTTAATGGAATTTTCTACTGACTGACTCCTGATTCCTTCAGACAAGTGTAACTCGATAACGGCTAAGGCTACTTACTGGCTAGATTTTTTCATTGTTCAACGTCACTTTGGCCTGAGAGCTGCCTTTTGGCATACCACAGTACATACAATGCTAACCCTCATCTTTACTGACAGCTAAAAGTATCGAATGGGCAGTAGTACGTGATGGCTTCCCTTTGTAATGAAAATCATCCATATTTTTCATAGTGGTTACTTTGATTGCAGAGGTGCTTTTTGACCAGTTCTTGATTCGTACTGCTATGTAATGGGTTAAGCATAGCCAACAGGATACTTCACTTTTCAGACCATAAAGTATCAATTACAGTATCATTGATCACACAAAACACTCACTAGTGTGGGACCAATTTGAATTAAATATTGTATTGTGTATTCAAGGCTCATTGGAGCCTGCCAAAAATTCTGAATGTTCGGAAAGATTGCTGAGAACTGTTAGTCAAGCTTCATTCACTACTTATATAGTAAAAGATGTATAAATCAATTGTGGGTTTTAGTTTTCATAGTGATCACATTACTTGTTCTATATCAAAACAACATTCTACAATTAGCCTTGCCTCAACCACAACTATAAACACCACACAATAACAGAATCACTACAAGTACCTCTTGATATTTTATTATCACAAACACACTAGCTGTATTTCCATATTTACTAACATATTACACCACAACCAAGTCAGTATGAAGTTGTTTTGTGATACCACACTCATTATTCAATTGAACTACTTTACTCTACAGCAGTATCAGAGTAAAAGTGAAAGTAGTAAGGCTCAGTCTGGGGGTATGCCTCTAAATCCCACAATACATTATACACAGGGCAAAGCAATGAACCAGTGGAAGAATTTGTGAGAAGGTGGTTATGTGCACTGCAGCTAGAGCCATGACAACAAGGTGGAGTATTCCTTTGAGGTATGTGAGCATTAAACAGGCCATTTTTGTGGGTACCACCACGTAATGTTGTTGGCTTTTTGAAAGTACACAAACTGACTGCATTTTACATGATCTTGGGGCCACGTCCTTTTCACTGGTAATGTATCACTAATCTTCAAAAATATTTTGACATGCACAGTCAATAGTTAGCATTAATGCATCATAGCTAAGAAATTTTCAACTGCTAACATTATTCTATATGAACACACAATAAATCAACTACTGTAGCTGTGCATGCCAAATACTTGAAAACAGCAACTTACAAATGTACATACAAACCATCACAGATTGCTTACTGCATGGAGAAGCTATACACGATAAGGCCTATTTGGGTGTTAGGTATTCCCTTGACACCAAAATAGAGACTTATTATGATATTTTCAGAACAATAGCAACATTTGTACAGTATCTATGTTGTTCTTTACCTGACTACAGCAAAATCAAGTTTAGATTACAACAATATTATTATCATCACAGCTACAACAAACACACACATACAAATATACAGAGTGCATTCACACACACGCACGCACGCACGCACGCACGCACGCACGCACGCACCCACGCACACACGCACACACACACACACACACACACACTACACACACACACACACACGTTCTTGCCTACCTAATGAACTAGTACCAGGACACATGCCTATTACTTAGGCACAGTAAGTCAGCATAGAGAAATCCATCTGGGGTAGAACTACTATGTGGGTACTCGAATGCCTTACTAGGACCTTCACTCCTGTTGTGAGACATTGTAGCATGTGTACATAATGATTGTGGGTTTAAGTTTTAACACTACAACTACATGTAACCGTCTCAACAAAAACTTGCTTATTTGGCATAAGCATTTTACTAAAACAAATTTTTAAACAAAAGCAGCAGGTGAACTTATGCATGCTTAAAAGAAAAAATAATTATGTGAGTTATCACTGAGTCATCACTTAGGAAGACAACTCTCAAATCTATACCATCTTATTCAGCTGTTCATGGAGAGTTTAAACATCTTTGTTTTGTTTTCTGCAAAACCAAGGGTAATGTGTGTTAATTTAGGATGCAGTAAACGTATGCAAAATTATTCATTGTAAATGCCTTCATAGTTGTACACACAGGTAAATACAGGGCTACAACCATACCTTAATCAATTTGCCAATTCATGCTGAGTATGTTATGACAAATTCCAACTTTGTAGAACAATACAAATAAATGTTATGTCAGTGTAAGTGCCTGTAGTTTATTATCAATATAGTCACTGTACATATCAATTTCTTTGCTTTTCTAACTGTCTGGTGTATAATGTTATAGTTCCAAAATTACTCACCATAAACTGTAACCCAACACTGTAGATAATACTGAGATAACAAAAAGAAATTGGAAATTGTGGGAACTAGATGGGGATGATCTCGTATGATCAACAAATCAACCAGTTTACATAATCATATAATATGGTGGTAGTACTGTATATTGCAGAATTTTTAAGTACATATGTATAAGCTAAGCTAATTATTTAAGGTGAGGAACACTGGCAATAGACTAAGGCACTAGTGTAAAAGCAAAATTTTAATTGATAAGCAGTTCATAATAAGTATAAATTTTACAGAAATACAAACAGTGGATTATGTCTCCAGATCTCTACCCTCAGATGTTATTCAATCATGTTCCACAAACACCTACAACATCTTCTCTTTCACTAGTATATTATTTACAATTACTTAGCTTACATCCTATCACAAATAAAGTTTCAACATAAAAAAACAATGGAAATTTCAAAATGAAATTTTACTGACTCTAATAGAGCACACAGACATACTGTGCTTGCCAACCAATCCATGAGCCTAGCATACACCAAAACAGCCAAATGATGAAAAGGGGTGTGGCCTTCAAAAAAGCTTGTATGAAAAAGATGCGATACCAAAGATGTAAGCCAAAAATGGCTGCTACCTTTGATATCACATCTGCCTATCAGGGGGGTAGGACAGGACCACGCGCACTACAGAGTGCTTAATATTTATTTTAAATGTAGTCATACTACCTGTTGAAAATAATAGATCGCACAAAAAATGACTGTATTGTAATCATTGATGACCACTGTTACTGTTGATGTGAAAGTCATCACCGCCACACATCGTCATCGTTGTAAGTTTAATTACTCCATAACAGCAGCGTTTTTCCAATCATGAATCACACCATTGCACACAACAAACTAAGTAGAACTAGAATATGTATTAATCCCCGCCAATCCCCTCCCTCTAATTTTTGTACAGGGTCTATTCAGCTCACATGAAATACTTTCAGTACTTGTGCAATATTATCATGTATTCACATGGGCTTATATGTCTGCCTATAATTATTTTGGAAGGCTACACCACTTTTCCACAGCTTGGCTGTTTTTCATTTCTTTTTGTATTTGTATGTACAAGCACCAAAACCTTTGGGGTTGGATTTTGTCCATAATTTTTAGTAAACAGAAGAACTAGACTTTAAGTGACATTTTTACATTTATGAAATAAATTTTGTACTATTATTTTATGACTGCTTTATAAGGCTTTTAGCTTTAGATATCCGCTGACCTTTGGTATCTTTCACGATGACTTTAAGGGTGATTTTTTGACACTGGTATGCAGGTTTGTGGGTTTTGCTTATGCTACAATTATGGAAGTCCACAAAGTACCAATTTGCTTTTAATGCTGTCCAGTTGACAGAATGGTTCTGAAGATGGTGTAGTACCTGGAGATAGCAAAGAATTACTGTACAGCTTCTGAAGCATTTTGGTTCGTTATAATATTCATTTCCTTGCTGACAAGGAAACAAACACTCCAAAGTGATTCTGATCTTATAAAAGAAAGGAAATGGTAAGGAGATAGACTAGACACATTTTAACACTCTACTGGGTGGTTTAAACTTCATAGATTAATTGCCTTGTGGGTCAAATACCTGAAAACCAGACTTCCAGTGAATCGCTTCAGATGTACCTGTACAGTACATGGACTGGAAATCTTCATTGTACTGTTATAGAGAAGGTTTACAAATCAATTGTGGGTTTTAGTTTTCATAGTGATCATCCCACCACATTACTTGTTCTATTCTACAAACATCAGTCTTGTCTCAACCACAACTATAAGCACCACACAATAACAGAATCACTACTAATACTACTATTGTAGCATGTGTACAAAATGATTGAGGGTTTAAGTTTATGACACCACAACTATATGTGACTATCTCAACAAAAATATGCTTAGTTGGCACAAGCATGAAGCAAATCTTTAAAAAGGGCAAAGCTACGCATGCTTGAAGGTAGAAAAATACATGAGCTTTAATTGAGCGATTACTTAGGAAGACAAGTCTCAAATCTATGTACCATCTTATTCACTTGTTAATGGATAGTTTGATTATTAGTAAAAGCAGTTTAAATATCTTTGTTTTGTTTCTGTACCAACATGTGTCATCAGTGTGCATTTATTTATGATTGAATAAACATAAACAAAAATTGTTGTCATTTCTTCATTGTAAAATGTCTTCATAGTTGCACTTTTAAGTTTGATAAAGGATGGAGGCACCAGTGGCAGATCGATGAGTATTAAAAGGAGGTTTCTGAAAGTTGATGCAGCTGAAAAATAAGGCACCTGAGCATCTCTCCAGAAAACTTTGAGACTTTAGAAGCTCTGAGATTTTAGGGCACTTTTAGTAAACAATTACATTAAATCCAGTACTGTAAACTATGAATACTATAATTAACTGTAAGATAGAATTTGTGATTATGTTGTAGCCTTAATTGCTCTATTAGAGTAGCTATTTGGCTGGTCTATTAGAGTATCTCGATTGTTTTAATGTCGTGGGAGGTGAAAGTAAAGTGCTACTGATGTAAAATGCTTTCAGTAGCATGCATGCTACTAAAATACAGTGGTATTCAGTCGTTTGCTATGACAAATTGTATAATGAAGTAAAATTTCCATTGAACTAAATTTGAAAGGGAGTTTCTGTCGAAACTACAGAAACCCACCTAGATCCGCCACTGGGTACATACATCTGAAGATATACTAGTGGACATTTAATCCCTACTTCAGTCTACAACTGTGACTCATACACAGAAGTAGATGAGCAAGGTATGATAAAAGGTACAACAAAAATGTCATACAGCTACCTGTTGTACTATGAATGTGTAACTGTAATGGATGCTGTGACAGAGCTACATAGGTCAGCTTCAACTTCTCTATAGTACGTATTCAAGCAGAGATTAGAATCCTGTAGCCCATTCTTTCTTCCCCAACAGCATGCTTATTCCTCAAGTATTTTGACCTACAAACCACCCTAAAAATTCACTAGTGGAAATATTCCTGAGTGAAAATATTTCGTATGATTTATTTTTGGTGGTCGAGGCAGCCATGAAACATTCTTACTGCTGAATATTTCCTGATCTATGGTATTCTTTGTTGACAATCATGGAAGTGATTCTGATTGCTATATAGTAACACAGACAGCCAAGAGTCACAGGCCTTTACAAAAATAAAGGATGATTTCTTTAAAATATGAACAGTCTTTTACTGTTCCATAGTCAGTCTGAGAAAATAGCAACTGAAAACAACACCCATCACACTCAGAACAATATTGTTATATTGTTATTGTAAACTACAAAGATAATAACATAACGTCTCAACCTGAATTGAAAACGTGTGGCTTATTGTTGTGATCTACATAGTTGAATTTTGGGAGTGAAGGTGAACACAGATCATAGTAAAATATTGTACAGGATTTTCCAGTTAGATGTGTTACATGGATCAAAATAAAATAGGACAATGCCTAAACTGTGCAAGCCAGCAATGGCGTAACTATTTGTGCATCGTTGATCACACAAAACACTCACTAGTGTAGTGAATTAAACAATGCATAGTGTATTCAAGGCTCATTGAAGCCTGTCAAAAATCCAAGTTTCATTCACTACTTATATAGTAGAAGGTGTATAAAGCAATTGTGGATTTTAGTTTTACACATGTTAACAACTACAATCAACACATCATCAAACACACATGATCCACTACATGTACTCAACACATAACTACTTTACCAGAGAACAATTGTGGGTAAGAACTGAGTTATGACATGTACATAGTTATGTGATTACCTTTCCATATGTGACCACAAGCAAACTAGTTTGCACAGCTTCCAAATTTCTTTTTATTTTCTCAGCAACATCTACAGTGTCCAAGGAAGGGGTCACCAAAGTTTCAGAATTATTGCACTAGAAAGTAGGAAGAGTAAGGAAATTGATTTGTACAGTGACTATACAGGCGCTGACATTCACAACCATAAGCATTAGTCTACAGTGTTGGAATTTGGCTTTAAATTTTCACTATAAATTAGCAGATCAACAAAGGTATGGTTATTATCCTTGTAGTTATTGCATATACATATATGAAGGCATGCACAGTTTTATTGAGAACAAGTTGATGGTGTGCTACTTCTAAAAACCAGGTGCCATGCAGCAAACAAACCTAACTGGAATTAATTAACAGTGTACTAAACTAATATTTATATTGGGTTTTGCTTTGTGCTACATAAATAATTAAATCATAGTAATTTGTATTTCATAATTGATGAAATATTTCATAATTCTGCAATTACGTTGCTAAGCAGAGCTAAGGAGGCGTACCTCAAACAAACCGCTTTAACCTACTAGTGATGCACAGAAGTATCTTTTTATCTGTTTTATAGTTCGTCTATAACAATTTCTTATGCAAATTCTCCAGGCAAAGCCTCAAAGTTGCTCTTCATTTTCGTTCACATATGTACATGCTCACCCTCTTTTCAAATAGAAGGAATTCGTTATACCTGGTAGCCTAGGAGGATAGTTTTTTTTTGGCTGTTTGACGTCCCCCATTGAGAATGGTCTTCACCGCGTCCTTATAAACTCGTTTTACTGGTATTTTAAACTGGCACATATTAACCATCTTAAACCAAAACTTAGCTGCCCAGAAGTTTAATACAGGCTCTGTATGGTCTTTATTTATCACATACTAAAAGCTGTTTTTAGCGAACAAAGTTTTGCTCACGTGGGTGCGGAAAGGCAAACAAATATACAAACATATATACATACAAACACACACACTTTTCGGAAAACAATTTCAGTAAACCAGGCTTGTTTTAAAATGATGACAATCTTGTTTACATACATCTACCTTTTTGCTGAGATGCATGCATAAGCCATTAAACCAGTGAAATCGGTTTTAGACTGATAATGATCACACACACACACACGCAACCCACGCACGTACACACGCACATACACACACAGAGAGTTTCTTGAACTCTTGCTACATTGTACATCAATATAATAATAATGGTTTAATAACAACAACAAAACTTTGAAGCAGTACTATGGGTCGATCCATACCAGTAGTTTTGTCACTCAAAGCATTTGAAAATAATGTAGAGTATTATTAGCAGGTACCAATTATCAGTACTTGTCAAGTAAACAGACTATGGAGTATATAGAGGCTACCTAACAACACAGTGGGCTGTTATACTCTCAATAACTTTTCTTAGTTGTCAATCAGTAATTATTGCAGTGCTCTACAAGCTATGCTGGCTGATGGTGAAGTTGTATTAAATAATTTTGTATTATCTGTTTGAGGTAGGCTACCACTGAGGACCAAACACATGTACTCCACCATTGGGGCATTGATCCACATCAATTGTACACTAATCCTCTATTATTCCCTGGAGTAGGAGGTGGGGAATAACATTGACAGGTACAGAAGAAATAAGAATCACTTGACAGATGATGTTAATAATTGGAAACTTGTACTATAGTCTTAATCAATATCATCAATGTATAGCCAGGTTGGTACAGTTTCATGTTTTTGAATTTGTACCGTTTAATACCAAATCAGCTACCAACCAACAATAGAAACTTTTAATGTTGACTGGGTCCAGCAGTTTACTAGATCAGATGATGTTAATCAGTAAGATAGGGTTTGCAGGGGCTTAGGAAGTATGGGTGCCATAGTTGCTTGGGCACACATAAATATTTCTAAATCACTACAGCAGTGTCATCCATCCTTTTCTAACTTGCCAGTAATTTCATTTCCCAACCATTAATTACCCATTACTACTTCTTTACAACACTACATATTTACATATTATACCACATCCAAGTCGGTGTGAAGTTGTTAGTAAAGTGGTCCCAATCTTCATGAGTTACAAGTTACCTACATACAGTACATAGGCTAGTCAGAACAATAGTCATTGAAAATGTCTGAAATAAGCGGAACAGCAGTAGACAAAACCCAGGGGTGGTTTTAGGGGATTTTCAAGGTTTCCATAAACTTTGGCTTACTTTAGAACAGTTGTCCAGCCATTGATTAGGCAACTGGCTATAGCTCAGTAAGGTTCTTCTGGCACCACAAACCATCCCATAGGACATAACACATGAATTATACTCACCAATATTCATTAGCTAACTAATACTAACATAAGAAGAGGTGATGGTAGCAGTGACAATGAAGGACAAATGCCAAGACAAAGAAGCAAAGAGTTGATTAGCTCCGTAGTTTGATACTTTCTAACAGAACAGTCACTTTGTAGTGAAATACTCTAACAGAGCATTCATTGATTAAAATGTTCCAAAATGATTGTAAAATTTTGCTAGTCTAGTGAGCTATAGCTGGCGTAAAGCTAGCTAAGTAAGCTAACCATATAGTAAGAATTCACTAGATAGACTGACCTGTTTATTATCTATTCTAGACATTGATATCCAACTACATAACTATATCACTAGCTATAGTAACTTGGCTGCAATTTATTTTGTATGTTCAGTAAGTAGCTATACATGGGAAGCAAATGTTTTCCACCAGTAATTTTAAAAAGTACTAAATAAAGTTCCATTTATTTTATCTAAGTTTCCTACAAGATTAGATCATAGAATATGGAAGGTATTAATCTTTTAACTGAACATGGTTTAATGAGTGTGAATGGATTGCATACTTACTGTACCACATAGCTATAGCTAGATAGAGTGTAGGTACTGTAAGTATTGTAGCCGTTCAAAGATTCTGGTAAAATTGATCACCTATATATAGTCAAGACACCATTGTATTTCTGTACTGAAGAAGTTCCAAGAAACACTCAAATAGTTGGTGATGGCATGAGATGATAGTAGTGAGGATCAGTAGACCAAAACTAATGTATATAGCAGTGTTAAACCATCAAGTTTGTTAAATTCCAAACATTATAAAATATTGCCAGCGTCTGGGGGCTGCCACCCACAGCCCACTACCACTGGAATCCCACTGTTAGAAATCCTAGATCTGTCCCTGTAGTATCATCATAACATAAATTTTGCATTGTATATTCAAGGCTCATTAGAGCCTGCCAAAAATTCTTAATGGTCCTAAAACAATGATCTAACACTACTGATCAAGTTTTCTTTACTACTGAACTTATATAGTAGAAGGTGTACAAATCAATTGTGGGTTTTAGTTTTACACATGTTAACAACTACAATCTACACATCATCAAACACACATGATCCACTTCATGTACTCAACACATAACTACTTTACCAGAGAACAATTGTGGGTAAGAACTGAGTTATTAAGACTTCACAAATACAGGGAGAATGTTCCAACAGCTGCCATAGTTACAAATGTACTTTTTTTTTTAAATGTGCTTCAAGACTTAAGAATGATCCTGCTTTCCAGAAGGTGTATTTATTCCCTGATTTTACCTTGCAAGAAAGGAAAGAGAACAAGCAGCTTTATACTTAGCTTAAAAGTCATTGGAAAAGGGTGGAAAAGATATGATGAATGTGGCTGTATTGTGAAAAGGAGAGCCACAGGAAACCAGCAAACTACTTTGGAGTAATTTAAATCAACTGGTCAATTTTATTAGAGTCATTTAATTTATACTAACCTAGAGTGCTGTATAGCAGGTTATTTTTGAAGCAGAAAATTTTGCATAAGACAAAAAATCTGAGTTTCAAAGGATTTTAATTTTGAAAAGTGTATATTTCGAACTCTGGGTGGATTTCAAATAAACAGAAATTCGTGTCACAAATTATGAATGTTTGCCAAAAAGTGACTTAGTGATGGAATAATTCCCATCCCTGTGCACTGGAGAGAAGACTGGGGGAGTCTTGAGTGGAGTAAATTCCGGGAACTGGCTCAATCACACTCGATCGTAGCTAACTGGCTATCATCTAGCATAGATTCTAGAGCAGATGGCATCAATTCCCATTCTGGATCACCTGTTTTTTGGTCATTGGTACAGTAATGATACAATTTACCCATTATCATGAGCTAAAACCTGAGGAATACACAAGCGAATCACCAAAAGTTGGATCATTCTTTTCACTTGTGGGAATTTATTTTCGAAGAACAACTGGACGTGGGAATTTATTTTCAAAGAGAAGGGCCTCTTCGAAATATCCGAAAATAAAAAACCCTTCAAAAATTACCGGCTATACGGTAATTGTACATTAGCAAGATACTCCTGAGGATTTTGATTAATATGACATGTATGTACATAGCTATGTCATTATAGCTGATATTATTTTCTGAAAAGTATGTGTGTTTGTATGTAAGTACAGTGTATGTACGTATCGTAGAGTCGGGTTGTTAAGCGCATGTATCTATTAAGCTCATATTATTTGTTAAGCGCATACACATTTCTTGTAATTAACCATGGATGATAAGGGCACATGGCCAAATTCAACAATAAAGTTACACACAGCAAGAAATGGCAAGAAAAGTTGAAAGTACTGACAAATTAACGTCTTCTCAAGTGCTTATGTCTCCCTTCGCTGTGTATTCAGCAAATCAGCCATCTGGATAGTGATAATCTCGTTTATCATGAAGGATTTCACCCAGAAATGGAGTCAAATATCCTTACACACTGGCGTGGTTACTGGCACAAACTATTAACTACTCTATTACAACATAGTGATTCTGTGTTACACTCGCCATAATTATTTATTAGGCATATGCGCCTAACAGATAGTGTGATTTTTACAAAAAGTTTTCTCCGAAAATTATAAGCGCATGTGCTTAACAACCCGACTTTACGGTATGTGTGTTTGTATATTTGTTTGTCTTTCCACACCCACTTGAACAAAACTTTGTTTGCTAATAACAGCCTTTATGTGAGAAGTAAAGGTCATATACAGCCTGTATTAAACCTATAAACTTCTGTGAAACTGAACTATCCAAGGATTCTATCGTTGGCCACTGAGACATCAGGGAGTGAAGCACATATTTGCACTGGACAGACCTAGTCTACTTACATTTCAATTTTCAATTCGTTCACTTCATTGGTTAGTCTGGTAGGCGTGATAGCACATGGTTGGTTTTTTGTTTTAACTCCATGACCATAATCTCAATTTCTTTCAACCCACAAAATGTTTGCACTAAAATATTTACTTCATGAACAGACTAAATTTCAAGTCATTCCTTCAAGTAGTTTATAGACATGACAACAAAATTTAATTGATTTTGCATTTTCCCAACAATCATGTATATAACTTCATTAGACTTGTACATTAAATGTGCTTATTATGCTGTTACTGTTCTCTAATGTTGGAACTGTATGTGTGTATGTGTGTACATAGATGTGGTCTAATTAATTATTGTATATATGCATGCATGCATGGATGTAATGTATGTATGTATGTATGTATGTATGTATGTATGTATGTATGTATGTATGTATGTATGTATGTATGTATGTATGTATGTATGTATGTATGTATGTATGTATGTATGTGTGTGTGTAACTAGCTTTGATCAGGGAAGAACGGCCATGCCGACTGTCAGGAGCTATATAAATCTATCAATCAAATCAAATCAGTCAGTCAGTCAGTTAGTTACTCAGTCAGTAGAAAATTCTGTTAAATAAATTTCTGTAGCAACTTGTTGAAAGCGTTTCGGGTCAATCTGAAAGCTTGTTTGGACTTAGTTTTACCTAACTAATACTGCCTCATCATCATTAGAGAAAATTGAGGGTGGTTTTTGGGTGATGTTATTTTGTGGGCCACACCTTCTCCTTTGTGGTCCTACTATACAGTACGATAGTACTGTATGATAATCAAGAATTGTATCCTTGCACATGAGTCAAATTTCATTCACTACTTATATAGTAGAAGGTGTACAAAGCAATTGTGGGTTTTAGTTTTACACATGTTAACAACTACAATCAACACATCATCATGATCCACTTCATGTACTCAACACATAACTACTTTACCAGAGAACAATTGTGGGTAAGAACTGAGTATGTGTAGTTACACTTTACATGGACACAAGCACTGTTCTAAAAATACAATAAAAAGTGATGCAGCTACAGCCAGCATACCTAGACACTTTCCTGGGCATCAGGTCACTTTGCCTGGGCACCAGAAAAGTTCTGGCACAGCAGCCATACATGTAATACTGCATTAATCTTAATGCTTCAGTCTTCTCACTAAATTGCCTTCTCATCAACAACTCTAACTGATCAAAGTATCTTATTAAAACTGTTACACCAGTTCTGTTGTTCACTTCCCTACTTTATATCATTGTACTCCAGTGATATTAATTAAAGTGGTCTCCTGTTATGTGGTGTTGAGTTATGAGTTTTTCTGAGGTACCTACAACATGAGAATTGAAGTCTCTGCTATTTGATGGTATACATGGTATAATTTAGTTCAGTAGAGTTTGCTTAGCCGAAGGCATCATTTGGTTAGCTGGTAGAAAATTCAGTTAAATAAAAAACATTTTCCCACAAAATCTTGTTTGAAGGGTTTGGGGTTTCTCTGAAGGCTGAGTGTTTTGCGTGATCAATGATACACAAATTGTTGTGTCTTTGCTGGTCTACACATTTTGGATATTTTCCTATGCACATATAACTGGTATAATCCTGGTCTGTGTTCACCTACACTCTTTTAATCCAAGTACACAGATCACAATAATAAGTCACATGTCTCTTTAAGGGTGAATTCAGTATGTATGTAGTTCACAATAACAGTGTACCATACAGTACTGTATATTAGGGATCATGGAGTTTTGGGCTTTCTTGTTCTTCAAAATCGCCTGAAAACAGCCTTAGCATTCCTTCAAAACAGCCAACAACAGCTTGGTTAGTTATAACCAAGCCCAAAATCAATGAAAACATTGTATTGTGTATTCAAGGCTCATT
Source organism: Dysidea avara (assembly GCF_963678975.1). Lineage (NCBI taxonomy): Eukaryota > Metazoa > Porifera > Demospongiae > Dictyoceratida > Dysideidae > Dysidea > Dysidea avara. The sequence continues at coordinate 35,043,349 of NC_089276.1, forward strand.
GAAGCCTGCCAAAAATTCAAATGTGAAAGCACCACACACAATTAATTTGGTTATTAGTCAAGTTTCATTCACTACTTATATAGTAGAAGGTGTAAAAATCAATTGTGGGTTTTAGTTTTCATAGTGATCATCCCACCACATTACTTGTTCTATATCAAAACAACATTCTACAAACATCAGTCTTGTCTCAACCACAACTATAAACACCACACAATAACAGAATCACTACAAGTATTTCTTGATATTTTATTATCATACACACTAGCTGTATTTCCATATTTACACAATTATCATAACACTTCTAATGTATGCAAGTACACAAGAAAATTTGGAATTTTCAACTAGAGTAGGGACCATAGCTCATCGATAAACAAGCTGGATTAGCACACCACATTAAATCATAGTAAATGAATAAGAAGTGTTTTATTCCTACTGTGCATTTCCATTTCCATTATGGTATCTTGAGCACAGTAGGGATATAACACTTGTTATTGTTTTACTGTGATTTAATATCATGCACTACTCCAGCTTGTTTCAGTACTTTTTATCGATGTGCTATGGTCCCTACACACCCACTTTCACTTCTTCTACATGAACAGGGTGAAGAGATCCATTATAACTGATTGAGTCTTACTCATGGTAGTTGGCTAGTTGCAAGGTACTTGTCTGGATTTACTTTTGCACGCATTTCTTCCTCGGTCAAACCATAGATCTATATTAGTCACATAGCATCTATGCTAATTAACTAGGGACCCACCAATCACGCTCATTTTATTATGCTATGCTGCACTGCTCAAAATGTTTGCCTATTAGGCCACATAAACTTAATTATTAGTTTCTCATCCCCACCCGCATGGCCATTATTCTTACCTCATTAAGAATTTTTTATACCACTGGTGGCTGAGTATAGCTATCCAGCACCTTCTAAAGTTGGTAGCTTGCTAGAGCAGTCTTAGAAAACTGCATTCTGAGTCATTTTAGCTAGCTAATTCAGCTATTTGGTCAGTAAAATTAAACAAAAATCTGCCCTCCCACACTGCTATTTTGAGTACAGGAGGATGAGAAACTAATAATTAAGTTTATGTGGCCTTATGCTTAAATTAATGCTCAATATACATATTGTGCTCAAATTATGCTCGATATTTATACCTCAGTTCCCACGTTCTTCTAGTAAATTTGCACTTTATAGGAAAAAACAGTAAGTTGCTGAAGCACAGACTCTAATTCCTTGCTTGTCAGAATGCATGTCACAGAAAAGATCAATAAGAACAGTCAGCTACCTGATTACTGCTGACTATGCTATTAGAATATGTCGATCTTTTTCTGTGATATGTATTTTGATAAGCAAGAATTTATGGTAATGCACAAGTGTTCTGCCTATTATGCTAGCATTATGCTCAATACTTTTAAGCACCTATTATGCTCATTATTATGCCAGCATAATCGGTGGTGGGTCTCTACGCTTAAACTGTTGCAATACTGGTTGATGCCACTAAAATCAAGCAGCATGTATCACCGGTCTACCACAGTAAAACATATCTGGCTAAATATTCAGAACTGGGCAGGTACATTTTTGAGTGAAGTTTCCTGTACAATCTTTCGTAAACTCTTCACTGACTTGGCAAAGCTGTGGCACAAGGCATGGCTACACTGGGCTGACCATTTTCTAAAACAGTTAGACACTAAATACCAACATCTTCGAGGCATAAATGCTGAGTAAGAGGTGTTATAATGATGCAACATAGAAACTGAGGAGTAGTGTCTAACTACACTGAACTAAAGTACAAAACTTTTTACTTGAATGACAAATCAAGGACAAATCGATGACAAATCAAATCGATTTTAGCTACCAGTTGATTCAGAAAATCGTGCTTGATCAACCAAAAGCCTTATATATATATATGTGTGTGTGTGTGTGTGTGTGTGAATGTTCCTGAAGGCTTACAAACTTTTTGATTGCCCGTTTTAGTGCTTGATCGCTTAAACTAGACCTTGGATTGATTCAGATACTGCGGTGACATTTGATCCTGGGATCAAGTGCTGCCACTCTGTACCCTTTGGGGTATATATATATAAAAGGTATTATATCAATTATGCAACTGGTAGGGTCCACAACACGAAAAAATCGATATCCTCCAATCAACTACCTAAGTATTGTCATATGTTAGGCTAAGTGTAACTTGAATAACACCAGCGTGGCAGCCAAGTTTGTCACTTTTTTTTGGTAGAAAACAATACAAATATCTTAAAATCACGTGATTTTTGTTGTAGCGGTTCGTAGGGTTCTTCGTATGTCACGATATTCACTCTCAGCATTGTTCAAGTAGTCTATCATCAACTCAAAGTATTGGTGGTTTGATTTTATTGGCTAGTTTCTGGTGGCAGCACAATCTGTGCACCATTTTGACGACAAACAAAATGTTGCTTCCTGTGGAGCACAGGACAAGCAGAGCAGCAACTGTGCCATGGGTCAGCAATGACCAGTACTAGGTAAAGTATCTGCATGCAGAGTATGGTTATAATTGGAGCCTGTTAGCCATCTGGCTGAGCCATCTATATGCTGAAATTCAGCCAAAATGACGCGATTCTTGCAAACAAATACCAGAATTGTTGATAAATCAGTGAAACAGTCTCCAACAGCAAGGATACGAAGCTTATAAACACCTAACAATACGGCTATCTTGCCCAGTAAACGTATAGAGCAATCCAATGTATGAAATAAGCACTCACGTTATAGAAATTCAAATCGCAGAAAATGCAACCATAATCTATTCCAATGACCGTAAAATTGCTTGAAATCAAATGACAACAAGTTGTATGCGGCATTAGGTTCAGCATCTCGATTAGCCCAGAAGTCTAAGACTCTCTCTATGATGCCATCACAGTATAAGACACACCTGTACTGGCCTAGAACACACCTAAGTGAACAGTTAACACAAATATTTACAAAAAGAATGCACTTCAAGATTCCTTTTCAGAAATGAAAGCGATTTCGTGGGTATTTTTGTGATTTGAATTTTGACAACGTGAGTGCTTATTTCATGCATTGGATTGCTCTATACGTTTACTGGGCGAGATAGCCGTATTGTTAGGTTTATAAGCTTTGCATCCTTACTGTTGGAGACTGTTTCACTGATTTATCAACAATTCTGGTATTTGTTTGCAAAAATCACGTCATTTTGGCCAAATTCCAGCATATAGATACTTCAGCCAGATGGCTAACAAGCTTCAATTATAACCATACTCCGCATGCAGGTACTTTACCTAGTACTGGTCATTGCTGACCCACGGCGCAGTTGCTGCTCTGCTTGTCCTGTGCTCCACAGGAAGAAACATTTTGTTTGTCGCCAAAAAGGCACACAGATCGTGCTGCCACCAGAAACTAGCCAATAAAATCAAACCACCAATACTTTGAGTTGATGATAGACTACTTGAACAATGTTGAGAGTGCCTGAATATCGTGGCATACGAAGAACCCTACGAACGGCTGCAACGAAAAATCACGTGATTTTAAGACATTTGTATTGTTTTCTACCAGAAGAAAGTGAAAAAACTTGGCTGCCACGCTGGTGTTATTCAAGTTACACTTAGTCTAACACATGACAATAGTTAGGTAGTTGAAGGATATCGGTTTTTCGCGTTGCGGACCCTACAACTGGTCCCTCTGACATTACGACATGTTGTAATCATAAAATGATATAGACTACTCACAGCCACGCTCCTTGTTATGGTTCCTCTTCCCGTTTTCTCTCTACTGACTGACCGGCTTCTCTGTGGTCTGGCTGAGTTGAACTATTAGCGCCAAATGTTTATATCACACTTCGCTAGACCTCTAATATCAGGCCGCTCTTCAGATACCAACAACTTATTTTTGTGTTTACAGCAGAGATAGACACGTGAGTATATGCATGGTGAAAACAACAGCGAGGACTCAAATACTCTAATTGAATAATCATACAAGTTAGTACGGAAAAGCTGTGGAAAACTTTTAAGATTTATCCTGGTCACAGAGTATTGTATTGGTTTGGGAAAAGCTATAGTTTTACAGTGTGATCATAACTGACATAATAAGGCATGTCATTTCAGGGGCGGATCCAGGGGGGTTCAAAGGGTTCCATGGAACCCCCCTTTTGAGAGAGCCTCTCTTACTCGAGATACTCTAATAGAGCAGTCAAATCGAGATACTCTAATAGAGCAGTCACAGTAGTCTTTTGAGGAGCGGTGTAGCAAATTATGTATCTATTTATAAATATAGTTGGTGAGGGGTAGCTATTGTCAGTAGGTGATGATTTTTTTTTTTTTTTTTGGTCTTCAACCTACAGCTAGGTTGAAGTTGCAACTCCAAAGTGGAACCCCCCTTTTAAAAGTCTGGATCCGCCCTGCATTTATGTACAGTATAGCTACACTATAACTAGCTAGCTAACAGAAAACAGATTTTTTCTGTGCAGTGGAGCTCAAATCAGTTTCTCCAATCTGTAGAATAGCTATCTAACCTGGTATAAGCACTGACTATTTGCATGTACACCATCAATTATACATGCACAATAATTACATCGCTACGTAGCTATGACAGTTATGCCTTTAAGTATAGCATTTTGATGCTCTAGCTGAATTCAAACAATGTCACTAAAAATGTATGTAACTACTCAAGAAATAAATGTCTTTCTGCAGATCACTGATGTTCCATATACACCAAGTGGTCAACATGTCTGACCTCAGTAATTGGCAGATTGTTGGTCTTCTCCTCTCAATTGATCACAATGGTGACTGATATACTCATCCTTTTTCACCTGACAACATTGTGTCCATGTGGCTATGAAGTTTTGTGTAAATTGTAAGGACAAGCCAGCTGTCATGATCAGTGATTTAAGCAGTAAACTGAGGACTGTAAATATTAAATTTGTATATTGTTATGTCATGATCAGTGTGTGGTGTTTTAATTGTGTGGTGTTTTAATTGTGTGGTGTTTTAATTGTGTGTGATTCCTGTGTGGGTACTCCATCAGAGAAGAACTGCTAGTCCAAGTACTGGAGTTTATCCTACTAATCAATCTAATAATTTGAGTCTGGATTGGTATATTGTGTACACATGCATCCACCACTTGATGGTGGAGGTGATGGATAAGTAAAGGAGAAGTTTGACAATGGAAGATAGTGGTGTTAGCATACATCAGTAGCTTTGCACGTCATTCTGAGGGTGATGTTGTTGCAACCATCTCCTTGAATTTGAATATTCTATAGAGTACTGCGATCGGCTAGAGTATTAAAACTGTCTAAAGCTTTGGCCTGCACCCCACTCCTCTCCATTATTCTCAACCATGTATGTAGCTATACCCTACCAAAATGCACAGCTAGAACTGATAGTATAATAATTTTTATGGAGAATAATATTTCTTTTTTTACAAAATGTGACACATTACAAGTTCCATTACTTTACATACATTAATGTATAGTGAATGCTGGAAAGATGTCAATGTTTAAATTATAGGTTGAATGCAGAAAAGACTCCAGAGTCATTCCCTGCAGCTGTTGATGCATGCCTAGATTGCATGTTGCTGGATCAACTCATGACCACCACTGGATCAGTGACTTTTTTTTTACTACATTTCACAAAGTTTTGTAACATGTTTCTCACTAACAGGCTCTAACCTTTCACAGGTCCCTAGTGGGATAGTGTATGACATGTGTACCTTTAGCTATAAGACATTAAGATATTTCCATGCATTGACCAGATTTATGATCATCTGATGGTTTCAAGCTAAGTGATACTTCAATTAGAGTAGTTTAAAATGTTTATTAGAGCATATTAAATTAAATTTTTTTCCTTATAGCTACTTGTATGCAAATACTACAATGCCAACTGTATGATATTGTTAAACATTTGTGATTGGGCCTGTGAAAATAGGGCATGTGGGCACATGATTTTTGCCTACTTTTTCAAATTTTCATCACTCATAACTTTTTATACCACTATACTATGGCAATGCACGTTTCAACTCTTAGTAAGCATTTAATTGGCTTATGATGCAAGTTACAGAATGCAAATATTCAAGATGTGTCAGGAAATGTTTCTGTACATCATAGGAACTTGCCAATTTGGTCTTTAACTAAAAATCTAACAGAATAAACAAATTTTAAAGTAAATTGACATGAATGGAAATTCATATTTTTTCCTTATACCGGTACTTGTTTGTTAACTTTTTTGTGACATTATTATGGTTGGTCTAAATAGAAAATCTTAAAAATTTCATAGAAACTTGTTAGGCTGCTCTGAAGACATTGTTGGGCTTGGTTATGATTAACCAAAACTGCCAAGCTGTATTACTGAGAGTGACTTTGAAATGTAAGAAAGCCCAAAACTCCAAAGATCCCTAATATACAGTACTATCATACTGTGTTATAGAAAAGGTTATACAGTGGAACCTCAATTATCTGAACACTGATTATCCGAACACCAAATCAACTGCCCAATTAGGGTATTTTGTTAACAAATGTATGCTTTATTAAAGTAGTTGAGCAAAGTTCTGTATATAAATGTATAAATGTTCGATTTTTTGTACTATTCAATTATATGAACACCCTTTCCCCCAATTAGTTCGGATGGTGACTTATTATTTTGATCTGAGTGTAGGTGAACACAGACCAGGGTTACACCAGTTACATGTGCATAGGACAATGTCTAAAATGTGTGGACCAACAAGGACATAACATTTTGTGTATCATTGATCACACAAACACTCACTAGTGTTGAATTAAACATTGTATTGTGTATTCAAGGCTCATTGAAGCCTGCCAAAAATTCTGCAACTTCGGGTGCTTTAGAACTGGCCATTTAGTTAAGATTCATTCACTACTTATATAGTAGAAGGTGTACAAATCAATTGTGGGTTTTAGTTTTCATAGAGATCATCCCACCACATTACTTGTTCTATATCAAAACAACATTCTACAAATATCAGTCTTGTCTCAACCACAACTATAAACACCACACAATAACAGAATTGCTACAAATACCACCAGGAGCGGTGGAACAGGCCAAAAAGTGAAGGGGCCAGGCCAGCTGTAAGTTCAAGACCAAAAAAAAAAGATCACTACCTACTGACAATAGCTGTTCTCCACCAATTATATCTCCTTATTTATAACTATACACATACGTAGCTAAGTAGTTTGCTACACTGCTTCTCTGAATACTGTGACTACTCTATTAGAGTATCCAGATCCTGACTGTTCTATTAGAGTATCTCGATCTTTTCTTGCAAACAGTGTCCCATAAAAGTGGGGGGCCATGGCCCCTATCTCGACCGCCTATGAATACCACTATTGTAGTATCTGTACAAAATGATTGTGGGTTTAAGTTATAATACCACAACTATATGTAACTATTTTAACAGAAATGTGCTTAGTTGGCACAACCTTACATTTTAATGAAGCACGATTCATAAAAAGGTGAAGTTATGCATGTTTAAAGAAAAAATGTGCGAGTTTTAATTGAGCCATTAGTTAGGAAGACAAGTCTCAAATATATACACCATCTTATTCACTTGTTCATGGATAGTTTAAATATGTTTGTTTTGTTTCTGCAACAACAAGGGTCATTAGTGTGTGCTTATTTATGATGGAGTAAAGATAAAACAAAATTGTTGTCATTTATTCATTGTAAAACTTGTAGGTACAAATGTTGTACTTTGCGTGGGAGGGTCAAAGCGATGATGCGTACTGTATTGTCCCTACTGAGTACTAAATAGCTGCATAACTGTACTGTATGAGTCATACAGAACAGTTATGCAGCAAATACAGTTATGCAGACTGGGCAAATAAAGTTAGGGGCCCGCCGATTATGCTGACATGATAATGAGCATAATAGTTCCTGAAAGCATTGAGCATAATGCTAGCATAATAGGCAGAACACTGCTTATCAAAATACATATCACAGAAAAAATTGATATACTCTAATAGAACAGTCAGAGTTGTATTAGAGTATATCGATCTTTTCTGTGACATGCATTTTGACAAGCAAAGATTTAGAGTCTGTGCTTCAGCAACTTACTGTTTTCCCATAAAGTGAAATTTACTAGAAAAACGTGGGAACTGACGTATAAATATTGAGCATAATTTGAGCATAATTTGAGCATAATAGGTGAATATTACTTAATTTAAGCATAATAGGCAAAAGTTTGAGCAGTGCAGCATAGCATAATAGGTAAAATAATCAGTGGGTCCCTAAATAAAGCACACTTGGACAAATACAGTACAATTATGTGGAGAATTTTATTTTGTGGTTTTCTGTTTGGTCATCAAGTGATTCATTTGGCTTCATCAGCTAGTGAAGTGTCTTGACTTGAGTTTTTTTTACAAGCACTTTATGCTTGCATGTTGTTTATACACTATAATAAGTAGGGATGGATAATGTTCTCTGCAGGTAGCCCTCCTGTTTGTACTTCAAATGGTGGTTAATCTGTGCCAATGTTTAAAGCAACTTGCTCATCATACTGAAAGAAATGCTTGCAATTGTTTGTACTCTGCGGTAGGTTTGCGCCAATCATGCCAGCATAATTTCAAGCATAATAGGCTAGTAAAAGCATCAAGCATTATTCCAGCATAATAGAACGATTTTCAAAATTTTTAATTAAACACACAATGCACATGCCAAAAATACTGTACAACATACACACACATGTAATTTTTTTATCTGTACTAATGCTGCTGTACATGTATTGTAAAGTAATATAATAATTTTTACTATTTCTTGACTGATTATTGACACTTTATGGAAATAAGATCGAGATACTTTAATAGAGCAGTCACTTACTCTAATACAGCAGTCAGGAAATGCAGATATACTGTAATAAAACAGTCAGCTCTTGAACATAATCTTGATATTGAGAGCATAATTTTGAGCATAATATGCTGGAGTTTTTTAGCACTGCTCAAAAGCATAATAGGCAATTTTCAAAGTATAATTGGCTCAAGCCTACTCTGCGGGGATATTAATTATTACACAAAAAAACTGATTCAATACTAATAGCTATAGTAGAAGTTTACAAGATAAAAGGGTCTCTAATTCTCTGCAGTATATTTGAAATACTGGTCAAGTACAACTTCATAACAGCCTTTGTATGAGTGAACAGTACAAAATTAATAGTAACACTTGTTCAGTTACTTTAACAGTCACTGCTAGTCCTATTATCCACCTGGCATCTCTGTATGCTGTTATCAGATTGAATATCCATAACAGTCCTGTGACAACCAGTAGGGCAAATGACACCTTTAGTAGTTGTGTTTTTAAACCAGATTGTTTGCTAATCTCTTGATCACTATCATGTAATGCTCGCAGGAAGAACACAAGGATTATTACAAATAATATTACATTATAAATGTTCTGTAATGCAATATAAATGAAGGCTAGTAACTTGCCCACTCCAAAGGCTGGCTCATCCAATATGTGTACGCATTCCTCAGTATCATAGAGGAATTCTCTCCTGTCAATAAAATCAATGGAGAATATGGCCATAGTAATAATCAATGGTAGTCCCCATTCTATTACACTAAAGATCAATATGCATGGCCTTTCCTTTCTTGTCCACTATGGCAGAATGTAGCTTGCTGCTCTTACAGAACACCCAGCAGGTATGCTGTAAAAATATGTTCTTCCAAGTACCAATAGCAGTTAGTGCATAGAGTCCAGCCATATTGCTCACTATGTAAGGATCATCTTCTGATAACTTCATTGACTGGCATTATACAGTACAATGGATGTTATATAGAACAAGTGTAACAAAAAATTTGGAATTTTCAATATGAGTAGGGATCAAAGTAATAAAAAGTACTGAAACAAGTGAGATTTACCACCTGATGCCTTACTACTACACACATATCCTTACTAGAACTGCAGAGGGTCTTGAAATGCTGAAACAAGTGACATTATCTACCACCTGAAGTCTTGCTAGTACACACAATTCCTACTTCAGTGCCATTGTCTCTAACTTCTCAGGAACTGAAGTAGGGATTGTGTGTGTACTAGCAAGACTTCAGGTGGTAGATAATGTCACTTGTTTCAGCATTTCAAGACCCTCTGCAGTTCTAGTAAGGATATGTGTGTAGTAGTAAGGCATCAGGTGGTAAATCTCACTTGTTTCAGTACTTTTTATTACTTTGATCCCTACTCATATTGAAAATTCCAAATTTTTTGTTACACTTGTTTGTGTACTTTTTATTCACCTGCAGCATATTAGCAGAATCTCCAGGATTACATGCAAGTTCTCAATGTAAATGCTAGTAACATAGTACAATGGACTTTTATACAGACCATACAGCGAGGTGTGATGTAGAATGAAATCTTTCTCAGCAGAAATAGTTGTCTTATATTTTCATTACCAGAAATTGTTGACTGTTTTATTGAAATGTAATTTATTTATTTTTTTCTTGTAATTTGAGAAATCTTAATATGTGATTCTCATCTACCATCTGTGCACTGCTCATTTCTACAACAAAATCTATTACAAATGCTAAGTTCATAAGGATGCAATTGCAAATTAATTTTATCATGGTACTAATTTTGCTGAAGTAAATTATGCATAGAAGTACCATGCATTGTTATAATAGCTACCAGTTATAGCTTAAGATTCATCAAAGCATTAACACATCACCACACATCTACCCTGATTTGTTGATAGGCGATGATCGGTGTTGATGATGAGATTAGGCTAATTATTTAGGGAAGCCAGAGGTGATACTTAGAGCTGTGCCTGTAGTGCAGATAGACACTGTCCCTCATCCACATTACTCTTGATACACAACTATTTATAATTATAAGCAAAAATACTGCAACCTTGTGTTGCTATGTTCTGTCCTGTGTCATGCTCCTGAGTCACTGGTGGTGTAACTTTAACTTCTGTCCCAGATTGGCTGCCTCCATCATCGCTTTCTTTGTTTCCACGCCCCCTTCCTCTACGCCCTCCTCTTCTGCCTTCATGCCCCCTCCTCTACCTCCATGTCCCCCTCCTCTGTCTCCATGTCCCCTTCCTCTGCCTCCACGTCTCCCTCCTCTGCCTCCACGTCCCCAACCTCTATCACCTCCTGATGTGCTATTCTTCTGCTGGTGAATCCAATATTACCTCGGACAAAACGATAATAACAGCAATACTCTTAGTTAACGCTATCTTGTTACAATAACTGAATTGAAAATAACACTAAATAGGTAGTGCTGTTCAAAGCAAAGAAATGCGTTTAGAAAAGCAAGCCGCAATTAAAACGTGGCCAACTATCTTTACTTGAAAACAACACTTAGATATCGCTAATATATATTCACTTACACGTGTATATAGTTCGACGTTGAACAACTCGCTCTTTCTCAAAGTCTACTTCTAAACAACACTGTGACGTGTATTCGAATAATTTAGTGCGACAACTTTTCTGGCTAGTGTTTGGGCCCCGCGCTAGCCTAAGCCGGCTGTGTATGCGGTGGTGAAGCCCTACCATGCTGGTGATTGTGTATGATTATCACTACAGTGGAGAACCAAGGCTGATGGCCGCAGTAAAGAAGGATAAAAGGTAAGACAATAGCGCACACTGTATCTTTAGCGCTATGTCAAAGGTTTCTTCTTGCAGAAATTTTGAGCGTTTCTGTGAAAGAATTAGGGCTGTAGCAGTACACAGTTTTCCGATACGCTTGACTGAACGCGTCAGTCAGTCAGGCAGTCAGTCAGTCAGTCAGTAGAAAATTCGGTTGGATATTTTTTTTTTAAAAATTCGTAGAAATCCATTGGATGCGTTTCGAGCTGTTTTGAAAGCACTAGGCGTGCTTTGTTTTCATAGTACAATGATGACAAATCGCCGTTATAGCTTAGAAAGTCTGCTTTTCGTGCAATATTTTTTGGCGGGAAATGGTGAACCTTGATGATCCCTACCATTAAGTACTACTGTACTTAATGATAGGATATGGGCCACTTCTAGGCTTATCAATATAATATTCGGAGACTGGCATAGATCAGATATGTTAATAATGTCGCTAGAGCAAATGGGTTTAGACTACTATTAATGATTATACAAGTACTCTCTATGATTCATCAAAGTCAACACACTGCTCATCCCTGAAGCAAATTGAATAGGGTTAGAATGTTTTTTTGGTGTAGTGTCATGGATTGATTTAGTAATGTTTTTTTGATCATGCGGTCATCAAAAAGAGCCTTGTACTGAAATTTTTCCGGATCTTTAGTAGCTTTCCTAACACTTTGAACAACTTCATTAGCATGAATATGTTCGTGTCAACAGCAATTAAATCTGAGTTTGTTTCTGTAATAGGATTTCCCATTTCATTGAAGACATCTACCACATTCTTCACATTTCTTGCAAATCTGTTCTGTATACTTGCAGTTGTTCATGATGACTGCACTTTGGTTTTCCACACTGCTTTGTGCTGACCTCACTTACTATCTCAGCCATATCTGAGCCAGCAATCTTTCAGCGTCGCATAGCTGATTCATTCTCTATTATTCCACCATCACCCTTCACAATGGCATTTAATTGTTCATGAATCTGATAATGAACTATCATGGTATGCAAGGTTTTCTAAGTGACAGAGTGCCCCTTAAGAAACAGATTCCAAACTGTGGGACATTCACATTCCAGCTGTATGAGGTTCCTCACATGTACTGAAAGCCACCACGCATAATGAAAGGGGTCCTCCAAGAATGATGCCACCCATGCAGTGCTTCCAAGTACGTTGAGAAGTTTCCATTTTTATTACAATCACACGAATTAGAGGAAGAGTACAGAACTTTGCTCCTGTAAGAGAATTATGGGTGACTACTTTCCATGTCTGCACACCACTCATCAAAAATTAATGGCTTTGCTGTCATGTTATCTGTCTCTAAATTATCCTTGTATGTAGTGAATGCTGACTGTGTAGATGGAATAAGGCTGTATATACCCAAAATTCACTTTGGACAAAAGACTCAAATCTGCTCAGCAGTTGGACCACATTAATAAACATGAAAAGTGATGTATCAGCACAGTTACTGAGCATGTGTAGTGACATCTAGCTGCTGCAATGTCCAATCAGCAGAATGGTAATGTTGGTAATGTGCAGAGATCACAAATTAGTCATTTTTAAACCTAAAAATCATTAAAATTTCCATTTTGAGTAGGAAGCCTTGTTCTGATGGAGTGGTTCCTCTAAACTTTGGAATCAGCATGTTATAAAACTCCAAAATACCAAATTTCATGCTTTCGGCCAGAAGTGAACATCTTTTTCACATATCTACTACACTACAATGTTGTTATTTGTATTTACAGACCGCAAGAAAGCTATAAAAATATTGGAAGAGAATGAAGATCAAAGGATTGAGATTTGTAACATCGGCATCAAAACCTTGGGAATGATGGTGTGACTGTCAAAACTTGGTGATATTTCAGAATGTACTGATATTATATTATCGTGCAGTATAATATTGTTTAGAAGCAAGTATAGATTATGGACAATCTATGTGCCATTTTGTTGACAATATACAGCAAGTTATAATTATATGTGACCGGATTTGTGAAAAGGTACTTTTTCCACACGTTGTACATACCAGCAAACAAAATGATGTAACACTTGACTCCTTACACTGATTAACTTGCTCTTAGTATCAAACTGCAGCCTATTATAGTAGCTACACTCATGGAAACTTTCAGGCAATTATATGAAATGATAAAAACGTTATGAGCTTCAAAATAAAAAAAAATGGGTCAAATTTTGTTTTTGAAAAAGGTACCTTTTCGCAAATCCGGTCACATATTCAAGGCTCACATTATATGAGCAGTTGGATTAACCTGACTTGTAATTGCTAGCATCCTCTACCTTTTTCTGTAATGGGCATGGTTGTTGTGCTATGCATGCAATAATTGCAGGACAGTACTCATGATATTTATTACATGCACTACTACCAGTGGAACCAGACTTAGAAATAATGTTATTTTGTTATGTTATTATTATATATTTTCATGATCATGATAGGCAGTAGATCAAGTCACTGAATACATAGGCAATAATCATAGGGATATAGCTATGGTATAGCCTTGTGCCAATATGAGTGCAGTATCTGGGGAAACTCCCAGGGTAATTTTTGGTGCTTGGACTCTAACTTGAGTATGCTTGACTATGGAGTTGTGCAGTGACTGCACTTAGGGTTAGGAGACACCAATTATGGGGTGACTTGTTCAGGTTATGAACAGGGCCGCTGAGAGGATTTAGGGGAATTTAGAATGTGGGTCCCTGTAACCCATAATTTTCAATAAAGAAAAACAGACAAAAAGATTTTACAAGAGCAAGTTTAGTTATTAAACTAGCTAGTAGACTACAACTAAAAAAAAACTAGTTACTAACTGATAAGCTTATTAACAGCTTTAGCATGCAAACCAAGTTAGGAGGGCATGCCCACCAGGGAAAATTTTGAAAGTTAGACTCTCTGAGATTGAATATAAGAGCAATTTTACACGAACATACTTAGCTATAACTATAGCTACTAGACTTCAAAGCTTATGGACGGTTTTAGCATGCAAAGCATGCCAACCTAGGGGTCTGGGGGCATGCCCCCCAAGAAATTTTGAAAATTAACTTCTTTGAGATTGAATATGAGAGTAATTTTACAAGAACAAGCTGACAACAACTAAAAGCAAACCGCTATCTACTAACTGATAAGCTTATTGACAGTTTTAGCATGTGAAGCATGCCAAGCCAGGGGATCAGGAGGAATTCCACCCAGGAAATTTTTGAAAATTATAGACTCTCTGAGATTAAATATGGGAGTGATTTTAAGGGGGCACGCTACCAATTCCTATGGCTTCACCTGAAAATAACTGCTTTCTACTGATCCCTGCTTGCTATCCATTATTTTTTGTATCAGATGCATTTATAGCACTAAGAAATCATCATCTCCAGTTAAAAACACTCACTAAAAGTTTCAGCTTTGTGTTTAAGACCAAAAAGTTGTAGAAACCTACACAGTTATGGAATTTATGAAACTAGTCTCTCAGTTTTAGTTCTATGGTGTTCAAACTTTATAATCAGCTACCTAAGTGGATTTGTAACAAAAGTATGGAAGCAATTTTTGGAATTCCTTTTTCAAATTAGCTGTGGAATTCTCAATATTTGTAACAAAAAATTGATCCGGTTTTCTGGTGCTCTAGTAGTCGGGTAATAACATCATACGAAAATCTGATTCCATACTTTTCAAGATAATACTATGACAAGCCTCTGCAAAAAGTTTTAGAGAGTTTCATCATCAGCTGTAGAAGAAGAATCAATTTTACTGAAAAATGATAATTGTGCCATAGTTTACACATGCTTTGAAGATTTTTACTCAGATTTTCACTAAACAGATATTCAAGGCCTCAACTACAACATCAGTTATTGATCAGATAGATAATAGTGTCTGTGTTGACTATAGAGCTTCACATAAAGACATGTTTTAAATCCACGGAAGCCATAGGACATAGTTGCCTGCCCCCTTAATAAGAATAATAGTCATAATTTATTGCATTGTTGTATTAGGGTGATTGCGTGTTAGGACATCTCAAGTTTGAATTTTACTGCAAGCTTGCCAAATATATACATAGACTACCACCTAGGAATGTTTTGTACCCTATGCTAGACTGATTGTTAACAGTTACTATAACTGAATATTTGTAATAGTGTGACTGTTCTATTAGAGTATCTCAATCTTATGTAGAAGTCACACTGTCTATATGGGCACCTTATTAGATTTATGTGACCAGATTTACGAAAAGGTACCTTTTTCATAGTTACACTCATGGAACTTTTCAGCCAATTATATGCTATGATCAAAAAGTTATGAAGCTTCAAAGTTGAAAAAAACGGTCAAATCATGTGTGAAAATGTACCTTTTTGCAAATCCAGTCACATAATTTACGAATAATGGTTGCTGCCACTACTGCAATGCATTGCTATGGATCTCATTGAGCTTGGATGGTGAGGATTCCTATGTATCTTCAAGTCTACAGGGAAGATTTACACTGTTGTATATTCGTTTTATTGTAGCTATGTGTGGATAAGTAGCTATGGGGCAGCTACTACTGTATGAGGCCCCTGTAGGCCTCCTTACAAAGTGGGGCCCAGGGAAAAATTCCCCAGTTGCCCCCCTCCCTGTTGGAGAGGCTGGCCATAAACGTGTCCTAGATATTTTCTCCCATCAAAAGTTTGTGAATAATTTTGATGAGTTGGTCCAGCATCTGTCAACCTCATCAGGTGAAGATGACTAGAATACAAGCTATACACATAACACAAATTTGTAGGAAGTTAATTCTTCTAACAAAATAAGCACTGATGAAAACTCTGCTTTGAGCATACAAGTGTTAGTAAATAATATAAAGATTCTAGCAGTTAATATTGTTCTTATCCTCTGCTCACAAGTACAGTGGTTAGTATTGCAGATATCAAAGCAAGGATTGCAGCAGTGATCCATGCACCCCAGCGGAATAAATGATCCTGTAAATATGACGCATACCAGATAACATAAAAATATAATTATATTAACAAACATAAAATTATATCCCAAAGAAAAAACATTTGAATTTTAGAAAGACAGAAAATGGGAATTTTACATGAAATGGTTAATCTTTTATTCTGTTCAGAAACTTGTAGTGTGATTCTGTGAAGCATTTAATACCAGGAGAAACTATGTGCCCCCTCCTACCTCCCAAACAAAATTTTGTACAAGCTTGAGATGTTCTAATAGAGCAGTCAGTTAAATACTCTAATGTGAAGACACCACATGTAACACTATTAACAATCCTCCACATTTATTATTGCTGAGCATGAAAGCTTGCATCTGCAGCACCATCCCATGGGCACACTTAGCTATAGCTTGCTGGGATTTCTTTTGTAAATTAAGTATACACATGGACTGGATCTGAAAGAACCCCATATGTTAGCGCATTTTTCAAATTTCATTTCATTACATTTTTTTTATCCAGATAGCCAAAGGAATGGCCAACCGAAGTTTCAGCTCTAAAATGCAAGAAATTCTGAAGATACAGTGCTACAAAGTGGCAACAGCAGAAATCAATCTGTACACTGACAATATGGAGAATAAACGGTCATAACTTTCGAATTAAGTCCAGTACCAAGATGCAACTTACACCATCGGATTCTCCATCAACAGGTGAATCCATTGCTGGGTACGTTTTGTCTTCCAGGTGTTTCATACAGCCAGACTGAAAGCAAAAACGTGACAAAAAAAGCCGATATCAAATTGTTTGTCAAATGCAAGGTAAATTAACCCTCATATATTCTCTCTCCTTGGGAATACTGACATGGAAAAAAGATCCAGTCTCATATGAAAATTATCCACTCATAACTGAACTATTCATTCATGACTGTCACTGATCCATATAGCTTTCAATCAATGCAGAACTTGTTCTTAGATAACATAACATGATTAGATAATTCAGATATAACTATATACATCAAAAATTTCAGTCCTGAAACAAATAAAATAACTTTAGCTTCTTGGGGACTGCACTTTCCAGACCCCCTGCACCATATACCTACTACTGGTGCACCTCCATAGCTAAATCCCCTGAGGACTAGTCTCATGTGGCCAAACCTTGTATGCTTGTATGTGTAGAAAACCATATCTAGCCATGCAAGGCTACCACTAAACTGCAAAACCCTTTACCTCCATACTAAAATTAATCCCAAATTAATGGATTTGCAAAAAAAAAGTTGATTTACTGCAATGTTCTGTCAACTTACTGGAGACGGAGACTTTTTGGGTGGATTATTATCATCATTAACACTTTGCAGTCGCTCCATCTCTCCCTTTTTCTCAGTAGGTGTTACCCACTCTTTCTTAGCTATTACTTTGTAAATAGTAAATGAAATGTCTATCACAGTGAAGGTGATGAAGAAAGCTATGAAGGCAATGTACTCTTCTGGGTTGGCATACTTCTCTCACCAAACAGATATAATCCAAGGCTCACATTGGCACCTATAAAAAGTGATGCATGCCATTAACTTTATAACTATTGTATATTGCATATAATTACATAGCCATAAATTTTAATTCAGGGAAGGTTTGGATCCCACACGGCTAAGTGTTTCCCTTTGGAAACTGCATGTTGCCACAGCATATCAAACAATTAAGCGACTTAAAAATTTTTTTTTTTATTCACAAGATATACGCGTCTACACTGGAAGCAGGTTTTCATGGCTCTGTCATAGAGCGTCAGATAACTTTAAAAACCTTTCCCCGGTTCTAGCAGGAATGGCCAGCATGACATCTACTTTCACGTAAAATGTAACAGCTTAATACGGCCTTTTTCATGGTACAAAGTAGGGGGTTTAATGTTACACATAAAACCATTGGCACGAGGGGTCCGTCACGAGCTGGAATCCCGTTTTTTTTATTATTTATTTAAAATTTTTTTTTTATCCCGGGCTTGATGGACTGCCCTTGCCTACCACCCCCAGCACATAAATGGCCTGTGCTGGACAAACCGGGACTTTCTTAGTCCACGGAAAACTGAGACTCTGCCCGAATCAGCTCCACAATTGGGGGAGTCTTAACATAGTGACCGATGGATGAGCGGGCTCCGCGGATGCATTGTATGGAGGACCGCAAGAGAGAAAAAGATAGACAGCACCTTAACCACCCCATGACAACAGAGTAATCATCGCCCCACTTAATTGAAAGTTGATGAGCCAAGCGTTGATAAAAAACAGAAGCCTCATGAGCCAGACCACCAGAGGCAGACATTACCAGGGGGGTAAAAGAGGCATGCTCCTCCTCACGAATTCTCTGAGCATACGCGCGTTTCTTAATGTTCTCGTGCCTCCGATAACAGGAGGCCAGTGATGAGGACGCATTAGAAGCAGCCAGAGGGTTGAACACCCGCACATCCACAAAACATCTTTCACTTCTTCCACCCCAAAAACCATTCATGGCGATGTCAAGACGGGCACCATCTTGGATATTGGCAGAAGCAGGGTAGTCCTGCTGTGAAACTGGCTGGAGCTCTGGTTCAACAGCTACCTGAGAGCATACTTCAGTCAACAGGGTAGCAGTTAGATCTCTGATCTCATTGTGTCGGATAGAAGGTAAGCCACACTTGGGACAGGATAAAGCATGCTCCACTGAAAAGGCAGTCCCACATGCACAGTGAGCAGGAGTCCGCTGAGGAGACCACCCATAACGTAGTGCCACGGCATCGTGAAACGCGGACTTATGCAGTGCAAAGCCATGTTCCTGTAGGGGCCGGGTGGTAAGCCAGTTGGAGGCCCCTTTGGCTGAGGCTAGATCTAAAGCGCGCTGAGAGGAGGGATCTAAGTGGGTACGCAAACTGGAAGATCTATCCGAATATTTGGAAGATTTGGAATTGCGGATTGCGGACTTGCGAGATAGCTGTTCTGTTTTAACAATAGCCGAATTGGTACCCCGGTCCAGAATGAATTGTGAAAGAGGCTCAGTAATGTGACACGAGGCTGAATACTCCTCAGCTGCAATAAGAGTTGGGTTTATGATACCCAAACCACCATGGAATCCCGTACAACTCGTTTGGAATCCCTCGGAATCCCACACGGAATCAGGAATCTTGCCTTGGAATCTGGAATCTTTGGCTCGATAGAAGTCCGTTTATTTCAGGAGACTTCCGGATATTTTAATAGCGCGCGCCTACGTTCTGTATCTGGGCCTCGCTGGGCCTGTTCTTCCCGAGTTGTTCTTTGAACCTATAACTTTGAACGTTACTTCAAAGTTTTTGAGCTGACTTTTTACGGATTCAAGAGAGATAGAACGTGGTCCGCGACGTGCGAGGCGACGTGGTTGATTGCGTAGCTGTGTCTAACTCGAGATACCAGTAGCCTAGTGAGCAGCTAGCAATAGTGTGATAGCTAACCCAGAGCCTCGCCCCTCGCCAGCTCAGTGGCCATGCAGTGATGGTATACATTTAAAAATTTTATTTTTGATGGCTTTTTAATTTAGTTTTTGTTCGTAGTGATTCTGATTTTGCTTCGCCGGATGTTTCTTCACCAGAGTTGTTATCATTGATGAAAGAAAGGTTACCAGGATATGTACAGAAATGTTTTCTTGCATCAGGATTTGACACGGAAGAATCTATTGCTTACATGGATGCATGCAGATTCTGTTAAAACAATGGAAACATTTGTAGAGAAACAATTTTCACATGATCCTAGCATGCACAGCAAGTTCTTACCTACTAGTTCTGGGTCCTCGTTTGAATTTCCTCCAGATCAGAAAGTTTTGATCTTGAAGAATTATAATACAAAGCATTCACATCTACATATGCGATCACATCTACAGGAGATTCTAGAAACTTGCCAGATAAAAGAATTCCCCTCCGCACAGGGTCGCAAGCGTAAGTCTAGGATTTTAAGCACTGAAGTAGTTGAAGTTCACTGCATATGTCAAATGCCAGATGATGGTTGCAAGATGGTATGCTGCAATAGATGTAATAAATGGTTTCATGCTGCTTGTGTGGACTACTGTGATGATATAAAATTGTGGTACTGTGTTGAATGCAGCAAATGTAAGGAGTGGAATCTATAGGTAGCTAACATTTATAGCTATGTGTTTACATTATTGTATGACACATCATGTATTTGTAATTGTCGAGGTAGCTAATTGTCATTGTGTTTATATTATAATTATTGAAATTTAATAATCTGTTTTGAATTGAGTTGATTGTATACAAAGTTTGTAAACATTAGATCTATATAGTTACTTGCTTGTTACAAGATCACTATTACCCTAGAAAAGATTCAGCGACAAGCAACTAAATTCATCCTTAAAGACTATGAATCTAGCTATCATACTCGTCTCCTCAAACTAGATCTATTGCCTTTAATGTATACACTGGATTTCTATGACATCATGTTTTTCATCAAAGCTCTAAAGCAGCCTCCCAACCATTTTAATATATATGATCATGTTTCTTTTAGCACTGCAAACACCAGATCATCCTCTAATAATAAACTCAACCATGTCTACACTTCTAACAATTACACCAGGAACTTCTATTTCAACAGAATATCAAGACTGTGGAATAAATTACCATCCATCGATCTAAGCCAGCCACTATCAGTCATTAAAGTCAACATCTACAAGTATCTACATCAACACTTCACACTTCATTTTTCAGCCGACAATCCTTGTACGTATCATTTTTGTTGCAGATGTATCTAGTCTAGTAATTGTTATAACGTAGGTTTATCTAGCAATTTCTCGGTACTTTAGTTTTGTAATTAAGTAAATTAAGTTTTAACTTTTCGGGCTGCCAACACGGGTTGTTGGTTGACCCTCAATACGTTTACTGTATTGTAAAGTATTAATAATAATAATAATAATAAGCAGCTTTCTGGATCATCCTTACGCTCAGAAAACCTTTTATCTCGCCTTCTAGAGTATTATTGAGCTTTTCACAGCTAGTTATTATTATTATTATTATTATTGGGGGTACAGGTAAGGAGGCAAAGCCTGTAAAAACCTGATCTATACAATCAAACTACTACAAAAATAACTATACAATATCATACTGGTAATCATAATAAAATCTATCTAGGTGTGTCTTAAACAAATTGGTTGAATGAACATTAACTGAGTCATATGGGAGTCCATTCCAATCATTTATAATTCTTACTGAATAAAAGTGACGGCGTGGCAAGCAGGTAGCGTGTGGTTTATAGATCTTTAAATCATGACCTCTTGTTATAGAAGATGATCGAAGGGTAAATAAAGATGAGCTATCCATGTCCAGCATGTTATGAAATAGTCTGTATGTGTAAATTAAGTCCCCTCTACGACGTCGATATCTGAGAGATGGTAAGTTTAGGTGGTTTAATCTGTCAACATATTGCAAGTCTTTAATTTCGCTCACTAACTTGGTAGCTCTTCTTTGAATTTTTTCAACTGACTGCTGATCGAGTATGAACTGTGGACCCCATATAATATTTCCATATTCTAATATGGGACGAACAAAGGATTTGTACAGTTGGAGTAACACGTTGGTGTTCAAGTACTCAAACGATTTATTAATCACAGCTAGTATTTCCGTAGCTAGCTGTAACAGGATATCTGGAATCCAGAATTTTGCTTGGAATCTGGAATCTTGGGTTGGAATCCGGAATCTTGCCTGGAATTTCGTGGGATTCGGAATCTCGTACAGGATTCTAGGGTCGTGACAGACCCCTCGCATTGGCAATGAAAATATTGGCTCACCCCAACAATCCAGGCGCGAACTTTTTAACGAATCCCATCTATGTGATTTGTAATGTTTTTTCCTTACCTGAACATATCAGTTTGTAACTGTGTTTTCAGTAATCATAATCATAATCATAATCATAATCCCGGTTATACAAGGCTAGATCGCTCCTTGCTTGAATACTTCAGCTAGTTATACCGGTCGTGACGAACGTTTTACATGATACAAATAATTTTATAAAAATCACCATCTCAATCCAATAGTCGCATACCCCGGCTGAGCACTGATTATTAGTGACGCGCGCGCTATATTGCATGGGCGAGTTGCGCTTCACGAACGAAATGCCTAGAACTGTTAGAATTCCTAGAACTGTTAAAGACTGGAATGAGTTGCCAATTAATATAATAGAATCAAGAAACTTGGATGAATTTATTTACGTACTTAACCTTCACTACTGTAATTAATTATCAAATTGTATGTATGTATGTATGTATTTGATTGTACCATTTGGGGTTTTCACCACCTGGGCAAACCAGCTGAGCTGACTGTCCAGTACCTAATCTTAAATCTTCATCAACTTTTCAATGGTCAATAGGCCTTGTACACCATGCTAATAACACGTTAAACTATTTTGATCACGTGATCCAACTTTGTACATTTAATCAAATAATTTTTTTTTAAAAATGGTCATTATAAAACTTTCAAGTTAGCTGTTTGCAGATCTCCAGCATGTAAACCTGTGGAAAAAACGGTCACATTTTAACTGGTGAATTTAAAAAAATCTTTATCACGCACACACACACACACACACACACACACACACTACACACTACACTACACTACACTACACTACACTACATGTTCACATAAAAATAAAACACTACAAGGTATGGTAAGGGTTAGTTAATTTTGTGGTCCACCACATATAGCAACAAGGGAAATGTGTATCTGTGATCAAGAATTTAATGTAGATTCTAATATCATAATTAGATGGTCAGACTACCTTTGTCAACTAGAGATGAACTGACTTTTGGTAAAAAGCGAGGGGTAGCCAATGCCTTGGGACTCTTGTACGCTATGTGAGAAATCCAATCAGAAATACACAATATTTTAGAAACCAAATCCTAAATCCAAAATCACGTAAAAATAATGGAGAAAGTGAGTTTAACAAAGTAGACAATGATCGATCATGAATAGCTAGAACAAGATGTAGATCAACAACTGTACAGGTAGTTACTAGTTAGCAATCTCACTAAATGCTTTTAAAATACATATTAAAAGATTGGGACTCTCATACACACCATTTCGGTGTTTTTGCATGGGCATTGGCTACCCCTCGGAAAAAAAAGACTAAACAGAAGCTGAGCCTGTACAGAAGATGAGCCCTGCACAGCTACGTGGGCTACTTTGTACAAAGCATACACTCACCTTATTTGCACATTGCCCAATCGTCATCATGGACGCTTCCACCTCTCACCATGCACTAATGTAATAGAAACATCATTAAATAATATAAGCATTAATATTATAGCATAACACAGCAGCACAATATTACAGCATGATAAACAAACCAAAGTATTTATACAGAAAACTACGTCCTAGACATATAATCGTCTTTGAGCAAGGCCATTTTAACGAAGGCACAAATTGTGTGTGGGCGGGCAATTCATTACATTCTGTTCGCCGTTTATCACTATCACTGGCAAATTAATGCATATACAATATCAAAGAACGTATATATTTAAACAGTTGCATGATACTTACAGGCTATTTTTTCACCGTCAATTACTTCTTGTGCGTGGGCAGTTGCAAAGCACCACCTCTTGAGCCCCACCAAAGTTACCTTTGAACCTAAAGACACACCCCATGCAAACTGCAAGCTAGCTAAGATCTGTGTCATGAAAACAGGATAAGAAATTGCAGCAGGATCATCAAGTGTGTCCCACTATGCCTGGGTTTGATAAAAATATTGAAGACCTGGATATTGAAGGTATAAAGTCAATAGCCCTGTAGCTTGTCTAAAGAACTAGACTGAATGATTGAAACAAAATAACTAGCTAATTTCATTTCCTTCCCCTGCAGACTACCTCCAGTTGGACAAGCAGTTGGACCAACTGGACAGTGCTCTCTCAGCTCTGGAGGAGATGAGAGACAAGCTTCATTCTGACGCTCTACAGCTCATCAAGGAGGCACGGGAGGTCAAAGCTAAAGCATCAGCAGAGTCATCAGCTACTGACCCTTCAGCCACTACTAACCCTTCCAACTCTAAGCCCTCTGAACAAACTGACCAGCATGACTCGAAAGAGAACTCTAAAGCGAGTTAGCTAGTGTTAAAGACCTTTATAGTCAATTTTTGTGTGCTTAAGTTATTATTTTTGTATCAATTAATGTACAGGCTATCTAGCATACTGGCATTGTTATAATCATGTGTGCATGTCAACAAAGTGTGAATGACTATCACTATTGTATCAAGACACACGGTAGTGTGTCGTGCGGCCCAAGAAGCCGGCGCGTAACACCCGTGAGTATATTGACAGGAAGAAAGAAAACGCAATTTTCGCACCTCCGTAGCTCTGTGCTGCCTGGATGAAACAACACGAATTTTGCTGTGGACACTCCCTCCACCTTCAGCACTCCACATTCCAAATTTGAGCGAAATCGCTTCAAGCGTTCCCGAGATATGCGACTTCAAAAATTGGCTTAGTTTCTTCGTTTTTTTTCTTCTTATTTTTCTTCCTCTTTTCGCACACTTACAAAAACTGCTATAAAACGCGAACGCCATATCCGATCGCCTTGAAATTTGGCACACAGAAGGGGGATATAAAGGCGCATCTCTGTACCAACTTTGGCTGGAATACGATAAACAGGCAAAGAGTTATGAGCGATTATTCACGACAAATAACACCAATATGTTGTCACGCCTACAGGGTAAACCGCGTATGGGAAAAAGCTGAAAATCGGTGGGTAAATAGGTTAACTATTGAACCTCAAACCTTTTGTGGTTTGAAAGAAATCTAGCTAAAAACCAGGAAGATACAACGAAAAAACCAACAGTGTGTAACAATTACGTAATCGAGATTAGCTAATAAAAAACGACTACTTGTCACGCCTACCAGAAAAACCGCTTGGGGTAATGCTTTGAAAATCGCTGTACAGATGGAGTTATCATCTTAGAAAGGATCTTCAATGGTGTAGAAGAATCAGACTTAAAGCCACGGAGTTATAACACGAAATCCAACTTGGTGTAGCAAGTGCGAGATCGAGATACTCTAATAGAGCAGTCATCCTAATAGAGCAGTCATCCTAATAGAGCAGTCATCCTAATAGAGCAGTCACCCGAAGAGAATTCAAGAGATCAGCTAGAAACAAGTAACCTGTATAGAGATCAGCAAGAAACAAGTCACCCTGTAGAGAGATCAGCCACAAACAATTCACCCTGTAGAGAGATCAGCTAGAAGAAGTTACTTTGTAGGGAATTCATGCAACTATAGAAAGAGATAATTCAGCTAGAAGAAATCACCTTGTAGAGTCCAGCTACAAAGAAACCAGAATGTAGAGAGTTCAGCTACAAATAAATCACCCTGTAGAGAGATCAGATAGAAGAAGTTAACTTGTAGAGAGTTCAGCTACAAAGAAACCATCATGTAGAGAGTTCAGCTACAAACAAATCACCTGTAGAGAGTTCAGCTACAAAGAAATCTCCCTGTAGAGAGATCAGCTAGGAGAAGTTTCCTTGTAGAGAGTTCAGTTACAAAGAAACCACCATGTAGAGAATTCGTTTACAAACTAGTGACCCTGTAGAGACATCAGCTAGAAGAAGTTACCTTGTAAAGAGTTCAGCTACAAAGGAACCATTCTGTAAAGAGCTCAGCTGCAAACAAATCACCTGTACAGAATTCAGCTACTAACAAATCACCCTGTAGAAAGATCAGCTAGAAGAAGTCACCTTGTAGAGAGTTCAGCTACAAAGAAACCACCATGTAGGGAGTTCAGCTAGAAGAAGTTACCTCATAGAGAGTTCAGCTACAAAGAAACCATCATGAAGAGAGTTCAGCTGCAACCAAATCTCCCTGTAGAGAGTTTAGTTAGAAGAAGTCACCTTGTAGAGAGTTCAGCTACAAAGAAACCACCATGTAGGGAGTTCAGCTAGAAGAAGTTACCTCGTAGAGAGTTCAGCTACAAAGAAACCATCATGAAGAGAGTTCAGCTGCAAACAAATCTCCCTGTAGTCTAAGAGAGTTCAGTTAGAAGAAGTTACCTTATAGAGAGATCAGCTAGAAGAAATTATTTTGTAGATAGTTCAGCTACAAACAAATCACCCTGTAGAGAGATCAGCTAGAAGAAGTTACCTTGTAGAGAGTTCAGCTACAAATTTAAAGAAACCATCATGTGGAGAGTTCAGCTGCAAACAAATCAACTGTAGAGAGTTCAGCTACAAAGAAACCACCATGTAGGGAGTTCAGCTAGAAGAAGTTACCTTGTAGAGAGTTCAGCTACAAAGAAACCATCATGTAGAGAGTTCAGCTACAAACAAATCGTCCTGTAGAGAGATCAGCTAGAAGAAATTACCTTGTAGAGAGTTCAGCTACAAAGAAACCATCATGTAGAGAGTTCAGCTGCAAACAAATCACCTGTAGAGAGTTAAGCTACAAACAAATCTCCCTGTAGAGAGATCAGCTAGAAGAAGTCACCTTGCAGAGAGTTCAGTTACAAAGAAAGCACCATGTAGAGAGTTCAGCTGCAAACAAATCATCTGTAGAGAGTTCAGCTAGAAACAAGTCACCTTGTAGAGAGTACAGCTAGAAGAAGTCACATTGTAGAGAGTTCAGCTACAAAGAAACTACCATGTAGAGCGTTCAGCTGCAAACAAATCACCCTGTAGAGAACTCAACTACAAACAAATCGCCCTGTAGAAAGATTAGCTAGAAGAAGTTACCTTATAGGGAGTTCAGCTACGAACAGATCACCCTGTAGAGAGTTCAGATACAAACAAATCACCCTGTAGAGAGTTCAGTTACAAAGAAACCACCATGTAGAGAGTTCAGCTGCAAAAAATAAATCACTCTGTAGATAGTTCAGCTAGAAGAATTCACCTTGTAGAGAGTTCAGCTGCAAATAAATCACCCTGTAGAAAGTTCAGCTATGAACAGATCACCCTGTAGAGAGATCAGCTAGAAACAAGTCACCCTGTAGAGAGTTCAGCTAGAAGAAATTACCTTGTAGAGAGTTCAGCTACAAAGAAACCACCATTTAGAGAGTTCAGCTGCAAACAAATCACCCAATAGAAAGTTCAGCTAAGAACAGATCACCCTGTTGAGAGTTCAGTTAGAAACAAGGAATTCTGTAGAGAGATCACCTAGAAGTATAACCTTGTAGAGAGTTCAGCTACAAACAAATCACCTGTAGAGAGTTCAGCTACAAACAAATCACCCTGTACAGAGATCAGCTAGAAGAAGTCACCTTGTAGAGAGTTCAGCTATAAAGAAACCACCATGTAGAGAATTCAGCTGCAAACAAACACCCTGTAGAGAACTCAGCTACAAACAAATCGCCCTGTAGAAAGATCAGCTAGAAGAAGTTACCTTGTAGGGATTTCAGCTACAAACAAATCATCCTGTAGAGAGTTCAGC
The DNA here is from genome assembly GCF_963678975.1 of Dysidea avara. Taxonomy (NCBI): domain Eukaryota; kingdom Metazoa; phylum Porifera; class Demospongiae; order Dictyoceratida; family Dysideidae; genus Dysidea; species Dysidea avara. The sequence continues at coordinate 35,071,196 of NC_089276.1, forward strand.
TACAAAGAAACCAATCTTTAAAGAGCTCAGCTGCAAATAATCACCTGTACAGAATTCAGCTATAAACAAATCACCCTGTAGAGAGATCAGCTAGAAGAAATTACCTTGTAGATAGTTCAGCTACAAACAAATCACCCTGTAGAAAGATCAGTTAGAAGAAGTTACCATGGAGAGAGGTCAGCTACAAAGAAACCATTTTGTAAAGAGCTCAGCTGCAAACAAATTAGGCATGAGGCTATTATGCTCCAAAAATTGAGCATTATGCTTTTGAGCAGTGCTCAAAAATCACCTATTATGCTTTTGAGAATTGCCCATTATTCCCAAAATTATGCCACCATAATTGGCTAATAATGCCAGTTTAATGCTGTATCAGACCATTTTCATTGATGTTTGAACTTCAGATAGTCGTTAATTCTTTAGCTGGTTGCTGTATTAGAGTATTTCATTTCATTGTGACTGCTTTATTAGAGTAAATGATATTCAGTGACTGTTCTATTAGAGTTTCTGACTGCTCTATTAGAGTATCTCAATCATTTTTAACGGAATTGTGCAATCTGTACATTTTCCTACTATTAAAGCTTTACAATCACCTCAAAATGCTAGCATAATTCCTGATTCCCACACATACCTATTGTTCCCGAAATTATGCTGGCATAATCGCCGCATCCCTAAAACAAATCACCTGTACAGAATTCAGCTATGAACAAATCACCCTGTAGAGAGATCAGCTAGAAGAAATTACCTTGTAGAGAGTTCAGCTACAAAGAAACCACCATGTAGAGAGTTCAGCTGCAAAGAAATCATCCTGTAGAGAGATCAGCTAGAAGAAATTACCTTGTAGAGAGTTCAGCTACAAAGAAACCACCATGTAGAGAGTTCAGCTGCAAAGAAATCACCCTGTAGAAAATTCTGCCAGAAACAAATTGCCCTGTAGAAAGATCAGTTAGAAGAAGTTACCTTTTAGAGAGTTCAGCTACAAATAAACCATTCTGTAAAGATCTCAGCTGCAAACAAATCACCTGTACAGAATTCAGCTACAAACACATCACCCTGTAGAGAGATCAGCTAGAAGAAGTTACCTTGTAGATCGTTCAGCTACAAACAATTCACCCTGTAGAGAGAGCAATTAGAAGAAGTCACCTTGTAGAGTATTCAGTTACAAAGAAACCACCATGGAGATTTCTGTAATCAATATTATGTGACCGGATTTGCGAAAAGGGGTCTTCCACACACATCCAATTCCGTAAGCGTTGGAGACCATAACTCAGTGTTCAAGTAACATATTAACCTGAATATTTCACCATGTATTCAGCTATAGTGGTGCTCACCACAGCCCAAATTTCAAGACAATAGCTCTTTCCAATCTGAAGTTATCAATTGTCAAAGTTGGCAAATTGGATGTGTGTGGAAGACCCCTTTCGCAAATCCGGTCACATATGTATTATATATATATAATTTGTACATTTACTGATAAAATATTTAAAGTACATCTACTTCATCTTTTCTTCTTCCTGTAGTAAAGAAAAAAACATAGGTTAAAAAAGTCCCAAAGCTGGCCATAGCCGGCTTTGGGGTATACAAATACAAAAAGAAATGAAATCTAATCCAAAACAGCTAAGCTGTAAAAAAAGTGTGCGGCCCTCAGAAAGGCTATGGTGAAAAAAGATGTGAAATCCAAGGTGGCGGCCAAGAAATGGCTGTGATGGTAGGTTAATGGTAAGAATTTTAATAACGACAATTCAGGTGAATTTTTGTGCCACTTCACAAAATTTACCTGAATTGTCATTATTAAAATTTTTACCATTAACCTACCATCACAACCATTTCTTGGCCGCCACCTTGGATTTCACATCTTTTTTCACCATAGCCTTTCTGAGGGCCGCACACTTTTTTTACAGCTTAGCTGTTTTGGATTAGATAATGTTTATTTTCAAAGCCACGGATTCAAGTGTGGAGAGCTTCGGTGTGCCTGAAAATGAAAGTTGGTCATCAGTGTGTTAATTTCAAGCAATGCCTCGAATATATTGGAGTACTAGTCAACTCTGAAGTTACTGGCCAACAAAAGGACAGGATGACCAAGAATAATGTTTATCTTCGGATTAAAGTTCTGATAAATCAAGTGTGGAGGGCCCAGTATGTCAGGAAGTGAAAGTTGGCGCCAGTATGCTATCTGGAAGTAAATATTAATTAGAAATACAATAGTTTTATAGTATCTGTGAGCTGCATAAACAGCAGTGCATAGGTTTTAGCTAGATGCACAAGCACTTTTTAATGTTACTGCCTAAGGGCACATTTTTTGTATGCATTATTTTCGTTCAAACATGGTCTGGGGGAAAACCCAGGTATTCCCCCAAGACATCTAATCTGAACCCCCATCCAGATAATCCTGGCTACGCCCATTAACATAGGTAGATTTGACTGTGGTCATAGTCTTGACCAGCTAAAATTTTGCTTTGACCTGTGACTAAGCGCCTTTTCCAGTGTGTGACCTGTGTGATATTCCAGTAATTTTTGATTGTGGGTTGAAATTTTTGCCGTTGACTTGGCATGAATTTGATGGCCTTGACCTGTGACTTACGAGTTTGACCATAGTCACAGATCTACCTACAGCGAGTGCCTGTGTGTCACCCCCTTGATTAATCTGCAGTGATAATGTAGTTCAGATTAATAATTGTCTGTAAAGTTATTTTTTTTTTACAAATTAATGACATAAGATAAAACAGTACATAATAAACAAAAACAAATTATCTTACATATGGGCCTCAGCGACCTGCACAGCAATCGGTGCCTCAGTAATGGGACAGCGCAAACTGGACCTGGCACCGCGAATGCACATAATTGCAGACCTCAACAAAGAGAAGCTCAATTTACATCTCAGCCATCCCATCACTATTCCATAGGAAAGACTGTGCTTTGCACTCAAAAGGTTGGCCAATCTCTTATAAAACTGAGTAGCAGCATCACCCATTCCACCAGTAGTAGTAAAAATTAAGGGAGTAAATGAGGCATTCTCTACTTCATGAACCCTTTGTTGGTATTCACGTCTCTTTTCCTTGTCATGACGTCGGTATGCAGAGTGTAGGGGTTGATTTGAGGGTGCACTAGGGTTAAAAATTCTGACATCAAAGTATGACCTCTCAAATCGTCCTCCCCAAAAACCATTGGCTGCAATGTCAAGCCTTGCGTTATCATCACGATTAGCTGTTTTGTTTTGAAGGGTCTCACCAGAAAGAGGCTGAAGGTGGGGTTCAGTGACAACATTGTTACAGACCTCGGAAAGTAAATTGGCAGTTAGATCACGCACTTCATTATGTCTCAGAGAAGGAAACCCACCCTTTGGGCAAGACAGAGCATGTTCTATGGTAAAAGAGTGACCACAGGCACAGGAAGTAGGGAAGGCAGATGGTAGCCAATGATAGCGAAGCGCAATTGCATCACGAAAAGCAGTTTTATGAAGCACAAAATTATGCGACTTCAATGGAAGACAAGAGAGCCAATTCAATGCACCCTTCTCCTGAGCCAACATGACTGAGGAACGCATGCTAGGAGGAAGTTCATCGAACAAATGATTGGCAGATTGAAGTTGCTCTTGATGGCTCCTAGAGTGAAACTTGGATAGCAACTGAACCTGTGCATCAAGACAGTCACCTAGTTGATGTACCTGAGAGATAATCAAGCCAACGAGACCAGCATTTACTTCTACAGAGCAGGAACGCTGCTGTGACACAACAATCGAAGGATCAAACACACCAAGGCCTCCTAGCCGCACAGGCAAGGCAAATAGCTTTCTCTCAACATCACCAGGGACAGTTCGACCCAATAGACTAGGAAGGAAAACTGATTTAACAAAATGTTCAAGAGGAAGGAAAAGGTCTGTAGAACAAGAAGAAACACGAAAAAAATAGTTCCATCAGAAAGAGAGACCATGACAAAAAGCAGCATAGGAAGCATGAGGTTGTGTTTCGGCAAAGAGGCTCAAGGTCTTAAGATCATGATCAATCCAGCCATCCACTTTACGTCTCAAAAATAGCTGTTCAAAGGCAGGAGTGCCAATTACACCTCCCAGATAACGGTGTCCTTCAGCAGTAACCTGAATGTCACAGTCTCCAAAAATTGTTCTAGCATCAGTTAAAACAGTTTCCTTGACTATCAAGATAGTTTTAGTAGCATTTGGAAAATAGCCATAACGGGGCCCTACGGAAGATATAATAAGTCCCACCACTGCTTAAGCTTGGAAAGCTTGCCACCAGCAGCAGAGTCATCAGCATACCAGCACTGCTTTACTAGACCAGTAAGACGAGAAATCAAGGGCAAAGTACCAATAGTGTACATAGCCATAGCGAGAGGATCACCCTGGGTAGTCCCCTCACTAGAAAAGATGGTACGACCTCCAGTAAACAAAAAAGCATCAGTACGATAAGTGTAAGTGATAACTGTTCTATTAGAGTATTTCACTGACTGCTCTATTAGAGTATCTCGCTTTTGTATAACTATATAGCGTTTGGGGAGGGGCTGTTCCCCCACAGATTTGCCACTTTAATAATGTAGATTGATGTACTCATGGTGATTTGTGTTTGCTAACAATTCAGCAGTAACACACTGGCCTGGGCTTTGCTAAATTTCAGGAAATCTTCCTCAGCATGCCCCTGACAAATGAACTACTACCACCATCCTTAGAGTTACTATTATCTGAGTGGAAATGTTCAAATAATGTAAAGCAAGATACAGAGTTTTGTTTTGATTACACTAATAGAGCATACTCTTTGACAAAATACCCAGTTGCTTTGGTGTTCAGATAATCGAGGTTCTCTCTAGTGCATGTCATCAAAGTCTCCACAACAGCACCTGTGTAAGTGTATAATTTCATCAACATGGAGTATACTGACATGTTGACAAGCTCCAATAGGTTGTCATGTAATTTGTTTCAGCTCTATCAATAAACATTACCTTGTTATGCATTTGCTGGCCAAATCCTCTTCAAGGACGTTTTTAATGTTTGATGACACAAACTAGTTACACCACCAGCTAAATTGTTCTTGTACAGTAGTTGACCGCTTGCTGAATGTTCTATAAGGGTAAGTTGAAAATAGCTTCAGTGTCATGAAATTCTATAAAGTTTACTGCTCATTCGTAATTTACACCCCAAGGGTGCATACATTCAATGAATAATGACTAATAAAATGTATCGGAGTGGAATGAGCTATTCACTTCAAAATACGTCAACTTGTTTCTTAGATCAACACCTTTAATTTGAAGCCAGTGTACAATAATGCCTCAGGGGAATTTTAGAAAAACATTCTTTTTAAAGAAAAAGTGGACCATTTTGGTGGTGTAGGTATGTGAGCATGCTAAGCATGCAAAAGCTAGGCGGTTTGGGGGCATGCCTCCCAAGAAATTTTCGAAAATTTTGTGCCAGAAAAACTATTTTGAAGATTTTAAGCCATTATAACTTGCCAAGAAAAGTAAGCACACTATGAAATTTATACAAAAGATGCATCAATTTATTACCTTTAAGACCACTTCTAGTACTTGTGGCTACTAGTAGAGTTTCCCACCAAATAAGATAAAAATCTGAGCAGTTGGATGAGCGAAGTAGTATCACGAGTGCTAAAATGGTGGGAAACTCAGTTGTTTACTACTTCTTCACTGGATGATCTGAAAGGTAGTAAATAGTGTGAAAATTTGGTACACGTAGCTGCCACCATTGGCAAGCTACAACACTGAATATTTAAAACTGGTGTTTCTCGATACTTGTAAATGGGTGATAGAACAGGGGCGTAGCCAGGGGGGGTTCAAAGGGTTCGGATGAACCCCCTTTTCAGAGTTAAGTTTTTTAAATCGTGATACTGGTTAACTAGAACTGAATTAACTTACACAAATCCACTGAAATGGGTAGCTACAGGTCTTCAGACAGAGGAATTCAAGTACCTCTACTCGCTATTGCGAATAAATTTATAAGAATACACGTGTACACGTGTACACGTGTACACGGCCCCAGACCCCCGCTGTGGAGATTCTATACTTAGGGCAGAACCCCCCTTTTGGAAATCCTGCCTACGCCCCTGTAGAACCAGTTTTCCCAGAGACAGTTACATTTTAACACAAAGTGCACAAAATGGCCCAACTTTTTGCACTATGCCACTCTACTATTTTAGATTGTTCTATCAGTTATCATCAAAATAGTTGACAAAAGAAGGCTTCAGTAATTTAAAGCTCTAGTTTGCATGTTACGACTCCTCTATTAGAGTATATATAGCAATCTTGATGAAGTGCACCCTACCTGTTGAACAAGAACTAGTGTACAGACTCCAACGCCTTAGTTACCTTTCTGCTATGTTTATATGCATAGCTAAGTCATCTGTGCCTTCCTCTGCTAAGAATAGAGACATTCACATTAGGGATGGGCAGTATTGCATTCTTGAAGAACGGTATGGTACTAGGAAAAATACCTTGGTATCACTAAATACCTTGTATATTTTACACTCTTACTAAAAACATGGGTAAGCTATGATTTTTACTTATACCCACATTGCGCTCTTAGTCTTTTAAAAGGATCAAATGAAACAACAATAACATTGTGTCACAAAGTAAGTTTTGAAGTATCCCAAAAAGTAAAAACCATTGTGAATACTTCAACACACATAGCTCTGTGCTTGCACAGCGTAAACATGGTTGTATGGGGCTTGACTTCACGTATGTACGGTCACCACTAAACCACCAAAAATTAATTACTATGTCAAATTCGGTATTCTTAGAAAACCACTTCGGTATTTGAAAAGTACCTTTATTAACTACTAATACCTAAATACCTCCCAACCCTAATTCACATGATCTATAATTACATAATTATAATGTGGTGCATGATGTGCATCTACATAAAAAATGACAGGAAACAGTAATGATGGTCTTCCAACCATACCACTGGGGTTCAGTGGAGTTTTCTGCACCACTAAATTAAGCATAAGAAAGTCTTATCTTTTGATACTTTTACAAGTTATATACGGTTGACGTGAGTGTAGCTGCAGCTGTTCTCAAAGGAATAAAATGATCCAATGCAACACACGGTTTGGCACCAGGCTTACAGGATGGCTATCAAAGTTTGATCATCATGTTGCAGACATGCCAACTCTCACGCATTAGGCGTGAGTCTCACTCTTTGGCTAGTAATCTCACGCTCTCACGCCTAACCCTCTGTTTCTCACTCTTTCAGCTTAGTTCTCACGCATTTCTCATGCCTGATCTGCTTTGTAATTAGCCCTGTGCTTAAAATTGGGCAGACCTGTGCTTAATTTTGTACTTAGAACATGCGACAACCTTTTTTTTTTTTTTTTTGGTCTTCACTACCAAAAATCCTGGAGCTGCACTTGAATCTGGTCCACATTGCTGGTAGTGTTTGAGGTCTCACTCCTAAAATTGTTCAGAGGTTGGCATCTCTGATGTTGTACCATAGTGAACTGAGTGAACATATGTTTAAACTCACTTGTCAACTACTATTTATTTATTTATGATTACTGGGCAGTCAGCACAGCTGGTGTGCCCAGGAAAAAAAAGGGAATCACAGTATTAGGTGCAATTATATACTAACTAATGTGGTGTTGATTGTTGTAAAGTGTGATATCAAGTTAGTTGTAAACTCATCATAGTTTGTCATCTCTATACTAGCTAGAGGACTCCGTAGAACTACTGAGTAATTACCAACTAGCACTTGACTTGGGAGCTCATCCGAGAAGTAGAAGGGAAATAGCCGAGAAGGAGGCGGGAAATCGTCAAGAAACAGTCGAGAAATGACCGAGAAGTGAGAAATATCCGGGAAATAAGAGAGAAATGATCAAGAAACGAAAAATATCCGGGAAGTAAGAGAGAAATCAATGAGAAATGGGAAATAGTCGGGAAGTAAGAGAGAAATAAGTGAGAAATAACCGAGAAATGGGAAATATTTCGAGAAATTCTCGAGAATTTCCCGGGAAACGACCGCGGAACCGGCCACCGTAACCGTACACTACTGCGCCGTTACACGTACAACCTAGGCCTGTTGATTGGTGTCAATTGCCTTGGTTTCCAGGGAATATAATATAATCTATGGGCCACACGAGACTCGTAATCGGCAGCAGGCTCTCTTTAAGTGAACTGGACTTTGCGTACTAGTATCCCGACGCGTGCATAGCTATCGACCATGGAAATGTGGACAACTAATAGTGTAATAGTTTTTCTATTCGCTATGAGCATGTACTACATGTGCAGCAGTAACGCCAACGACCATAACAAACTGCCTTCATGTAACGACCGTGCCTGCAAGGACAACACATGCAAACCTGGTAAACTAAAGCGTGTGTTATATTATACGTATGGTATATTAATTGAGTGTGAGGTGCACTGAAACATAAATCATGTGTAACGAATTCTATTCCTTTGCGTTGTAGTGCGCGGGATGTCAAATTCTGCCAGCATCACCTATACCCACAACGTCGTATGCATCAACCTTCATAGGCCACCTCCAGGATACATTATAGAAGAATGCCATGGAATTTACACTGGAAGGAACATGCAAAGTACAGATGGAATTTGTGTCATGACTCAAACCTCACCAACTAGAATGACCTCTAACATTTACGTGTCAGCAAATCATGTAATTCCCGGCAAGTATTATTTCGACTGTAACACAGAAGATGGTGCAGTAGTTCCAACTGAAGTTGTTGTCTGTAAGTGACTTGTCTGTAAGTGACTGCACAGTCCAATGTGTTACAATTTCGGTCTATAGAAAGACTAGTTATGTAGCTAGCTATTCATTCAAGGGGTAATCATTACCAATAGCCCTGTAGAATCACATATGACTACTTTGATCGGTGAAAATGTATCTTGATTGCTTGATTTCACCTGAAAGGGGTCTTGAATGTTTGTGGCAATTTAACAAAATTCTCAAGCTAGCTTGATCGCCACTGTCAAGGATCGCTTGATTAAGTGCACCTTATTTTTTTGATTTGATTATGATCCATACTATTGGTAGTAACTACCCCTTGTCATTCATTGTTCACTGGTAATTAATGGAAAGGGTTACTACTGAAAAAAACAAAAAAAAAACTGAACAGCTAGGCCCTAGTGTTAGGTCAGTGTGTTACCGCTTTGTACTGCTGCTGTTGCTGCTGCTGACATGCATGCAATAAAATGTTGTCAATTATGGGATACTGATTGCAAGAGTTCATAATAATAATAGTTATCTTTGAACACATTAATACTTTTACTTGATAGAGAACTGTTGATAGAATGGATGCCCTCTAAGTTACACAGTGATTTTACCTGACAGTGTCCTAGTTAGACACTCTCTTTATTATGAACTCTTGCTGATTGGTAGGGATGTTTCAGTCAGTACTTCATAGACAAAGTAGGTTGCTAGTTTCTCATCAGCCACTGGCCAGTATCATTATATCACACCAACAAATGCAAACAAAAAGTTTGATTGGGAATCAGAAATAAACAGGATTAACTGTCCACTAGAACATCTGCAGGTTTAGGCGACCTCACTTGTTTCAATACTTTTTATCATACAGTACTGTAGTACTGTATATTAGGGATCACGCAGTTTTGGGCAAAAATATCACCCTAAAACCAGTCTCAAATTTCCTTCATAACAGCTTGGCAGTATTGGTTAGGCATAGCCAAGCCCAAAAATGTCTTCAGAGTGACCCAACAGATTCTGTGGAATTTAAAAATTTTCTTATTTAACAGAATTTTATTCTAATTAACTAACTGATGCCTTCAGCCAAGCATAACTCAACAATGGATAAGGCTACGGGCTTGATTTCTTCTCTGTTTGACGTCGCTTTGCCTGAGACGTGCCTTTTCACCAACTGCAGTACGTACAATACACGTATCATGGACTTACCTTTGTCCTCCTTTGTGTTCCAGTTCTTTTGCTGACAATGCAAGGTGTCGATTTGTGATAGCGCGATACGACTCTATGGCTGTATCATGCTTTTCAATCACACTTTCTGGATTCATTGCAGAGGAGGTTCTTGTACTGTTCTTTGTTGGTAACACTGTGTAATGAGCGGAGCATAACTATGAATGAAGTGTAATGGCCATCTCACTTTTCAGTGCGTGACTGATTATTGAGGCATGCGTTCAGATGCAAAATTATTATGGAATGCCTGGCACCATTCTTTCTTTTAATGTGGTACACGTGGATTTAGTAGTCATAATTATGTTATAAAAAAGTAAACAAACAAATAGAAGGAAAAATTAGGAATTTAAGCTGGATTAGGGATCAAAGAACAAAAAAGCAGGGAAACAAGGGAACAGCTAAAAAGTTGTGAAACAAGGGAGGTTGCATATACCTGCAGATATACTAGTGGACATGTTATCTCAAATTAAGTCTATAACCGGCTGAACTAGGGATTACTTGTCCACTAGTATATCTGCAGGTATAGGCAACCTCCCTTGTTTCGCAACTTTTTAGCTGTTCCCTTGTTTCCCTGCTTTTTGTTCTTTGATCCCTAATCCAGCTTAAAATTCTCCTTCTACTTGTGTATATAATCCACAATCAAAGTTTTGCTTCTAATTGTTCAGAATATCAGTTGTATCAACTTTGCTATCAATAATAAGCAACATCAACTAAATCTTTGTTCTCAGTGCCTCAGTCATACCAACTGTATATACTAAAACATTTTATCTGTTAGGGATCATCCATAATTCTCACAAATGAACAAAGAGTGCTCTTATCCCTACCATTAATGTTGATGTTATACTGTATCTGAATAACCAGTATTGATTTGTTTGGTTTTCCTCAATGTATATCCCTACTTCTTCCTCTGGTTTGCCACAATGTAGGCATTTACAGAATGTTGATTACTTGGAGCCTTGTGTACACTACTTGTCTATGATATCCCCAAAACTAGCATTCAGACACCTCCTTCGACCCAGCTTCCACACCGTTAACATGTTAACCAAACACTAGACAAAATTATTATGAATTTTTTTTCTTGTGCATGGTGCTGCTAAGACCAAAATTTTCAAAACTTGTACAGGTGAATGTGGCCTCTCCCTCTAATAAAAGAAATTCTGTAATTGTCTACCATACAATAACAGCCAAGCTGTGAAAAATGGTACGGTCATTATAAGTTTGGTGAAAAAAGTTGCAAAATCAAAGGTGGCAGCCAAGAGATGGCTGCAATGATGTTAATGAAAATAAATCTTAATAATGCAAAACTACAGCCATTTAAAATTAGCATCCTTGCATCCATTTCTTGGCTGCCACCTTTGATTTTGCAACTTTAGCTTATAAAGGCCACACCTTTTTCCTACTGCCTTTGTCTGGATTTCACTTCTTTTTGTACATTATAAAGCCCCAAATGTACACATGCAATATAATAACAGTATAACTAGTCCACAGATTCTATTAATGCTGTGCATTATTGTATGTAATTTATTTTATAGTTGTAACATGGGCACGAGTGATTTTCCTGATATGTATGCCCAAATCCCGAGGGCTGCAGGCATACATATCAGGCAAATCACGAGTGCCCATGTTACAGCTAATATGTAACACTTCAGTTCAGGCTGATAGCTTTGATGCCAATAATGACTATAACAACTAGATTCATTTTATATGCATGCCTGAAAGATTTGATTATGGTTAGGCAGCAAGTAACGTTGTAGCTACGATTTTTATAATAAACATACGAGTCCTACAGATATATATACCACACCTGTGGTTGAGATCAAAAGCACCGCGCTGTGGTATATAACCGACTAGCATTATTACCTGCTCTACGTGCAGGACTATTTCCAGATTAACTAAAATTCACACATTGATAACCACACATTCAACATTATGCATGGCTGGTGCTATCACTTTATAGTACATAGCATTGGTACCTGCCCTACGTGCAGTACTGTCTATGCAATAATAAGTTTTTAAAATGGGAACCAAGCTATCGATATGCAGTGCTAATTTCATGTACAGTATAATGTATAGCATATCATAGGCGGTGGAAAGGGGGGGCTAGGGGGCTGAAGCCCCCCTCAGAATGACATCACGCCGAAATTATCCTTCTTGGAGTGGGGCTGAAAACTGTGATGAAGATTGAGATACTCTAATAGAGCAGTCACTCTAATAAAGCAGCCGCAGTATTAGAGCAGTGTGTAGAAGGATTTTTATGTAGTTTATCAGCTATAAATGCATAGCTGGTGAGGTGGGCAGCTATTGTTAGCTGGTTGTGACCTTTTTTTTTTTTTTTTTGGGTCTCACCTTACCAAACCAGAGACAATGTAATACCTCACTTCCATAAGTATGGGTCAGCCCAGCCCCCCCTCATATCAACTACTTCCTCCGCCCCTGTAGCATATGCATGCATTATTTTGTCACATTTAAAGTGGATACGTATATTCTAGTGCACTGAAATTATGCATGTGAGCGTGCACATACGTTGAACAGGCAACCCTTACTGCTATAGTACGTACTTTAACACTTGGTGTTTGAAGCTGTTATATAAGTGCAGAAGAGAGAACTGTGACATTAAGTGAAACTCAATCTTATCATATACATGTATGACTATTATAATACTGCTCTAGTCAGTAGCTATACTTTTTAACAAGAGACTTTGTATTAAAAAGTTTGGTAGCTATTTGTGCCATCCTCAATGAATCAATATTGCATGCACGTGCAATGGATACAGCTATTATGTACAGTGACATAAAGCTTACAAACACTGAAAACTGAAAAAAGGTACAGTCATGCAATATAAGCTAGATGGATGAGGTGACATGAACTGTATACAATGAAAGAAGACAAAACCAGTTGTACCAAGCTGAAAAGGTGTTTGCCTAGTCAGTGAACATGTTACATATCCAAGTAGGGTGATAGAATGTCACCTGTGCATGTCCAATTTTATTGCCCATATAGTTAGTAGTTAGTATACAAAGCAAACATACTAAAAAGCATGTGTACAGCACTGAACCATGTAAACTCCAGCTAATGCACTAAAGGAATACTTATACAGTTCCCTACACCCTACAACTGTAATGTCATCATTCACCTGTATGCCACCATAAAAGCATATGGTGAACATGTCTATAGTTACACATGTAACATGAAAAAGTACACATAACAATGCTGCTTCAAAGAAGGTGCATCAAAAATCACAGATTAAAAAGTTGTAGCCAAAAGCAATGGAGTAACTAAAAAGATTGCCAAAGCAAAAAAAAACAACAAAAAAAACCAGTTGTTCTATCTAGGATTTGAACTCACTACCTAACTGTTATGAAGCACACACCCTACCCATTTAGCCAAACAACACTTGGGATAAAAGTTGAGTAAAACCTGGTTATAAAGGTGTGCATAAGTTGAATGGCTTAGGTGTTTACTTGCGGTTCACCATGCGGTTTATACAAAAATTCCAGTGAGTTTTGCTCTACAGCCCTGCATTCAATGTGCTGTAGACGGCAAACGGCAGCAGTTAGAAATGCCTTTTAACAAACTTGGTGAAGCTAGATGATGAGCGTTTCGTGAAGCAAACAAACTGCTTTGATACGTGCGGTGGTTAGTGAGATAACTGACTGACCTGAATGGAATGTAGACAGACGGATGGATGGCTTTTCAGCTTTATATATATATATATATATATATATATATATAGATACTAGTATATTAAACATTATAAATTTAAAAAATGAAGTAGGGTTCCAAGCGATAAAAGTGGTGAAACAAGAGAAGAACAATGATAGCTATTACAGCATAGCTCAGTGGGAAATCCCTACTTTGGCATGCTATAACAATTATTTTGTGTTCAATGCCAAAGTAGGGACTTAATGCCAAAGTAGGGATTTCCCACTGAGCTATGCTGTAATAGCTACCATTGTTCTTCTCTTGTTTCACTACTTTTTATTGCTTGGAACCCTACTTCATTTTTTAAAATTTATAATTATATTAGCTTAAAGAAAGTGTTGATATGGAAAATTAACGCCTTGATATGGTTTCGTTGGATGAAGAAGACAAGCAGCCTGATTGAAGATAAAAGAAAAGACAAGATGCACAGGGCGTGCATTCATTGGAACCCCAAAAGGCACATCCCACCGGTGAGTTTATTGTTGTGGCATAAAATGATGACTGTGCGCTGCTTTGTTTGGGCTTTAGGCTTGCAACTGTGGTCAGTGAGTGAGTGAGTGAGACGAAATTTCAAGTTTTAACGATTAAAAAAAAAAATTCTATATCTGGCCGCCAGTAATCGTTTTCTTGTTTTTAATGCTTCATTTGATGTTAGATGGACTAATCTTATTCTGTAAAGGTGATTTTCGTCACATAGGAAGTTTCTAAGCTGGTTTTTAAAGGTGGTATTTTTGGCGGCACGCATCACTTTTGATGCAAACCCTACTTAAGCAGTACTACCGTACTGTTTGATACAACAGCAAACTGTGGTATATAACTGATATACCATGTTTTGTGGCTACACTTACCATATATGGTGTAACTTCACACATTCCGCTAAATCCTTATCTAAACGGTAAACAAGTCTCTAATAACAAGCACCTAAATCAACCAACAATTATTCACCTGAGCAATTTTTGATGAACTTTTGTCTCCTTCACTAACTTCAATAATCGCGTGGGTGTGGCACCGCTATAAAGTCTAAAACGCTTGATCCATCAAGGATTTCAAGCCTCTAATACTGACAAGAGCCTAGAATCATTCACCTGAGCAAGGAGGATTTTTGATGAACTCTTGTCTCCTTCACTAACTCTTGTCTCCTTCCAGCACTAATTGCGAATAGATGGGCGTGGCACTGTTAAAGAATCTAAAATATCTGATCCATCAAGGATGTCTACTCAACAGGTGCTGTTTGACTGTTTCACTATACCTTGCTATCTATAATCGTTTCTTCTACTGGGTGTAGAATATAACAGTTATAACACAATTACTTGGGATATGACAAAAAAGAAATTTATATATATTAGGGCTGAGCAATACTACCGTTTTTGTGATATATCACGATATTTTGCAAGTATCGATATCACGATATTTTGTTATTAACTATCGTGATACCATGCTTGTACATTAGTGTCATTTTAAAAGCCATTTGTTATGCAGTACTTGGCTAAGAATCCTTGTAAATGATAAAGTCCACCCATCTGGTTTCCCCTGCAGAGAGGTGTGAACACCATAACAACCTCAAAGCATGTGTTACAATAACTGTAAGCAAGGATGATAGTGGCTAGTTTGCTATCACCTATAAGGACTTCCTGCAGGAATGCTGAGCAATATGCTATGTGGCACCAGCTATGATTGACTTATTTGTAAGTATCATGAACTATTCAGTATCGTGAATAGTGGCTTTAGTATCGATCATGATACTAAAATGGTAGTATCGCTCAGCCCTAATATATATATCATGGAAAAGTTGAGTAGGGAGAATTTAAAAGTGTATTAATGTTTTTTGTGTTGTTTAAGACATATACTAAAGACCTAAAGGGAGTAAGCTTCATTACAGAGTGGTTAACTTGTGTCATCCGTAATGTCGCATTCAAAAATGTGCTGAATGCTTGTGAGACCAGTTCTTACCTTTAAGTAACATTTTGCAACATGTAGAACAGCAAGGATACTGAAACACCTTCATTTGAGTGCTTCTTGTGGTAACACTTCAATTTGTGGTAATCATCATGTGGGCATTAATTTATTCCCACAAATCTAAGTTTGTATAAAACAAACAGAGGGTGGTACCAGTACCTCATCCACATCAAGGCTAGAGCTGAGCAATAGTTGCGATCTATCAAACGGTATGGTTGTACTGTTTAAGTAGGGATTGCAGTGAAACTTTCGTGCACCGCCCAAAATTCTGCCTTCAAAAATCACCCCAGAGACATTTTACGCAACAAAAATTACCTTTACGGAATTGTACTAGTCAATATAATACATACTACAGCATTAAATACAACAAAACACTTACAGGTGGCCAGATATAGAATTTGAAAAAATCGCCAAAATTTGAATTTTAGTCTTGCTGACTGCCTCACTGCCAAGTAGTGAAACAAGAGATGAATGATAGTGTTACAGCATAGCTCAGTGGGAAAGTCCCTACTTTGGCACATTAGCTATTACTATTTTGTTCAATGCCAAAGTAGGAACTTCCCACTGAGCTATGCTGTAACCAGGGCCGCCCAGAGAAATTAAGGGGCCCAGGGGCAAAGATTAAAAGTGGGGCCCCAAGGGCAAGGAGGTTTCCATTCTGAATCACAACTTCACCCAAGCTGTAAGTTGAAGACAAAAAAAGAAAAAGGTCATTACACGCTGATAGTGGCAATAGCTACCCCCTCACCAACCATATTCCTTTATTTATAAGCTTACTACACTGCTCCTCTGAAGAATACTGTGACTGCTCTATTACAGTATCTAGATCTGACTGCTCTATTAGAGAATATCAATCTTTTAAACAGGTATTCAAGGAGCCCTTCGTGTGGCCTCCCGGGGCCCCTTTCAGGCTGGGGCCCGGGGCAAAATTCCCTAGTTGCCCCCCCCATGGGCGGCTCTGGCTGTAACACTATCATTCGTCTCTTGTTTCACTACTTTTTATTGCATTGGATCCCTACTTCAGTTTTAAATAAACAATTTTTAAAATAGTAGTTGATTATCGTGATAGTAAGTAACAATCATGATACGATAGTCTACAATCATACTATCACGATATATTAAACACGTCTGTGCTTAGTCAAAAAGCATGGATAACAGAAACAAACATGACAGTATCAGGGGCGTAGCCAGACTTTTGGCGATGCCAGGGCCTAGCTGTAAGCTAAAGACCAAAAGAAAGTCAAGTGGAATGTTCTTGGGAGAAGTCCTGGGTGCTTCCCCTTAGACCACATCTGAACGAAAATGATGCATACACAAAATGTGCCCTTAGGCAGTAACATTAAAAGGTGCTGTTTGTGCATCTAGCTAACTAAAACCTACACACTGCTGTTTATGCAGCTTATAGAAACTATAAACCTATTGTAGCTAATACTAACTTAATCTTCACTTCCAGACCGTGACAGCCAACTTCAAATTCTCTAACACACGCGGGAACCCTCCACACTCTGAGTCGCTTAGTTGGCAATACTTCCTTCCGGGTATACATTATTCTTGGTTGGTTCTCCTGTTGATGGTCAATGACTTTAGACTTGGCTTGTACTCCAATGTATATTTGAGACATCACGTGCCCGCAACATGTGACAAATAAATAAACCATTCATAAGATAAACATACATCAACTATTCACAGTTTGTGCTCACCTCACACATTTATAACATGACCACTCAAGTTTATTGCAGCTGCTGCCTTGTAATATGTCTGCATCAACCAATCAACACTCTTTCGCCATTTCCACCATGTATCACATGCGCTACTGATCATGTGATGCAACAGATCTCGATGATTAATTTTGTTCAGCACTAATACAGTGCGACCCTCAAGAGTAGTACAGAGGAGTGCTAGTGTGCAAGTAACTACTGGACAGCTCCAGGGCTGTAAGATTTGATGTGATTTTTAGTTTTAAAAGATTCTGCCTCTGAAAGGGGGGTTCGTCCAACCCCCCCTTCCTGGCTATGTCCTTGATCTTCTCCCCTCCACCAACTTCGCCTTCTTATTTATAACTACATACGTAGCTTACTACACTGCTTCCCTGAATACTGAGACTGATTTATCTATTACCAATAATAATAATCTTGACTTGACTGCTCTATTAGAGTATCTCGAATTATTGATGCCCGGGCCTGGGCCCGGGTTCTGGCTATGCCCCTGGATAGTATTGAAGTTTGAGGAAACTATGCAAGTCTAGTTGATCATGCACAACAAAGATTACAATTGTAATATGTAGCAATGTTTACCAACCAAGTGTTAAAAAGCAGATACAAGGTATGTAATTGGATTATTTATGTGCTATTTACATGAGGTTAAAATAACTGCTAGTACCATCGTGATACTACTGTTATCGTGATATAAATGTTAATATCAATCGTGACAGTGATAGTTGTATTATTGCTCAGCTCTAATCAAGGCCATGCTTGCTTTGATGAAAGTGGCTTGCTCTTTTTAGAAGTGCAACCACTTTTCTGGGATATTTAGAAGTTTCCCTGTAAAGAGGTATACATGGCAAATGTATCCTCTGGAATTCCTTTAATCTAAGATGTCAAATTGGTAATTACATATTTTATTGTGCTTTCTACAGATTATGCAGCGGCTACAATGATGTATTATGACATTAAAGTTCTTGTCAATAATGAAGTTCAGTCAGATGCTAGTAACATAATGGAAGGTGCTACTCTTTTGGTTATATTTCGAACATTTGGTTTATATGCTCCACAGACCATTTCACCTGACTGTGCAACTATTTTTCATAGCAGCAAAGGGCGAATTGGATGCTTAGAGTATAATCAGTGTTATGGTTTTGAACAACCTAGTAGAACTATTGTTCTGTCATTCATGCCAGTCAAATTAAGTGATAATGGGACAAACATACAATTTTATTATACCTCTTTTTATAACCTAGATCCTATCATTATCACTGGTGAGTATACTTAGGGAATATAAATGCATATGTAACTAAATACTGATGCACTTTTTATTTAATAATATTGTACGTTGTCTTGTGTTTTGGCTTGTCTACACTAGTTTGTTAAGGGTGCTCTGTACAGTTGCGCGTATGGCTTCCCGTAAATTATATTTTCTCCTATAACTTACGAATGGATTGAACTATTCTACTAAACTCTTTTTATTTGCAATAAGCTATCACTACTGCACATTTTAGTTCATATCCCATGTCTTAACTCACTGTAGAAGGTGACTTATAAATTTTCGCTTCAAACTAGAACTAGTCCCACAGTTTATGCCCTAGAGACTTGATTCTTTAAAAATACATTATTGAAAACTGTACAAACAAACGTGCGTTTCTATTTTCGTTCTCTGGCTTCTCAGTCATCAGATACTCTTCTTCCACTTTTGTGCTGGCACTAATCAGTCTTCTTTACCTCCACGCCATTCTTTGCCAGAAGGAGCTATCAAAAAACGACAAACGCTCTTTTAATGCATAAATACCATGCTTGCCCATCTGAAATTTTCATGCCTATCGGGTCTAAAATGACGAACTAGTTCTAATTTTAGTATCAAGGTGTAGAAACTGAGGCGCCCGCAGCTGTTCTGTGGCCACAGTTATTGTTTCTTAATTGCGTAACCGAAAGATAGTCGGTAAATTACGGATCGCTATATTCATTAGACCACGATGAAGAAGATACAACACTTACTTCGCTTCCTTCATGTATATCGCTCTTCTTTCTTCGTTTGTGGCAGGTTATTTCATCATAAAAGACATTTTCTTGTTGGGCGCGCCACGCGATAAACAAGCCACGCGATAAACAAGCCACAGACTAATTAGATAATTACTGGTGACCATGGGAATCCATTAGTAAACTCCAGCTGTGCTAACCTCAGAAGCCATACGCGTAACTGTACATTTGTTATGACCTAAGCTATGGTATACACACATTACTGCTCTATTAGAATATTGATCATGGCTGTTGTATTACGGTGACTACTTTATTAGAGTATCTCGAATGGGCCTCAGCTAACTGGACTTTGCCAATGATAAAATCTGTTTTTTTTTAAGTGATCGGCGGATGCTTCATGAGATA